>NC_082341.1:59339760-59939760 GCF_027477595.1 Haemorhous mexicanus
CTGAGGAGACATGGTAGTAATTCATTTCTCCCTCTTTCCTAAAACAACCATGACCAAATTCAATTTCAGCTGGCATATTACAATACGCTTGAATGAATGCAGGAAAGGTCTAATATGCATTAGCTGGAAACCTATGACTCCTTGCAAGAAAAATAGGCTGCTTCAGGGCTCATAAGATATTGCCTCAGATTGTCCTGTCATGATACTTGTATGTCATTGCCACATATTTAGCAAATGTCTTCCTAGTATTATCAATTATATCACAAGTTATGCATCTAAGCAAAAGGAATGTGGAAATGTCACTCACATCAATTAGTGTCGTACATCAAACCACTTTTATTAAAGACATCTAAAATCCATGTAGGCTGATTTCAATCACTGATGGGTTTCTATTTCAACTAGATTTTGGCCTACAGTGATCAAAGTTGTAATATTTCAGGACAAGATAGCAAGTTGATTCTGTATTATAAGTGGATTTTTTTCTCTATCTCATGCCAAATTAACTTTTCTTGAAGTACAATACATAGAACACAGCATAGTGATAGAGTGTAACAACCATGTATAACAAGAACAATATTCTGGCCTCTTATTTTACACTGCTCTCATGTCTAACTGAAATATCTTAGTTTCAGTTATTCGCTTAATGAATGGACATTCTTGTTTTCAGAAACTGCTGTAATACTGCTCCTCCTACATAAACAGGAAACAAAACCAAAAGAACTGATGAGCTCTAGAATTTATACTCACAAACGATATCACCACTTACTCCTCAAAATGTGTCTTAGCATACATTAGAAGAATATATGCTTTGATATTTGTCAATATATAATGCAAGCCTTGGAAGTAAAATTAAGGAAGTCTTAGTTTCTGAATCAGTTTATACGATCAGAGTTCAAAAAAATGTATAAACCACTTAGACTTCACACTAGACTGCTAACACTCTGCTAAGATGATAGAGTACCATAGATTATAGAGTACCTTTTCCTTACCAATTTCTTTACTTTGTTTTTATAATCCCCACCTTAGGATTCTCTCTCTTTTGAATGAGTGGAAAAAGCCAGGATTTTCATCAGCATTTTAGCTAGATATTTTGGACCAAAATATTGCTTAGTTTGTAAAGTTGTTAAAAGAAGAACTATACTTAAAGGTTAAAAAACTGTCATGAAAAATAGAAATCTACTCCTTAATTCAAATTATTTCCTCAAGGTCTTTTGAAAATTGACTGAAGAAATCTTTTTATCAGCTCTTCCTCATTTGCTCCTTTTTAAATTTAGTTTTGGCTTGGTATTGCACATTCTTTTCCACCAGTTGTTTTTCCAATATGGTTAATATCACAAACATTAAAACTTTTTTTCTGCTCAAGGGAGGAATAGCAAGGGGCCAAAGAGAATGACATCACATTTTTAAAAAAAACAGGCTTCTGAAAATTCACCCTGTGAATATCTACCACCATTCCACAGATCTAAAAGATCACTATAATTTTTTTTTCTCCTCCAGGATATAAACTGCTGTGTAATGCACCAAGGTCAATGCATTTTCATTCCTCCAGACTTCATAGAACAGAAATAATAATGATTTCTAGGATCTGGGGTTTTTGTATATGTTTTTTAATGGTTTTGAAAACCATCTTTAAAATATCGTTTGTACCTTGCAGAAAAAAATGCAACTGAAAGTTCATAGTCATTAAAGCCACTTAGAGGTCTTAATGGTGAAAACAAAACAATAATTTTTTTTTTTTTTTTTTTAGGGAACAGCTGCTTACTCCCTGCATTTTTATATAAATTAACAAAACAGCTATGAGAGTAAATACAGCATAATTGACTCCTCTGAAACAGAAAATATGTATTATGTCTATTAAATAATGCATAACAATATGCATTAATGTATATTAATTAAATATATTAAATAGTGTCTTAAATACTCCATGTCTGTTTTTCAGTTGAAAAAACTACATGGAATATTTGCAGTGTAATTAATAATAAATATTATCTAAAATGCTATTGGTTAGACTTTATACTTCTGTAAGGCTTTTTTTCCCATGGTTCTCACTAGGTTTAGAATTCTGCCTCGAAATCTGTGCTTTCACTTTCTAACACTGGACAGAAAAACATTTATTTGATCAGAAGAGCATTTTCTTTTTCTGGCAACCTAGTTTCACACTTTACCTGAAAGAAGGGCAGGCAGAGATGAACTGCATTAAATTTCACACAAATTATCTCTGGTTTTCCTTTTCGACAAGTTACTGAAAACACAGGGTGTCCCAGATGCACACTGTTGGGGTTTTATTGAGACAGTCAGGAAGAAATGTTTATTTGGACCACTTAAAAAGTTTAGTAATGCACAACCAACATGAAAATGCAGCAATAAGGCACTGAGTTTTAATTCTCCCTTCTGGAGTCTGAAGGAACTGAGTGCATGACCAAGAATTCCCTGAGATACTTTTATCAATCTGTGGTGCTAAATATAATAATAGTACTGACTGCTTTTGGATAAACACTATTTAGGGCTAATTTTGTTTGGCCTTTTTCAATCTAGGCCAACTTCACTTGTGGTCCTGATGCCTTGAGAGGCTGCCTAGAACAGAGGCTGGACAGTGTTAAAGGAATAAAGTAGGTATTTATTAAAAAGGCCTTCAAAGGACACACCTTGGGCAGTACAAAACCCTGGCCATGGCTACACCCAAGATGGACAACGGGTCACACATTTTTACACTTTTATAAGTTTACATATTGGGGTTTAATTGTCCAATTACAGCTTCAGGTTATGAAGCCCCATCCTCACAGATTGCTCTCCTCAATTTGCTGTTGTTTTTAGGTTTTGGGCCTGAAGCTGCAAGGGTGTCCTTAGTTCTCAGGGTGTTGTTTTGTCTAACTAAACGGTGAAGAGAACTTCTTAACACTTAACATGAAGTTAAGTTATATACTAATGCAGTACAGAATCTGGAAAATATGAAAGCTAAAACATAAGGCATCAGTCCCTCCAGGGATGAGGAGGGATGGAGGAAGTGAGAAGAGGTGGCATATGCATATTCAAGTGTCTGGGATTCAGAAGACTTATTCCTGAGTTAGTCTTGAGCACAAGGGGAGGGAAGGGATAAAGTAATGATGGTTCCAATTTTTTTTCCTTTTTTTTTAAGGATCCACAGCATATGGCAGTTAGGTACTTAGTTTATATTCAGTAGGTATTTGGGCCTATAACTCTTTGAAACTTTTTTGAGGATACAGAATTACATTAGTAAGAAAAAGGATGGCTTCTTGCAGATGTCTAATCTGGTTTCCCTTCTGTAGCCTTATTTTTTCCTTTGGAACTTTTGCTGCTATGAGACTCAGTCACAGTTACTCCACATCCAAAGACTCATGATAGTCACGGACTAAAGTATCTTGATCCTATGTATGATTCTGAAAATGGTTCTCATCTGCAATCATTGGCTGATTTAAGGTAATTTGTTTTATTTATTTATCTTTTTAAATTATCATTAACAAAAGGAACCCTTCCAGCATTCCCAACTTGATACCATTTAAGGTACAATTCACTAGACAGAAAATCACTATTACAATTGAACACTAGCAATTAATAGTGTGATATCATCTGCAGAATTGCAGTGTTTCAAAGATATTATTTCAACATGCTTAGCTGTTAAAAAAGTGTATTGAGATGAAAATCCTTTCTACTGACATACTTTTCAAACAAACCTTTTCTCTGGCATCAGTTGTTGGATACGAATCTGAGTGAGACAAAAAATTTCAGGAACGCAGAGCGTCTTCTGCTTTGTAGAGCACAGCTTGGTAAATGAAAGTAGTATTTATGTAGGTACAGACACTACTTTATATGTTTTCCAGATTCTCTAAGCTTTGTTTATCGAGAGTATTGGTAGTTACACCGATATCAGGAATGAATAATATTCCTATCCCTTTGGATTGAAATACAGCAGTTTAAAACTTAGCAAACATGATCAAAGTGGTCCTTAAATTCACATCTCATGACCACTTTATTCCCAGTCTAAGGTTGTCCTATTGGTAAGAGATTGATATTTTCCTGGTATGGAGCAAAGTCCCTAACTTTGTAGGGGGAAAGCTATACTAATAAATTAGTTACTTTTTGTTCATTACCATTTAAGTGTCGTCTTGTATAAAGATTTGTATTAGTATGGACTCACAGAATCTGAACATATCTCTCCTGAGAACTTCTAGTTCTGTGTAATGTACCATCCAAAACTAAATTTGATGAAGTTTCCTTCAGCAAACTTTCAGAAAAATAAAAATTCCAGGAAATTCTCCTTAGCATAGAAATGACAAAGAAATAAGGCACTTTAACATTTGGGAATTCACATAGATGTATTAAGATTCCTTATCTTTTCCTCCCCTTTTCTCCTTTTTTCTGCAGAAGACACCTGCTCTCTGAAAATCAGGTAGTTGTGCTTAAATAACTGTGCCCAAAATCAGTAGTTGCTTTTAAAAGCCCTGTTGGGCTTTTAAAAGCAACTACTTTTAAAAGTAGTTGGTTTGCTGGACTTAATTTTTTTTGGGTTTTTTTAATACTAAAATGTTGATTATCCAACTGTTTACACATAAATGAGTAAAAGTTATCAATTACTCACTACTAATCCAAAGTGTGCTATATATATATGGTATATTACTTATTACATAGTGAGGATTCTGAAATTTCTTCCTACTTGTTTTATAAATCTGGATATCTTCTTTTTTTATTCTTATTTTCTTGACCAATGATCTTTATTCTGCTGTATTGCTACAAAATTATCAACAAAGGTTTGTGGCCTGTATCTATCACCCTTCTGGTTTTTACATATGAAACATTGGACAGAGAAGTGTTTAAAAAAACATCTTAATGTTTATGTTCATTATCACTGTGATGGTGTTTCTGTAAATCTGCAAGTAATTTTAAGTTCATAGTAAGATTCTGTGTGCACTCTGTACTTTCCTGTTTGTTTAGGGTGTGAAATAGCACAGTGGGACGTTCTGAGTGTTTCTTATCAGTGTGAATTGATGTTCTTATACCTTTAAGTATAATTTTGATTGTCACAGAAATATGAAAAACAAATTCTGCAAGCAATATTTTTCAAGTGCTGGCATACTCTGTTAAAGAACCCAGCGAGCTTCCACAGAAGTAAATTAATTTAAAACAGTCCATAGGGCAATTGAATTATTAATCAAGAAAAAAGTAATTGTTGATGTCTCCCTTAACAGATCTCAGTATCTGTCTTTGGTAATTCATTCATTCTTCCTCTTTCCCCCCCAAAAAAATACCCAAAACCCAACAAAATAAAACGAAGAAGGGAGGGATGGACCAGTGAAGTCAAAAGGGAAGATTTCATGTTAGGGCATTTTGGAAAGAAAAGTCTCAACTTTCCCTGTCCTGATAAACCTGTTTAACAAACTTACTGCATGAATACATAAACAGGTTATAAAAGAGATCAGGAAAGAGTTTTTAGTAGGAATGGGGAAAGGGTAATGTGATAGGAAAATGGTAATTCTTTTAAACTAAAAGAAGGTAGTTTCAAAGTAAATAAGAGCAAGAAATTTTTTTATGAGAGTAGTGAAAATGTGAACAGGTGCCCTGGAGAGGTGGTAGATCCCTGGGCATTTGAAGTCAGACTGGATGGGGCAACCTGGAAGGTATGCCAGCTATTTCAGGGCCCTGGACTCTAAAGATCCTTTCCAAACCATAGTATTCTTTGATTCTATGGTATCATATGAAAACACCTAAAATTTTCCTTTGCCTGGTCAGCAGGTCTCATATAGCCCTATAATTGAAGTAGAAGTCTGTGGTCCACAAGTTTTGTGACAGTATTTGTGTTCTTGATGATATTGTATAGGCTAAAACCCAACCTCTCATTTTCAATTTTTCTTTAAACTCAATGCTTGTGTATGCACATCATCTTCTGGAGAAAATGCTATTTTGTTTGTAAGCTAAACAACTTAGATTGCTGTGTCTTTCCTAGGCAATTAATGAGACACCCTGATGCCCCATCTACTGTGTTGATTTTGTAGGAACCATAGAGTAATTGAATGAAAACTCATTATTACATCAGGAAATTAGACAAAAGTACTTGTGGGACAGGATGTTTTATCAATTTCAGTCCTCTGACAGTTTGTGTATTTTCAGAATCAAAATAAAGATTCAGTTAATATAGAAAAGAATTAATATTAGAAGTTTTTTTGCATATGCATTACTACTTTCCTATTTTTGTTTTAATAAACCTTGAATAACTGTTGGCAAAAATATCAAGAATAAGTGGGAAAACTTGAAAGGAGATTAGGATTACAAAAGCTTAGAAAAATAAACAATAAACTACATAGATTAAGCAGAGAAAGATTTCAGCTGCAAGTATATAAACACGGCTGTGTGGCTGCTTATTGTTGCACTGTTCACACAGTGGGCTGTTCTTTTCACGTCTTTCATATGCTGCTTACATTCTACTTTGTGTTGTGTAGTTCCATAGATGAATTTATACTGATGTTAAATATCCTGTCTTTCACCAAATCACATTTTTCAAAATTCCTTTCCCATGTATTTTTTCACATACAAACCATTGCCAATAGGTATTTTCATATATAAAAGGAAACAAATTTTTTAACACCCCTTTATGGCTCCCATGGAAGTGTTTCTTTACTGCATGAATTCCAGGATCACATCTCAGATTGCAGCCTCCTTCTAGCTGTGAAACACACCTGCATGTTGGGCTTTTCTAAGACTCTAGATTTTAACTTGACTAATCACTCTGAATATTTATTTTAATTCAATTTTCTAATATTATCATGGTGAAGGCACTCACTCAGACTCAACACTGGAAATCTCCACAGTTAGATCTGTTATGTGTGGTTTATTGAACTTTGGTAGTGAGTTTGTTTTTTTTTAACAGAGTACTGATGTGAGTATATGAACTTTTTGAATCTAAATTTAGACATGCTGTCTTTATTTTTCCTCTTTATTTTTAATATCCTTTATCCATAAATTAAGAAATAAGAGGGTTTATATTTTGTACAGTGTTTTGAATGAGTAATGTAGTTCAAATGAGTAGAAATGTGGGCCTGGAAGTTATCCCCCTTTTAAAAATCTGATTTTAAAAAAGAAAACTAGCTTATAACACAGCTTTACCATATCGACAAAGCTTTCTACTTGTCTAATGTCCTTCATTTAGATGGCCAATTGTTTCTCTGCTTTGGATATACTCCATTTCTGAGATTTTTTTCAGCTGACTAACAGGACCAGGAAAAGGCAAATGCATTTTTATTCTTGTTAACCTTTTGCAAACAGGTATTCAGGTTTGTGTAGAAGAAACACAGCACTTTTGATTTTGCAATGACACCAAGTTTGATTTAAGGAGAAAATTGAATCCAGTATCTTTCACTACATTGTGTGATAGCATAGAGAATTTTCCAATGTCAGAGTTATAAAGGAACTTCTTAAAAGATTTTTTTTTTAATATAACTGTATCGTATTCTGCATAAATTGTGTCTTATCAGGACCATTCCTTTGGAACATTTTCTGCAATTTATCAAATAAGATTCTTATATGATTTTTTAGTGAGAAGGAGAGAAATTTTAAGACTGCCTTTGGCAGCAGTTGTCATGCACATGCAATTGCGTTAGAACATACTAGGAATGTTTATTTGTATCTTTATTTCTGTTTTATTTTTTTATTACCTTGTTTTCCAACTGTAGGAAGTTGAAAGTCAATCAAGAAATATTAATTAATTTAAGAATTTGTGGCTGTAGGTGCCATATCAATCCCACTATGGTAAGCGAGCAGTAACCACAGCAATCATCTTAAAATCAAATTCAGCTGGTTCCATTTGGGCAAGAAGTAATGGACACAAGTTGGACCATAGGAAATTCTGACTTGATATGAGGAAACAAAAGAGAATGGTTCAATACTGTTACAGATTGCCTAGAGAGCACATGGGACTTCCAGACCTAGCAAAGTTCAAGTCTGGACATGATACTTGAACATTCTGATTTAATTAAACCTGCTTGTGAGCATAAGGATGAACTACCTGATCACATGAGATTACTTCCAGCAAAAATTATTCCAGTGCAGCTGATCTTGGAAGCCAAACAGGTACATTTTTTTTACTCATAAACTTGATAGTTTTCTTCCCAGTACAGTGCTTTAGTTTTGAGGTTAACAGTTTGAGGCATGTGTTAATGTTTCAGTTTTTTTGCTCGAGCAATGCATCTAGTAATTACAAGAACTAAACAAAATGCAGGCAGTGGGCACAGGAGAACTCCTTTTCATTGGCTGCCCATAGGGTTAGTTGCATCACTTTTTTATATGACTCTGCTATATACCTGTTTATTTATGCTTTGTTTGCATGCTACAAGGCAAGCCTCAAAACAGTTCATGTGAAAAGAAAATAAAAGGAAAATGCTGTCCCTGCTGGGAAGATGAACCAGAAAGAGACCAAACAAAAATCTGTGAAAAGCAGACAGCTTGTTTGATATGTAGACTAAGAAGCTGAAAACAAGAAAATCTTTCCCTTAAGAAGGATGGGAAATTTACAGAATTTATAGGATCCCAGCTAAACTTAAATTTTGGAAAAAAAATTAACAGCTTGAATGTTATTTTTTATAATAAAAAAGTATTATTAATTCATCCCCTCTTTATGTCCCTGGAAAGAGAAAGAAAATGTTCTAGAGGAAGGAAGAAAGTAACATATTTGCTTCAAGTATTCAGCTTAAAAAAAAACAAAAAAGAAAGTTTTCACAGACCACTGCAATTTTTGCTGTTGATTTCAGGAGCTATTAATCAGGAGTATTTGTCTGGAACTGAAGGAATATGATGCAGATCACTGAAGGATCTGCAAGGACTGAATTGCAAGGACTGAATTTAAACAGCAATTATTGCCCAAATATGTGAATTACAATTTTTTTGAAAAGTCATGGAAAGCTAGCCTGAATCATAGTTTTATGCAATGTCAAAAAGCATACTAGCTTGCAAAGAAAGGAAAAATCATCACAGGGGAATTCCAAGAACATCCTCACTCTCTGTATGCTTTTATTTTTTGCAGCAAATAAACAGATTGTAGCTGGCCAGCTCATGACATCTCATCTAAAGAAGAGTTTGGAAGGCCTGTAAATTTTTTTTCTGCAAGAATACTGGCCACAGCAAAAGAGTGCTTTGACATCCTCTGTATCTATTCAGAATTCTTTGAATAATAAGAAAGCCTGAGTGCTATTAAATGTTATTGCAAGGATCAGGGCTTCCTGGTAAGTGCTATTTTTAATAATGTCTACATGATACATGAGTCTCTAAGAACCAACCTGTTAACAGCTACCATTGTCAACAATTAAATCCACTTGTAAAACACTCATATTACTGGTAAATGGCAAAAAACCCCATACCAAACACTCTAAGATAAAACTTCACATCTTTCTTTAATTCAATTCTAGTCAATAGTTATCATTTGCTCCAGCTGGAAACCTGGCCCGAGCACACTGCTACTAAGTTGTGACATTAATTTCACACTTTTAACCTCAACCTTCATTGCAAGGCTATTTCAAGTTAGGGTCATGACTTTATTTTATATAAATATATTAATAAAGAGAGAAAAGCTTTATTTTCCATTGTTATTGTCTTTAAGTCTTTCAGTTAAACTGGAAAATATGATTTTTATCAATAGAAGAAGCTATTTTGCATGTTTAAAAATAGAAATGGGGAAAACTCCCCAAACATAAATTTATCAAAGAAGTTTATTTGCTGTCCATAAATCCAACAATGGGTCAATAACTTGACAGCTCTATACATGCCAGTTTTAGGGATAAAATACCCAGGGAGGGTAAGTATGACAAAATCCCATTTAAAGAGAAAACTATGTATCCTGAGTCAACTAGCCTACATTACACAGAGAAACCATCCAAGTTTCTGTGAAGAAGGCTAGTCTACTGCCTAGCAAGCTCAAAAGTTTCAGACTTTAGTTCAGCTTTTACTCAGTTTTCACAGAATAAAACAATTCTGAAATAGAAAAAAAGATGTGAAAAAATCAAGGATCTAGGTCTACCACAATGATAAATATAGGAAATGCCATAACTTCAACAAAGGGAAGAGCAAAGCCCTTTATCCTGAGGAAGAAAAACCCCATGGACCACTATATGCTTGGGGCTGCCCAGCTGGAAAGCAGCTTGGCAAAAAAACTAACACAAAGAAGGTTAATGGTTTCCTGTGCTCTGTTAGACCAGGTATAGCCAGCAGTTTGAGGGAAGTGTTCCCCTCCACTCAGCACTGGTGAGGCCACAGCCTGGAGTATTTTGTCCTGTTCTGGGCTCACCAGTACAGGAGAGACATAGACATATTGAGGAGAGTTCAGTGAAGGTCCAAAAAGATGCTCAAGGGACTGGAGCTCTTGTACTTCCAGCGAGTATGTAAAGTTACAATTTACCCCTAGTCTAATGGAAGATATTTCTACTGTGGTTCTCAATTCACATTCTTCATGTGAATCAGGAAGCATTCTGCAAAAAGAGAATCCTCAAACCATCTTAGTCTGGAGTGCTACCTTCCTAGAAGAGCTGACAGATCTGGACAGAGCACTATGATATGTGAAGTATTAAAATTCTGGTTTTTGTACCCAGACTGACTTGTTTGAAGTCTCCATGTTCTACTTTGAAACTTTCAACATTTCCTAAATGCACATTTTGACAGTGTGGGTTTATTTTGGAGTTTGTATACACAAAAAGCATTTCACAAATGTTATTACCACAATGTAATGTATACCCCTTTTATTGGTTTTATTATTTATCTGGTTTTATATGGACCATAATTTTCATAGAGCATGAAAGCATGGACAACTGTGAGGAAACTGATAGAAGCTGGAAGCAATGAAGGAAAGAATATTTCATAATGAAAAGCATAGTTTAAAAGCATATTCATAGCTCTCTTCTCAGCAACAGCAAATTAATGCTTTTACCCTCTCATAAAAACATGATCTTTTTGCATTAGGCTATCTTCAAAATGTAATGATGTACTTCAATCATCAGATATTAATCTGATGGAAAAGAGATATAAACTGTGTGTTTGGTCCTGCAAACCAATCAGAAGGAGTGGATAACTTCCTGTCTGAATAATTAGAGTGTGATTATCAAAGTCCTTGGGAAGAATGTGTACAAGAAGCCAAGCTTAGGAAGGGTTATGGTGATTCTCCCCCTGTCATACCATTTTTACTTCAAGGAAGACAAATCCCAGGGAATATATATTTTTGTTTCTGACCTGTTTGCAAAGAGAGTCACCTGCACAAAATTCTCCTTAAAGCAATTTAAACTCTCTGTGAAAAAGATATTTTGTTAGTGGCTCTATTTGTTGCAGTGTAATTTAATGGCATATCTTTGTTTGAGGCATTCACCTACCTAAGTAATAAATGGTATTGATGCCAAAACATTTTAAGTGCTGCACAGGACTGATTCAAGTATCTCACAAACACAGAGATAAAACACGGTGATGATTGTCCACCTAGTAAAATATCAAATTGAAGAGAATTGTGAGAACGTTAAGTTAGCAGGTTCGTGTTACACAGAAGAGAAATCTGTGTGTCCAGAGAAATGGGATGTAGAAGATGTGATGGCAGCAGCTTGGGGAAATATAAAGGGAGAGAAAGCAATAGCCTGTCATACCAGAACACTACACTCCATTTTGCTGGGTACAGGAGTGAGGCACTTAAAACAGGAGTATGGTAGCAAGCAATGATTTAATCCTCTGCCTCGGTCTTTTCCCTAAGCTCTCCTCTTTCTTCCTTTCCTTTAAAAGTGGGGTAAAATGAAAAAGGGACACTTAACTAGCTTACAAAGGAAAGGAGATACCAATGACTGATGAAAGACTGACTTTTTTCTTTCCTTCGTCTAGGCAGGTTACTCACTCTGAATAAATTTAGAAGGGATTTCTTGTTAGCTTACAAGTGTCACTCAGTACTTGACAATGTGGTGATTCATTCAGATAGTCATAACCCTGACTTCCTGGATTGACCAAGTCTCCTTTCTTAAAGTAATATGATTTAGCCTGATTTTGCATCTGAATTAGTGCTATGCCATATTTTACTGCAAAATATGTTTATGAACCACAGGATGGCAAAAGAAGATTTGTGGTTTTTCCCTTTTCTGTAGTAAAAAACCCCAATTTTCATTTTAGTTATAGACTGTCATATAGAAGTGATTTATGATTCATGAATAGTATTGCACAAATCAGTTTATCCACATGGGTTCTAATTTATATAGATATTCAAATACATTCTCATGGAAATTATTGAAATTTTCAGTGGTTTGAAGAATGAAGGCAATGAATTCAAGGAATTTATTCCTACTAACTTTCTGTTGTGTAAAATGTATTAGCAGAGGAAGATAGAATTTATTTATTCTTACCTCTAAATTGGAGAGCTATAGGTTTGATGGATGGACTGTTAAAAAGATAAGGAATTGGGTGAATGATTTAATCCAAAGAGAGACATTCAATGACTCAGTGTCCAAGTAGAAATCATTAATCAAGAGCCTGTTGTTGGATTGATACTACTTAATATTTTCCTCAGTGACCTGGGCAGTGGGGTTGAGTGCACACTCAGCAAGTTTTGGGCCACATCACACTGAGTGATGTGGTTGATGTGCTTGTGAGAAGGGATGCCACCAAGAGGGACCTTTAAAACTTGAGGAATGGGGGCATGTGAACCTCATGAACTTTGACAAGTCCAAGCAGAGTCCTGTAGCTTGGGACAATTCCCAACATCAACACAGATAGGGTGATCAATGAATTCATAGTATTCTTGCAGAAGAGGACTTGGAGGGAGTGGTGGATGAAAAATTTGACATGAGCCAGCAATATGTACTTGCAGCCCAGAAAGAAAATTGCATCCAGAAAAAAAGGGTAGCCCACAGATCAAGGGAGGTGATTCTTCACCTGTACTCTGTTCCTGTGAAACCCCACTCCATTACTGGAAATATTCAAGATCAGATTGGGTGGTGCTTTGAGGAAACTGATCTTTTCAAGAATTTCCATGTCCATGGTGAGAGTTTGGATCAGATCATCTAAAGACCCCATCCAACCCAAACCATTCTATGATTCTACAAGTCCAGTTAATGGTTAAATCTCTCTTGGCAGTTGTGAACCTCTTGATGAGCAAAGATCAAAGTGAAAGAAAAATTTGTTTCTTTCAGCTTTTTCTTCAACTTTTGTAAAGGTATATTATTATAGGAGAAGGGGAAAACAAAGATGCCTTATTTACTTATATTTCAGATACATAGAATAATTTGGAAATCAGCATCATTCAAGACAATGGAATGTTTGTAGCAGGTCTAGTGCTGGCTAAGTTCCATTGCACTTATTAGAATATATTCACTCATTTTCCTGCTGAGAGATAACCATTAGGAGAAAAACAGGCACAAACTTTAGAGGGTATAAAGAAAATTCATTAACAGAATTAAGAGAAAAATAGTAAGAAAAATCAGAAAAAAACCTTCAGAACATTTCCCTTCCCCCCACACCTTCTTTTCTTTCCCATTGACAATGTAAGAAGACAAAACTTGGGACTTTCAGTCAGTTTATCATCTCTAGAATAGTCTTTCTTCAGTTTACTTAGGGAGAGGAGTCTCTCTTGTCATGCTAGGAAGAGTTTTCCACAAGAAACAGTTCTCTTGTGGCTTCAACGTTACAGCAAATCAGCTGCCGGGGAAAGGAAAATCTGCTCACAGTGTGAAAAAGTCCCTCCCATGGCTCGCAGCTATCTCACAGCTGCTTTCATGGGCCATGTCAACTTATTAGGGTTCTCTTTAGGGATGAGCTGTTCTAGCATAAAATAAAAGTTCTCTTCATCCATCTCTGGGAACAGAGGTTTTCTATTACTATCTCTGGGGCAAGGTTTCTCATGTCTCTCTGTTCAAGCTTCTCATTGGATTACAGTAACATCTACTTGCTTCAATACTGGTGCCTTGGCTTACAGTTGTGTTAGAACAATACATTCCCCCAATGCATTTCTATGAGTTACAGGGGAAAAGAGTCTGATGTATCAATTATTTCTTCCCTATTGCCTAACAAGAGTATTTCAGCCCAAGATTAAGGCATCTCCTCAATCCCCTCCTGTATAGAATTTGACTCTTTCTTCACCGACCTCAGAGTCCCATGTTGTTGTCTCTATGTGTCTTCACCCTTTCTTTTCCCTGATTCAGGAGAGAATTGATGTTTGTAGGTTCATTTGCTCTCAAGCTTTATCAATTGAAACAGTTTTTATAGAGTCCTGTATTGTTGAAAGATTGATCTTGTCCAAGCTCTGCAACTGAGAAATTGCTATGTCTTTCTGCTGCTGATCATGTGGTCCCAGCTGCCACTGTGCAAGTCGCACTGGCTGCCAGCACCACCCCATGTTTTTCCTTCATGCAGGGCACCAAGAAAGAAAAAGAAGGAAAAACTACTGTTGCTGCTTTTTGTCCTTCAGTCCACAGCATAGCTGGGTAAAAGCAGCTGAGCAAACAAAGTCTACTGAGTCACGCAGAGATAGCTGTGGCTGCGTGGCCCCAGCCATGTGGCTGCTCCTGGTTCAGGACAGTGGCAGCTGCATGACTGGTCCTGGCCCTGGTCCCTCTCAGCTTTGGCGCTGCTTGCAGCGCCAGCCACAGGGCCATTTCCTGGTGCTGGTCCCCGGGCTCTGCCGAGAAGGGGGCCCACCCTGCTGAGAAGGAGCCCCAGCCATCTGCTGGGCTCCCCAGTGGAGGGCTTGGCAGCCTGCTCACCACCCCTCTGGGGGCAGAAAATCTCGTCTGGGCAACACACTGACCCAGCTGCAAGGGCCACATCAGCCCAGCCCAGCCTGTTCAAAAGCCAGAAGCCAAAACAGTGTTTTCCCAGGCTTCCTTTGCTTTGTAATGTGTTTTTCTACAGGAGCGTGCTTAACCCCTTTAAGTGTTCCATCCGGGGCGTCAATCTCCAAACTTAGCCAGCTGATTGGCCCCTCAAAACCAGCTAGTCCAGTGGTTCTGGCAGCTCCCACAGGGAACCACCCTCTCCCCCCAACTGAAAACCAGACTTTCATTTAACTATGACAGTGTTGTAGGTAAATACATCCTTAGAAGCATTAATCTGGGCAAGTCTAGCAACACAGACAGAGAAGATGTTTTGCCAAGGATTTCAATATAACTTAGTCAGAACTGAAAGCATTTTGGCTCTACAACAAGGTTTTTGCTTTTATCCTGAGCCTCTCATAACCACGACTTCATTGTCTATGCTACTCAAGATAATGAAACTAAAGTCAAATTGGGTATGTCTCTGTGTCAGGCAATCATATCTCTAGTTTCTGCACAGGTGGAAATCTTTGTCAGTTCTTCCCTATTGTGCTGGTTTGAAGATAAAGCGGTGGGAGAAATTAACTCCACACAAATACCTCGTGAAAGATTTCAAGACAGAGAAGCAGTTTAATAGAAAAATAAATAAATTACAATAAAGTCAATAGTACAGAAACTCTGTCTTAAACTGACAAAGTTTGGGTACAACCTGACACCCTGTTGGTCAGGGTGGTGGTAGCAGTCCGATTTAATGGTGGTTGAGTCAAGTTGGAGTGATGGATGTGGTCTTGTCAAAAATGGTGGTTCTGTGGAAAGGTCTTGTCCTTTTCTGGAGGTCCAGTGGTGGTGGTCAAGAGCTCTTGTCCTCTGGGTGTCCAGGGGTGGTCGTGGTGTCCCAAATCCCAGATTATAAAGAGGCAGGAATGTCTGGTACCTCCCCCAGGGCAGGGACTTTCACAATGGGATGATGTATTTCTGAGTCATTCTTGGGAATCCTTGATGGCCCATTAGCAGAGATGATGCCCTCAGAGTGGGTGGTGCTGCTTGTCTCAGTTTAGAGACAAGTTTAGGAGAAAATCACTCTAGAATGAGTATTTCCTCAAAAGCAAAGGGTTTCAGAATCCCTTCTCGCCAATAAGAAATGAATGTAGTGGATGAAAGTGAAAAAACCAACAGGTTTTTTTTAAACAGAATTCCTGCACAGCAGAGAAAAAAAAATACTAATGCTAATGATATTGAATTGTTAGAACTGTTACCCCCACTCACACACATACCCACACCAGAACAATAAAACCCACAAAGTGCCAGGGAAAGAAAAAAACAACAGCCAGCCTTTTGACAGGGAGAAACAAAATGGTGCTGGCTTCTGTCTCACGGAAGAAAAAGACCCCAAAAGATGCACTCAGCAGCTCAGGCAAAACCAGATGGGAACCTGGTTAGGTCTCATGTTGGTCTCCTCTTCACAGCAGATGAAGCTGGTGGACTTTGATGTCCTTTTTCTTGTTGGCTCAGCCTTTCTGAGGTCTGGGGCTGGGACGGAGAAGTCCCTTGGCACCCCGCTGGTCCCTGGATGATTCATCTCCCATTGATTGTTCTCTCTGATCTCAGATCAAAACCAAACTGTTCAGGAAAAAAAAAAAAAAAAAACACTCAGAAGGTTTGCTATGGCAGCCTCCTGTGCCAGGGAAAGGAAAAAAAGCCTTCTTGCCTAAGCTAACAAAAACCCAAGCCAGCTGAACAACAAAGTAATGCAGTCCCCATGGCACCAAAGGCACCTGAGAGTGAGGCTTTGAAAAAAGCCCATGCAAGAGGCCTGAGGCTCTCCCCCCACACTCCCTGGACCCACCTTGAAAGCTATATCATTTCTGGGCATAGAGCAGATGATCAGGAAATAGAGTACCATCATAAAATCACCCCAAGACATGGCTGCTTCCCTGGGGGAAGTTATCACTGTTGAGCTATGGTGAAGATAAAGAAACCTGGCTCCACCCATTTTAGCAGTTCATCAGAAGGTAATATAGATGGTGGTAGAATACATGCTTTGGTTACACTCCATATTGTAACCCAGGGTACCTATACTAACAGAAGACCAGAATACAAGCTCAGAGCGTAACAAGAAAAAAAAAAAATTACTTGAAGTGGCAATGAAAATGGTTTGAATCTTCTGAGTAAACATGAAAGTTAAGAAAACACTTATTTTCTGTTCTGGCCCATGAATTGCTTTTAAAGAAAGATTTTAGCCATTAACATAAGTTTACATTCCTTTCAGCATAATTTCTTTCTTATGTAGTTCTCTTTTTCTGATTCTCAGCTGACTCTCAGGTCTATCAGTCTTTCTCCTGTACATGTCTTAAAACTGTCTGAAAAGATTATGATCCTAGAATCAGTAAGATTTTGAAAGCTTCTACTGTGTTTGTAGCAAAATATTGCTAAAATACTATACAAGAAAGGGAAATATTTCTTATTTTTCTATGCAGTTCATTGTAAATGGTATTAGTACATTAGGAAGTAGTGGATAAGGGCTTTATGTGGGCATAATCTTTGACTATTAGACATTAAAGGCTGAAGTATATCTGTCCAAGGACATCAAGGATAATGAAAAAAGCTTCTATACATATGTTTGCAATAAAAAAAAAGGCTAAGGAAAACGTGGGTTATCTCAGAAAGGTTTTGAGAGACCTGGTTATCCAGGACATGGAGAAGACTGAGGTACTCAATGTCGTTTTTGCATCAGTCTTCACAGCAAGTGGTCTAATCATGCTGCAGAAGGAAAAGAGTGAAAATTGGATAAGGAAGAACCTCCCACTCTAGGAGATCAGTTTCAAAAACATCTAGGGAACCTGTAGGTGCACAAATCCATTGAACCTCATGAGGTTCATCCATGGATCCTCAAGGAACAGTCCAAGCATGTAGCTAAGCCACTATCCATCACATTTGAGAAGTTGTAGCATTGCATTAAAGTTCCCACTGACTGAAAAAAAAGGACACATAACCCCCATTTTTAAAAAGTAAGATGAGGGAGACCCAGGGAACTACAGATCAGTCAGTCTCAATCCAGTCCCTGGCAAAAATCATGGAGCAGATCATCCTGGAAACTGTGCTAAGGCACATGGAAAATAAGGTGATGACTTACAACAGCCAACATGGCTTGACAAAAGGTAAATAGATAGTGCCTAGTAAGTATGGTGGCCTACTGGTGTGGTTGCAGCTGTGGTGGAGGAGGAAAGAGCGATTGACATAATCTACCTGGACTGGTGCAAGGATTTGACATTGTCCCTCACAGCATCCTTGTCTCTACACTGAAGAGAAAGGGATTTTATGGATGGATCACTTGGTGGGTAAGTAAATGGCTGGATGGTCACACTCCAAGAGGTGTGCTCGATGGCTGGATGCCCAGGTGGAGACCAGTGACAAAGAGCATTCCTCAGTGGTCAGTATTGGGACTGTCACCTTTGTCAGTGACACGGAGAGTGGGACTGAGTGTACACTCAGCAGGTTTGTCGATGGCACCAGACTGTGTGGTGCAGTCAACACACTGGAGGAAAGGGATGCCATCGAGAGGGACCTGGATGAGAGACGGGCAGGCTTGAGAGGTTGGCCTGTGTGAACCTCATGGATTTCAACAAGCCCAAATCCAAGGTCCTGTGCCTGGGTCAGGGAAATCTCAATCACAAGTACAACCTGGATAGAGAACGGATAGAGAGGAGCCCTGGGGAGAAGGACTTAGGAGTGTTAGTGGATGAGAAGCTCAACATGTCTTGGCAATAAATGCCTAGAGGCCAGAAAGCCAACCATAGCCTGGGTTGCATCAAAAGAAGCATCATCAGCAAGTCGAAGGAGGTGATTCTTACCCTCTACTCTGCTCTTGAGAGACCCCATCTGGAATACTGTGTCCTGTTGCAGGGCTCCCCAACGTGAGAAAGTTGTAAATATTTTGAAATGAGTCCAGAGGAGGCTATGAAGTTGATCAGAGGGCTGAAATACCTCCACTATGAGGACAGACTAGGAGAGTTGGGGTTGTTTATCCTGGAAAGGAGAAAGTTTTGGGGAGAACTTAAAATAGCCTTCCAGTACCTAAAGAAAGCCTACAAGAAAACTGGAGAGGGACTGTTTGCAAGGACACATAGTGAGTGAGAGGACTAGAGGGAAAGGCTTTAATCTGAAAGAGGGTAGATTTAATTAGATATTAGTGAGAAATTCTTTACTTTGAGGATGGTGAAGTACTGAAACAGGTTGCCCAGAGAAACTGTGGATGCCCCATTCCAGAATGCATTCAAGACCAGGTTGTATGGGGTTTGAGCAAGCCGGTCTCGTGGGGCAGGGGGAGTTGGAAGTACATGATCTTTAAGGTCCTTTTCAACCCAAAACATTCTATCATTCTATGACTCTATGAAATGAGAAAAGGAGGAATTAGTCTGTAGTCCAGTTGCCCCAAGCACACACTTCTTTTATTCATTCCATAAGAAGACAAAAAAGTCAGGGCTGCGTCTCATTTTCCCACCTCATCAAATTCATGAAGGCAATGAAGTTACCAGAGAGCAGAAGTTAACTAAAATGACCATGGAGATGGACTGTTGAAAAGGCCAAGTGAATTCAAACCTAGCAGCTTTGCAATCCACTCTTCACCAGTCAGTAAAATTAACTGACTGGTGAAGAGTTTGAGCAGTCTTTTTTTCACTATGTATACAGGAATCAAATCTGTGGCTTCACTACTTACAGCAGCAATAATGCTTTTGCTGCATCCAAAATAGAGGTATAAATTTGAGACAGAGTAGACAGAGTACGTTTTGTAGGTTGGGTGTAATATCTTTGTTTAAATCAGCTTTCATCAGGTCTTTTAGCATGTTTTTATTGTGCCCATAATTCTTAATATATATGGAATTCTTTTTCCCTTCAAGCATTAGAACTGAAACAGAGATGAAAATACTGCGTTGAAAAATGAGTTCCTCTTCATAATAAATTGAGATAATTCTGGTGGTGGTGACATAATTTCATATACACATTTCATCACTGGGTGAATAATGCAAGCATGTTTTTTGCATGTGGCTTATTCTAAGCTCAGCATTTCACTAGGATGAGTATCTAAACTACAGCGGGCCCAGTCTGTACTATTTTTCTTCCCCAAATTTCAAGCTTCTGCCCAAAGGAACTATACACAGTATTTTCATGTATTAATATGTAAAGTTTGAAGAATTTTTTGATTGGTTCTATCCAACAAATTGTTCCTAATCATCTTGTCCCCCATGGCAATGTCAAAAAACAGTAAAAAAAAGTCAGACTAGACCACTTACAGCACATTTAATAATTTTTAGGATAAGAAATTATAGAGCTATGGGAAGAATCACTGAACTGTTTTCTCTTGTAAAAAAGCTGTCTGCTGTCTGATATCTAATCAACTACTCTAAGTAATCTTGTACAGTGGGAACTGCTGTATATGGCTAAGAGGTAACTGTCTGATCCTAGCTATTACAAGGAACTAAAAAAACCCCAACCCACAAAACCCCTAACAGATACCAAACTTTGCCCAAAATTCAAGACACTATCAAATTTTTTTTGCTACAAATTCCAATGCACAGCCTCATCCCTTGCTGTCTCTGCTGAAGCTTCTAATGCTCTTCCTAAGATCAGAAGATCAGAATATCTCAAGAAGGTCATTAAGCTCTGCAGGTCTATTCTCACTTGGTAAGCCAGCATTTTTCAATACAATGCAGATTTTCTGGGCAATCACTCAAGGTAAACACTTCTTTACCAAAATCAGCATTATCATCATGTGTTTCATCAGTCAATAAAACAGAATCTGATACTAGCACAACATTTATATCTACTTTTGCCAGTACTGTGGGTTTACATGATTATGACTCAGGTTTACCCAGTGGCTTTCACTACAAATTCAGTCAGCTCTTTGTCTAAAATGCTTCTTATTATTGTAGAACTTCCATCCTTAAACTCCACTGTGAAATGATAGTAAAGGCAGGCTGACTAAAACAATGAACAAAAAACCACAGACACCTCTACTCTCTATTCACCCAAACTAAAATACATCTAAAACTTGTAAATTCAATTCATATGTTGCAATATTTCTTCTCAAGTAAGATATCAGATTAAAGAAAGTCATGGTAGGATGAGTGTCTTCTAGCTCAGTTTCTCCCTTTGTCAATGGCTAACAACAGATTTTGAATTAAAGAACAGGAGCACAGAGATGAGAGGTGTGTATTCTCTCAGCTTTTAATGAACTGTGGGTTTGATGATTTTCTAGGTCAGAGCCTGTGATTTAAAGAAAGTCTAAATTTTTACAGAACCACCCCACACTAAACCATCTCTTCCCTGATTTATTTTTTGAATATTGTAAATTTTTATTTAAATGTAAAGATGTAATATTTATTAAATTTCATGACATTAGTCAGAGCATAGCTGATATAATAAGGTTTGTCCTACATCACTCTGCACTGACTGATAGCGAGCTAATGTGATACATGAAGGGATGAGACATACCAGCAAAGATGTGAATGAATCTAAGGTTTTATTTGGAAGCATCAGTATATAAATCTCAACTCCACTCTACATCCATAAAAAAAATCTCTACTCTACTAAAGCTTTTTTTGCTTACAGTTTATAGACTTAATCACAGTTCTACAATAAATCTGTTCTCTTGACATCCTGTATTGTTCTCTCCAAAGCCATGGTAAAGGAGCATGAAGAGAGTTCAGTTCTTATGTGGTACCACAAGTAGAAGCTCATTCATCAAGTTCACACTGTCCAGAGAGACCCTGCTGGTACTGCTGCTGCTGGCACTGGTCTCTTACCCCAGAACCTGTTGCCCCAACACTCTAATACCACATAAAATGATATAGAGACAACTATTAAGCCTTGAAAATGTCTGGAAAAATTTATCTTACATTTTTTAAGACCACTTTGGAGGTTTTGATAGGACTAGAATTTCTAGTCCTCCTGAGTTTCTCCATGAATACTAGAGGGTAAGTTGCTATTGAAAGAATGAAAGAGGGGCTTACATGCATTTATATGTACAAATTAAATACTCCACCAGTGTCCTGGGCTGTTTATCAAAGGATGGAAAAATTAGTTACAAATTGCGTGTTATGAAAACACTCCCTTGGCATAAAATCAAGGGTTCATTTAAACTATCACTAGTATTCAGAATTTAAAACAACAGTTAATCAGAATGTAGAAGAGTAAAATCAAATAATGTGGAACTAGAAGAGGAAAAAATTCATGTCCACACTTAACTTCCAACCTGTTTCTACTATTAGGCAAGTACCTGATTTGAAACAAGTGGCTAATATCTATTTAATGGTAAATACAGCTTTTTACCCCAGATTAAATCTGTTAATGTTGACATCATGTTAGTTTAAAGATGTAACTCTTTTACTGGAATGAAAATATAATTTTCCTTTAAGTGTTACAACTTCAAGAAGTGAACTCAAGAAATGGGGAACTGGTCAATAAGACTCTTGGGCATATTGAACTTTTCTGAACCAGAATTACTGCATTGTCTAGGTTTCTTGTGCAGTGTGGACTGTCTCTCATCCAGAAATTTTTAACTGATAAGCTTTCTAAATCCTGTATTCTCACTGTGAGACTGGAAATTTCAATGAATGCTGTACTTTTAAAGACTATTATTTGTTTGTGCACACTAGCTGTGATTCACTTGGCAAATCTTAAGGATGCCAGATACTGCTTTTGCCAAAGCAAAGTACTCAGACTTAGCACCGACATTAAGTGTCTGAGTTTTGAGCCTAAAAACAAAACCCACTGGCAAAAAAAAAAAAAAGAAAAAAAAATCAGTGAAAAATTACTTATTTTCATACCTTCCATGAAAGGAAATAAATATGTCTAGTATTTAAGAAATTAAAGAACAATAGTTCCCAAGAATTTTACTCAGATTTTACATGTTAACTAGACAAATTTATCTACAAAACTCTTGTGCTTTTTCTTCCTTTTTAAAAAATATTGCGTTTTTTTGGTCATAAGTCACACTTCTAAAACTTTCAGATATCAAAAATTTTACTAGTAGAGAAACAGAAAATGCTCAGTGTTCAGCAGATTACAGTAAAAATCTTCTTTTATGTTTTCAGTGTGTAGAATAGAAACCTGTATTTAATCCCTACTAAGACTGGAGATTAGCCAATGGAACTTGCTATGGATTTGCAGATATTTTATGTTCTACAAACTCTTTTGTATGCCTGTCAGCCAGGCAAAAACTTGTCATCTGCTGTTGAAGCATTCTATTTTTATCTGCTCAATTGCTGTCTGGAGCTGCTGGCTGAGTTTCTCTGCTATACCCTCAATATACTGATTGGGTGCAGGAATGTCTGGCCCTGCAAAATACCAAGAAGACATGTTTAGAGGGTTTGCAGCCCATCACAGGACTGTAGATCTTCTATTACTCAAAGCAGCCAAATGCAGCAGAAATTTTTTTTTTTAACTCGGGTACAAGAGGAAGCTAGTACTGAAACACTGCGTGAGCTCTATTAACACAAAGAGAGCATTTTAAACAGTATGTACTCATCCTGTATTAAGCACTTTTTCATCAAGTGCCAACCTCACAGCAATTCATCTCTCTGAGAAAAGTGTAAGTAAGGCCAATGGAATCTCAGTTGATTCAGTGTAAACGACGAGGCACGGACTCAGACTGGCAGGGAATCTGAGACATTTATTCAAAGGAGCAAGCTGGTTTTATACTCTTCTTCAAGACACCCTATTTCCTTATATACTATTTTTCACTAAGCGACCTATCACACGTTGCCATGTCAGTAACACACTTTCTTAATGTCCGTAAACAGGGGTGATCACACGCTGTTCAGGTGTCTGTCAGCTTCCAGCAGGCTTCTCTCCACAAGGCTCTGCTGAGTGGCACCTCCTCCACACAAGGTCAGGCAGAAACAAGCTTCTTTGTGCTCTCATGGCATTCAGCAGACACATCCCACAGCCTGTAACTCAATGCTATCCATTCTCTCCCTACAATTCAGGAAGCTGAAGTCAGCAGAAGGCTGGCAAGGACAGGTGTCAATTTTTTTCTGATATCAGCTTAAAGATACTTCTTTACTCTATGTAAAACTTACAGGTACTCTAAAAATTACACTATTAAATGCCTTAACAGGGTACCAATTTTCTTAGAGAAAGTGAAAGACAGAGGAAAGTATGATGGTTATGCTGTTCTCCCATGAAGGTAAAAAGGTAATCTGTAAATGATCAGCATTAAGTGGCAGATGACATGCTAATGTGTTACTGAAGGGAGAATCATCCTTTCATCAAAAACCACCCCAATATTGCAATTTAGCATCCTTATGAAAGCCATTCTGAGAATAAAGGAAAAAGACATTTCGTCAAAGGTCATCTCTTATGTCCTTGGGTTATGAGAAATGTGTCTCTCATTCAAATACTGCTTATTTTCAGTTAGAAGCATTCCTTATAATTTCAAGATATCCTGTTTCACATAAATGTTTCTCTCCTTCAACTTCAATTTTTAATAACTACAACATCAAAGTAAAAGTTGTGACACTAGGCAATAGGAAAATTTCTTTAGAAAGAAAATAAATTTTCTGAAATTTTAGGGGGAAGTTTTATGTTTCTGTATAGATTTGTCTTTTGCCTTCAGTCCAGGTTTTTCTTTGAAGATGATTTCTGCATTTGGGCTACTATAAATTTAGAAGTACTGAATCAGCATTGCTTACTGCTGACTATTCTAAATCTCTTGGTTTCAAAGGAAACCTTTTGCAGATTGTGCGCGTTTGTTTGTTCATTATTTGGCTATCTTGCTTTTCCAGGTAAATAATTTCAGAAGTTAGAAGAAGTTTAAGGCCTTAGTTCAAAGTGGGCTTAGAGTGATTTGAGAAGTACAAGAACAGTAGAGAAGAACAAATGGAAGCTGTAGCAATGGGGAACAAAGGAGTTGTTCCCCTATGCATCCGAAGGAGATCTCCTTCTTGTAGACAGCACCCAAATATTTGTACCTTTAGCTACCACTGGACATAACCAAAAATTAACAGAAGAAGGGCACCCATTGGCTGCTCAGCTGCAATGCTGATGTCCGTGTGTTCTATCACCCTATCAGCTTCCTGTTCATGTGCTGTCCATGTGTTCCTCCTCAAAATTGCCTCTCACCCCACAACTGACTTCCAACCATCTAGTCTGCAGCTGTGCCTTTCCAACAGGGCCTTCTGGTGAGCATAAACCTTAAAAACAGTAACAAATATAACCCCATATCCCACAGGATGTAAAGCTTGTTTTCTCCAAGAGATTTTTCTCCCCTCCAGAGCAGCAATAAAAGAGACTCTTTGTTGCAGATACTGGAAAAAGGCCTGAGTACAGAACATAAAAATGATGCTGTTCCAAAAGGGCCATCTTTCACATGAAGTTGCAAAACACAGGAGCTAGAACTAGCAGAGAAGTTTTACAGTCCATCAGCTTCATTCCATGTATGAGTAACATGCTAACTAGGCTTAACTTTTGCCTTTGCAGGAGCTGCAGATATTTGAGCTATAAATTAGAACCATGGGTAAAAATGCTCAGGGTTCCTTTTCTCCATCCAGCTTATTCCAACCTAAGGTAAAAAAAGGGGTCTTATGTTCTTCTTAAAATCTGCTAGTAATTACAAATTTAGTCTCTGGCTTTATTATGAAGTATGGTCCCTGGACCTTATTACACATGCCAAATTACTGAGCTGCTTGAGCATTTTTTTTCTTAACTTCTCTGCTTCACAAGGGGAGAAAGGATCCACGTTTGAGTATCTTACTGTAAGGACAGTTTGCCTTGAGGATACTCACTTGGCAAATTGAGATAATTTTAGATATTTTTATGGATCTCTATCCTAACCTCAGCACTTGATTATATAAAAAAAAATTAGATAAAATGTGTGCTTTAAATATGCTACAACTCTCTTTTTAATGTCTCTTATTCTGTAGCAGTTTAAAGAATGGGAAGCACATCTCATTGGGTTCTGAATTTTTACCACTTTTGAAATGATGGCAACTTACTGAGTCCAGATTGTCTCCCTAATAAGAAAGAGAGATAGGTTGGGGAAACAAGTTTTTCTATCTTTCTATATTGCAATTTATTTGTTTCATGTTGTACCCACTAGACTTTGAACATTGATAAGTAGCAGGTAGGGAATGACTTCCTTCTTTTTAGAAAGACCTGCTTTGACTTGAGGCTTCAGGCCTTTTGTTATGAAGATGACAAAAGCAAACACAAAGTTTTAATCTGCCTGTTGAGTATCCTTAAGAAAGAATTGCATTGCAATGCTAAAACATCTATTTCATGTGTTAACAGCAAAGCCAAGCAAAACAGGATCAGATGATATTTACTGATAGCAGTATTTTCACATGATAATTTAAAAAAAACAAACCCAAGCTATTGTCAGCAATAGGATATTTTCTCCTTTTTGTCTTTGGAATTCTGTTTGGTTTTTTCTGTGTCATGATGCAACATAGAATGAATGCTTCCTTCTCAGAAGTCAGGAATCATGAAAATCCACTCCCTGGAAAAAAATCTTTGCAAAAACATTGTACTGCCTCATACTCATGACTTTTACTCTGCCTTTTACTTTGATGTGGAAAAATTAATTGTGTTTTAAAAAACTAACTTGACCTGTAAGGCAACCCACCATTTTATGCAGAAATGAAAAAGGGTTCCATTTCTCACTGTTTTAATGTCTCCAAGCCAGTAAATGAAAGTCAAAAATCAATCAGCACTTGAAAGAACATTTCTGACTGCAATTAGCAGACAAGTTATGTAGGTGTATCTGATAGCTTCTTTTTTCAATACAATTGAAGCTGTTTATCTACTACCAGTGGCAATGAGCTGCCTTTCCTTGTGCTTGAAGGCAGAAAAGTTGGGCAGTGGTAGAGAAAAAGTCATGCTGAATTTTATTTACCTGTATATTATTTGGGTAATTTTTAAGAGTTTCCTAATTCTCTTTTCTGTTTTGTATCCTTCTCCGTTTGTAGAACTTCTTAGGAATTGTGCTCACGAGTTACACAGGACAAATAGCTGACTTTACTTCTTAGCTAGGCCCATGCCTGTTTTTATTACAACAGGAATAAATACTTGAACTCAATGACCTTGTTGGCAATATTTGTTACTTTATGTTTGCTAATTTCTTTGAATTAGAAACAAAATATGAACTATTTTTCTCTGACTTCACATTATTTTAAAAGGTGGTGTAACTAGGAAATTATGCAGTAATCACATACTACAGAAATATCATGGCACTGCATGTTACTTGCAGTATTTTTTCAACCTGTTTTGATATCTGTTAGTTATAGCTGACTTTAATTCGGAAAAACACAGGTGGTTTTCTTTGTACTAAGAGTTTTTAACCGCTACATCCAGATTCAGAATGTTTTGTGTTTCTGGTGACCAGAGCTTTGCAAGCATTTTCAATATGACTTCCATAAACTTTTGCTCATATCTAATTAGTAACTAGCCAGGGAAGAGAACTGTAACTCTACTACTTTGCTCACTTTTAAAGCTTCATTTTCTAATCACAGACAAGGAATATCTTTAGTTTTCTGGTTATAGGCAGGTTTGTCAGTCACATTGCAGGGTTTAACTTTATTGTCCCTTAAATATGTTCTCCAGTGATTAGGCAACCGTGCAGAAGAACAGTTGTACAGTAAAACAACCACCTATATGTAAATTTTGGGAACGAGTAGTAGTGACCTTGTGCTGAATTAGAGAGAGGCTAAGGAAAAGCCTTCTGAAAACAGTGAAAAATCTTGAAATGTAGATAGTGTTAAAAATGATTTGAATGGAATGTCAGAGAAATACAAATTAAACTTTCAGTAGCGGATAAACTCCTACAACCAGCCTACAGTCTTACTAAGCAGCTTTGAACCTGGGTAAACAGAGAAATAGGGAATAGCTAGGCTATGGAGAAAACCACTCCCATGACAAAATTCTGAGCAAAAGGTCTTTACATTTCATTCCGATACTTAAATGATGAAGGAAAAAGTAAATGCAGGACATCCATCAAAATTAATGGTCAACTATAGGGATCATAGTTTCTTCCTATGGGTTTGAGAGAGAGGGAACTTTTAAAGGAAACTTTCATCTATTTTGTAAATTCAGCTGTGAAAATTAGCTGTTTCTATCACATAATTAATTTCAGATTAATAAATATCCTATTCATTTATGTGAGGTTAATAGTTAATAGTTCTGGATTGCAATGTTTATTGAGAAATGCTTATTAACTAAAATGCACATTAAAAGCAGAAGTTAAAGTATTGTTCTATTATGGCAGGGGAAGCTTACTAGATGCTGTTGATAAATATACATTTAAGAAAGCAAAAGAAGCATAAGCTGTTTAAAAACATTTTTTTTATTCTCAAACTGTTCAGAGAGAACTCCAAATGTAGCAGTGAGAAATAGCAACATGTTTACTAATAAAAAATAATATTCAATGAAAGAGCAAACTTGTAGGAAAACAAACCTTCTGTTATTTCAGGAATTAAGGAAAACTGTCCTCAGGAAGAAAGAAGGTGAACAGAGCTGTTTTAGAACTCAAGAACTCTTGTATACTATGTGTAAGGAAGGCAAGAAATGAGCATGGCTAAGTAAGGGCACCTTGATCAGATGGAAGTGTAAAAAAGGAAATGTACAGGAAATGGAATCAGAGACATGAGTTGTAAGGAGAGTACAGGGATGCTGCCTAGATGTGCAAAGATAAGATCAGGAAAGATAAGGCACAGCTGAAATTCCATTGGAGCTGAATTTGGGGATGTGAAGACTATCAAGAAAGACTTTTACAGGCATCTTGGCCAGAAAAGGATGATTAAAGAAAAAGGTACCCACTTGGGTAAATAAGTCCAAAGAACTGGTGAAAGCACATTGGTCACTGAAGGCTGAAGTACTTTTTTTACCACAGCATTCAATTATAATCTCTCTTCCTACATTTTTCAAATTCACAAACCTCAAGAAAAGAATTAAAGGAATGAAGTCGTTCCCATCATCCCAGGACTAGATTAGGATTGAGACCACCTGAGGGACCTGAGCATACTGAAGTTTCTGGGATCTAACATGCACCACATGGTCCTCAAGGAGTTTGCTGTCATAGTTGTCAAGATTTTCTCCATGCTATTTGGAAAGTCATGGCAGTTGGGTCAGTCTGTTGTGACTGGAAAATGAGAAACATCATATCTTTTATTAAAAAAAATTAAAATTTTACAGAATCACAAAACATACTGAATTGGAAGAGATCCACAAGGATCATCAAGTCCAACTTCTGGCCCTGCACAACACAATTCACAGGAGTCACACTATGTGCCCAAGAACAAATACTTCCTCAATTCTGACAGGCTTGGTTCTCTCACTTCCCTGGGGATTCTGTTCCAGGGCTCTACTCTCCTCTGGGTAAGAATCTTTTTCTCATACCCAACCTAAACCTCCCCTGACACAACCTCAGGCAATGTCTGACACTTCTTCTTTGACATTCCTGTATATCTAGGATCTCTAGTTTCCTCTTGCAAACAGATTTCTTTTTAATAGACAAAATGATAATGTTATTTCAAAATGTGCTGAGTGAACAGAAAAAATTGTGAATGGGTACATACATAAGCATTTTGGGTTAGTGCGTCCACTACTGTAAATAATCCAAGTAAAACATATGCAAACATAAAAAAGAAAGAAAATATGTGCAATAGTTTTGTTTGTCAAAATTCCTTATTTTCATTCACTGCTAAAATATTTTAGTGCTCAGTGAACAGCTAGGAATTACAATGGAAAAATGTAGAGGTTAGTGAAGGGTGAAATTAAGAAAAATTAATTAACCACTTTGTCTAACATTTTATGGTAAAGATGAGTAATTTGCACCTAATACACCTTGAACTCCATGTTTTCCAGATGGTAAAGGTATTCAGACAGTCTGAATTTAGATTATATTTTCCCTGCCATTGAGCATCTTTCTTTCATCCACTGGAAGACTCTAGACAGTTGGCCTAGAATCTAAATATGTTCTAACTCCACTGAGTAAGGGATGATATATCTGTGTAAACACCTTGTTGTGGCTTTAAATATTACCTCAACACTCTCACCAATGGTCTTCAGCCTATGAATAATGTGGACAATAGTTTTCCTGTTTATATCTTGATGGCCTTGGTGTGGCAGTTTACAGTCTAAACATTAACACAAGAATGAATTCTTTGAAACAGTGAAAGTAAAAAGCATAATAAAGGAAATGGGAAAAGTATGGAAGCACATATACTAGCGTATAAACTGTAGGAGGAATACACCTTCTCAGGACATTAGATGAAAGATTGATTGAGACATGGCAGTCTGAAATTTTTCTTTAAAAAGAACTATTAAAAGAGAAAAAAATTCAGGTGGAACTGCAGCTTTCTCTTGCCTCTCATCACACAATTTTGTGATGATAAGTTTGACTTTATAATAAAAAGTTGCTTAAGTCAAAATTTTATCACCTTCTCTGCCATGATCCTAATGCCTAATTCTTAAAGTTTATTGTGATTCAACTAATTTGAAACAGAAACTTCAATTAAGCAATAAAAAAAATACAATATTTTCCAACAACAACAACAACAACAAAAAAGAAAACTGCCTGGTGGAAGCTTCTTAACCCTATGAATCTATAATTTTCTCCCACTTCTTCTCCCAAAATTATAAATATTCTAATTCTTCAGAGGTCATGGATACAAACATAAAAAATTTGCATCCATTTTCACAGAGACATCATGTCAAACATATTTTTATTCTTTTAAAAGCACATGGAATTATTATTCCATATTTTTACTGACTTGGTGCATCTCAAGTCAGGACTTGCATTGAAATTTCCCCACTAGTTATGTTTCCAGCTACTGAACATTTAATAAATAACATTGTGTCAAAGTAACGAAAAAAGCCCCCACCATCAGATAAACAAATAATAAAATTTCAAGCAAAAGAGCCAAGCCTCATGAAGTTTAGTACAAAAATGTGATGAAAAGAGAAGAAAAAGCCATTTCTGAGTGGTTTACTTGACCTGAAAGGTTGTTCTTTTCTTTATTTTGTGTTTCAGTTTCAGACCAATGTGTTTCTTCTGGTATTTTGAGTGAATATATGTGAAATATGTGAAGTTTATTTTATTGTAAGTATGTGTCCTGGTTTGGGACAAATTTGTTTCCTCTAAAGGGCAGAATTCAGCAGCCCCTCCTTCAACTGGTTTGAGAGATAATCTCTTTCAAGAAAAGTTGAAAAACCTGTTTATTTAACAAGCAAAGTACTGACAAACATGGGAAAATGAATATTAATAAATGATAAAATCTCTTGTTGTTCTGAAGAGACGGCAAATTCAGAAAGGCCTTCAGTAGTCCAGGGAGAGCGCTTTCATGGGGTGTGGCTCGGTGTGGGAGCGCCCGGGCAACTGTCCGGGTGTTCTGGTCCCAAGAGAAGCCAGACTGTTCCAGAAAAACAACAGTCCTGGAAAAAACCTTTCTTGCAGTAGTTAATGAGGAAAACCAGCATGAAAAGCAAGGAAAACTCCCAGTTTCTCTCTCTTTTTCTGCAGCGGAGAACTTGGAGAGCGCTGCCGCGAGCTCAAAGAAAGCTGAACTCTTATCTCTATGTTTTGAATACAGCACGAAAATATTCCACCACTCCCCCCCTGCCCTCTTTCTCTCTCTCTCTCTGGGTCTAGCTTAAAGCTACAAGACCCATTTCTTAGCAAAATTGGGATACCAGCATCATAAAGTCACTGCAGGACAGTATGGAAGAAGCTGTTTTTAAATAACCGAATGCACAAAATTATTAGAGTATTCATCATGCTATTACCATGCAATACTTGAAGCAAAACACAAAATATTGCTCTTTTGTTTACAAATGTATCTGAACAACTTCCAGGAGCACAAAAAAGCTTGTGTGTGGCTCAAAGAATTTTACACCCTTACATAGAAAAGACCTAACTGTATGAAATATAGGTGTTAAAATACCCAAACTACAATAACTTTTGATGTTGTAATAATTATAAGAAAGATGTAATTTCGCCAGAAGCAGCAGTGATAGCTGCTTTAACAGCATCATGATTATCAGATAATTACAATTGAATTCTAATGCAAAAGAGTCAAACAAACAAATACTGAAAGGGGAGTATAATAGGATCTGAAATTTGTGATTGATCCTTACTGTGTGTCAAGGTCTTGCTTCCGACTGAAATTAATCCTATTCTGAATTTAAATTTTATACTCCTTGATTTTCTCTGGCAAATAGAATATTAATATAATGAACAAACGTCTTTATATGCATAAAATACAGCACTGATTTTACCTAACTTTTTTCTGTTTTGGAACAGACTTTTCTAAGAATATCTGATAAAGAGGCATTCTTTAGGCATCTCAGGCTAATCAGTTGATAATGCCTATATCCATATTAGTAATTTTTGGAATCAGTTCCATCTTTTTGCCAATATACCCATTTTTCATTATGGCTTCCAAATCTTGCCTGACAATGCCAGTTCTATTTCCAAGAAGTTAGCAAAAACTCTGTCACTAGTTCAGCAACATAAAATGCAGATACTTTCTGTAAATAACGTTTACCATCCAGGACGAAATTCATCACTTTGCATTGGGCTCACAAAGGCTTTCCCCTACCCTGCTAAACCACAAACTAAAGTTTTTCACTGTGTATCTATCATTTTGGGCAGCCTGTATAAACTTCACCAGCATGAATAACTAGGGATGGTATGGCCCAATAGCAATAACTGCTGCCTGTGGTACAAATGAGTACATGAAATTGCCCAAGAACAAAACTTTTTAACTCCTTCTACTTTAAATGCATTTGTGCTCAGAAAATTGGTTCATAAAATACCAGTTTTGAACTTGTCACTAATGTTTTACATATTCAGTTTTTGAATATGTGTGTAACTCAAATACCACTTGAAAGACACACAGGACACACTGGGTGGGTTCGTTCTTTCAGTTCCATAGATTCTTGCAGTTATCCAACTCAGAAAATAGAAGTTCTGCTAGGGAGCAGAGTTAGAAAGTTTCCCTCATTAATCTGACACACAATTTGTCTAGGGGATCATAATTTCTGAGGATGCTTGATCCCAATTTTGGAGAAATGGGTAGTCTTTTACATATTGCAGACCTAGATCATCTTGTTTCTGTAAATAGGGATTGAGATTTAGAACTATCTGGAGATCCAGTATATTTTTTTCTTTTTTTGCTACTACTGTGAAGCTTTTGATGAAACTGTAAATTTTCCTCATTCTCTTTAAGCCAGAAAAATTTAGCAAACTACTTTCACTGTTGTGTTTTTCCCATCTCATGGCAGCAAAAATTGACTGGATTTTGCTGAGACACTGATTCCTGAGAAGATGAATGCTTTCGGAATTAATTTTTCAGCATTTATTTTTAATGGCATATTTTTTAACTTGTTAAGACTTGCATTTTATGATTTAGTGGTTTATGTGTTACAGTGCTGGATTGACCTCTGGGCTTGGTGATCTTAAAGGTCTCTTCCAACCCTGAAGATTCTATGATTCTATGATAATAAAAACATTTTTTTTCTGATCTCAATCTTTTGGTAAATGTGAAAAAAGTAAAGTAATATGACTTTCACTAAGACTTTTTCTTGATTTAGAGTGAGGCCTGTTTCACAGTGCAGTCTTGTTTGTTTGCTGCAGGTATTCAATAAGCCTAAATAAGGGTTTTAGGTAAAATATTTGTGAATGCTTTTCTTTTTCTTTAGTCAGACTACAAGCTACTTAAACAGTGAGTTTTATATAGATAAACCTTATTTGATCTCATTGATCAAGCTGAGATTTTTAAACATTCAGAGACAGCAGAGAACTACTGAAGTAAACTAAAGGAAATCCATGAAATTTAATACATATTTCTTGGAAGACTGAAGAATTCTTGATACAGATGTCGTTCTATAATATATATGTGCACTGTTTGATTATTACTGGATTACAGCAGTAATTCAGTAATAGTTTAAAAAGTTAAAATAGTTTAAACAGTTATTACTGAATATACAGCATATGAACAATCAATTTTATTTGATTTGATCTTTGGGATCTTTGATAACATTTTATCAAAAGGAATGTTGTGTATTAGACATGCCAATATGTATCTGGATACCTGTGATTTTTGTAGAAGTCGGATTTGGCTCAACACTTTGAAAATCAAGTTAATATAAAGCAGAACAAAGCCCTCATATGCTTTTAAATGTATGCAAATATGCATTTTGTGCTTTTCCCAGTCTAATGTCTATGTTTATGCAGGACATGCCCATATAGTGCATGGAGCCAAAGAGCTTCAGAGAATGTCAGTCTTACCTAAATACACCAATGACTTTTCTTCATCAGACAGTTCTTCAAATGTGGACTCCTGCTAAGTCTTCCTTGCTATGGAATTATTTGTGTTTTAAATAATATGTATGTATACAGTAAAATCTTAATGAAGTAAAATCTTCCTCTATTCTTTTCACTTTTCTTCCATTTGATGTTGAAGCATTTCTGAAATAGTTTATATAATCAATGTTCCTAAGTAGGTGCTTACTGCTAAGATCTATCTGCACTAAGAAGTATATTCTAGGGCAGATTCTAGTATATTTATCTGTGAATTCCTAGATAATATGTTTTAATGACTAGATGGTGATGATCTAATTTTATTAACTGTTTCATCACAAGAAGCATTATTACTGAAAGCGTTGTTTTGCCATATTGTACAAAATCACCAGTTTCCTGGATTTCTATAAATAAGTTATAATCTTATTTTATAGATAATAGTTTCAAGGAAAGTTTTAGAAAATCTCGATATATCAGCAGTTGCTTAGTTGCAACAGTTACTCAACTGTTGCTTAGCTTTCTAAATTTATACAACCTAAGACTTTAAGAATCCTCAATAAGTGTTTTTAAGGCCTGACTACAATTGCTTGGTTATTTGGCCAGAACAGTCAGAATGTACTTCCCTATGGGTGTTGCACTTCTTTCACTAGAAATATAACCCGGATTCATTTTTTCGTCTTCTAAAGGGATTGATTTGATAGTTTATCACTTCTGCATTAAATTTGAGGTTTCAGTTCAATTTGGTGAGGCTCAAAATACTCAAAAACTGGGTACTAGCCCCTCTTGTGCAAAAAACTTTCACCTAACACATAGAACACTAAGAGCCTGGCTAGGAGAGAGGACAGACATGAATACTTTCAGGCTGTCCCCAGTCACAGTTTCTTTCAGCACATCGTTTTTGTAAATAATTTATATTTCACATTAACAACCAATTAACAAAGGACATTTTATTTTTCTTTAAAATTATTCTTACTCAAAGTCTTTCTTTGTGTACTTGTACATGCTTTACGTATGAAGAAAAGAAACTCTTTAGATATTTATTTTTCAAAGTTTTCAAAGACAAATATGCCATCTTTAAGATTTTAAGTTCATACACATAGAGAATGAAGTAGTACACACTTAGGAGTTCCATTCAACTTACATTCCTCTGAGTGCTGAGAACAAATTGAAGTATACATACATAATGCCTTAAATTCTGATAAGAAATTTATTATACTGTGCTGGAACAAAATTAGGGAAGAGGAGGAACTTCATTCATTGCAGTATTTTAAATTTTTAAACTTTCTTCAAGGATATTTTGATTGCTTTCTCTATCATTTTTCTTTCCTCTTGCTAGGCTATGTCTGTGTTAATATCTGTCTGTGACTAAAGCCAGCAAAAAGGGTATTCTGTGCTTGTCTTAGCAAAATATATTATTTTAGGCACAATCCTGGGACAATAGACTGTATAATTTCATATCATCTGTCAAAGCATTTATGTATCAGATGACAAAAGGATAGACTGACCCAGTTGCTATAGAATGATGCAGTCTTTTAAAATAAGAATCCCTGAACAAAAAGAAGGATCGTCATTACTACACTGCAAAATTTCGTTGTCATATTATTTTGTGATTTGGCTAGCACAAATGTCTAGCCTTGATTATGTCCACTGACACAGGTAAAGTGAATCCCACCTTTATTACATTTTTTTGTCATACATATTTGCACCATTAGCTCCTCTTCTGCACAGGGACTCTCTACCTCCAGCATGTATTGCAGTGCTTCTCAAGGTAGAACAGCATTGTTAGGTAGTTATATGGTCTAATTTATGATTTAAAAAAAAAAAATATTATTTAAATTCACTGAGTGACTTTTCACAAAAATCCATGTCTTGGAACTTCTGGTAACAAAAGACACATTTCAGGTATGCTTATTTTAATCTATCAGTCTGTCAGAAAAGCAGATGGGATTATACTTCAAAGCTGAATTAACAGCTATTAGTGTATAGCTGGTAGATAATTTCAGGGATAGTATACTCTGGCTGAAGAATTTTTAGACTTTGAGAATTTAGCTGGGCTATTTTGATTGCAATTGGTGTATTTAATAGTGGCATGCATTTAGGATGCAAAGCAATAAATTGCCATTTCTACATTGAAAATGTTTACTATTTGTTGTACTAAAAATAAATGTTAATTTATCAATCAAACTACCTTCCTGAGACTGGTATTACTTGCTCTGAAAGTCAAATTGCTTTTCTTTATATTGTTTTTACTGACAATTTTTTTGTCATTATTTTAGTGGTGTGTAAAAAAGAAATTAGGAAATGAGTTAGCAGATAAACTTTCTTTAAGTTGCAAATAGTATTTGGTTATACAAAAGAGTATTATTTACTTTAATATGTATCCAAATTAGAATTACTGGGCACAAAACTACCTGATGATCATTGTGGGTCCCTTCTAACTTGAAAAATTCTGTGATTCTGTGACACTCTGATTTTCTTGACTTAAATATTATTGCTTATTTTTTAATCCCTTCTGCAGATCTGTTTTTAAAATATCCTGTGGACAGCTGAAAGCATCTTAAAATTTGACTTATCTACTCATAACTGTCCATCATTCACTCAAATAAAAAAAAAGAAGCAGTATGGTTTTTGGGTTTTCATTGGTAATATGAAATTGATACCTTAAGAAATCCAGTGAATGTTTTCATGTAGGTACACAAAGTTGCACAAAGTTCTCATCAGGGTGCTTAAAGCAGGCTGCAGGATGTGAAATATGTTTGGTGAAAAAAAAAGTTCAAAAACTAAATGCATTCAACCTGCTTAATTATTTTCCTGAAAGGTCTGATTTATTGTACAGTGTAGTCCTAATAATAAATGAAGGAACGTACACATTTGATTGACATGACACACAGATTTAGAAAGATGAGTAAATGCAAGAACCATATTTTCTTTGAATGAGTAAGAGTTCAGGTGACAGACCACATTTCACACACTTCAGAAATGGATGAAATAATGGAAGCTAAATCAGGGTGAGTCAGGTATGGTGTAGTAATACAGTACCAGACTGACAGTGAATTAAGAAGGAAAGCTTAGTAACCCTTTTGTAATTACTGCCCTGATGGAGCTATCGTGACCTATGCTCACGATTAATCTAAGAGCTTTCTGCAGCACTTGAACAATGCAGTGTTCAAGTCTGTTACCAGCTCAAGACTGAATTGGTTCTAACATGTCTGGTCTATGATTAATAGTACGGTGAAATACACACTCACTACCTGTTTTCTGTCCTGCCCCCTTCCCTCAAGGAAAAGTCAATTCTTTAATTAACACGTGGCTATTATGCTACAATTTCTTACTTCCTCTGTCAAGGCAGCTAAACTTAAAGGGACTTTTCTCTCCCCCTTTGCCTCTTTCTATATTATTTCTTGGTCATGAAACTTCAGCAGGAGTTCAGCCCCTCACCAAAATGACACATTTGCATCCAAATCTTGAATCACCAAGGGTCTATTTCTCAGTAAAATAAATGTTTGCAATAGCTTTCCTTACTCTAAACAACCCAAACCTTTTTTAGATTTTATTAGAAACCGTTCTTATTTGGTCATTAGTCGCAGTGTTTCAGATGGAAAAGAGCTGAGGATTAGGTACATCTGGATCTGATTCCATCACTATTAAAGGAGTCAGTTACCTGCCAGCCTGTTTTACAAAGCGTGAAAGGACTGCACAGCTAAGCAAGTTCATTGGATCAATTTGTCAGCAGTGAATGGGGAGGAAGAAATGAGAGAAATCTGTACCATGCTTATTTTTCAATGTTAGAAGAATTTTAGAAAAAAAGGCTGAAGACAAAAGTCCTCAGAGTTGCACTGAGCTGAAAAATGTGTAAGTTGGTCATCAAGTCATATTCCTGTGATCTAGAGGAGACTAAATATTTTAAGAATGAAAGTATTTAAGTGGTCACTTAATATCATGGACTTTTTTACACTATCTTATAGAGCCATACTAGAGTGCAATATTTGCATTACATTACCAAACACTTCTGCTTTCTTATCATATAAATAAACACACACCTCAGAAATTTCTACACCTTCAGGTGTAGAAATTTATATATGCTTAATGGTATCACACTCCCTAGTGCATCTATGCTTTTATTGAGATAAAAAAAAAATTTATATGTAGCTTGAGGACTTTGGGGTTTTCTTTAGAATGGGTTTTGAAAAAACATAAAGAAGATGCATCTAGCCTTTTTAAAAATTATTTTATGCTTAAAAGTAACTGATGCACTTTAGAAAATTCCCTAATCAGCTATTGTTATTTTCTCTGTATTTTTTGGATAAAACTTCATTTTATTTTACTTTTGGTTACTATTATACATATTTTTGCATCACTTATATTATCAGTATAATTCTGGTCCTAACGAACATTGCCGTCAAGTCACTCTTCTCCTTAGCCTCTCTAACTGTAAGATAGGAAAAAACCTAGGGTTTTTTGTAAAGCATTTTAAAATCCAAATGACCAGTAAGGTATGAAGTTTACTGTCCTGCATAATTTAAATGTGGTTTGGATAATTAATGAACACCAGTTAAAGCCTTAATATTCTACTGAAATCCGTATAATTGTTATGCATATACAGAAACACAGGAGAACAGTCTCCTAGGAACAGCTGTCAAAGGATCCCTTACTTAGTGAAAGATGCGTAGCTCACTGTGCTGGGAAAATAGCAGGAGAGGGATGTGCGTGCAGAGAAAGAGAAAAACAGCAGCAATGGAGGGCAGACAGGAAACTGCTTTGTAGGTCCAAGGAGTGACAGGCAGGAAGGCCCTGAATGAGAAGGGTCAGAGTGAATTGAAACCCCTAGAGGATCTATACAGACATTGCTCAATTTGGAAGTTAGTGCCAGTTTTTGTCACTACAGAGACCAGAATATCCCGAGACACAAAGGACATGGAGAAGATTTGAACCAAATCCAGCTGGAAAATGCATTTGAGGAGTTCTAAACATTTTTGATGAAAGGAATGTGTATTTCAGGATAGTTCCGCAGCTCTGGTTCTCCCACTCAAGGAGTCCTAGTTCAACTTACCCAATATATTGTCAAGAAAATATGAAGTCATGCCTGGAAGATGAGTTTGTGATGGAGCTTTGCCTGGGTTTACTAGGGGTTTTGAGGAAGTGGAATGACTCCCAGGAATGATTTTGATGAATAGGAGGGGAACCTTATTAGAATTCCAATGAGCTGTGCTAGTCCATAACATGTGCACGAAATGGCTGAAATTCTGAGGCAACTTGGCTGTTGTGTTTTTGTCTTTCTGGCTTGGATTTTTAAAAGTTCATTTTTGAATTTTAAATTTGGCCTGTGAAAAATCTAGATCTTAACACTTACTCCTCAAGAAGCTGCCTATACCCTTTTGTATAGGCAGCTTCTAAAAAGCTTTTGAGCTTTCAGTCACATTTTGGGTTATATTTAACAGACAAAAAGAATATGTTTGCCTAAGATAACCCATAGACTGTTATTATTAAATTAACAGTCTTGTATATCTTGTATAAAATTAACTTTCTTATATGAGTGAGTTTATAAATACCTATGTATCATAACAGCTGGACATTCCTGGTAGTAGCCAATGCTTAGAGAGAGCATGTAGGGAACAGAGAAATCTCACAGTATTGATCATAGAAACAAATCCTAACCATATACTCAGGTAATTAGTTATTTGTTACACTGAGTGTTTTATATGCCTTCTTCAGGTGGGATGCTGAAATATGTTCATGTTTGACACGCAAGAAGTGCTCAGGAGAAATACTGTGCACAAAAGGTGACAAAACTAAAATTGTGAATTCAATGACCTGCTTTCATTGCAAACTTACATGAACTGATGAACAAACAAATCCTTTGTTTATCATTAATACTTTTAAAATCTCACTCAAAGCTGTCCCAGATAACTTCAAGTCTAAAGATAAGCATGTAGCTACTGAAGGTTTCTTCCAGTCTGATGGCTGCAAACATGAACTTGCTTATAAGAAATTTTACCCTTTTTCATCTTTTCATCTCCTTGCTAGATATAAAATAGGATGATGTACATATTTTGTACATAAAACAAAAACAGGGGTTTGAGAATATTTATTTCTTTCAAAATTGCTATTGTAATGCTAGTATTAATGAAATTATAATGTTGGAGTCTAACATTTCATTTTATTAGACTTGTACCTCTTTGCTAAAAATTGCACTGGCTCCTGGTATTCAGTATAATGATTTTATATCATTAGGAAATTATTAACACTAAGCAAAATGTATTACATCAGCTACTTTGGGCCACTGATTACAGCAGCATTTGGGTAAACTATGATGAAATGACTCCCTGTTTAAAAATTAAATTGAAATAGTTTTCTATCTATCCTTCTCTTGCATTACGTTTTTTCACATGGTATGGAAAAAACCTCCCTGAGTTTACATATGGGGTCATGTTAAACCTACATGTAAAATTGTTTCTTAATAAACAAAAAGAAGCTTGGCATCTAGATGTACACATTGTTTTCTTCTTCCTTTGAAAATCTTTAAATCAATACACTGATCCTGTCAGAACAGGAAATGACAAAAGATATTGATGGGAAAGTGCACATAAGGACAAAAATGCAGAGCAGAACACCCAGCCTGCAAATTTAATGCTTAATTATGTGTTTAAAAACTACCAATTGCCAAAGTGAACATAGCCTTTCATGACTTATGTTCATCCATTTCTGCTTTCACATTAAGTCACACAAGCCCAGTATATAGTATTTCAGTTGTTTACCTTCTGCTTCAAGCTTCCAATTATAATATTCTTTTAGCAGAATAAGTACATCTGTTATATTTATATATAAAAATATATATAAATAATATATAATATTATCTATATATGTATATTCCTGTTGTATTTCCCAACTAAAGACAGGTATCTGGAGTTCTGATAATATAGTGGAGATGGAAAGCAGAATATATTGCATATGTTCTTGCCTATTTTATTTCTTAAAGAAGTAGGAATATGATGAGGAAATCCATCACTTTCTAGCAAAGCTTTTAAGACTGTAATATATCTTTCCATTTCACATACTTTTATTGTGAAGAATTTCTAATATTTTGAAAAAATTATTTGAATTTATTAAGAATTTCTTGCAAGTTGGAGATAATTGTATATGTTTCATATTTAACAAATTATTTGTTCATGTCTGAATTTAAAATGGACATTTAAAGTGGACATTTTTTGACAAAAACTTTCCCATTTGAAATTTCTAATTTGTCAGTGGAAATGTTTTTCAGGAAGATTCATATATCTTAACTCCTTTCAATATGGAAGAAACAATGTTAGAACAGCAAATAACCAATATAAAGCCCAGATGACTTTTCTGGTCAGACAAAACCTTGAATTTTAGATGAGGTTCCTAAATACCAAATTACAGATTCAGTTTCACATAGGGCATATATATACTATAGAGTTCTCTAGCATGTGTCAATTACCATGATTTCTGATTTACATAGTCTTGAGATTAAATCCCTGAAATGAATACAGTGGTTTTCTTCCAAAGTGTGATTTTTATTAAACTGATTTTTCTTTTGCTGGTTCAGTCCTGTAACTAAACTAAATTACTTTGTAAAGATAACTTCCTTTATGCCTTGCCTGAACTGTAAAATCACCTATGTGCACTTTGAGTTAATCAAAGAAAGCATAAATATGCTTACTCATCACTGTTAAGCCTCCTTCAAGGTGTGTACTGAATTGTTTAAACTAGTTGAAAATGTCCTACCATGATCTAGGAATGTCCAAACTCATGTTCTGGAAGACATGAACTGACAAGCATGCAGGAATCTTGTCCCTACTACTGTGATTCAAAGTCTTGGAGAATCTCCTTTATGTCACTATCCTATTTTTCTGCTCCTTCAAGTCACCTAAAATGTATGATCTACAGGAGTCTTCAAAAATACCTGGGGCAGGTGTCATGTTTGTCATATTACATGGCTAGCCAAGTGATACAAGGAGAACTAGATTTGCTTGCCTTCCAAGCTTCTCAGGTTCCATAACAATTCGTCTCTGCCTGTTCTCACTATACTGCATACATATAAGCATGTAAAAAATTACAGTTTGATGAACATATTCCTTACAAACTGTCCATTGCAGATTTAATAATTTTTAAAAATAATAAATAATTTTCTGCTCTGAAATTATCTTACTTTTGTTGCTGAAAAGTTAAATTAAAACACCCAATCCTTAACCACCATCTTGTTTATTTTGGTGTAGCTTGTTTATATTCTTTCACCTAAAAAGTTACTTAGACTTCCATTTGAGTTTTATATAATTTTTTCTTTTATTTGACATGCTAGCAAGAAAATCTAATTCTAGAAATATATGGTAGGGGGAGGGGGGAAATATAACCAGAGGTAGGCATAGCATGTATTTCAGTAATAGAAAGTAATACAAAACCCATGCAGACATTTAAAAATACTTTTTCTCAGCATCCCTGCTGTATTAATTTACCACAAAATTTTTTTCTACTCTTCTCAGAGAATTTCTATGTGATCTAAATTAATTACTTCAAAGTCATAATCTTCTCTCTACCTTCCTGATACTGCATAACAGCAATATGATGCAGCCAGTTTAAACTGTTTGTCCTAAAGGCCCTATAAATGGGTCAACACAAGCAATATTTTAACTGGTTCTGTTGTAGATTGTTTGCTTAGTAAGAGCACTTGCAATAGGATCTTTAAATGACACTGATCTTGCCATGACATACTGAAGAATGGGCTGTAATTTAAATGGAGACATTCGATAATGTGAATCTGAAAGCACAAAAAGCCTACTTTTAGTTTGCAGCATTTTGGAGTTTGCTCCTCCAGATGTAAAGGAAGTGTCAGAGCTGACATGCAGTCAGGGGTCCATGCTGCACACTGAGCCCATGATTACCACCAGCTGATCAGTGGTTCCATCCAAACAAGCATCCACAATGACCTTATTGAACATTTGTGTTTCATGTAAACTTCAACAAAACAGACTTATTAAAAGAACAAACAATACCACTTGTCCATACCTCAAATTAAAGCAGAAAAGAGACATGACAGAAAGTTTTAAGGGAAAGAGATTTGAATGGGGGAGGAAGTAAAAAAATAATTGCTCATTTGTTTCTGAAATGTCATTTTTCTTGCCTAAAAATTTCTGTCAAAGATTTATTTCCAAGTGTGATGGTTGACCAGTGCCAAGCCTCCCTTTTAATCCTCAATGGGCCTGGAGAAGAAAATGAAAATAATCTTGTGGGCCAAGGTAGAAACACGGACATTGTTTATCAATTACTATCATGAGAAAACCAATTTCAGTTTTCGGAAGAGCAATTTAATTTACTTCCTATTAAAATAGATCTAGATGGTGAGAAACAAAACCAAAACCTAAACCACCTTCCTCCTAATCATTCCCCACCTTTTTCTCAGAGTCAACTTCCTTTTAATTACTGAGCTCTGTTCTTCGCCTCTGCCCCAAGCAGGAGGGGAGCCGCACTCAGCCCGTAATCACACCTGGAACCTCTCTTGCACCTCGTCCCCCTCTGCCCTCGGGGCTGGCAGCGCCGTTTCACCCCACATCACCTCACCCATCCCTGCCTATCAGCTGCTCTCCTTTCCCATCTCCGCTTCCCCCTGTGCCCTGCGCCGAGGCTGCTGGAGCGGCCGGAACCAGCTGTGCCCGGCTCGGGGCAAAACCATCCTCTCTAAGAGAGCCTGCAGAGGCTTGGCGAGATCCCTGCGAGAGCCTGCTAGAACAAAAAGCTGTAGATGAGCTATAATAATTGATAAAGGCTGTTAAAAATACAACTGGCAAGTGTCTCATACCTTTGCATTGGGAGCTTCTCTATTTGTGAAGCTCTGAAGAATGTTAACTGAAATTTAATCGTAGTCAGTCAGTGGTAATGTATCTGGAGTTAAGAAGTAAGGAAAAGAAGCTTAGTCAAACTGTGTATTTAGTTTTTGGTGGGGCAGGCAAAGCATTTCTCAACATTATTTTCCATCAGAAAATGCCCATCTGGCATATTTTTTTCACAGAAAATGTTACTGAATACTTTTGGTAGAATTTTATTTAGTAGTTTATTTTTGTTTAATAAGTATTTGAAATCTTGTCTGGTAGTAATGTTAGTTTTTTACATTTCTGAAATAATAGTTTCTGATTTATAAGTACTTTTGACTTTTGGTTATGACTTTAGACTAAAAAAAAAATATTAGAAGAGAAATTCTGAGTTTCATTTCCCTCTAAAATTTCAGTGTCAGTTTCTGGATAAGTCAGGATATGCAACTCCAGGTTCACAAAAGGCCTAAGGTGTCCTGACCTAATAGTAATCAATTGATACATCTTAGAGGTCAATCTTTTTTACCTCCTGCAATGTTATTAATAGAAGAGAACTGGCTTAATAACTTTAATAGATACCACCCATTGTCTCTAAGCCTCCTGATCTGTGTTAGACAAAGTCCTCTAACTCTCTGAAACCCACCAGTTTTTGGGTGAACTTCTGCATGCTCTGTGCAAACCCAGCAGATTGCCTCTGACCATAGGCTAACACCCATGTGTTATGCAGAAGAATTCCTCAGAGCCACAGTTTTGAGATATGGATTGCTTTTATTCCTAACTAAATATATTGTAGGTTAATCTTAGTTAGCTTATGGTGGTAGAATATGAAAATGCCAATTTGCTCCTGTGTGTTTTATTCAGATAAAAGACATTTCTTTTCCCACAGTGTTCAGTTAGATACTAATATTAGTTACCTAATTAAAGTCTAGATAAATTAGAAGTACAAATGTAATTTACAACTACTGATTGAAACACATAATTACTTTATGACACTGATGAATCACATCATTTCAGTGCTCATTTTTCATAGCACCCTGTTATCTCCTGTGAAGAAAATCTGTTTTAAAGTCTTGATATAATTCTAGAATACTATAACATTAAAAATCTGATGTAAAAATTTATTTTGTCAAAGAAAAAATATAATTTGTCAATCCAGAAAACTGCAGAGAAAAGCTTACAAATACACATATGCTTCAAACATAGACAATAATGACATTTTAGGGAAAATAATTTTCTCATCTTGAACTTTACATTTGTGGGCACTACTTACAGTAGTGCTCAGAAATAGCACTTTTGTCTAGAATTCTGTTCATAAATATAGGCATAGACAGTGACCATTTCTCTCCCTTGAGAACTACTGCAATGCATGTGGAAAACAGATGTCTAAATGTTACACGTTATGATGTGAAGCATATCAGTGCATTTCAGTGTAATATCAGAGACCAAATACTGAAACTGAAAAAACAACCCTACACTAAGGCTCTTCCAAGATAGGATAGTTTTGTGTTATAAGAATTTGTTTTTATGTATCACATTGGCCTACAAGGAAATTTTGATAGAATCAGCCAAACTTGGGAAATTCATCAGATTTTTTCAACTGGCCATAAAAAATTGATGTCAAAGGAATCACAATTTGGTATTATATGAGAGACTAACTTTCAGAAGTGGGACTGTACATCAGCTCCCAGCTGCTTAATTTTGCAAAGTTTATATTTTTTACATTGTCTTGGCTTTGGATTTCTCACAGTAGTTTAGTTAATCAGCTTACTCATGTTGACTGTTTACCAATTCCACTGTATACCTGCAAAACTGAGATATAATAATACTTGTAAACCTAAGTCAGGTCTAGAAAATTTGACTGGTAGATAGTCCTTGTAGGATAAATCTTTGCAACATACTACAAGAAGAAATAAGATCACAAGACATGGTGTGAAGATGAGAAGGGAATGTGGACCAAAGATCTGGGAAGAATGCCAGAACTTAAAGCAGCTGTTATACAACAAAGGCCCCTTGCAGCATTGTGGTCTACATGTATTAAAAGCATGGCCACAATGCCATGAAGTTAATCCTGTAACTCGATCTACAGTTAATCTATGCAACCCATTTGCATTCATTGATTACTTTTACACTAGCAAATTAAAGATGACTAGATCATTTTCTGACATGGAGGCCCATGCTTATGTTGTAAGAACTATTAGCTTCCAAAACAGGCTAGCTAGATGCAAACTATCCCCCAGGAATACTTTCTATCTGCCAAATGCTCACTTGGATTTGTTAGGGAGAATGTTAGTTGCCATGAAATCATACAAGGGATTGTTCTCACAACAAATATAACCAAGAAAACATTAATTCATAATTAGCAACCTGTCTGGATGATTTTTTTGGTGGAGATTTAGTAAGTTTAAATGAGGCTTGAATTAATAGACTTCAGAAACTTATGTAATAAGGAATATACTTTTTACATTAGAGAAAGTCAAGGACTTTGTCTTCAAATGGCCTAGGTTTCTAAGTATAATTTTTAAGTACAATTTGTCACCCGCTCAGCTCAGCTACCAATAAAAATGAAAATACCTAACTTGCAACAAGCTGAATCATCTAGGCACTCTGACTTCAGCTTTGAGTAAATTTAAAACCACCAAATTGGTTGGTGACGGTGCCAAATTGCTCCACATAAAAAGACACAAAATTTGTGGTTTCTCATCCCCGGACTATACTTGTTCTTTGAAGGTCTGGACCTTGAGACTGCCAGGGTAATAGCCTAGCAGCTAGGCTGAACATCCATTTTAATTCATTTTATAAATTAACAAATATGTAATTATTTTATAGAGTTGTATTTCTTCAGAGAGTCTATAAAGAGTCTATAAAACCTCCATAGTTCGCACATATTCATGACCAATAAACATTAAAGAAGATGGAATAAGGGTTTTAGATCATATGTATCACATTTCATTTGGGTATGTGAAGCACTGTGACACTGGGTGTAAAATGGGACTGAAGGAAGAGCACCTCCTCAGGTTGTTTTCTGGAGCTATAGTAGATATAATTTTCACATATGTTTAAGATTGTGTATTCTGCAGGTATGAAAGTGGAGTTGTTGACAGAGGTTGCTAGAGGTTAGTTCAGGTGACTTTGTACTGGACTTTGTGAATCCCATTCTCTGACTCCCAGCTGATCTTAGCCAATTTATACACCTGACTTGACACTTGATTTGGGGTTATATTTTCCAGTGTGACAGATCAGTTACAAATTAGGTGTCCCAATATTCTACATAATTTCTATCTTTTTAATTTAATCGAAGATGACTAAAAATAATGTGTTCAAACTATTGTGCAATGTAGTGTATTACATGCTACTGTAATCACCGTGAACCTTGTTCATAGACTTATTTAGCTCTTTCTAATGCTGAAGAACTTTCATTCTGAACTAGACCAGAAATTAACATAAGTCTATTTTAACCCCAGCTGTGGACTTATTTAAAAATAACCCTTAAATGCTAACTTAGCAGAAATACAATACTGTCATTTTATTGGTACATGTGTTTTTTATGTCTCTAAGAAATATTTTTTAATAAATTGATTGCAAACTTCTTTTAGGTACTAGAATATCTGTGACTTTGTAAATCAAAAATGTAAAGGAAAAAGATGGTAGATTTATTGTAAGAAGAATGTCCCCTTAGCACTTAGATAATGACCACCAAGGTTTGTGTGCTTAGAGCACAGTTAAATGGTAGCAGAAAATCATAGATACTGATGGTATAATTTTTTTTGTTGCATCCACTTTTTCGGGGAAGTGAAAATTTTCAGTCTCATAGCTTGGCCTTATAATCCTTGCACACAGAGGGACATACAGATGTATTACAGATGCAGTAAACAGGATAAAAATAGTGGACTTATATGTGGTCATTCTGAGTAAGTCATGATGATAGCATATAAATTTAACACAAGTTTTAATTTAAAATGGTTTGAATACCACTATGGTAAAATGTATGGCAGACTATGCTGAGCTCTCTTGGGAAGGCATGTACTCACATTCTGTCTACACATGGACTATAGCACTTGGGGACAAGGATTTTTTTTTTCTTAGAAGGCTTTGGAAACAGACACCATTTAGCCTGACAGCAGTTTTATTAATCCTCTGGCATTTAATTCAAAATGCATGTATTATGCTAGTTTTAAAATAGGAGTAAAACAAGTTTTGGTAGGAAATTGTAGACCCTGAAGTGTATATTCATTGATCAAAATGCATATTTAGCTGGTCACTTTGCTCTTTTCCCTTATTAAGATAATGATCCATTTCATATCTGCCTGCTGTAGCACAATATTTGATTATCAGTTTTCAAAGACTACAGCAGATACTATTTTTGTTTTGTCTGTAGGCTGCTTGGTGACTGAAAGTCACTGCAATGTAGTAACTGTTTTTCTAGACACCACCTGCTAGATCAAGTGGTGAATTCATATAAGCATTAAAGATCCACAAATGTTTTCTCTGTGGTTTTGAAGCTCCTGTCACTAACTGAGTAGCACAGGGAATAGAAAATTCTACTAGTTTGTCCTGAACACCATAAAATACTTTGCTCATTCAGGTTCTTTTGAAGAATACTTGAATGATCCTCTATCAGTGGTGCTCTTTAACCTTTCTCGAGTGTGGATAAATGGTAGCTGATATTAGGTTGTTCTAAATAAACCATAAACAATAGTAAGATTTTAAAATTTATATTCAAGAAGTGTCCATCCAGGTTCCTAAGCATCTTTGAAATTAATTGCCAGAAGGAATGCTAGTAAAAGCAATGAAAATAGTGGTGTGTATTTCTTCTTATGTTTTTAACCATGTTTGAATCTAATCCATCATCCCAATATTAATAACCTAACATGGCCTGAAAATTGTCATTTAGTATTATGTCCTATGCAGTTAGATTAACATATTGTTAATCTAACTGCATCAGTATGTCTTCACAATGAGGAGACATTGGGGCACCACAAAAGTGTAACAAAATTAAAGAATAATGGAATCAGCTGGTGGATGTTGCAAAAATTTTTGAGATTTTTCTTTTTAAGAGTGAAAAGGAATGCAATAAAATCTTTTGTTAATTTTTCTGCCTGTCTGTTTCTTGTCTTATTGACATTACCCATTTGCCAGTATGGGCTCTAAACTTAATCTTGTTATGAAGATCTATACCACAAAGTATGATCTTACGCTAAATTTAAACACACTAGGAAAGACTAGGTTAGGTAGGGTGTTAATGTTTTTTGTTTGAGAAACACATCAACATCCCACATCATACAAAGTCAGCTAAGCTGCTTTCTTAAGTTGTTTCAGGTAGCCCTATATCTACAACACAGTTCTGTCTAGCTGTATCTCCTGGTTGTTGCTTGGAGTGCTATGGTTGCTGAGTTTTCATTTAATCTGTTCTCACAAGTGGGAATTCATACTAGTTATTATTTGGGTTGTTTTTAAAAATTCACTCATATTCTAATTTCTTCTTCATTCCTTGAAGCTTTGTCTACATACAGTAATATTTCAGTAATATTCAGTAGATTTTTGTTTAGGAGAGTTGGCCTATATATATAGGTCTATAGATATAACCTGTGGATCAGATTTGATATGCAGTTTTCAGTAATGTGGGCACAGTTGGCCTGGTCTGTAATCTGACCCATGATTCACACTACTGAGAGTGTTGGCTCATAACAGTTATGCTTGATCTCATTGTAGGACTGTACAGTCAATGTGAGACAGACTTTGGCAAGGAGGAACAATTATTTTTGAAATTAAGCTGGTGCCCTTAGGCTTCTAGAAGTCTGGTACTGCTGTCTGCTTTGGAGTACTGTGAGGTTGTGTACTTTGTCATGCATGCTTATTGCAAATAAAACAACCTAACAACATTGATTTAATGCAATTTCATATCTTATGCAATTTTTCCAGTTGTTCTTTTGCTTTTGACATTTTATCAGTTTGTTCTGAATACTGGCAAATCTGCTTGCATATGTTTTAATATGTAATGGTATAAAATATGCACTATTTAAATGCTGACATGTCACTTTGAATATATATTTAGCTGACAGGAGGACTGAAGGAAAAAAATATTCCAGGTGGTTTTCCATTAGGAAAACACGTTTTCTCTACTGTCATGGTTTAGTAATTGTAGTCCTCAATTCAGTGCCCCCTCTGAGACACTTCAAACCATATTACCTCTCTCTGTGAGCAAAAAGAGAAAAGTAGCCCACAGTTATATTTCCCAACTGCAAAAAGGGCATTTTTGATACCTCATATGTATGTTCCAGCCTATGATAACAGCATGAAAGAGGCTCACCTGGCATACACACTACTGTTTTACAGTGAAAAAAGATTCAATGCTCACAGAAAAATGTATGGGTTTAAATTGCTGGGGTCTTCTTTTAATTTGGTTTTGTTCTTTTGGGGTTTTTTAAATTAAAAATCCAGATGTGATGGTATGATAGAAATAGTCTCTCCCATTGTTAATTCCGGTGCTATCAGAGTTTTGAGGAAGCCAAGAAACCTATCTTCTTGCTGAAATGAGTCAATTGCTTGCCTGCTGTCCCACACGTGATGGGGTGTGGGACAGAAGGAAAGAATGGTCTGGGAAATGAATATTATATAAATTTATAAGGCCTGAGCTATTTTTCTAATAAAATCAATGATTTCTTTTAGCACCTTTGTTTAGTATTAGTGTAGGTGAAACTACAAATTTGAAATAACGTAATTTTAAACAAAATAATTGAACCAAAAGCTTGCTAATACAAGTTAAAGCTTTAAGAGGAAATAATACTAGGTGTCACAGCTGTTGCAGTTAAAACAATGTCTTGGCTTGAAAGGACAGGTGTCTGCTAAGAAAGGCAGGAGTCTTTTGTGAAATGAAAAATGTAAACCCCCTCCCTCTGAATTATTATAAATTTGAAATTAAGGGGCTCTCAGGCAAAGATATGGAAGTAGAAATACCAATTCCTTTTTAGGAAAAAAAAAATGCAGTAATACAAAGCAACATGGACAGAGAATATGACCTGACACCCTGTTGGTCAGGGTGTTGGTAGTAGTCTGATTACATGGTGGTTGCAGTCCTCCTGCAGTGACAGATGTGGTTCTGTTGAAGAAGTGATCCTGTCGAAGGTTGAAGTTTTCTTCAGAAGGCCCAGTGGTGGTGTAGATGGGCCTGGTGTTCTTCTGGGAATCCAGTGGAAAAAAAGCTGCTCCTCTGGAAGTCCAGTGGAAAAGGCTGCCTGTGGTGTTTCAAATCTCAGATTATACTCAGGCAGGAATGCTTCATTCCTCCCCTTGGGCTGAGAATCTCACAATGGGATGATGTAATTTTATCAGTCATGCAGTGAGACTCAGTGGCCCATTAACAGAAGATATTTCCCAGAGGGAGTATTGGTTGTGGAAGCCATTAAAAACCTGCCCCACCTGGTTTTAAGTGGTGGCCTAATTAACAGAAGATAACTGCCCCACCTCTGACAAATGGCAATAGAATACACACCCCGGGCACCATCTTGCATTTGTAACCTAAGACAAATAATTATAAAGTTTATAGATTATTAGGTTCTGCCATCCCAATGTAAATGGGTATATATCTTATTTAGTAGATTGTGGATGAACTAGGTGATTGTTGTAGGTTTTTTCCAACTAAACTGTTCTATTCTAAATTCTAACAAGTTAATAAACTTGGTGATTTGTCTCACCTCAAAGATAGATATCTTGGCCCAGTTTGTTATCTAGATTTTTTTTTTCAGGATATAGGGAAAATTTAACTCTTGTCAGCACTTTATCTGCAGGTTTTAAATATTTTTTTCAGGAGGTATCTTCCTCTCTCGCTCCCTGTCTCATTCTCTCACCCCCCACCTCTTTGTCTTTCACTCTAATATTCTCTCCATTCCTCTTCCACTTCTTTCTCATCTTCTACTTCCTCTCCCATCTTTCCCTCATCTCTTTGTCCTCTTACCCTTTGACTCTTTTCCTTCTCCTAGTTTCCCTCTTTCTCTTCCTATTCTTCTCTTCCCCTCTTTCTTTCAATCTCTCTCAGCCTACTTGCTCTCTGCTACCTCTCCCCGTACTCTCGCCTCCTCCCTCTCTCAAAGAAATTTAGGTAAATCTCTTACAAAGACACATTTAAACATGCAGAGTCAAATGAGATGCAGCCGTAATTGTCTGCTGATCAAAACAATTGAACTTGTGCCTTCATCATCAAATAGCAAGAGGAAGGAGGAGCCAGTACATGGTGTGAAACAGTTGGTATAGAGGCTCAAGTAAGAATTTTTATACAAGTTTTGAGAATTTTTCCTAACTCAGACCAGCTCTGGTAAGCACTCCTGATCCAAACTAAACTTGCACGTTTGCAAATGCAACAAAATAAATTAATGGAATCAGAACTTAGTAACCTGTAAGTTCGGGTAAGAGACCTGTACATGCTGATTATCAAATTTAATAGTGACCAATGTGATGTCTTTGTTGATGACATGAAACTATGAAGAAGTTAAGTTCTTTGTCAGGATTTGGGTTTCAGCAAAGTAGTTCTGCTCCATTTGAAGTTAACAGGAATAGAATCAAGGTCTGACAGATTATTGCCCCTGTTTTGTAACGGGACATAGCATGCTTAAATATTTTGGAAGCTTTTGTGCAGTGTCCTTTGCAAGACTGGAGCATATAGGGAGATGTAAAATTATATTGCTCATCAGTTAGATACTTTTTTTTCCCAGTAAGAATGCCCATACCGGTGTGACTCATATTTTGACTGAAGTAGTAATTTGATCATAAAATATTTACTGTAAGAACAGGAATGGATGAATTATCAAGGAAAAAATAGTAATGATTCATAATACAGTCTTAGTCTAGAGATTTATGGATGCATCTGTGTTGAAATAAGTTATAAAAAGAAGAAAAAGATTGCTTAACCTTGCAAGTCACAACATGAGGCATTGCAAATGCTAAGGTTAAAACAGTTCATGATCTGATACTTTTGCTATTTTAGGCATAAGCTTACTTCTTTAATGTTAAAATACATGCTAAAATGGGGAAAGAACAGTGTGTGAAAATTTACCAGACAGTGAATTAGTCACAGAATCACAAAACAGCTGGTGTTTGAAGAGGTCTCTAGAGATCATCTAGACTAAAGCAGTCTCACTTCCTCCAACATTAAGTGTATTTTGGTCTATTAAGAAAAGCTGCCATCTGTAATAATGGGTGTGTCTTCCACTCATCCTATCCTTAAAACCAGATATTCCCAGATATGCTTCTAGTTTACATTTGTCTGCTTTTCCCTCCTTACTTTCCAGTATGTTCTCACTGTGGGTGGGCTCATCAACTCAAAGCAATTGTTAATGGGGAAAGGAAAAACATACTATACCCATAAAAATTACCCTGGTTTGTGGATATTTATTCAAGCTTTTATGTTAGATTATTAGATGTCTTGAGCAGTTCCTGGGCAAGCCCACAAAAATGTGTTTGTTGACCATTTTGTTGACCAAAAATAAGCATGCTTTATTCTGAAATATGCAATATAATACTACTACTGTGATTTTTTTAAGGGTTTGAGCTGCAGAGTTTAAAGTAGGTATATATTTAAAGATTATTTAGTTCTTTTCCATTACCTTTGGAAAGGAATATATGGGAATGATTTAACTGATTTTTAAATTAAAAGTATCTGTGAGCATCTCCAAGGAAATATATCTGTCTATTCACCATGGGAGTCAGGCCCTTAATTCATGGAAATCAGCAGTGAAATGCTGCATATTTACACACTCTAAGAACATGTATTCCTACTTGCTGTAGACTACAAATAATGCCTTAATAGCCAAATTAAGCCACTCAGTTTACAGAATATAGACTTTGTACTATATTCACCACGATCTTAAGTACTGTTTCCACTGTGTTAAATACTTTCCTTATTTTGTTACTTTTTAAAACCTGACAAACTCTACTAAAAAACCTATTTCTTAAGATCCTCAAATACAGCTAATTTTGACAATAAAATGGAGAAGTAAATTTCTTATTATCTCATAATTTTTTTTGCTATGAGATTCCTGTTTATAGGGAAAATGCATTGTTTTTCTAATTAACAGATAACTTATTTTAATTACTGAATTAATTTTTAAATCTGATTACAGTCATTTTAAAATACTAACCTGCATTTCAAGTTTTGCTTTTCTTTCAATTTTGAAAAACAATCTTGCAACAGTACTTTTTTTCTATGTGAAAGCTTATATACATTAGCTGAAGAATTTTCACAAAGAAATAATAATATTTTTCTACTTATATCCATTATGTACCTGATTGTAATCAAGGCTATATTGTACCATATACGACTACTGTAAGTATCTTTCAGACTCTTTGCACAAGAAAACATTAGACATCCTCTCTAGCCTTGTAAAAGCAAAACAAAAAAGTGTAGTAATTCTGAACTTTGGCAAACCATGCAAGTACAGGCTGTGAAGGGACTGGAGGAAGTCTGAGCTAGCAGACATGCTAAACTGCTCAAATCTCTTTGGTTAAAAGCAGAATACTTGGGAGTGTTGATAAAAAGGTGGAAATGTTTAATGTTTAATTTATGGAAGATTGTTTGCCATCAAAGACAAACTACCCACAATACGTTGCAAGTTATGCCTTAAAAATACTTTCAATGTATTGAAAACAATTTCTAATCTTGCTTGCTATGTAAGGTTATCACGAAGCCAATGTGAAAAGAAGTCTCCTTCCTACAGTAACTCGAATGCCTTTTTACTTAGTCTCAGACTTGTTCATAATGTGGGAGGCAGCAGCCATTGAGCTGATGGATAACAAGCTGCTGAGAGAGTTCAAATAAGGATATTAATACTGTTACATCCATCTGTAAACACTCTTTGGTCAAAGGCACTGCAGCCTTTGGCTTTATTGACTGTGATGCTGTCAAGACTTCAAAGAAAAGCTAATAGCTTAATATTTGCATAGCTAAAGACAGTTTACATTAAATAAACTCTCTTTTGACGGTACTTTGAGAATAAATAGATGCTTTTACAAATTTACCCTCAAGCTATGGTTGTACTTTTTGTATCAATGGTATTATCAGAACAAATAAATATTTATTTCAGAAGTATCCTATTAGCTTTAGAACAAAAAGTAGTATTTAGTTCTCTTTGAAATATGTGTCTAGATGACAGAGAGATCCAACTGCTGTTATGACATGAATATAGTGTTTTTAATGTGACCAAAGAGGTAGGTCTTGTTTCAAGTAAGAGGAGGCACAGGCCAAAATTTCCATGAACATTAAACAGAGTTCTTTTCTGACCACCAAAAACTTTCACATTTGTAAATTTTCGTGCCATTGCACAGAAAGTGTGTGAAGAAAGCAAAAATATGAACATTTCACTTGTGTGTTATCCAAGAGTTAATTTTTTTGGTTTTTTTTTTACTTTTTTCTAGTATTTGTAGAAAGTCAGGTGGGACAAATTCTGTCTGTTGAACTACTGAACCACTTAATCAGAGTAGCTATAGCATCACAGAATCCTTTGTATTGAAAAAGACCTCTAAAATAATGCGAAAAACTGGAAAGATTAATGTCTTTATGACATTTTGGGATACATATGTGGTGGAGGAGGGGGCAGGCTGGGCCTTGTTCTGATGAGGCAGTGCAGTGCCCTGTACACCCCACCCCTAGAGCCTGTATCCACACCTGGCAGCGGCTGTCAATCCCTGGCACACCAGAGGCAACGCTCTACATCCACCTCTGGAGCCCCAGCCTAGCTCCTGAGAGGCCGTATGACTGGAGTCCCACCTGAGGGAACACCACAGGAAGGCCAAGGGCTGTTAAAGGCTGAACATGAGACAAGCATGTGTCTTGACCCTTCAAGGGAAATTTCCCTTGAAATTTCTCTCTGAACGCTGCTGGAATCCTGGACTTGGCAGCTATACGTGTGCTTTCCTATACCTTTTCTGTCTCTTTCTCCTAATTTCCTCTTCTTGGAATTTTTGAGTAACTTAAAATCAAATCTAGAGTTTACTTAGTTGAATGGGCCTGGTTAATCCCAGGAAAAGTGTTTTATGTTGATTGAATGTTGCACTAAACCTTCTCCAAAGTTCTCTGATTTTCTGAAGTGGCCAGTAAAATTCTGTTTGTTCTGATCTCTTAAGAATATCTTGTCAGTATTTATCCCATGTATCTAGCTCAGAGCACATGAACAACTGCAAGCCCTTTTAAAAGTCTCATTGAGTGAGTTGTTAGGGGCCTTTCATATCATCAGGCTTACCCATTGATCCAACACTGTCAATCCCACTGTTAACCCATGCCCCTAAGCTGCGTATCCACACGTCTTTTAAATACCACCAGGAATGGTGACTCAACCACTTCCCTGGGCAGCCTGTTCCTATGCTTGATAAGAGTTTTATGAAGAGATTTTACTAACATCCAGCTTTCCCTGATGCAATTGGAGGCTACTTTCTCTTGTTCTATGCATGTTATTGGGAGAAGAGACTGACATCCTTCCCACTACAGCCTCCTTTCCAGTAGTTGTATAGATTGATAAGGTCCCCCTGAGGCTTCTTTTCTCCAGGGTAAACACTCCCAGCTCCCTCAGTGCCTCCTCATAACACCTGTGCTCCAGATACTTCACCAGCTTTGTTGAAGCACTCCATCACCTCAGTGTCTTTTTTGAAGGGAGGGGCCAAAAACTGAGCATAGGATTTGTGGTACAGCCTGTTGCAACTACTGCTGAGTACAGGGGGTCAAACACTTGCCTAGTCCTGCTGGCCACACTGTTTCTGATACAGGCCAGGATGCCATTGGTCTTCTTGGATACATGGGCATGGATGGCTCATGTTCAGCCAGCTGCCAACCAACACGCTCAGATCCTTTCCTGCTGGGCATCTTTCTAGCCACTCTGCCCCCAGCCTGTTGCACTGTGTGAGAAATGACTTCTCACTTTTAAAAATTTTAGGGTTTATTAAACCTTAACAAAATGCAGCAAAGAACTCAATAAGGAAAAGGGAGTTTGTGACCGGCTGCCAGGAGCTCACCCACAAGTTGGCTGCTCTGCCTTCTATACCCCTGGTGTTGCATCAGGCAACCTTAACCTCCCAAAGTTTGTCAACCAGTTCTTCTTTGCCATCCACTGGTGGAGACTACTTTTTTGCAAATGGATTGGAGGTCAGGTGTTGTCATGCCATGCCTCCCTAGCAGCAAGCCTCCCCTAGTCACAAATGCTCCATGCAAGGGGTACATCTACACGCCCTCCCCTACAAGTCCTGGATGACCTAGGCTGACCAGCAGCAACAACACAGAGCAGGGAAAGGGGACTGTGGGGAGAGCAGAGGATGTGCAAACAACAGATCACAGTAACATAACCATGCACCAATAAAACTTCTCTTAACATACACACACTATTCAGCCCCTAACTGTGAGAGCCAACCATCATATTACCCATCTATAACACAATGTATCTGAGTTGTTGTGATCCAAATGCAAGGCCTGGCCCCTGTCTTGTTGACCCTCACACAACTGGCCTTGGTGCATGGATCCAGCCTGTCTGGATCCCTCTGTAGAGCCTTCCTACCCTCAAACATATCAACACCTCTGCCCAACTTGGTGCTGTCTGCAAAGTAAGTGAGGTTGTACTTGATTCCCTCATCCAGATCATCAATAGGACTACTAAATGGGCCTGACCCCAATACTGAGCCCTGGCGAAAACCCCTTGTTTTCGCCAGGGCTCAGTATTGGGGCTGGCTGCCAGCTGGATGTAACTCCATTCACCACCATCCTCTGGGCCCAGGCATCCATCCAGTGTCACCGACATGTTTTATGAAAAATTCTTTCCTTAGGATTTTTCCCTCCTGAGAAGCTGAGAGGCCTCAGGAACAAACTGTAAACAATTCTTATCTGCTGCTGTGGAATGCAACAGGGGGAATCTGTGCTTGGTCTCATCTGGTTGTTTTTAATTAAGGGCCAATCACAGATCACCTGCGCAGACTGTCTCGGTCAGAGACAAGCCTTTGTTATTGATTCCTTTTCTATTCTTAGCTTAGCCTTCTGATGAAATCCCTTCTTCTGTTCTTTTAGTATAGTTTTAATATATTATCTATCATAAAATAATAAATCAAGATTTCTGATACATGGAGTCAACTTTCTCGTCTCTTCCCTCATCCTGGGACCCTTGTGGACAATACTACACATCCAGTTTTTCCCAGTGAGCAGTCTACCTATGAAACTCATGAACAGCCAGTTTCTCCAGGAGAATGCTGTGGGACAACACTGTGAAAGGCTTTACTGAAGTCTACATAGGCAACATCCACAGACTTTCCCTCATCCATAAGTGGGTTACCTTGTCCTAGAAGAAAATCAGGTTTGCCAAGCAGGACCTGCCTTTCACAAGCTCCTGCTGTTCAGGCCTGATATCTTGGTTGTTCTGTATATGTCATGTGATGGCATTCTAGATGAGCTGATCCATAACCTTCCCTGGCACCGAGGTCAGGCTGGCAAGCATGCAGTTCCCTGGATTATCCTTCTGACCCTCCTTGTACATGGGCATCACACTAGGTAACCTCCAGTCAAAGGGAACTTCCCATTGCAATATATAAAATTAGCACCACTGTTTGCAGAATTTATACCCCAAATGGCTTACTATGCCATTTCTAAAAAAAGAATCTGCCTGTTTTATTTTATCACCAGATGACAGAGTAAAAGAAAGAAGTATGAATATTTACACTTTGGATATGTAACTTCAGCATTTTTATATAGGCTGATGTGTCCAGAAAGAGTTAATTGGCCTTCTACTAATAAAAGTTACAATATAAATGTTCTAAGTTGAGTAGAAGGATGTTAAGAAAATACATGCTACTAATCAGCTTTAAAAATCCTGATCTAAATAATTTGTTTGATGATTCAGGATTTGTGTTTTTTTTGGTTTTTATTTTCATCATGGTAATGAAAATATCCTGCCATAACATAAGGAAGGAAATTAGTAAGCCATGTAAATCAAATGCAAACAAGTAGACAGTTAGAAAGACAAAATACAATCTTCAGCACTTCAAATGCAAAAAAAAAAAAAGTTTAAAAAAATAATTCCCAGAGATATAAGATAACCCAGTAAACTAGACCCACATGTGCAGTTTAATCAAGAGCGAGAACTTTCAAGGCTGGGTGAGTGAGAAGTTTCTGTGTTAATGAGAAGAAAGGAAAGTAATACTAAAAAATTCAGGAGAAATTTCTTATGAAATCCTGATGAATTTATGGAAAAATTATTTCAGAAAAATAATGTGTCGAGTAGTAGAAAGCAAGTAGACAGTGAATGTACATGTTCATGCTTGAGTGGAGAAGTCTGAGGATAACACAGAGAAGAATACAGCATAAACAAACATGATACTCCTTCCTTAGAAAGTTAACACAAAATGATGCTCAAATGTATAGAAATTAGGATTTCAGATTTGGGTGTTTATAGAGCATATATACTGTAGTTCAAGTAAATGACTGTCAAGTGAACAGGTAGATGTGAACAAGTTTGAAAATAGCTGAACTGACATGTTAGAACACTGCTTAGCTACAAGGCAAAATTTTGACCTTTGGAGAGATTCTAGTGTTGCTGGAAGGCTTACCTGGCTCTCCCTATATAGTCTGAATTGTACTTCTGATTTACAGCAAAAGATACAGCTCTTGTTTGTAACTTAGGCCAGGACATACTGATATGCGCGCACACTGATCAGGGTGACAGATAAACTGGAGCCACACTCTTCATTGCCTTTTTGTGATATGACAGAGGACTTTGATTTTTTTTCCCCCCTTTGTTCTGAAGTGTAAGAGAAATACCATTAACCTCAAATTGATACAGTTATCATTTTCAGTTATCATTTTCAAACTGTGAAATGCTATATAAAAAGTAAATTTAATTACAATGAGAAGTTTCATTGCATTTCCTCTATTCCTTTTCATTTGCATGTGTTTTGTGCTTTCATTAACACTGCTGCTGCTTCAGAAATATGGCAGAGTAAATAACAAGCAAAAGTGTTCAAAGAATTCATACTGGATTCAAAGTGGTTTTGCAGTTTGTCTGTGCTTGGGGCTTTTTTCCCAATAAACCCAGACAGTTTAAAGAAGATCTTTAGAACCAACTCTAGGCTCTGCTTTTTGAAAATTACAGGCATAGCTTCTAGTAATTCAAGTGGTGTTCTTATTTCTGCTGCTAATGAATAGATGCTCTAAAATAGTTGGTTGGATAATTCATGGAACTGACTGATTGCTGCAGAGAAAAAATGTTATGCAGTTCAAGGCTTTACAAGTAGTATCAATGGTTATTGTTGCTTTGCTAATGAGTAATCTGTTGAATTAAACTTCACTGAACTATAATTCTGATAATCAGCCTGGATTCCTGGTCAGGTTTATGTCTGAAATTTTGGTGTTTGGGGAATTTGACTGGAATTATTTATGTTAATTTAGCTTTGATGTTGGAATTTCATATACTATGAACTAATATTTCCAGGAGAAATTGGCATGTAGTAGCCAGAAAATATCTTTTTCCTTATCTGTCTAAACATGAGTCATCGGTAAACCTCATTAAGTGAACTGTCAATAGATGATGTGATTTATTAAAGCAACAGTCCGGCCTAATCTCTTTTTTATGTTAACCCATCTCAATGTTTCTTTTCTGTGCAGACACTGAGCATGACAGAGTGATAATAATGAAGCCTTACCTCTTCACACTGAGTTGGTGGGCTGTGTATCAGCTAGTAGATGAAAGAAATATGCTAGTAAGGTGTGGTTCATGATGTCTTATGTAAGCTGTCTTAGAACCAAGGAAGGCAGCACTTAGTTCCTAACTGTCTTGTCACTGTCTGGGTATTGGTTTCAGAAGGCTATGAAAAGGGAGAGCAAGTGAAAGATGACAATGAGGTTAGAACTCTATGAAAGATCCCTTTTGAAAATAGCAGTAAATTAATCACTTTTTGAATTTAAAGTAATTCTAGTTTTTGTTTGTGCAGATGCATACCAGCCCTCAACACAAAACACCGAAAAACTGGAACATACCAGCTTGCAGTGCCCTTGCTCAATGGAGTATGACTACTCCAATGTGTAAAATCAGTGTCCATGATCGTATTAGCACTTGGGTAGTAGGGATGTAAAGAGTGCAGTAAGTGGTTCCTCTACTGCAGCACAGTTACTTTGAGAGAAAACAATGTGGCAGATGCAGACTTTGTTACAGTTTATTCTCATTTTGGGGACTAGGGCATCTCTGCACAGTGTCCCTTCCATATTTTCCAGAGACAGTGTTACAATAAACTAATCATCTATATCAGCAATAGGCTTGCTCCTGAAAAAATTTGGCAGGCTAATGGAAACAACACTCAGCTTATTTAAAAATATATTCCTTTTTGTGTGGATGCTGCTGAAGGGATAGACAGTCCTTGCTAGTTCTGAAAGTTAAACAAAGGTAGAAAATAAATTTAAATAAAAAAATCATACTGGTGGAAAAGAAGCATACAATTGTAATAATACCATCTTGGAAAGTTGTTTTTGGGTATACAGAGAACTCCAGCATTAGTTCATATTTTCAAGGAAGAAATTTTTCTAGAACTGCAGATACCTGAGAATGTAACTTCTTAAAATCTATTAATCATGACTTCCTATTTTCATACTATACTTACTTTAGATATTCTGAGGCCCCTGATTCATGTCATAGCAGTAAGTCATCTTTCTTCCTTTATATCTTGACCTGCTCCGTTTAGAAAATAATCTTCTGGGTCTACTTTGAAAATGAACAAAGGGTCTTCAGGGCTTTTAATGGTCAGCAACTTGTGGGAAGGTATAAGAATCTTATGCCATTTGCCACAGTTCAGATTTTGCCCTTATAAACAGCACTGAGTACATTTTGTACCATCTTAAGAGTAGTCCAACACAGCTGAGGAAAAGGTTCTCCTGGGTTTCTTCATTGGCCTTGAGCTAGATGTCAGCATAACCAGGAGCAGATTGGCATCTATTCTTAAACTGCCTCAGCTCTTTTGAAACAATCAGATAGCAAACAACTTTCCTGCTGAAATCATTGACCAACTGACAGCTCAAGGCACTTGATTTGGGAGCCATAGCTGTGTTGAAGGGGAGAAATAAAACCACATGAAGTGAAATTTTCCAATGTATTTGAATATGTTTACACTTTAACTGATGCTTATGTTTATACATAGACTGATTTAAAAACAATTAAAACATCAAGGAAACTTTATCAAATCTCCACAGATTGGACTAGGTGCATATGATCTATAAAGTAAGGCATTCTCTCAATATATTTTGTAAGATGGGTAATATTGTGAGTCATCTATATGACCAGCAGCCTGAACTTTGTATAATGTATGGGACATTGTTCCTGAAAACAGTTAAAAGGAAATTGTCTGGACTAAAAATAGTGCTGTGTATCCTGGCTTGGCTTAGATTTTATTCTTCTTAACTGTAATTTTCTCTGTGAACACTAGATGAAGCCCTGACGCTTCTACACAATAGGAAAAAAAGAACTCAATGAGATAGATTGTGTCTATTGAAGTCCTGACTTCTGCTAAGCTAAAACAAGCAGGGATTTTTTTTTTTTCCTGGTCTGCTCTCCTACTGCACAGATGACTTCCTCTGAGCTCAAAATGTTCCCAGTCAGGGTAACTAAATAACTAAATTAAATAAAAGAGGCATAATGCTTCCTTTTATTTTCAAAATATCTTTTCATTCTATTTCCTTTCTCTCTTTAGGCTTGTCTTTTTGGAAAGTTAAAAAAAAAAAGTGATATAAATATATTTAATAATCTAACTTCAAAATGGTGTTTAAATTTCTGTTCTGAAAAAGCAACAGTTTGGTTTACTGACCATTGTGTCTCCAAGACCTGTCTGATTTCAGTGTCTGAAAACAGTTAAGAAGATGAATGTTTTTTTTCTCTTCTTCTGCTGCATTCCAGCATGAGTAATATTAAATCAAAAAGAAGGTATGAAAAAGTCAGGGCACAGTAATGGGGAGCCAGAGGCAGAACCCACACTCACAGATGAGGAAAAAGAATCAAATTATGAAGCTGTAGGAAATTCTTGTTGGTTTTTTCTTTAATAAAGTTTTACCACCTGTACTGTGATATTCTAAGGAGCTCTAAGAGAATAAAGCTGTTTGGTCAGCTTTCTGCCTCTAAAAATCTCAGCCCATAGAGGAATACTTTCCATGAAGATAACTTGTACTCATTTGATTGCATACATTGTAGAGAGTGCAAGCAAATGAAAAACATGTAATTGAAATTTCCTTGTTGGCTACAGCTTATGTCTAAACAACATTTAAGTGTTTCTCTTCTTCACAGTTCATATTTTTCTCCAGGTACTTATGTTCTTATGTAGCTGATGATCCAAGGAGAAAAGTAACAAATGTCTCCTAGTCTTTTCTGAAGCTGTGTTGCAGGACAGAGGAACAGCACTGAAATGATAAAATATAGCCTCAAAGACCTCAAAATAGCCGTTCTGCAGCATGTGTAAATTTTCCTTATTTTAGAGAATTGAAACATAAAAATTACTGGATCTATCTTGGGTAGAAAAATTCAAGAGCTGAGAGGAGCCAGTGTGTCACAGCATCTGATCTACATTTTTAGCATGGAACCACAAAACATCAGTTTTCTTCTGATGCATTTTCTCACCTATCCGCAGCAACCTGAAACTGGACATCAGAGTGCACTCTGAATTCACAGAGCCATTGCCTGAAAATGGCTTCCACCAAGAGAAAACTGCAATTGTGTATTAAACGGATGGATTTGAAAGATCTAATGTAGTTTGCATAATGAGAGGCCCATGTTGATAGTTGATTAGCTCAAACTGCAACCCATCTTATGTTTCTGACTGATTTCAGAAGACTGAAGCTCCTGTGTGGCAGAATCAAGTGGTATTTTTCTAACATTAGGAGAAATGTCATATCAAGGAATGGCACTGGATGTCTGGAGATGTAACCTCTGCCTCACGCCGCTGCCAGCAGCACCATCTTGGGCTTTGAAAAGCAAGTCCTGTGGAGACATGTCACCCCAGAAAGAGGTGGGTTGAACAATGGGACCCATTTCAAAAACAGCCTCAGAGACAGCTGGGCCAGAGAGCACAGTATTGAGTGGGTGACTTGTACTCCCTCTCATGCTCCAGTCTCTGGGACAACTGAACTGTACAATGGACTTCAAAAAAAAAAACAGACTGAAAGCAATGGGTGGTGGGACCTTCAAACATTGGGGTCAGCATTTTGCAAAGGCCACCAGGTTAGAGGTTCTAATGCTAGAGGTTCTATCAATCAAGCTGGCCCTGTCCAGTCTAGATCTCCACACACCACAGAAGTGCATAAAGTCCCAATGGTGCGTATGAGGAATCTGCTAGGGAAGGCAGTCTGGGTTAGTCCTACCTCAAGAAAAGGCAAACCCATCTGTGGGAATTTTTTTTGCTAAAGGACCTGTGTGCACTGGTGGGTAAAGCAGAGGGATGGGGAAGCACAATGTATACCTCAAGGGGATTTGATATTTGGGTGAGAGCAGTCTGTAATGTTGAATTGTATATTATATAATATTGATTGCTGAATGACACTGCCACTGTTACACCATCCATGACTGCTACAGACAGTGGGGATGGACGGCGCCAGACACACCAGGTGTGAGCTCCTGATGCAGCTTGCAATCATCCAACAGCACACCAGCCCTTCTGCCCTGGAAGACATCTAGGACGGATATAGGTATATACTTGGAAGTTGTAGGATCTGGGCATGGCATAAATGGCATAGAATAAGGAGTGGATAATGTCCTAGTTTCAGCCAAGGTCAGGGTTAACTTTTTTGCAGTACTTGAGAGGGGGTGGAGCCTGGAGCCTGTGGGCAGTCTAGATTTTTATTCTATACCACTGATGTTATTGCTAGGGGTAGAAGTAAGGGCTTCTCACTTCTGAGAAGAAGGGGGAGTGGCTTTGGGTGGAAGAAAAAAGGTGCCATGGAGAAGTTCTGCAACCATTTTGTCCTTTTCCATGACAGCAGGCAACAGGCAGGGTGGTGGAGTGGTGCTGATCATGCCATGTTTTTAACTTGTTTCAGGCTTGGGGAAAAAAAGCATGGTGGACGGAACAATGGGGTGCTGCTAGCTGTAGTCACATCTAGTCAGATTTGGTGAGCATTTTGCATGTAATCACCCTCTTTTATACACTGTTATTATCAGTATTGTTGCTGTTACTGTTCATTCTCATTGCTGTTTCCAGTAAATTGATACCTCAACCTGTATCTCTGCTTTTTGTCTCTCTCTTTCATCAGAGGGGGATGGGGGAGGAGAGCAGCTGGGTGGGGTTTAACTTCCAAATGGGCTTAAAACATGATGTCTCCTTGGAAGTACCGGCAATCCTCGTACTCTGAAAGAGTTTTTAGTGGTAAATCATATGTGATTTACAAGTACAAGATTTACAAGATTTCATACAAATAATCTTTCTGCGTATGCACAACCAATAACAAGTTAAACTATGTAAGTCTTTGTTATTTCAAATTACTGAGTCAATCTAGTTGAAATGTTTGTCCAGAGGCAGGGAAATTTCAATTCAGGTGATAAATATTTGGCATAGTTACAAATAACTCAATTGTGATTAATGACAGAAATTTGGGAGCATTCATAATAGATGTTGCTACCTTTAATTACTGATAAATATTAGACAGTACTTCTCTGAAGAATTTTATTTAATAAATTCTCAGAAGTAATGAACTCATCCTTAAATGTGAGGTGTGGGAGTGTTTGTTTCATGTTTATGGTTTTAACTGATTTTGAGGCAATTCTTTTAGATAATAGACTTCTGAAATATCTTTTACAGAAAGAAGAATACTTAGGAATTGGCCTAAGTCTTGGGAGACTCTTGTTTAAGTGAGCTAAATTTTTTCCCTATTATTTTGATGAATTCATACTTCGATGAAGGTTGAATGTATTTTTGATATTATTCTGAAAATGAGGAGATATGAAGTTACTACATAGGTTTTGAGGAGAGCACAGTTTAATTATTTACCAAGTTCTATGAACTTGTCAATGTATTCAGACACAACTATATAATTTAACTTATATTGGTTTAATTTTAATCATGTATTGTAGAATAAATGGTAAGGGTTAGTGTTAAATACATTCCAGTAGAGGAAAAATTCAATTAGGAAAGATTGAGGTTGACTGGTAATTACAGAGGTAACAGTTCACGCCTCTATATTTAAAGGCTGAGTCACTGTTACCATATAAACTGGGTTTCTTATTCACTTATTCAGAAACTGGGAGATCATCTCTTAAGGGCAATTATTTTAATAGATGATAGGTAAATTCCAATTGTAGCAATTAAAAGAAATATTCTTCTAACAAGCAGAACTCAAATCAGTCAGAAGCAAAAAAGTTGCCTTAACTGATTGAAGTGATATTTTTGGACTTAAGTATGAAACCAATGTTGCATGAGGAAATCTTTGCCAAAATATTAAAGTATTCAAAATAAACCTGTTCTAGTGATATCCTTTAATGTGAGTTATGCTGATTAGTTCCAGCTCACCCAACTGTACTGCATTACCTCTGATGTACTAATAGCATTCTGGTAACTCCTACTCTTAACTGGGTTAGAGTAATTAATATGCTGTAGGTAATGCAGTTTGAAAATGTGTTCCTAACAGAGCAGTATGTTTCACAGTGAAGTGACAGCCTTGATGTTAGATTATTCCATGTTAGATTTACCTCCATAAACTATACCTTCACTCATTTTTGTGTGTATTAATGTATGTATAAATTTTAAAGCAGTGATTAGGAAAGCTGGAGTATTTGAAATGTTGCTAAGTCTCAAAACAAGTCTGAAAGTTGGTATTTGTTTGCTTTGACTGTACTCTTCAGAGTGTCATTGGACTAAAAGCCTCACAGTACTGTCTTTTGCTTGGTACAGTGAAGATTCTCAAGATGTAATAGCTGCAGTTAGAATCACATAAATTCAATATCTTTCAGTCCTAAAAGCTTCCTATACTGACAGATTTTTTTTTTTAAACAACAAATGAAGCAGTATCTTCTATGTATATAAGACAAACAAACGGAAGAGACTGTTTCAGATGGGATGGTGACAATAACATGAACAGACTGAGCCTAAAACTTTAGTTAATACCTTAACTAAAAGTAGGACTTTTTTCATTTGAAAAGCTCACAGAATTTATGTTGAAGAATCAGGAAATTAATGAATTTCAAATTTAATTCAAAATTAATTTAAAAGATAATTACTAGAGCTGTTTAGCCTTCACTGTTTTAAGGCATTTTTGTAATAATGAAATTATTAACATTACCTAAAGCTGTTGTAGTGCCTTTATGGAACAAGATTTCTGAGCAACCCGTCCTAGTGAAAGGTGTCCCTGCTCATGGCAGGGGGTTTGGAACTAGATAATCCTTAAGGTCCCTCCAACCAAGGCAATATTATGATTCTATGATATTACCCATATCTCAAAGAGCTTACCTTTTATTTTTAGATATGACTCAATGAATGAGGATAATAAACTGGCCAGAGAGGTTGAACATGGAAATAACAAGGCTTGCAGCAATAAGCTGAGGCAATGACTTGATGTTGGTATTTAGAGACACAATGACTTAATTTTAGATCATTGGAGTGTTTATCCTTGAGTAATCATGCACATTAGTTTAAAAAGGGAGTATTGGGAGATATTTAAATGAAAAAATGGGAGATTTTGTAAGCCAGAAATTAAAGTAAGCTGATGCACCTGTATACCTGCAGAGACACAGAGAGGCTGAGGGAGAAATGGGAGATCAAGACGGTGACATAATTGTCAGAATGGATGACTGACAAGAGACTGAAATAGTTCTGGTTTTGTGTTTATTATTGCATGTAAGGACTCAAGCTTTTAAAATGCAGCTGATTTACCAGTATAGTTAACATGTACTTTAGTAAGCTGATTCACCAGTGTAGTTAAGCATGTACTTTAGTAGTACAGATGGGCAGTTATAGATTATTTAGCCTATGTTTTCATTTTATAGCCCATGCATTTTAGGAAATATTAGCTCTTGGATTTTCTTCTAAGTTCTAAACATGTAGTTTATGTTTCAGTTACTCTGGCTTTACCCAAGTTTCTTCGTTATCTCGCTGCATTTATATTTTTCGTGACTTTGCATTTTGCTCATGAATGAGGAATACACAAATTTTATCAAATATGGTGCTTGCTGTTTCTATTTGTGTGTGTCTTTAACTCTTTGAAGGGCCCTCCCCTCTGCATTATGAATGTACTTTTAGTTGTCAGCTCTTACCCTTTAATCAGTTATCCAATTCTGACTTCCAATTGGGAATGCATTAACATAAGCATACTGTCCCATAGTGTGGAAAATATTCCCTCAGTAAAGCAGAGGGGTTTGCAAAGGGGTATGGAAAGAATGATAATGCCCAAAGCTCCTATGGAACAGCTGGGAATGAATCAGATTGTACCTGTTAGAGGCACACACTGTAGAGCAGTAACCTCACCACACTTGGAAGAAGGGGCAGCCTAGTTCCTAATCCAAGCTGTCACACCTGCAGACTGGAGTGGGAATTGAGGCCAAAACTCACTTCATCTAGTTCAAAGCCCTGCAGAAATACAGAGATAAGTCTGTGATCCCCTAAAGAAATGTAGCAAAAAAAAAAACCATAAAAACAAAAACAACAACAACAAAAAGCTAAGGCTTTTATATAACAGTATAACAGTTATATTGATATAACAAAGTATATGTATGTGTTTCTACAATCCATCAATAAAAGCCATACAGTGTTTTGTGGCTGTTATGTTTCTTTTAGGTCATCATCCTTAAAATAGTGCAGAGATACAAGTACCAGGGTTGTGGTTCCTTTAAATAACTTACAAGAAGGAGGTGGATCAATTTATCAGCTAAGAACTGGAGTTTAAACATACAAAAGACCTTTGTAAAGAAGGGGGTGACAGACTAGAATCATCCTGTAGCTCTCATTTAATGTTACCCTGCACAACCCTTACTGAGTGACTAGAAAAGAGACCTCTCTCAATACTATCTGAACTATCAGAGGCCATAGCAATTACATTCTCACAGACTATGTATTGCATAATTTTAGAGGAGGTGTGAAGAGACAGTTTAGTTTTGATTTGTCTCAATACTGATTGTCAGAGGCACATGGGGGAGGGGTTACACATGTGCCACTTGCAGGAGTCAACTAGGAGAAGATGGGAGAAAGCATTGTCTCTGGGGAAAAATTGCCTGGCAACCATTTCATGTCTCACATGGGACAGGCAGTCAGCAGGGGATCACCAAAGGCACTGTGCCCTCCAGAGGCATCTCCAGTCACATGGTGAAAGGTCTCCACCAACGGACTCCAGTGGAATGTTGTACTGGGCCAATGGTCTCCGGTCAGCAGGCAGACCTAGGGAGCAGCCCCAGGATATAAACATTAACTGTCTCACAAGCTGTGGGGGCTTTTGGGTCTTGTGGTTTTTGCAGCTTGGTGACTCTGGGGTTGGTTTTATTTTTTTGAGACTTGCTTTTTGACTTTGGGCTTTATGAATCTGGGGGCCTTTTAGGTCTTGTGGTTTTTGCTTTAAATCCTGCCTGCGGAAGTTGGCTTCTTGCCCTGGCCCTAGCCTGTTTTGCACTTTTTGCCCTAGGTCCACCCTGCCGTTTGGCTCTTCTGCCCTTACTGGCTCTTGCTTGTCCTCCTGTCTGTCCTGCCTCCCTGTGTCCCAGGCTACTCCCCTGCCACTTCATCCCTGTGTCCCCACCTGAGCCACCTGGGTCCAACCCTGCCTGCCTCCAATCCACCCACCACCACGATCCTTGCCCTGACCCTGTTCTGGACCTCCTGCCCGAGCGCCTCCTCTCTCACCGCACATCTGGTCACCCATTCCTGCAGTAGCTGTGCCTCTGAGCACTGTGCGGGCTCCCCAGCAGGCAGAGTGCATGCACCCCATGTTGTGTGGACAACAACAACTCTCCCCGAAACGCTCGTGCTAACACTCATTTTTTCTGTCTCTCACTCTCTCTCACCCCATTCCTTTTCCAGTTCCTTCCTTCTTTTCTGTCTTTTTCTAGCTGTCTTTAGTAGGGCAACTCCTTTTGTTTTGTTTTTGTTATCAATAAATGGTTCTCGCATACAAGGTTATCTTGGTCAACTCTATTTTGTTCCAGACCATCTATTTTTAAAAGAACTCCTTGCAGTTCCCCACAGTGGAATGTGACAGGAGCCAATCATTTTTACAAAATAAAGTAGAAACTCCTCAGAAAGCAAATCTATTATGATGAATTTTTTGTTTCATTTTTTGTTTCATTTGAACGTACATGAGGGATGAATGTGCAATACAGTTGTGAGGAACATTTTGTGGGCTCTCAATCTGGCAGTGATTCAGGTGCCAGGGAGGCATGTAAAGAGAAGTTTCATCATCTAGCTTCACATAATAGCATGCAGGAACCAACTGTAACAAAAACATCTTTTATTTGTGATGAAAAAAAATGTGTTGCATGAGCAGTTGTGTGACGATTATTTTTTTTTTTTTTAATTTTTTACAATGTGAAATCTAAAGGTCATCCCAAAACGTCTCACATGTTATGAAAAACAACAGTCTTAAATTGGTCTGAGCTACTGGGGAGCTTCTGCCAATTTCATCATCTGAAAAGGCATTGAGACCCTATCTTTTCACAAAATTGGATTGACTTCTGCCTTGGGATTGATGCAATCCCAATGCAGAAGTCTGTTGGGTTTTATTTTACAGCGCATGGCTAGATTTCAGATAACTGGAATGCGAAGAGTTTGCACAAATACTCCACCATCTCGGGCTGCATCATTATTTTCAGGCTCATGGTCAATATAGAGAACTGTTAATAGCCAGGTTTAAAGGTTTATAAAAGGATGATGAAAGTTACCAAATTAAATCTTGGCCTATAAAATTCACTTTATATAAATGCTTGATTACTATCTTTCAGTAAGAGTAAAAATTGAACTAAAAAGACCATAGAAGCATATATTTGTGAGTTGTAGCTAACATGAACATAACCTACTTAAAACTTGTTGAAGTCTAGATTTTGCTAGTGTGTACAAACCAAATTTAAGTGTGTTTGTTAATCACTCAAGTAGTTTTACAACACAATAAATAATCAAAGAGAAATCAGAAACTTTACCAGAACTGAGATTTTCCTTTGAACATTGAGAACAATTAAGTTCCGTTTGACACTTAATTTTCCCATTGCTGTGTAAGTATGTCTGTTTTCTTTACAAATTAACTGAATGTGTTTAAAAATAGTTATGGTGACTCTAATTTATTCTAAGACCCCCCTTCCCCATAAACTATTGTGCCCGTGCAAAATATCTTTAAAGTATATGTAAAAAATTCAGAAATGCCAGTATGTTTTTTTCATACTGGCACTGCTTTTAAAGTGGTGCTGATAAAGGCAATCTCTACTCATAAAGCTCTATGTGAGTGGAAATTATATGATGGTGTTACCAGATTTGTCCACACCTGGTGAATTAACACAATGCTTGTTCTACCAAAACCACTGGCCTATGGAACTGCACAATGCCCATGGTGTAAGAAAGAGAACTAGGAGTTCACCAGCCCCAGTGCCCTGCCATCTCAGCAAGGTTTACTGGAACACTGGTGTCCCCAGCCACCATGGACCACCAGAGAGACTCCCAGAAGAGAGCACATGCAGAAAGGGGAGGGGAATGATGGTTAGTGATTTCAGGGAAATGATTATCATACTTATATTTAGTCTGGGACAATCAATGAATTTGTATGTAGAATACAATACATAAACAGAAACTTCCCTGTACTCAGCATACTTTAGGAGGACATATCCCCCTGGGAGAATGCCTACTTCTTAATGGCTTCCTCTTGGTGTTAGGGAGTTTTTGTTTTTTTTTAATTTTACTGAATTTTTGGTAACAATGAGACCACAAAATTGCATGCTGTTTTCTTTTTTCCTAGAATCATAGAATTACAGAATCATTCAAGTTGGGAAAGACCTCTTAAGATCATCAAGTCTGTCCATTAACCCAATAGTGTTAAGTTCACCATTTGTCCTTAAGTGTCACATCTACAAGCTGATTTTATTTCTCCATGCTCAAGGTCACAACATTCTTCTTGTCCAAAATACTTTGTTATTTTAGGGAACCGAGTACTGGGTGATTAGGAGCTGGGGAGTAAATTAGACAGGTACAGAACTAGTCTGCTGGTGAGAATGGAAAAAAAAGGATTCAGAAAAGGATTCAAAGCAGTTCCCTGGCATCTGAGTGGCTGCTTGCGGCTGGGAAAAGCCAGAGCCATGGCTGACTTTACCCCATTGTAAACCAACTATTGGCACTAAAAGGACACGGGCTGGTATGATCAGAATTTGCTATTTTGACACCCAGTGAAATTCACATGATTAGCATCACATTTTTATTAACTACTTGATAAAATGCAAGGCTTGTTTAATCAAAAAGCTGCAGTAATTTCTGTAGTGATAGCTGTAATATAATATTCGTAATAGAAATTTCAGGTTCTACTAACATTTTCACTTATATCAACTAGCATTTGGAGTTAATGAAAACTGGAGTATCAAGACTTGCTTTGATAAGAGAAGACTCTTATTTCTTTCCATGTCACAAACTGCCTTCCAGTCAGTAGCTGCCTGGACTGTGTCTTTTCACTTGAGTTGTGAGTTCCACAGTTTCTACCTCTTCTGTACCATCTTTTAGAATAATGTTTATGTAATTGGCTGTTACATTCTCAGGATATGATAAAGTCAATATTTTTCAGGAGTGCTAATATCTTCTGTTAAATTATGTGATTGCATCGGGGGAAATTAGCAGAACTATTTTTTGAGCCTCCCTGTTTTTTGTTGTTTGGTTATTTTTTTAAACTAAATTGATACACAACTTCTTCAATTCTAAGGAAAGGAATCTGAAAAAAAAAAAAGAATGTGAAAGGGAATATTTTTTTCTTTTTTAGTCCTTGCAACCTATTCTGTGGTACCATAAATAGCACTGACAGAATGCTGGTTGTGTTCTTTTAGGGTTTCTTCCTTGACACCCACTTGAACTGTAACTGTCAGCTGAAATTAGTAAGATGATCATATTAAGCAGGTAAAGGAAAGCAGATCATTATGCTTGTTTTATTTATCTGTATGGTTGCATGCGATATACATCTGGCATATGTGTTTTGTGTAAAATGGTTCCATATGATTGTGTCCATATTCTTTCTTACTTTTTGTTTATTTTCTTTGCAGACTGCCACATTGATACAGGATGCCTGGGCTAAAACATAAGCTAGAGTTCCCTACTTCTTTTATTTCCCCATTCTTTTTCATTACAGGATTCATGTGTATATGAATTGCAGTCTCCAGTCTTTACAAACAACACTATTGTTTGTAAAGAATTTTCTGGCATAACCCAGACTGTAGGGAAATCTGGTGTTTATACCAAGAAATGGTATTTAGTGGATATAGGAAAGTAAGAAGTGCCACAAGTACAATCTTTCTTCACACTGACATAGAGTTTACTGCAAAGGTAGTGTAATGAGCTACAGTTTTACGATACAATAACAAAGACAAGTTCCAAATCCAGTGGCCAATACAGATTCATAAACAGGCATAGATGCATGCACTCAGTATCATGAAGTGTAGGCCAAGAGGGCATGTAAATGTTTGGTTCACTAATGTGATAGAGAGCAGGAGATAGGCTTCAAATATTATCACGCATAATATTGAAACTGGTTCTGTGCTGACTCTCCTAAAAGTTATTCATCCAGAAGTGGAACAAAATAGCTTAGCAAAGACCACACAGCAGGAACCGGCTGTCCTTTCTTCCCACTACAAATGGCAAAGTTTGGAGGAGTTTTTGGGTGATGTTGTCTGTAACTCCTAGATTTGGCCAATAGCCTCTTTACCTGGGAAAATCTGTATTGATGCAGAAAACATTTCAGTCCTTAATGACATGTAAAACCTGGCTACTTGCTTCACTTGTCAAGCGAAAACAGGTGGAGCTGGGGAGGGAGACTATGAATGCAACACCAAAAAACCAAGAAATTTAAAATTGCACTTTAGCATTCAATTGCCTGCATTAATTTACTTATTTAGAGGATAGAGGACGTATTACAATATTTCTCAGTACCAACTTGCTCTTTGTGTAGTAGTCATATTGCACAGGCTTTCAAACTTAAGAATACAGATTGTTTTTGAAGAATCTGCTTCCTAACTGCTTCCCTTTAGTTGCCTAAATTTGCTGAATTTTCTCAGCTCTCAATTAACAAAGAATCTACAGTAGATTCACATTTTTATTGTCATCTGCAGAATACTGAACACATGTAAAGACTTTTGTTTGTGTTCCTAGAAGAGACTTGTATTCCTAAAAATCTGTCTGTAAGTATTTACTTTTTAACGGTATACTTCTTGCCAGAGGAAAACAAGAAATTTTTCTGATGGAATTTGTCAGATTTCAGTTTCTAATGGAAAACTGTATAATGCAGGTTTATTAGTAACTCATATTAATTAATCATTTAATTTTTCTGAGAAAGATTTCCAAAGATGCAAAGCAATTAGTGACTTGACTGAGTCTTATTATTTAAGTTTAAGCTGAGTGCTTAATTCATACTGTGAGGAAGTAACAACCTCAAGGTTCTAATATGAGACTTGCTTAATTCTTCCAGGCTACCCTGAGATCTTTAGATGAAAGTACTGTAGTACATTGTTTAATAAACTAACTGATTTCTTTAGGCCAACAGAAATTGTTGCATTTTGTTTGTTTGTTTGCATCACTTCGGTAGATGTAATTAACACACAGATGCCTGTGAAAAATATTTCTGTTAAGGAATAAATATTGACACCAGTTGTATCCTGTTTATTGTTATTTTATTTACTTTGGTTGAGGTTTATAACACAACATTTTGATTCAGGAGCAGGCTAATTTTGCTTGCTCATGTATGTAGCCTTATTGCTGTCATTAAAACTTTTCAGCAAGGTTTTCATGTTAGGTTTGTTGCATAGGAACTGGAACAGTAATTTAAAAATCATTCTGCTTGTAGTCAAGTGTTGCAACCTTTCAGATGAGACAGTAGAATCACAACACACAAGCAAGCAGGAATGAAAATTGCATATTTCTTTATTAAGTTGTATATGTACATCCATAATGATCAACGATTCCCTCAACTACATTTAGATTTAGTTTAAACCAGACATAGTAGACATAGTAACTCTGCTGCTCTTAAATGATCAAATATATAAATGCTCAAAATCCCATTCAGTCTTTCTGTGGCAGTAGGTATGAATGGTGCACAACTGTCTTCCAGGCTTGTGTGTAAAAATGCATCTGCAGGTTATTCACTTTTATAATAAAGAGTGCCTGGAAGTATTCATCACTTATCTGGTGAGTTTTACGCTTTAGAAAAAGTAGAGCTTAGGTTGTAACCAAATCTTTTACCATCTATTATGCCATTTTTATTAGTAGTAAAGCTTTTGCAAGTATGCTTTCCTGTTCAACTATTTGACTTTGTGACATGCTTCTAGACATTAACTACTGGTAGTTCTATCCATTCACATGAATTTAAACATTTTTAATCCTCTTATGGCACAGTTGCCATCCTTGTAGTGAGCAAAAATACCAAAACTAAAAATGCTTCCCAACTTTTTATTGACATATCTGAATTTATGGTGATTAATTGTGCATTAAATGTGATGTTTCCCAGCCTTTTAGGCATATGATGTGGCACATTCAAGTATCAATATTATGATTCTTTTGTCATTAAAGATCTGGCAAGAGACTTGATCTGCTTGTTGTTTTGCTTTTTAGATCAATACTGCCATACAGGCACCTTATACTTCACAGTCATTTGCTGCTAAACATGTAGTTGGAAGACAGAAAAGTTAACTATGATTCTCATAGCAAAAAAAAAAAAAATTACATAAAGGATTTAGTAATGCATTAGCAGAATTTAAAATTATTATGAATGGGAGTTCAGCAGAATTTTTGAGATACATTTTCTTGATTCTATATGATTAATCACATTATCCTAGGATTGCATTTAAAATCTATGGAGCTGTGTGTGAGCATTTTTTTTAACCAAGTATTTCTCTAGAAGAATTGATGACCAAGGTAAGTAAAGTTTTCTAACCATCACTTTCTTAATGAGAACTTCAGACTATAAGAAACCTTCAAAATGCATAGTAAAGCTATAGATGATTTCTCTGTCTTAAGGGAAAACACATAAATGACTACTAGAGTACTTGTATGAGAAACACAATGGCCAATTTTCAGTAGATAGATTATTCAGATTATTCAAAAGTAGAGAGAAGTAGGAATTTATTTTAGTATAAATAAATTCTTAACAATACTGTCTGCCTTGACAAAAATAAGATAATCCCCAATGTATCGGGATTCACCATCCATTGTGTGAAATAGAATGTATTCAACAAATTACCTGGTTGTATATGCACCTAGAAACTCTAATATAGGGGTTTGTTGTGGAAAATATTGAAATGTTTTTAGTTTGTAAATATTTTGAGATTCATGCCCTTTAAATAAATAAATAAATGAATTTTTGTGACATTTTAATCTAGTGTAATTTTAGCATTAAAATTGTATTTATCCAACATTCTGGTGTCCCAAATTACTTGCCTTCCAGGCATTTGATCATTGCAGAAAAAAGCAATACACAAGTCAGTGATAAAACTCTTGAGTTTCACTATTGTGAACTTATCTTCAGGAAAGTATCATATCAGGAATCAAAGGGTTGCCTTTCCTTGTGTTTCCACAAGGAAACATAGAAAATGTTTCCAATTAAAAATGTGAACGAATGTGTCATTTTTGCCTTTAAAATGTGTGTTTATTTTAATTTTAAAGAGAGTAGTAAAAGGTGCTAGAAGGGTCAGAAATTTGCTGGATTAAAATGATCACCTGAAGACTGCGCATTGCTGAAATTTTTTTGTCCTTTTACAGCAGACCTAGTTCAGAATAGGAAACTCAGACACAGATGGAAGTCTTCAGCCTTAGCAAATAGGGAGTTTTATAAACATATTATTTCAGAAATATTGTTTCAGAAAACATGCACATAGAGGACCTGAGATGTTTAGCCATAACCTTCCTCTGCATTTTGAATTTATAATGAAACGTGAGGCACTGCAAGTTTAGAGCGAGTAGGGGAATTTCACTGCAATTATGCATTGGTCTGTCACTAGAGCAGCAGTAATGGCATATTGTGCTAGTGATTCATAGTTTCTCATTTAGACCAAGGCTTGCGTCATGTACTGTGCTGCATACTTCCTTTCTTTTCAAGTATGCTTTTTTCGGACTGCTTTATTGTTGACTGGGAAGTGGAGCTGTTCCCGATATATTCATAAGGTAACATCCTGTACAGGAAGATTTGTTTTATTTTACATACAGCTGCCAATATACTTTAAAGTTGATGGTGTCCTCACTATTTTTTTTTTTTCTTTCCTTCCTAATCTAAATTGATATTTAGGCTCAGTTTGTGAGTCAGGCCTGCTTAGAGAAGGTCACCTGAGGCTCACAGAAATTACTGTAAGTAGAAAGAGTTTTAAAAGCTCCTCTTAATCAAGAGGTTTAAGGCATCTATTTGTTGATCTGTATGCAACTAAAATGTATTAAAACCCCAAATACAAACTAATTATGCTCTTCTTATTTTGCTAATATGAAAAGCTACATTGCAACAAGAAGTAACCATGTACTTCAGAAGGTGATGTCCAAGCTCCCATGAGATTAAAACTTCTGCTTCCAGAGATGTCACAGACAAGAGTTTCTAGTGACAAAAAGCATAGGACTCACAAATGTATGATCATACTGTTACTAGGATGCTATTTTTTGCTTAAATTCTCTATCTCCTTCCAGCTGCAACAGGTCTTCATGTCAATATGTAATTCTTTTCTTGCCATTCACGAGAGTGTGATGAACTGAAGCTTATTTCTTTATCATGGGATAGGGTTGAGAAAAAAAAGTATGATATTCTGATGCTGTACCAAAAACATCAGCAGAAAGCCTTTTGCTGTTGCTGTTGTATTGTCTCTGAAAAAATCAGAGGAATACTGAATCTTCAGGATTATGTAACAGCCATTTTAATTTTGAGAGTGGTTTTTCTGAAGAGACAATTTTTGGGGCAGAACAGGTACACCTCATCAGCAATACTGTAATACACCCAACATTGCCCCAGTACAGAAACTGTTTGTGAGAGTCTGGTTTGAATTGAGAATTTCCTGGACCTATTCAATCTAGGACACTTTCCTGAAACTTTGAACAATAATATTAGTTATGACAAGATGTTCTTTTTCTGGCTTGAACATGTGTCCAATGGGAACTAGACTGGAGACCATGCAAATTAGTACCAATCAGTTATTAGTCCCCTGAGCTGGAACACTTGAAACAGTTATTTGAAGAAGTGTTCTTTCTCTTGCAACTAATGCTTAGATTTCTCAGTGTTCTTTAGGCATATCCTTATTTCTGGTTAGCTGAAACTGTTGAAATTGAAAGGCCCTCTTTTTATTCAAATGTTTCATTCAGCTTAAGTCAAGGAGGATTACTGAGCTGAAAAGATTTTAAAAAATTAGTTTCTACAGAAATCTGTTCAGATAATATTGCATTTTGTCGTTTTCTGTATCTCTTTGCACATTCATGGATTTTTCATACGAACAAAAAATCCCTGTCTATTATTTTAGAAGCGTATGATAAACAATACTACATTTCCATGAAGATCTCAAAGGATAGCTTTTATATTTGTGCAAAATGCTAGACACAGTTTTCCTTTTCTTAGGACATTTTCTGGGCAGAGAATATGTCTGTGGTGTAAATAATACAAGAAATAATTGTCAAATTAAAAGCATTAGAAAACAGAAGAAGAGGAGTTTACCAATATGTCTTTCCAAGTAATCTTATATGCATTTTAATGATGTTCTTTCAAGTCCTTCTAGGTTTTCTTCATCTGATTATTCTGATTTCTTCCTCTCAACTTTTTTTTGTCTGCCAAGACACTGTCATATTACCTACATCTGTGATTTAGTTCAAAATGAAACAACCAATTTAATTGCTGTGTAGCGAGTTATGCATCCTCTGCATGATTACAGAAGGAAGTCTACAATAGAGAGAGACCACAACTATTATCTGTGCATACAAACTTTCAGGAAAATCCTTGAAGAAACATTTTTTCAGAAAATAATTTGAAACTGATTTCAGACTTTCAAGTAATTTCAGTGCTAAGTATTGAGGGCCTGTATTTTTTTTATTTTTGCTGATGCAAGAAGTATGAACTAGAATTTCCAATGACTTTTGGTCCACTTTTATTGTGCTTCATGAAGGAAAATCAAGCTTCACTAGGGTGTGATTTTACTCTCCGTTGTCGTAGATAGCAAAGCCTCCAATACACTCATTCCTCAATGGAACAATGAATATAAGTAATTTAGAGCTAGATTTCACTGAACTGAGAGAGCAAATTTAATCTATCAAGGGCCAAGAAGGTGACAAGTACTTTTTCTTGCCTCGCATAGAAAAATGAAATAGATGAAATTACAAATCTCTTGAGTAAAACACTCCCTGCAAAGTTTGAGAAAAGATCACAATGAAAGCTTACTGTAACCTGACAAGCATATGCTGAGTGGGGTTATTTTCCTTTTCCTTTTCCTTTTCCTTTTCCTTTTCCTTTTCCTTTTCCTTTTCCTTTTCCTTTTCCTTTTCCTTTTCCTTTTCCTTTTCCTTTTCCTTTTCCTTTTCCCCTTTTCCCCTTTTCCCCTTTTCCCCTTTTCCCCTTTTTCCCTTTTTCCCTTTTTCCCTTTTTCCCTTTTTCCCTTTTTCCCTTTTTCCCTTTTCCCCTTTTCCTTTTCCTTTTTCCTTTTTCCTTTTTCCTTTTCCCCTTTTCCTTTTCCTTTTCTTTTTATTTTTCTCTCTTTTTTATTTTTCTATGACACAATTTCAGTTGAGTTATCATAACATAACTGAAACATTTGGTTAATATACAGGACCAAACAAGGGTAGCTATGTTAATTGTCTTTGCTAAAGTTTGAATTCCATATGGCTTTGCACACTGTGTGAGCAGGAATTCTGTTGTCAGATGCAACTTCATGGTGTTTCTTTTCAGCCAACATAAATTTTGGGGAAGAAAATCTGGTTGTCTGTAAGCAAAGAGAAATAGTTAATGTGTGTACTCTGTTTAAGTACTCTGACAACCCTAGACTCTAAAAATTTGTATGCTTTTTCTGGGCAGTAGATTTGGTCACATTACATGATGCAGTGGTTGTAGTTTGAAATATTGTGTGCACCTTAGTGCTCAAGTGAAGTTTGGATAAAGAAAATGGCAGTTTGAAAATGGGAGCAAGTAGATACAGTGGCTTATTGGCCATGTAGCTTCACATGTTCCCTGTCACAAGAGAGCATTACAACCACAAATACTGCCTGTACATGCTCTCTTGTTTATCATCCTGCTGAGAGGGAGATAATTTATTTTCAGAGGATTTCCATTTACAATATCTTGCTCAGAGCAAGTGAGGACAAAGGGAAAACTGATACTAAGTACATGCTGTTCATTTCTTCTCCAAATGTAACTATTTTCTTATGCTGCAGCAACACACTCCCTTACTGAAAAATACAATGACTCATGAAAAGGAACAAAATAAGGATTTATAACAGAAACACGCTGTTCCCTGAGATGGTTAAACAATGCATAAGGCTTGAAAGAGCTTGACTTTTCTTTCATAGGTGGACTAGTGGATAACTTTGTGGAAAAAATTAAGGAAACAATATTTTGCAGATTGGAGTTGATACTTTGCTCTCCAGATTTCAGTTACTTAGACACAGCATAAATAGGAGAGGAACAGATGCCAGAAGAGCTCATTAGTTAGCTGAGTGTGTTTATTGAGATATTATGGGACAACCACTGAAACCAAGACTTTTATTCAAATTCAAAATGATATTTAGAACTTGGAATGGAAGTCAAATAATTTAGGAATTCCTAAACATTGTCTCTAATCATTGCTTTGCATCTGCTGATGCCAAAATATTTGCTTTTTATATATTTTTCGTGTACTCATAACTCTATAGACAATTATTGTACAGTTATATAGTTTCTTAGCTAACTACCCCGTTAGGTTAGACAAACACATTCCTGGAATCTTATTCTAATTATGCTTCTTCAGTGAATCAAGGCCATGTCACTTTCCCGTGTATTTAGACCTACTCAGGGTGAGGTTAGAGGCAAGGGGGAGGCTTCAGTAGGGGGCCGAAACAAGAGGGGAATTATTTCATTAACTGTACTTCTACACAATTTTTGTCAATTATGCTAATTTGCTAAACCTAAAAAAGTAGGCTTATTCCTACTTTTGTAGGTATAAATCACATGTACATTCCACCATAAGTACACCTGGAGGACCTTCAATAATGGTGACTGCTTTTTATCATTTTAATCTTGTTTGGCTTGGGATTTTAGGGCTGAAAAGGCATCGCTTTTGATTGTCTAATTCAACCCTTTTCCTTACTGCAGTATGAAATACTACCACTCATACAAGGATGAAAAGGGTTGGTTTTCTTCAGTGTGTATTTTATGATTTGGGTTCTTGAAGTCTTGTAGCTTGTAGCTTAATTTAATGTCTAGTTTTAAAAGACAGATTTTATTAGATTTAATTATTTGTTTCATCTAAAATGGAAGTTTTTTTTACTATTAACTGATCTATTTATTGCATGAAGTACATATCAAAAGTTATTTTACTTCTTCTACATCTCAGTAATGTTTTTTCATAATTCTTTTCATCTTCCATGCTTTTAAATTGTTCAACAAGTTGTGGATTTATTGCATATGAGATGACCTACAGCACTGAACGTGTCCTATAGTTTATCTACTCATATTTGTTTCTCCTTATGGGTGGAAAGGGGTTGGGTAAAACTGTAAGGGGAGGTAACCCATTTTAGAGTGTCCACCTCTTAAAATTCTCTTAAACCAAGACGCTATTGTAATGGTTTTGCTGAATTTAGACAAAGCTCTCATAAGAGAGTTTGGTCAGTGACTTGATCTTCCTATTGGATAGGAAAAAGTTTGAATTCTAGTGCATTACATAATCTAGGTTTTATCCCCTTAAGTTTCTATTATTGTGAAATAAAAGACTGAGTTAACATACAGAGATATCATGAAACTTTACCTTTGAAGGTTCATAAATCCTCAGAGATGAGTTAGAAGTATATTTTATTTACTTCTTATCTATTTATTAAAATTACTCACTGCTTCTAGAATCCTAAGTAATTGGCATTGAAATTGATATACTGACATAATGTATTGCTGTTGCATTCATGCTCATTATTGTATTGGAGGAGCAGACAACATGAAAATAGGAATTTTGTCTTTGTCAAGTTGCCAGTATGTATTTTTTTTCTAGTTTATATTTACAGGCCCTGAAAAGAAGAGTTCGTTAATGTGTATGTATTAAATACCCACTCAGCAAATACTTTGACATTACACAATAAACAATTTTGTTGGGTCTTTCATTTGCATCTATTCATCTCAAACAATTTATTTTAAAGAAATTCTTATATGTGATCTTAGCATTCAGTAAAACATTAGCAAAAACTACCTACAAGCAGTCCAGTTTCAACTCACAGCTTGCTACATGCTCCCATGAGTACAGTTTACCTGTTATGGGTTAAGGTGCCTGATGCATAAACTGCATCATTGTTTCTTATCTCAATATCTTATCCTAATATGTTTGATATTCCCCAAGTCATGGACAGGAAGCTGTTTGTGCTGTATATTTGAATAGGTTTTCTCAAGATCTGCTGCAAATTGGATTACCAAACCTGTCTTTATATTTTCAAAACAAGAAGTCTGTACAGTTACTTACTTGATTAAATATGCCTTCCCACATAGAACAGCTCAATGTATTTGTTAGACTGATTATTTCACACACAGAATATTCTGAGTAGGAAGAGACCCACAAAAGTCACTGAGTCCAACTCTTAAGTGAATGACCCACGCAGGGATCAAACCCACAAGCTTGACATCAGTAGCACTCTGTTCTAACCAACTGAGCTAATCTGAGGGTGGAAATTACTTTTACTATGTGAAAATAAGGTTAAAAGCCATTCACAGGCTGATAGGTTTAATTCTGTCTCTATCTATATAACAGTATTATTATGTAGAGAGTTTATGTATTCAGAGTTGCAGGTGGAGCTATTTATATTACATAGTCGAAGAGTATTGATATTTTTCTATTATATTTTGAGCCTTAGAAATCAGAAAAAAACCCCTAAAATCTTGGAAGGGTAACAACTTCCCCTCATGCTGTTCTGTGTGTATTAAAATATTTTTTTCTGTTGGCTGTACTTGAAGCTGGGTGAACTGAAGTATGGTGTTATGGTGGCTATATGTAAACCTTTATTATATCCCCTTTCTTGGAAAACAAAATAGAAGGATTCCGTAAGAAAATTTTATATTGTTTGCTGTGTGCCTTGGCTTGGATTAAAATAGTTCAAAGGATAATTACAATATTTCATTCTATGTTTTTATCAATCAATGTTGGAACACATTAAAAAATTAGGATTTTTTTTTTCCCCTAAAATATGTAATATCAGAATATAACTTTTTTTATCTGGAGAATATTCTTGATTGAAAATCATCTATGATGTTTTGAGTTCAGATTTTATTGTTTACAAATATTCACAAGTATAGTGACCAAAAATTATTTTGCCTTTATTTATATTTGCAAGAGATTGGATTCCAGTAGTGCAATTTTGTATTCTTTCATTTTACAAACTTTTGCTCAAAGAACTCATCTCCTTGATGCATGATACTTCAGCAACTGTAGTGAATTGTAGTAACTTGCTACTATTTTATTTCCAAAGGTAATGACGTGCACTTATGCACTTTATAGTTCAAGTCTACATGTAGTCAAGCAGAGGTCAGTAAAACATTTTCCTTTTGTTCAAGTCTATAATGATGTAAGGGATTTTTATAATCTCATTTCAAGATTAGTGGGCACCATCTGCTACTCTTTATTTTCATTCTATCTGCTAACACAAAACTATGAAGTCTTGTCACATCCAGGATGTCTTATCAAAACAGGCAATTTCTGAGAATACATACTGTAAGCAAAATAATCTGGGAAACAATCCAAAGACTTAATTTTTTTTTTCTCCTTTTCCTTAATATTGATCAGGATCAGCTTCTCTAATTTGGATACAAGGTGGGAGGATGAAACTCTAAGATTGAAAGTCTGTGAAAATAGTGGAATTTTTTTATCACACAGGCCTATAGCAGAGATTTTCACTTAGAAAAAGAACAAAAAAGAAGTAGCATTGTGCTTGGTAAATGATGTCTTCTTCAAAGGAAATTGATCTGTTTTCACTCCTCTCTTAATAGATCATTGTCTTTTATAGACATACAATTTATATGGACAAAAAATTTTATCCTTGAGTTTTGAAGTAGAGTGCTCTGAATTCTGAAAGGGAACAATTTGGAAAGCCATCATACTATTATACTGCATGTTCTGATTACACTTAAGAAGATATACATGTATATGTACAAGTATATGCAGTACATAAATATACATATATAATTACTACATATGTATAAAACTATGTAAGATTACCATAAGCAATCTAATTTAAGATGTTAGTTTACCCAATTTGAAATCAATATTAGCTTGGACTTAAATAATTAATTCATGTTCTTGGTGTTGTTATGCTATAGAAATCTGCACCGACGACAAGACAAGATTAATGTAAACATTTTTTTTTTAATAATGCATTCATTCCTATAAGTATTTGCCAAAAATCACTGAATTCTCTTCTGAGCTGATTTGGCAACCAGTATCCAAATCAGTGTGTTTCAATATGAAAAAATATGATCTTTAAGTTATCTATTATGAACAATTCAAGATAGTTTAGAGGTTTCCTGAGTCACAATGGAATATAAGCTGTGTAAGGCTTTTCTTCTAGAAAACTTCCTCCTTGGCTCTTTTTTTTTTTTTCCTTTTTTCTTTCCTATAACTGTTTATAATGCAAGAATGAGACTAGGTGTGTCAAAATGTCGTAAACTTCATCATTTTAACAGGGAGCAAAGACTGGTAAAAGATATGCAGGACTGTGAATGTCATTCCAAGAAGTGTCTATGTCTACAAAATTTCAGCATCTGAAAGAGCTAATGTTTAAAATTAAGCCAACTTTAATATAAAGAATAAACTAGTGAGTAAATGAATGTTTATTTCTAGGATTTTTCGTTCTCACCAGTACATATCAAATAATTCTACCTTAAGATATTTCTTTTAAAGTTTTGTTCTACAGTGTAAAATCAAAAGACTAAGTATGTACAATGTCACATATGCCTTATGACCTTTCAGAATATTCATACACAGTCCAGTTTCTCAAAAGAGGAACATTTAGCAGGTTCTAAAGCATTATTACACCATGCTTAAAAGAGAAGAGAAAAACTATAAACAGGTATAGGCAAAGCTGTCAGTGAGAATATGTGCTGGATTGTTTTTCTATTATCTGTTACAGTATAGTGAGAAATGAGGAAAAAAATAATAAATTGCTCTTTTTTTTTGATCAATGAAAATTCAGCTTCTTCTCTTAATTACCAATATTAAAATATATTCCCCCACTACCTCTGCACCATTTAGATTTCTACACTTTAAAATAACCTTTCATTTCCCCCCAAACAGTTCCAGAACAAATATTTCTGTATAAGAGGGTAACGAAGCCAGAGCTTTACAGATGCAATGACAGCGACATGTTTGTAAATGACAGGTTGTAGCTGGGTGGGGTCAGTCTCTTCTCCCAGCAACAGGATGAGAGGACAGTCTTAATCTGTCCGATGGGAGATTTAGGCTGAACATTAGGAAAAAGTTCTTCACAGGAAGAGTGATTGGGCACTGAAATGGGTTGCCTAGGGAGATGGTGGAGTCACTGTCCCTGGAGGTGTTTAAGGAAAGACTGATTGAGACACTTAGTGCCGTGGTCTAGTTGGCAAGGTGGTGTTAGATCATAGGTTGATCTTGATGAACTCAAACATCTTTTCTAATCTAGGTAATTCTGTCATTCTATGATTCTGTAAGTGCATAACTTCTATAATGTTTCCTTAGAAAATAATGTTTGCGGTTCACCTTAACAAGTAACATACATATTTAATTTCCAGAAATGAATCTCAGTGCATTAGCATAAGCTTCAGAAGAATTTGACTTCCTTTTCTTATAAATAAAAATTGGAATGAGGACTTTTAACCTTGATAATCACTCAAGACCTTTCACGTAAGAGTTAGGCTTCACAGAACTTAGGTATTGTTACTTACCTATAATTAAAAACAAACTAAGGAAACTATTTTGGGCCATTCTAGAACAAAATAACTTAATGCACTGTTTCAATAAACTGGAAATTTAATTGCAAATACTAGTTTTGCTCTAATGGAATGTACTCTGGCCCTGAGAAAAAATATTTCCAATCCAGCAGTGAGATTTTAAATGCTTTTTATTACTAACTACATTCATAATGCAGGGGAAAAAACAGCCAACAAATCACCAAAATAACAACTTTACAACAGAAGTTGTTTTGAGTCAAGAAACTGAAAAGTTTTCCTTAGAATTCAAAGCAGAATTTTAACCTTTATTAAAAATCGATTTTTTCTCTCCCAAGTAAAAAAAGATTCAGTTAAAATTAAATTGAAGATGTGTTGGTTTTGCACGGTCTGTTTTTGACAACGGAGGGCCATAGAGGTGGCCTCTGTGAGAAGCTTCTAGAAGCTTAAACCATGTCCTGCAGAGCCAGTCTCTGATGGCTCTGAAGATGGACATGCTGCTGGCCAAAGCTGGGCCAGTTAGAGAGGTTGGTGATGCCTCTGTGATAACATATTTAGGAAGAAAATCAAACCAAAATGCACACAGTTTTTTCCTAGCCAGAGAGGGTGAGAACATGTGAGGGAAACAACCTTCACAACCAAGGTCAGTGGAGAAGGAGGGGGAGGAGGTGCTCCAGGCACCAGAGCCAAGATTCCTCTGCAGGCCATGGTGAAGACCATGGTGCAGCAGCTGTGCCCCCGCAGCCTGTGGAGGTTCAAGGGGGATGCAGAGATCCACCCACACCCCATGGGGAAGGTGTTCACCATGGAGCATGGGATGCCTGGAGGAGGCTGTGATCCAACTGGAGACCCAGTGGAGAGAAGAGGTCCCTGCTTCCAGGTGGGAGCAGGCTGTCCTTGGAGGACTGTATCCCATGGAGGAGTGACCCGTGCCACAGCAGTTTTGGGAGGACTGCTGCTCATGAGAGTGGACCCACACTGGAGAAGTCCGCAGAGAACTCCATGGGCTCACAGGAGAACGACTCCTCTCCCTGAGCCGCAGAAAATCTCGGGTGATGAGCTGACCAAACACTCATGCTCTGTCTTCCTGCGCTGTTGGTGGGAAGGAGGGAGGGGTTGGGGGAAGAGAAGCTGTTTTTAAGGGTTTATATTACTTCTCGTTATCCTCCTCTGATTTTGTTAGTAATAAATTCACTTTGTACTTTTAAGTTGGGCCTGTTTTGCCCTTGCAGTCTTTTCTCCTGGTCTCTATCTTAACTCACAAACCCTTCGTTAATTTTCCTTCTCTCCTCTGCCCAGCTGTGGCACAGGAGGGTGAGCAAGAGGCTTTCATGAGTGCGTGAGCATTTGGCTAGAGTCAAATCATAAGAGAAGAAAGACAGAGAGGGCCTGCAAGCTTCTATATGCTAGTCCATTTATTTTGATTCATGCAAAAAACATTGCAAGAGCAATCAGATGAATTCTTGTCATTACCTGGCAGAAAACAAAGAAGATACATAGCCAAAATTGTGTCAAGTGTAATTTTCATCATGAATATAATGGTAGGTTGGTAGGTGAAGGAGAAGTAAAGATATTTTGCATCCTTTCTGGTTTTTGTTATTATAAGAAAATAATATAACCTTAAGGAAATTTGTGTTTTAGGCACATGCAGATTATTGTTGAACATGAGCAGTTACCAATAGTGTAGTACTCACATGGGTCTGTCCTGGGTCTGCTCTTCAGTTGATAGTTAGACATTGAGCTAGAGTTTATGAAAATTGTATTTGTCCACGGGAGGAACTGCAGAAATAGGCAAGGGTAAGAAAACCTTAAAATTAAACTTCTTTAAGTTGGAGGAACTAGGAAAATACAATACAATTCCACAGGGAAAAGTGCAATACACTTTGGACAGATGTCATAGTTTAACCCCAGATAGCAACTAAATGCCACACAGCTACTACTTCCTTTGCTTCCCTTCTGACTCTACTCCCCTCATTCTCCTCCCAGAGCAGGGGGTAGGAGAACTCATAGAGTGAGATATGAACACTTCAATAATTGAAACAATATATGAAATATAACAATAACAATTATAATAATACCAATAAAAAGGAGTGGGGCAGGATAGAGATAGATAAAACTCAAGTAAAAGAAGTGATGCGTGGAACAATTGCTCACACTCCACTGATCAATGCCTGGCCTGTCCTCAAGCCAGTATTGTCTACCATTCCGGGCAACTTCCCACAGTTTATATACTAGGCACAATATTCTATGGTGTGGATAAGCCCTTTGTCCAGGTTGGGTCAGTCGTCCTGGCCATGCTCAGTTTCTTGTGGACCTGCTCACTGACTGTGTGTGGGAAACTGATGTCCTTAGCTGAGGGTAAGCACTTCTGGGCAACAACAAAAACATTTGTATGTAACCAACAGAATTCTCCCCAGCCACAACCAGTATCTGCCCATTATTTCATATCATTTGTATCATGCCGGGTCCCAGATTTCCCACAACTTTTTCTGTCTTTTAATAAATATACAGACAACTATAATTCCCTTAGTTTATGGACATTCCTATAGAAGTCCGTTGAGTTTATTTAATCCGTGACCTTGAGCTCCATATGTCATAACAGCCTTTCAGGCAGGGAAGATGGGTGTGTGCATCATTGCTTGCTGAAGCCAACTCCGATCCCATCACCACTTCACTCATCTGGTTTCCTCAAATTACGTATTTTAATATATCAATCAGATCTGGGTTCAGATCTGCAGATCTGGCATAGCAAAAATAGATGCCACAAGGCACCCAGTGTGGTAATGGGCATATAGCCTCCATAAAACTGATAACACACTGTGTTTTATGGTAACTAACATCCTGAAATTAAAATTTTTACTTATTTGCCAAAATCAAATCCTTCTGAGGCCCACACCAGACTTCCTGATCCTCCCTCATTACCTACCAAGTAGACCCAGGTCTTTGCACAAAAGCGATCCCATGAGTTTTGTCATTTCCTGAGGCATGACTGTTTTCCCAGGAATATCTTGTGCTACAGGAACTCTATCCCCTCCGATACAAAGCAGAAGTTGTGATTGGTCAGGGCCAGCCCAACTTGTGGATTCCCCCGTGCTGACTAACCAGGTGGCTTTTGCTGAATGTATATCCCAATGTTTGAAAGTCCCACCACCCGTTGCTCTCGGTGTGGTTTTCAACAGTCCATTGCATTGCTCAGTTTATCCAGAGGGTGGAGCATGATAGGGACTGTGATACACCTACACCTTCAGTGCCATGGTCTTTGGCCCAAGGGTCTGTTAGATAGTCTTCGAAATGAGAGCTGTTCTCTGACGCAGTTATTTTGGGGGTAGTGTTCTGGGCTGTGGCTTGAAGCACAGGGTATATTTCCAGCCATCCAGGGCTTATTTCCACCATTGTAGATACATGGAGCTTGCCTTGATGGGTTTGTGGGACTGTGAAATAGTCAGTCTGCCATGCCTGCCCATATTTATATTTCAACCACTGTCCTCCATACCAGAGAGAGTTTAAGTGCTTGGCTTGCTTAATTTCCATGCATGTTTCACATTCATAGATAGCTTGTACAACACTGTCCATGGTTAAGTCCACACCTCAATCATGAGCACATCTGTATGTTGCATCTCTGCCTTGATGACCAGCCACCCTCACAGAGCATTGGTCATTATTCATAAGTCAGCGTGTACAAAAAGGATTTGCCATTTTTCTCCATCATCAATGTCTAGAGCCAACTGGATATCTTTCACCTCTACACACTGATTTGAGTCACCTTTGCTATCACCAAGTTTCTGTGACCTATAGGGAACTCCATACAGCTGTTTTTCATCTCTGATGCTTTTCTACAATGCAGCAGGACCAATCATTAAAAAAAGGCATATTGCTTCTTACTTTCTGGTAATTTATTATACAGTGGGACCTCTTCAGCATGTTACCTCCTCCTCTGGTGACAGAAAAACATCTCTGGCTTCTGATCAGTCCCTGCATGACTAATGTTTCTTATTTGATCTTATGTGATCAGTTCAACCTCTTACTCCGTGTAGCATCATTTGCATGATGAGTAGAAAAGACTCTCCCTTTGAACATTTAGTCCAAGATGATCAACCCAGGTGCCAAGAGGAGCTGTACTTCAGTGACAATAATTTCCAAAGCAATTTGAACACCTGATATGTATATATATTATAAGCTGACAGCATGTCTTTTTCAGTTGGAGGATATTGGTCTTCAGATGTTCTCTACCCCCAACTCCAAAAGCCTCTAGTCAACGTCTAGTCTCCCCTGGTGATCTCTGCAAGAGTTTCCAGGTTGGGTCATTCTCCCTGGCTGAGGTGTAGAGCACATTTTTCAAATTCTCTAGAATCATAGAATGGCTTGGGTTGGAAGAGACCTTAAGGTTCACTTAGTTCCAACCTACACCCACAAGATAAAGTTGTCCAAAGCCCCATCCAGCCTGGACTTGAACACTGATAGGGATGGGACATCCTCAGAGGGGCAATGCCTCACCACCATCATAATGAAGAATTTTTCCCTGACATCTAATCCAAACATCTCCCGTTTCAGTTTAAAACATTTCATTGCCCTATCACTATTTGCCCATGTAAAAAATTGCTCTCCCTGTTTTTTACACAAAAAGCCCCCTTAAAGTACTATAAGGCTGCAGTTAGGTCTTCCTAGAGCTTTCTCCAGGCTGAACAACCCCAGCTCACTCAGCCTGGTCTCACAAGAGACGTTCCCCAGTCCTCTAATCATCTCTATGGACCTCCTCTAAGTGTGCCGCAACAGGTCCACGTCTTTCTTGTGCTGAGAGCCCCAGAGCTAGGCACAGGTCTTCAGGCAGGGTCTCATGAGAGCAGCGTAGATGAGGAGCATCACCTCCCTTGACCTGCTGGCCACACTTCTTTTGATACAGACCATAATGTGGTTGATCTTTGGGCTGCAAGCATCCACTGTTGGCCCATGCCCAGTTTTTCATCTATCTTGGCAGGGCTGTTCTAACAATGAGTTCATCTCCCGGGTCTAACTCTTGCACTTGGACTTGTTGAACCTCATGGGTCCAATTCTCTAGTTTGTCCAAGTCCCCACAGCTGGCATGCCTTCCTTCTATTGTGTCAATTGCACCACTGACCGTGGTGTCATCTGTAATGCTGCAAACTTTGCAACACAGAGTTTCTGGAACCATGTACTTAAATTCCTTAAGAGCAGTCTTTAATGTCGGTCACTCAAAAAAATTGAAATGAGTATCACCCAGTGTGCTATGTCTCTCATATGAGAGACATATGAGAGACATAGCATCCTTTAAAACTAAGGATGAGAAAAAAAAATCACCCATCATTTTATGCAAAATCAAAGCATTTATAGTCTAATTTGTGAGCACAAATGCTTTTGTTGCTGCTTGGTATGGTCTCAGTTCCAGAAGTATATAAAAAAGGAAATAGAACAACCTAAGACTAATTCAGTAAACCTAATTCTCTTAAAATTATGGCTTTACCCGTTGTCATTTGAATATTTAGAGTAGGATCTAACTTATGGACTTAAAGAAGCGCTTGTAAATCAGAGTATATATTAAGTTTTGGTGGGGCTGGCACCATCATAAAAGGCACCTCTTGACTTTCCCAGAGGAGGTCGTCAATTAATGTTGAAAACCAGTTACTGATATATTTCCAAATTAGTATTCTATTTACAAGTTTCTTTGCTTTTCATTGTCCATAAGCATTTGGGTGGCCCACATAATTTATGAAGCATTTAGAAATCCTGGAAAATCATTAAATGTTTAGGATCTCTGACAGTATGGTGAAGGGTTTCAGCTTGTTCCCACTGGGGTTTAGGCTGATATTCAGTTTAACCAGATGCTGCCTTTTTAATCAAGGAAAATTCCATTTGTATCAGTGGATTTTTTTCTGAGTACAGCTAGGTTTGACTCACTGAAGTGAAATAATTGTCTTTTTTTGGTTTCCCATGGCTAGACAAATAACCTTGCTCATGCTTAGTTATGCATTGTGTGGTCCCATCAACTTCAGAGGGCTTGTTTATTCAGTTGCAGTTTGCATTTGCTATGGGTCTGATTAACCAGATGTAGTTCCTATATGTGATATAAATGCTGTGCCTTTTCATCAGATCTCCTTCTACATGCCAATTAAAAACAATTACAATTAAAGACATAATTAATTTCTTTGAAAAGTAAACTAAGTTTGTCACTTTCCTTTACTTGCTTAAATGTCTTTTGTATGACATTTTTATCTTGCTAGGTAGTTGCTACTTTGTTAACATGGTCAATCCAACTTCTCCAAATTTCACTAATGAATTCTTCCAAAATAAATTGTGAAGAGGCTTTCAGCACTTTCAGACACTAGTCATTAAGAGCTGGCACTAAAATTTACACTAAAAAAACTGTACATATAACAATAGACAGAACAAAAACTAGTATTACAATTACTACTACATTGCATGCAAAAGAAAGGGTTGGCCATGGAGCCTTTATTCACACAAGCCCACACTCTGATACTACCCCACAGTGAAGGACTGTAGGAATTATGTTCTGTGGGAATTATTCTTGAGAGATAATTCCACAAAAGAGGCTATTTCTATGGTAGTGTTCATGTAGCCACTTTCATCTTCCAGTGTAGAAACAGGCTAATTTATTACCCTTGTACAGACCTGCTAAAACCTATTTGGATTCCCCTGCCTGAATGTTGAATCACTGCCTAAGCATAACAAAAATCTTGGATACTGAGTAACATCTGCCCATTTTAGATATCTATCTCCTGTTAGAGATAAATATTTTTAGACACACCTACTAACTATTTTTTGACTGCATTGCAAACCAAATTCTGCTCTTTGGCTTATAATTTTTCTTCAAATCACAAAACATGATATTTATAAATAAACCCATGCTTCAGACAATCACTATGTTTAGTAGTATGGTTAATTAATTACTTGACTTCAAATACATATTCAATGCATTTTAACAGGTTTTGTGCTCATATGGAAAATGTCTCAATGATTTCCATAGATTCCAACTCTCAACTGAAATGCCATATAGCAAATGTGGAGGGCACATATAAGCAGGTTTTAGACCGTTAAGCCATGTACAATTGTTGTCTATGCAAATTTCCTTTTTTTCCCCTCAGAACTATTAGCTATGATTTTTATAGAGTTTGTAATATGTCTTCTCCTTAAAAGTAAGGACAAGCTCCAACAAGCTTCACCAATGTGTCAGTTTGAAAGACGGGTGTCTGCCAAGGAATGCAGGATCCTCCCTGGGAATGGAAACTATGATATCCTTCCCTCCTAATTTTTATAAATTTGAAATTATGAGGTTTTCAGGCAAAGATATAGGAAAAGGAATAACAGTTCTTTTTTAGTACATATATACATAAATAAAAATAAACAAGGCAAACAAACAGTAACAACGGCAGCAACAACAAACAGAAAAAAACCGAGACGCAGTAAGAGCCTTCTCTCTGCTGTCAGGTGCTTTCCCCTTTGGTGTAGTTATGGCCAGGGCTGGCAGGGGCACTGGTGGCTCCCAACCAGGCAGGAAGGGTGTGAGGATCCCCCCTTGGCTGCAGGGGATGGTGTGGTGTGAGCTCAGCTGCCTCTCCATGCGGTTAATGGCAGGTGAGGCAGTGGGAGAGATAGAAAGGGGCTTCCTTTACAAACTAATGGAGGGGAGCTGGTCCTGGTGCCCCTCCGGATGGCAAAATGGGCTGTAGCAGGAAGCTCGGAGCAGCAGGCTGGAAGAACAGAAGCAACACACACAGTGTAGTGAACAAAGTGCAGAAGAAACTCTGCAGCTATACCATGAGCCGTGCAGGACACGGGGTGTTGGGTTAAGTGCAGTGAAAAACCTGAAGCAGCAACAGAAAAAATAGCTGGGCTGCGCAGCAGCAGCCAGGCGCCTGCAAATGTTCCCTTGGAGGGGTTTGGGGTCCTGGGTTTTCCCTGGAGGCCCTCAAGGAGATGGTAAGGGTCTGTTCCAGTGAGATCAGATGCTGATAAGGTCCCCTTCAATGGCCCCTGTTACAAGCAAAGCCTCACTCATGGTATGAGAAGAAATAAAAAATGGAATTCCACAGAGGCAGCAAATTCTTCCCACAGCAACTGCAACCCAGACATCTCCCCTCCAATCCAAGAGCAAGAGAGTAAGGAGCTGAACCCAGCCCCTCAGCCCCCAGCCAAAATTTTGTGGTATATCTGCACTTCCCCAGAGAAAACCCCCTAGCTAAGAAACTGCAGCCGGGTGGACCCTTCCCCTTCCTCCTCCTCTCAGTCACAACTTTTTTTTTCTCTAAAGTTTCATCATTATCCTCTCTTAGGCAATAAATGGGAGAAAAGTCCCCCAGAGAAAGAAAAAAAAAGGGGAAAGATCCTAACCTCCAACAACCAATTACAGGAGCTGATGATCCAGACCATCATGTGAGTCATTATTTCTAGAGGTTTAAAATTTTTTTTGAGGTCTAAATTTGATGGAGTTTTGGAGGTGTTCTAGTTCATGAAAATCCAGTGGCTGGGATGATATTGAGCCTTAGCCTATCCGTTTTGTTACAATTCATATGGCTACATTTTTCCTATCTGTGTAACCATGCCCTGCCTTTACACTGACTTGCTAATTTCACTTCCAATCTGCACTATACTTTTTCTATGCTTAAAATGTCATGCTGAAGTAAAATACTTATTTAGAGATTGCACTGGAAGTGAATGTGCTCAATGGTCTGTTGGTGTTTTCAAGCAAAGGGAAATCAAGGTACAATATGTAGTGCATATCTGTGGAAAATTACTGTTAGAAAAAGGTATCAAATTACAGTACTTATTCATCATAAGCTTGGTAATCATTGTTGAAAGAATGAACTAAATAGACAGATATGTTAATAAACCAGTAAAATTATTATTTAGTGGACAGAAAGCAACAAAGTCGTAAATAGTGAGGCTTTATCTTCATATTTAATGCTTTTTTTTTTTTTTTTTTTTGATTTCTTCACATTTGGCATAATGGAAACCACCCACATACTTGCTCTTCTATTTAAAATTACCCCATATATGGCATATCCTACAATTCAATGGCAGTTTTTCAGTGAAATACATATATTTATTCAGGTTGCATATATAAATATTAGTCAAATATGATGGGAGGAGTGTTGACTCATCTTGACTTGATAGTGCACTAAATTAAAAGATTAAAACTTCTCTGCAGACATGCCTTCAAGCTACTGCATCTGTGAATTGACAGATTGTGAGTGTTGAAAACTTAAATCTGTTGCAGCCTTGTACTTGACTCTACCCAGAAGCGGATTAAGGTAGGGAATTCAAACTAGATAGGTTTATGGATAACCTCATTTGGACAAGTAAAGTCTGAGACAAACTTCTGTCATTCCTATTCTGAACCTCTTCACAGAATCATAGAATCACAAAATATTCTGAGTCGGAAGAGACCCACAAGATTTTTGAGTCCATCTCTTAAGTGAATGACGCATATGGGGATCAAGCCTGCAATCTTGGCATTATTAGTACCATGCTCTAAATCTGTTTTCTGGAGACAAATATGATTTCTGCTCTGCTACATGTGGATCATTAAAGCTGTGGAAAGCTTGAATATATTAGGGCTTGAGGACCTTACCATGTTTTCTGTTCACATCTTATTGTACTGCATATTTTTTTGCCTTAAAGTTGAGGTTATTTGATTTTTCAGTCTTGGGTTAGGGTGAGAAGAGTAAAGATAATAAACATAAAATATTCATGTTTCCCCAAATTTCCTGATAGTCAGCAACATTAACATTCTTCACACTGCTAAAATTGCAGAGATTAGCAATCATTAAAGACTGAAAAGGATTTTTAAATTACAAAATTCTGTTTTTAAATTTTTATCCTTCCTCTGATTTGTTGTCCTAGACACACTGCTTAGTCCAAATGTCTTTTTAATATTTTTGGGGTAAAATTTGATCACATGAAAATCAGGAAGAATATTTTTCCTAATTTTCCTATAATCTTATTATAAAACTAGATAATATGTGTTAAGATTAATTTATGGAAGATAAGGTAGATGAACTGCACAATGGTGGGAGGAACTACAACTCAGAATCATGTAGTAACAGTTCCTTCCCTGTAATTTTCTTTATCTGCATTTGGAAAGGTAAGAGCCCTTACATGATGGCATTTTCTGACTATCCTATTCAAGTAGTAAATCTATCAATAGCTGACTGGTGGCCTGCAAGAAGATATGAGCATTAAGTAGTTAGAAAGTAATAAAAGCAAGCTAAATAGTGCCTCTCATAATGAAAGAAACTGTTTTACATGTATAAGAAAATTTGCAAAATACTTGTGATAGTAATAATATAGAAATACAAACGCAGTAATTAGAACAGCTTCATAAAATGTATCTATTACTGTAATCAAGCAATATGCATGCAAAAACTGAATAGTCTTGTTAATGCTTATATATGTGTCATGGTTTAGCCCCAGCCACCAAGCACCACACAACTGTCCCGTCCCTCCCCCACCAGCAGAATTTAAAGAGTTAAATTGAAAAATCTCATGGGTTGAGATAAAGATGGTTCAACAAGGAAAGCAAAAGTCATGCTCACACGCAAAGCAAAACAAGGAATTATTTCAGTGCTTCCTGTGGGCCAATAGGTGTTCAGCCATCCCTGGGAGAGCAGGGCCCCATCCCATGTAATACTTTGTGATTCTCTTCCTACTCTTTACGGCTCTCCAGCATCATCAATCACTATAAAATCATAATGGCAAGTTATTCTAATGGCAAGAAAGGATATTATGTATAATGTTGGAAAGCTTTTATTTATGGATATCAAAATGTGAATTATTTTTTTAAAAATGACTGTGTGTGAAGAAATAACACAATCAAAACAAGAAGACAAGAGTTTATGAATTTCATTAGAAAGGGCCAAAAAAGGCAATAAACAAAGGTTCTTCCCCAGAAAACAAAACATATACATAGGCCCAATAATCAATAAGAAAAAATGATATACAGATGATAGCTAGGGTCCATTCTTTTTGTTTGTTTTTTCCTTTGTTTTTGTCTTGGGGACTTATTTTTATCCCATATCTATTTTTTGTTTTGTTTTTGTTTTTAGTCTGGGGGGGTGTTGCTGCCCCTGCCCCTGCCTCTGAGTGTATTGTGATGGGTGAGAGCCCACCTAGGATTTCCTGTGAGAGCTGGGGGTGAGGCATGGTTGCTTCCTTCTGGTGCGGCAATTTCATCTCAGCAGCCACACGGCACAATCCCTCTGACAAGAGCTTCTGTTGCCGTGTGGCTTTTGCCCTTTTTTATCTTTCCTTTTGGCACTGTGACCTGGAGCTTAGTGGCTTGCTTCTCTGCTTCTCTGCTGTTTCAGGAGCCCAAAACCAATGCATGCCACACGGGCACTGGGGACCCCGGAGCAGCTGACTCCCTCTGGGGCCACCCCCTCTGCACAGCGTGACCCAGTGTCACGAGCCGTCCTTACGAGCGGGTTTCGTGATGGTTCATTACCTGATCTCGGGGTGCAAAAACCAACACGGCACAGGGGGCTGCAGTGATAATCAAAACTAATGCACCTTTGTTGAATAACCACAGCAAAATGCATAGGGGAGGAATTGGGGAAAAAGGGAAAACTAAGGAAAAGAGGGAAGAAGAGAAAGGAAGGTATATAGCTACCAAACGTAGAAACTACAAAGTCCTTCCATGTCCAGCCAATGTAGTTCACCAGGTCACATCCGGAGAGATCTCAGGGTTGCAGTTCATCCGAACTCTTATTATATCCTTTTTTGATGGGGGAAGGGGTAAATCTTGAAACTGAATCAAAAGTAGTCTATTGTATTTTCGGGAGAAAACATGGTATCTGGAGAAGAGTACACACAGTCCATGTTCTCAGCAGTGGGTGAAAACTATTGTTTTCTTGGTCCACTGCTCGCACCTGCAGCATCCATCTTGCTTTGGTTAGCTTGCCTCCCCCACACACCACCCCGGGTTGGGGGTTTCAATCCCAGTCCTTGGAAAGAGTGGGGGGGGCTTTTTCACATAGGGATTTTTTGTCTCAGTCTTTGATGGAGAGGCTTCTTACATCTCAGTCTGTCTGTCACGGAGGTTGTAAAATAGGTGAGGGTCTTCTGTGGGGGACCACCCAAAACTAAGGAGAAGTCCAGCCAGGCCGAGAGGTGGGACAACTTCCAGGACTATTGTTGCAAAGGGCAAGGTGCCTCCTTCTCCATTTCATCGGGTTCAGTGTAGCATACAGCAAGCACACCTGTAAACAATGGCTTAGCAATGTCAGGGGATGTGCTCAGGTCTTAGGGTTCTCAGCAAGAGATTTTCTCCAACAGGTCCAGAAATTTCAGACGAGGTTCTTTTCTTCAGTGGTCCCCAATGACGATCGTGAGGCAGATGAGGGAAATCCAGACCGAGTCTCACATCCAGGGACCAGCCATTGCCAATAAGCCACCTTGGGGAGTGATGCCCTGCCCTGCCCTGCTGTTCTCTATCACTGCTTTAGGGCTTCTTGCTACATTTTAACCCAACATCTGGACACCCAGTGGCTTCTGTCAGGGTTCCAGAGTCTCTGCTACACTTTGTTTGTCACCCGGGGTCTTCTTGCCTCGGCTGTTCCAGCCTGCTGTTTTCAAGGTTCCTGCTACAGGCCATTTTGCCAACCAGAGGGGCACCACAATTGGTTGCCCCTGTGGGTTTGTATGTTAATTTGGCACAGCCTGGTTTTTGGTAGTGGAGGGGGCTGCAGGGGTAACTTCTGTGAGAAGCTGCTAGAAGCTTCCATCATGTCCAACAAAGCCAATCTCTGATGGCTCTGAAGATGGACATACTGCTGGGCCCAGTCAGAGAAGTTGGTAACGCCTCTGTGATGACATATTTAAGAAGAAAATCAAAGCACCACAGACACAGTTTTTCTAGGGGTGGTGAAGTGCAGCCCTGGTGGCGGGGCAGCCTGGCTAGCAGCAGAAGTGTGACGAGTGATTCACCAATGCGGAACCTAGACAAGATCAACTTCTCAGCACTGCAGGATCCTGCAGGAGTCTTTGAATTAGTGGAACTTGTTTAGAATGGTACCTACAAGCAGCAGTTTTTCTTCTAGTCACAGAAGAAGAAAAAGTGAGCTCATGTGAGGGAAAACAACGTGGCAGCACCGAGGTCAGTGGAAAAAAGGAGGGGTGAAGGTTCTTCAGGCATTGGAGCTGAGATTCTCTGCAAGTCCTGGTTAAGACTATGGTGAAAAAAACTGTCACCCTGTAATCCATGAAGTCTATGGGGGATGCAGAGATCCCCTTGCAGCCTGTGGGAAGAGTGCTCACCCTGGAGCAGGTGTATGCTAGAGAAAGCTGTGGTCTAGTGGGAGACCTGGTGGAGAGAGAGGGCGGGCCCCTGCTTCCAGAGATAAAGGGCCCTTGCTTCCAAACTAGAGCAGCCTATCTTTCAAGGACTGCACCCTGTGGACAAGTGACCCGCACCAAAACAGTTTTGGGAAGACTGTTTTCCTGTGGGAGAGACCCCACAGCATAGCAGAAAAAGGCTTCCCTCCCTGAGAACACAGAAAAATATCTCGAGTGATAAAATGACTTAAACTCCTGTCTCCCTGCACTGTCGGTGAGAAAGAGGGAGGGGCTGGGGTGAAAAGAGGCATTTTAAGGGCTTACTTTACATCTCATTATCCTCCTCTGACTCTGTTAATAAAAAAATTACTTTATGCCTTTAAATTTAAACCTGTTTTGCCCTTAGAGTGTTTTTCTCCCAATCCTTATCTCAACTCATGAACCCTTGGTTAATTCTTTTTTTCCTCCCTCTCCTCTGCCCAGCTGTAGCAGAAAAGAACAAATGAACAATTCTTGTAGGCACCTGGCGTTTGGCCAGTGTGAAGCCATGACAGTTTGTGAAGGAAGTCCCTTTCTATCTCTCCCACCACCTCACCTGCCATTAACCGCATGGAGAGGCAGCTGAGCTCACACCACACCATCCTCTGCAGCCACGGGGGGATCATCGCACCCTCCCAGCCTGGCTGGGAGCCACCAGTGCCCCTGCCAGCCCTGGCCATAACTACACCAAAGGGGAAAGCGCCTGACAGCAGAGAGAAGGCTCTTACTGCATCTTGTTTTTTTTCCTGTTTGTTGTTGCTGCTGTTGTTATTGGGTTTTTTTCCCTTGTTCATATATATATATATATATATATATATATATATATATATACTAGTAAAGAACTGCTATTCCTTTTCCTATATCTTTGCCTGAAAGCCTCTTAATTTCAAAGTTATAATAACTGGGAGGGAAGGATGTCATATATTCAGTTCCCAGTGAGGTTCGTGCATTCCTTGACACCTGTTGTTCAAACTAGGAGAGTTTTGAACTTTAAAAGTTCAAAAGGATATAGACCTCTAATACTTCTCAGAGTAAATGTCTGAAGGATACTTAAACAAGTCAATGTAATTTGGAAACCTTTGTAAATACATTTGTGGGCTAACAGACGATTAATGTGACAGATAAATGGCAAAAGCAAATACTGTATTCAATTTTTAAAAGTGAAGAAAACAGGGAACAATAACTCAGGCAGAGTCACTGATAAAAGATATCGGAGGGAAACCTTAAATAAACTACTTAAAATTTACAAAAAAGATGTTGAAACATATGTAAGATTTTAAAGAGCAAATCAGGTCAAATCATTCCATATGCTTTTTTTTTGCTGATTGACTAAATTTATGATTCAAAGATATGTAGATATGCCATACTGCAACTTTAGTAAGATATTCTGATACATTCTGATACACCAGATCTAGACATTCCTAGGCCAAACACTTCACCAGTTTTGCCTAGCAATGGCTGAGAGGTACCGTATGCCATGTGATGTCTACAGCTGCTGCGATGCGGAGTGTGCCTTAGTAAGCAATGGGGATACACAGTGAACTAATTGCAAAGTTCAGATTCCTTGTCCAGAAGGTAAGCATGTATCAAGCTGCCCCACTGTAGTGCATACTTTTTGATGAAATCGTTGATGACAGTCCTCAAGTATACAGAAGGCTCCTACGTCCTCCTTCAGCAGTCAGTTTTGCTGTGGTAGTGCCCTGTGGACACTGAGGATCCAGGAGGCAGAAAATAATAATTTTGAGTTAGAAAGTAGCAGTGAAGGAGAGATGCTGTCAGGGCATGATTGTGTAAGGGCAGATGATATTAAGTTATATGATAGTGCAACATCAAGTTGTAATAGTGTTTCAGTTTTGAAAATTGAATTCTTCAATGACCTACTCACCCATTTTGTTTGAAAATGCATGCCATAAGCGAACTAGGGAAGTAGAATCTATGTGTAATTGCAACAAAAAAAGTAACAGTTTGCTCTTACTCTTTCTCTAGAAGAGCACTTCTTATCAGATGGGCAGGTTCCTTTAATGTCCTGAACCCAACTATGTTCTATATTTTTGTGAAGAGTTTGAATCATGGACTGAAGGCTATTTTTCAGAATTTTATAGCTATTGTTACGCTAGGAGAGGTGATTTCAAGAACAGTTACAGACATGACAGATATTAAATGCATTGATTGCTAATCAGAAAGAATAAAAAATTGATTGAAAAGACTAACTAAAATTAAAAATATAACTATATATAATGAGAAGAGTCAAATGTACAAAGACACAGAAGGAAAGGCTATTTGTCCTTATACTGGTTAAAATACTATGAGTTAAAAGGCACATTTAATCTTGGAATCAATATTATCAACACTTCTTTCCCAGTCATTTTTAAAGCAATGTTTGATAACATTTAGAAAAACATAAAGCTCTTCACAAAAACAATAATGGACATTTGTCCACTTATGAGTATGACTGAATTGAAAAAACTTCCATCAAAAATTTCAGATTTTAGTAATTTAATTTTTGCCCTTATAATGGAATTCTATCATTTTACCCCCAAAATTTTAAACATTTAATGAAAATTGACATTTTCTAATATGTGTTAAAATATATAATACTAATTATTTTCAAAAATATTCATCAAAAATAAATGTTTATGTGAAATTTTTCTTCAGGAAAAAAAACACCTTTACTTTCAGCAAAGCTATTCTTGAAAGGGTTGACTTCAGGGACAAAAAAATATCATTTGAGTTCATGTTTACTTGCATGGTTGTAGGAATGAAGTGCAAGTATTTGAAAACTGAAAATGGAGATACTTCTATTGATTTGATGTAAGTTTGTAGACTCAAATATTGCTGCCCCACATAGTCTAAGTTACTTTGTTCTGAACCAAAATAGAAATATGGGTTACATTTATTAGATTATAAAAGGAGCATACAGGAATGCCTAAGTTGCATTTTGACTCTGGATTTTCATATTAAGTTACTGTCAAATTTTAACTTTACTCAGTCCTTGACAGTGTCCCAGACTCGTTTCTACACAAGCAAATGGTCTTCCTGGCTGTAAGGCTTCTTTTTCATTAATGGAGTCATTAATGGACCCTAAGCTTCCTTACCCCATGCTACATTTGATGAAGATGATTGAAGCATTCATTGTTATGTACTGCTAGGAAGGCAACATGTAGTTCTGGACCATCAAGCATTTGGCAAGTGTATATTGAAAGAATAGATCTTATATGTGGGAAAGCGTATCTTCCCATAATACCTCATTTATGAAGATCAATGCGATCTCCAAAATGTCTCCAAAAATCCAGGGGGAGGAGATAAATAAAGAGGAAATTTCTTCTAGATTGGATGTTACTGTGATTGATATTAGCCATACATAGCAGAAAGTAGCTTTGCTCAGCAAAACATCTCTGGGAAAACAGATTTCACAGACTGGAAGCAATGGAAGAGGAATTAAATGGATCAACAAATGTATCACGGGAAATCTGTGGCAAAAGTAGAAATTAAAGCCAGGTTTGTTACATTTTTCTCTTTCATTGTATTTGCAGGGATGCCCAGACGAAGGCACGAATGATGCATCTGACTCCATGTTCTCAGAAGGCTGATTTATTACTTTATTATACTATATTATATTAAAGAATACAGAAGAGATACTTACTCAATGCTAAAAAGATAGCAATGAAAACTCGTGACTCTTTCCAGAGTCCTGACACAGCTTGGCACTAATTGGCCAATGAGTCAAAACAACTCACAGCAGAATCAAATCAGGCAATCACCTTTGGGTAAGCAATCTCCAAACACATTCCACATGAGCAAAACGCAGGAGAAGCAAATGAGATAAGAATTGTTTTCCTTTTCTCTGAGACCTCTCGGCTTCCCATGAGAAAAACCCTGGGCAAAGGAATTTTTTCAGAGAATGTGAATGCCCCACTCTTTATGATTTTCATCTCCACAAAATACTTTGTGGTATGTTTTAGGAGTGGAGTCCAAGATGCAGTGCAAGTCATTTAATAAACAGGCTTGCTGCTGATTTCTCCCACTCATCAGTAAAACAAAAATATTATACAAAAACTTCCAAGTAGGAGATTTCAAGGAAAAAAGAACTAGTTAACAACTTTTACAGATAGGTGTCTTGTTCCTTTCAGTTTTTCTGATTTGTAATCAATGCTTCTTACCCATCATACATGTTTCTTTTACCCATGCAATCTGCTTTAGGTGTATTAAAATTAATATTCTAAGGCACATTGTGTAAGGACTTGACAGTGTTTAAAGGTTGCCTACAGTTTAGTTGACGTTGATGTAGATAAATTCTATCTAAACCAGCCTTAGTATTTGGATGCATTATGAAGTCAACTGTTAAGAGCAGCTCGATGGAGTGAGTGCTTGCTGACAGTGTCTGTATGATCTGAGGACTCTGACCGCCGAGCCCTGAAGCAAACTGCTGCTTATTGAAGATGTGAACGACCTCAGCTGTTGGACCCTACTTCCAGACTCCATGGCTGTCTTTCAGAGCTATTAGGAGCGGATGTATGCTTGCTCCCCACTCTTCTCCAGATCAAACAGCTCCTCATTTCCCTAGCAGTTTGTGTAATCCTGCAAAATATGAACAGTGGAGTTAAGTGTGTCACAGATTCCCCTCTGCTGCTCTTTTACCTTGGCTATGACCTATGGCCAAGTTTCAGACAATTCAACCATTGCAGTGAGACTGAGAACAGCTGATATAGAAGGACCCTTGGCCCAGATCAGCTTTGAACTTAAGGATAAAGACAGACATTTGTTAACTTGTTTTTTCCCATTTATAAGCCAAAATAGCACTCTGAGTTTATAAGTTGCAATAAAATGGAGATGAATATGTGTAAAGAAATCCAAAATTCTGCATTCTGTAAGATGCTATTGTTGGAAATTATATGACTTTCCTGATATCTTTCCTAATTAATTATTTTAATTACCTTTTCTAATTAATTGTTTAATCATAAGCAGTGTAATTTTCCACCCTGTCATATGCCACAGTAGTCAGAATTAAATGCTTGCCATAAGCTCCTGCTGTGGGAATGCAGTTTGGGAAAATTACTGAAACAATGAAATAAGTAACCAATAGAAAGTAGAATACTAATTGATGGAGAGAACTATGTAATTTATAGCAAATGAACATAATTTTTTTTTTGTTTGCTAAAATATATTAATAATGAAAAGTTTTGGAAGAGTGGCTGTGTGTTTGGGAGAGGGATCCCATGCACACCCAGCACTGTAATAGAGACATGCCAACTTTCTAATGTTAAAAATAGTGTTAGAAAATCCTGGCCTTATTTCAGCAACACTATTATTACTTTATAAAAACTAATCAGAGCAAATATGACACTTTAAATTACACAGCTTACCTGAGGTCTGAAGCTTAGTATAATGTATTTAATTTAATATAAATTACTAAAAGTATTCAAGTGGTAACATTTGTTACTTTTTTGTTTTCTGATGTTTATCAAAATTTAATATCAAATAAACTATGAGATGAGATTTAGATTAAATAAGTTCTTTAGTTATCTTCTCCTTACTAACAGTAAGGGGAAAAATAATTAAAAAACTACAAATAGAAAGCAGGAGTAAAGGAATATTCTAGAAGTTTAAATAATAATCCTTGCTTGTTTGCTAGTTTTAGTTGAGACTAGAAGTGGTCATTTATTATGGTCTTTGATTCAAAACTGGGGTTTTCAAAATAAGGTCCACAGATCTTTGGTAATGTCCAGGTTATTTATGCTAGGCTTCAATAAAAATTGAGAAAAATCATAAACAGGGATAAATTTGTCTTTTAGGAGCCTGTACTCATAGGGAATTTGGAATCATGTGACTGATTGACTAAGGACTGAGACTAACTCTCTAAACTGGTGCTGGAGAATTATAACATTTCTCCCAAAGGGACAGAGGTATAGGAGAGTTGTTTGAGGTATACATAACACCTGAGGGGAGACCAATAACTGATGTTTGATGACTTTTCATATTGGAATTATGATATTGTTACAGAATTTGAAGATAGCACTGCAATATGCATTGACAAGATAAGAGTGGTCCTGATCTTATTCTGACTTACATTGCCTCTCTAATTCCACAAAGAACCACAATTCCTTCTGGTTTACATGGCTGTTGGTAAGGCAGCAATTCAGCTCACTCATTCAAATGAATTCTGATTATACATTGAGGGGCTTTTTTGTTTGAATGTATATACTATGCTACTTTGGCTGGTGACTTTAAGTTCTTTGGCAAAAATAACGTGTTTATAGAGTCCAATTTGTTTATAGATAATGCCAATGAAGACACTTTGTTCTTATACATCTTCTTAATCTATTTTGCCATAAATGAAGAAATTATTTTTTGCTTACACACCAGATATTAAAAACAGATTGTTTCTTTGTTCTTGCTGCAGCATGTTATCACTTCCATTGCCAATTTCCACTTCCTTCAAATTACCAGCCACAATTTTATGCATCTTTCTTTATATAAAATTTTCTTAAGCCAACAATTTTTGCTACTTTCTTCTGAACTCAATATTTTTTTAAAGTGTACTGTCCAAACTTGGAATCCAAGCTGGATTCCTGCTGATATCCTTCTGCTGACATTCCTTCTGCACAAATATTTTCCCATCTATCTCTTAAGATGTCTATAACTATGATAATGTTTTGTGCAATATTGTATTATGTTTTTATTCCTGCTTAGCTTCTGATGATGCACAATAACACATAATCCTTTTCTGCAGAAATAATACCTAATCCCTTTTTTAAATGTTCTTTATTTGGGTAAACATTGTCATAATGCAATATTTTATTTTTTCATCTATTTTTTTGCAACTGTCACACCAAACTGAGAGAAAAACTTTAAATTGTCTAAAAGGAGACTGTTTTTCCTAAAAATATGAACAAATATATTATTGCTGTTTAGCTTTGTCTCAGCAATTGACCACAGTTATATGTGATCTGTTTCTCGCTATAATTAAAATGTACAGATTATGTAATTATCTACAACCAACACAAATAATTCCTGTGAAATAGAGCAGCATCTGTTCTGTTTGAAAATCTATTTTTTTTTTTTGATAAGACTACAAAGGAAAATAAATAAAACTAAGTCTTTTTCTTCACAAATTTAAGAAAAAGGTGCTCCTAAAAGTAGTTAAGGTTATTCTCCAGATTACCTGTTCCTGGAGGTCTCCCTAGCAAGAACAGATTCTTCCAGTTATTAGAGAAAATTCTAATTTTCCCAAATGTCAGCTCTGGAGTTGATCCTCACTTTCTGGGGGAGAGCTGGCAGTCAGAGCTTGCCATGAAAAAAAACCCTTAGGTCTTCCCTTGCTTCTTTTCAGTAGCTTCCATAAAGTTTTCAAAGGAAACCCTTTCTTATCCCTTCTCCTTTCCTTTATTCTAATCAGCTATTTTCAGTCCTTTGCTCAGTTTCCCTACAGATTTGGAACTAGACAGACTAAAGCAAGCTCATTTGATCCTTTTCCCAGGTGGAGGAAAAGAAGGGATAAAGTTAGCACATCTCTTGAGGGAGCAGATGTGACTGCTTATGGATGGAAGTGATTCAGAAGCCAAAAAAGTTCATAAAAAATGGGATATGTAAATTGTTATCCAGTGAATACTTGCCTGTTTTGAGAGTTGGAGGATGAAATAACTTGAGCTGAGGAATGGATAACCAGAATGTCTGAGTATGCACAGCCTTTCAATTAGGTAGACTATTGAACTGCTAGAGCTTCAGAAAGACGCCTTTAAGAGCTGAAACACTTCACATTTCAATTTTTGAAAGGTTTTAAATATCTGAAAAATTGTCTGCTTAACTGATCTAAATGAAAATTTCAATAAAGATGGGTCATTTAAAGGTCAATGAAAAATTGGTTTATCTTTTCAACTGTATTTCTAGTTTATTCTGAAGGATTACTTAAAATTTGGGAACAATGCTAGTGAGATTTTCTACATGTTTATTTCAGTGAAAGCATACTGGAAAATCTGTAATATGATTTTTTTCTCATGTTTTTAGTTTTAGAGAGGGTTGAATTTTTATTGTTTGTATATTTTAATGGCATTTTCTACAACATAGTATTTCCATTGAAAGTGTTAGTGAATAACTTGAAAATGTATTATCAAGAACTTTAATGAGTAGCATCTTAATATGTGATCAACTTCACTTAAAGAAATTGGTAGATTTAACAGGTTAATGAACAATGAGTAAGAGCAGCACAGATGAACTGCATATTTAAAATAATTTCATAGGAAAACAATATAGGATAAAGGTTTGTTCTGCAAGTATTTCTCCCATAAGTTAATATTATTCACTTGCATAATATCACAAAAATTTCTAGTTAATTGCTATAATACTTACTGGTGAAGAAACTGTTTAATCAAAAACATTTAAGTCAAAATAGCAGCAGCTATAAAAGGAAGCAAAATGTGGAAATTACTGATGAAGTGAGGAGCGATTACTCCATGCCAGGCTTCTGGGTACAAAGAGCAAGCCAAACATGGAGTTAGGTAGGAATGTCACTTGATAATGTCTTGTTCACATGGAAGTCAGTAAGACACTTTCCTGTTTTTAGAGCAGAGAGTAAGGACACCTAAACCAAACATTTTCTTCCATTCTGTCAGTTACTTTCACCTCTCCCTTTCCTTGTTTCACTCTAGGACCCAAACTGGCAGTAAGTAAAAGTGGATTGCAAAATTTCATCTTACTGAATCCATCTCCTGCAATTATTTCAGACATATTATTACTCTTTTCTTAAGGTGTTGTGACTTAGAGTTTGAAATTTACTGCTTTTTAAAGCCACTAGACATGTTAGAGGATTTTTAGTCTTTCTTTTTTAAGGTGGATGTAGACATAGTGAGTTATGCTTCTTATTATGCATTCCTTTGTCTTATTTAGTACTCCTTTTGGGAACAGAAAAGTGCAAGCATCACCATTTTCCAAACAAATGTGGTTGTATTTCACCTGAAATTAAGTCATGACTCACAACCTCTAGCATTTTTGTTATCCTATATTCCTATTTACTCTTTGATTGATAATGATATATATTATTATTATGTAAAGGGATGGTGTGCCAAAACATAAGCAAGTGAGTGGAAGTGGAATCCCTCAATCTGCTTCATGAGGTGTCAGATACAACAAACCACACCTGAAATGTTTCTATACCAATGCATGCAACATAAGCAACAAACAACACAAACTCAAGGCTTTCATCTAGTCCCAGAGATTTGACATCAATGCAAAACCTGGTGGGATGTGTCCTATGACTGGAGTGCCATGTTGGATGGCTACATGCTCTCCAGGAGGGATAGACAGGGTAGGTGAGATGGGGTGTGTATGTTGTATGTAATGGAGGGACTGAAATTTTGGAATGTTATGGAGCTTACAGTTGGCAGTGGCACAGTTGAGAGCCTCTGGATAAGAATCAAGGGACAAACAAATAGTGCAGTGTCATCATGCGAGTCTACCAGAGACCACCTAGTCAGGAAAAAAATGCTGATCAATTTTAATTTGAGGAATGAGGTGACACTTCCAAGTCAACTGCTCTGGTCCTTATGGGTGACTTTAACTTGCCATATGTTAACTGAGAATACCACACAGCTTCACAAACAGGTCCAGAAGATTCCTAAAACACTTGGATGATAACTTCACATTACAGGTACTAAGGGAGTCTACTAGGAAAGATGTTTTCCCTGATTTGCTGCCTATTAACAAAGAAGGGCTCGTGAGTGGAGATTGGTAGCTGTCTTGGCCACAGCAACCATGAAACAATCAAGTTTAAAAGCTGTAGTCCAGAGGAAAAGTGCCAGCAGAGTTTCAACTCTGGGCATGAGGAAAGCAGACTTCCAGCTGCTCAGGGTGAGCAGGAAAATGTTTTTGACAGTTCTGGGATCTAAAAGTGCTGGTCATTTTGACAGTTCTGGGATCCATAAGTGCTGGTCATTTTTTAAGCACCACCTCCTCAGGGCATAGGAACAGGCAATTTCAAAATGTTGGAAATCAAGCAGATGAGGGAGAAGACTGGCTTTGTTAATCAGGGATTGTTTTTTGGAGCTAATGCAAAGAAGGAAGGTGATGTGACATGGATGGCACGCAGAGATGCTTGTTCACAACCGTGGGGAGGAAAGGCATGCAGCTGAAGCTCAACCAGAGTTGAAGCTGGCCAGAAATGTGAGGTGCAATAAAAAGAGTTTTTTCAAATGCATTTATGGCAAAAGGCAGTGTAGAAAATATCAGCCTATAACAGGATGAGGATGGTCACCTCACAAACAGGGTCATGGACAAGGCAGAGGTGTTTAATGCTTTTTTTGCCTCTGTCTTCAACATCTCTGATGGAATAATGGGGCCCCAGCACCCTGAGCTGGAGGGCCATGGCTATGTGAATTAGAAACTTCAAGCTGACCCTGAAGTTGTGTGTGATCTACTCCTCCAGCTGGATCCCTATAAATCTATACAGCCTGATAGGATTCATCTGAGAGTTCTTCAAGATCTAGCTGGTGTCATTGCAAAACCTCTCTCAATGATTTTGGAATGTTCTGCAATATCTGGAGAGGCCCCAGTTGACTGGAAGCTGGCTAACCTTGTCCCAGGCAAGACCTTGGCAACCACACACCTTTCAGTCTCACTTCACTGACTGGTGAAATTATGGAGAAGATTGTCCTGGGAGGGGCTGAAAAACACCTGAAAGATAATGTGTTCATTGTTCACAGCCAGCATGGCTTCCTGAGAGGGAAGTCCTGCTTGCCAAGCCTGACTTCCTTTTATGACGAGGTAACCCACCTAACAGATCAAGGGAAGCCAACTGATAAAATCTTTTTGCATTTCAGTAAATCTTTCCATACTGTCTCTCACGGTATCCTCCAGGACAAAGTGTCCAGCCTACAGCTGGTTAAACATCTCATAGCATGGGGGAACAACTGGCTCACAGCTTGAACAGGGTTATAGTGAATGGGGGGACATCAGACTGGTGTCCTGCCACTAGTGGGGTTCCACAGGGCTCCATCCTTGGCCCTGTGTTCTTCAGCATCTTCATTAATATCTTGGATGCAGGACTTGAAGGGATACTAAGTTTGCAGATGATACTAAATTGGGAAGAAAGACTGAAGGCAGGGAGACTCTGCAGAGAGACCTTGATGAAATAAAGGGCCAGGCAATCACCAGCAATATGAATTTTAACAAAGAAAAGTGCTGGATTCTGCACCTGGGATGTACAGACAGATTGGGCAATGGGATGCTGGAAAGAAGGGCTGTGGAACACGACCTGGTGGTCCTGGTTGACAGGAAGTGGAATGTGAGTCACAGTGCCCTGGCAGCCAGGAGGACCAGCTGCATCCTGTGGTGCATCAGGACCCAGCATTGCCAGCTGGGCAAGGGAGGGGATTGTCCCACTCTGCTCTGGGCTGGGGCAGCTTCATCTCGAGTCCTGTGTGCAGCTTTGGTGACTGCAGTATGAGAAAGATATAAAGGTATTAGAGACTGTCCAAAGGACGGCAGTGAAGATGGTGAAGGGCCTTGAGGGGAAGTCATAGGAGGAGTGGCCAAGGTCACTTGTTGTGTGCAGCCTGAAAAAGAGGATACTGAGGAGAAACCTCAGTGTTTACAACCTCCTCACAAGGGGAAATGCAAGAGCAGGCACTGACCTCTTCTCTCTGGTTCCCAGTGCAGGATCTGAGGGCATGAGGACCTGAGGGAATAGCCTGAAGTTGTGTAAGGGGAGGTTTAGTTTAGATATTAGAAAAAGGTTCTCCACTCAGAGGGTGGTTGGGCACTGGAACAACTCCCCTTGTTAGTGGTCCCAACACCAAACCTGATAAGAGTTAAAGAAGCATTTGGACAATACTTGTGGCCCATGATGTGATTCTTGGGAATGGTGCTGTGAAGGAAGTTGGACTTGAAGAACCCTGTGGGTCCCTTCCAACTCTGCTTATTCTCTGATTCTGTGATTCTCTTATTTTATGTTCTGTGAACATGAGATTTATTGTTTTTTTTATTTATACGTTTTAGCCAAGTTTGTTTCCTCAGAAATATTTTGCTTTTATATAATGCATAATTTTAGGTAATTCTCTGCATTAATCCTTTTAAAGTTCAATTCCATTTTTTCCTCTAAACAAAGTATAAATCCACATCTAGCATGGCATAATGAAATTCGGTATGTTTTTAAATGCTGACTGTTTGCAATGTAAGAATTTATTTTGATAGACTTTTGGGATGAGCATGATCAGTCATTTTACCTGAGAAATCTTTTATTTCTGCTGAGGAAAGTGAGTTATCATTCTTCCTATACATTTTTCTTCATTACTATTCTAGCAAAAACCTCTGAGTAAAAGTTGTGTCAACAGAACCACCCTATTATCTCAACAGTCCTCATTGCTTCTTACACATATTTGAGAAATGAATCCAGAAACTCCATATTTGTTTAAGGCAAATCAACAGCCTTCTTCTTGTCTATAGCTTTGTCAACATAAGCTTTGTCTTAGATATAGCTTCATCTACAGCTGCTGTTCATTCCTTCTTTCCCTTTAGTCCAGTCCCTTCTCAGCATTTGCATTTTTTTCATTCTCAGTTTTACAAAAAGGAGCAAGATATGCTTCTATTGTGACATTCTCCATGGTCCATCGTGTGATTCCCGAGAGGGACTGAATACTTTCAGAGAAAGAATAAACAGCAGCCTGATGATAGTCATCTGTGTGTATGCTCTGGAAAACTGTTACACTACTCCAGATGACAGTGGCTGTTGTCCTTATCTTTTGCTTAATTAAACATTTAGCACCTAACCAGGAAGTTAAAACCCTTTGAAAGAAGTGAAGTTCTCAGAAGAGAAAACTAATTACCAAGATATTGGCAAGACTACCATCTTCCCTGAGTCCACTTTCAAATCCTGAAACAAAATATTTCTTTTATCAAATGAAAATAATATTTTTCAAATACAGTGTTAAAGCCACCCATGGAATATACTGGAGAATGCTTCTTTAGTCTCCTGTTGTTTGGCATATTTAATTTTCACTGGGAAGGACTATCATCTTTAGGTATCTCATTCCTACCCTTCATTGTGGCAAAATTTAACGTGTTTAAATCCTTTCATTTCTTGCTCAGACATAAAGAAATCATGATGGAACTGGTACTTCTTCATTAGATGACCTTATTGAGAATCAGATTTCCCTTGGTTTCTTGAGAAATACAGGAAGATAAACCTATCTATTTTTAGCAACAATTTCTCTGTCGCTTTCCCATATACTAAAATGGATTTTCAAGTGACTAGAAGGATTATAGCCATCTTCCCCCAAATCTCTGAATTCAGCATGTACTCCATGATTCACTATGGCATGGAGGGCTGGCTTCTCACTCTCTCACCATCAGTGATGGGATAAAGCAGTGCATGTTTTCCCAAAAAGTCAATTGAGAACATTAATAATAGCAGTAGGACAAGCCTGGCAGAAGTTAGTATTTCCAAAGACAAGCTGAAATCCAAAGTCATATAATTTATGCATCCTAGAAATCTGAAGGCGGCGACAAAAGGGATTGCCTGTTCACTACAGAATAGAGAATTTTTTGAGAGCTTCTCAAGAAATAAGCAGAAGCATAATAAGACTATAGAAAAATGAACATAAATACATTGTTTCAGAAAGAGATGAGTGAGGAGACAAGAAACTGTATTCAAATCTGAATTACAGGTATGCTTCTAATGACAGAAATAAGCTTCTAATGAAAGATAAATAACGTTGAAATAAACAAAAATAAATATTGTTAGTCTAGTCGTCTCCAGCAATCCCTTCAGAGGGGAAAAAAAGAGGCCTGTAAAATTGTGTTACAGTGGATTAGATAAATTACCACTCAAGATCAGGGTCATCTTGGTGAGGCATAAAATAATAAATTTACTGAATAACATCCTTATCTCTCACCCTGTCTTTCAAATGTCATCATATTTCTTGAAGATTATATTGAATTTCCTGTGGTTTCTACATCTCAGTGGGAGTTACACTAATGTGCACACCAGACAGTAAGACATGCCGAAAATATTTCTCGTACCTTTTATCATGGGACAAGTGGAAGATTTGGACAAGCTCTGCCTTAGCCTCAAATTTTGACAACAGTTTAAATTTAAGGAATCAGAAGTTCTAATGATGGTAAATAATATCTTTTTATAAAAATAAATTATTCATTAAACAGACAAGAGATAACAGATGAAAGATCTTAATTACTTACAGCACAGTATGGAAGTGAAGAACTACTACTAGATTATAGCATAACATAAAACAGTGCACTATATCAAGTTACCTATATTAAAGCTAGCAAAAGAAATAGTATTGATTTGGAATCAAATGTAACTTACCACCGAAAGGACAATGTACACAGATTCCTTCGTCTATCCTTCGGGGGAGTAACCACAAAACAGGAGTCCCTACTTGCTATGAAGCAGAGCGACGCAAACTCCCCAGCAGGTGCAAAAGAGAGCTTCTTTATTGCAAAAACTAGGCCTTTTTAAACAGTTAGGCTTAAATCAGTTGTATTCTAGTTAAGCACAAAAAATGTAATTCAGCTAACATGCATAAACTACAACATGAACACATAATGGTTATATAACTTTTTTTCTACCTCTAATTCAGCTGAGTCACTTTGCGCAGTCCTTTTCTACTTAGCTGAAGTAAGAGGCCTGAGCCATGATTTTGGCAAGGGTAACAAGGCCCTTATTTTTTAAGGTTTTACCCATCTACAACACCTACTCATGGGAGAAGCTCCACATTTTCCCAGTAAAATGTCTAGATTTCTGCTTTGGAGAAGTTCGATTATGGCTTTTTTAGCTGTAAAGTGAATGGATGTCAGTTAGTCAAAAATCCATCTTTTCTTACCAGATCTCACTTGAATGGTAAAATTTTTACTGGCAATTGAGAGATGCCAAACAAGTGTTAACCCCATGGTGCCAAAATAACGCACTACAAGACAGGTTGTCCTGTTTTAGTTATCTAACTCAGGTTAACAAACAACAGATAAACTCTTGTGGGGAGGGTGTGAGATGCCCTGCTACGCCTTTGCTGAAACATTCCACATGCATCATACAACTGTATTTCTGCTTTCTAAGCTACATGAACAAGCATCCATTTCTGTAAGACCCTGGACTCTACTATCTGAAATCTTTTTGCATGTGAAGTACCTGCCTCATGACCTTCATTATAGCTCTTTCTTTTGTTATTTGTTATTTTTCTCACCTGGATTATTGATATGAAGGTTATGAAATTTCACTGCTCTCCTAATCATGATTCTTCAGTCCTCTCAGAGCAATAAACTGAATTCTGCAGTGTTGCCACAGGCCTCCAGCCAGGCAATGATTAGCATTGACTCCAAGATTCTCAGAAGGCTGATCAATCACTTTATTATACTATGCTTGTTAAGAACCCTATCACTCTTACAGACAGTTGTGATACAGGTGGACCCAATTGGTCCTTCAAGCTAAACACTATCACTATTGGCCAATTAAGAAACCACCCTTTGGTAAACAAACAAATTCCATATGTCCACAACAACAGGTGCAGCAAGCGAAGATAAGAATTGTTTATCATTCTTTTCTCTGATCTTCTCACAGCCTTTCCCAGGACACAGCCTGGGGAAGTTGTGCCTTGCTCTCTGTGGCCAGAGAGCTGCTGCCACACTGCAGGTGTACAGTAGTGAATGACAGGCTGCTGCTTCTTCAGTATTCTGGGTCAAGTGAACTATCCTTCATTCTTAGGCCAAGCACTTCACAAGAAAACTTCAAATAATTACTTTATAATAGAATTAAAAAAAGGCTGGTGTGGGGAGGGACCTTGAATAGCACCTAGTTCCAGCTTCCCTGCCATGGGCAGGGTGGCCACTCACTTGACCAAGTTGCTCAAATTACCATCCAACCTGGACTTGAAGAATTCCAGGGATAGGAAATCCACAGCTTCTCAGGGCAACCTGTCCCAGTGCCTCACCACCCTGAGTAAAGAACTTCTTCCTAACATCCAAGATAAACCTCTCCTTTTTTAGTTTTAAAACCATAGAACCTTGGTTCTGTCACTATCTGCCCTTGTGATCTTCATGGCCCTCTGCTGAACCTGCTCCAACAAGTCCATGTCATTCCTATTTTGAGAAACCCAGAGCAGGACACAGCCCTCCAGATGGGGTCTCATGAGGGCACAGTAGATGAAGAGAATCATCTCCTTAGACCTGCTGGCCACATTATTTTTGGGATGCAGGTGGCCTTCTGGGGTGTAACCACACACTGGTGTCATATGTCCAGCTTTTCATCCATCAGAACCCCCAAGTCCTTCTTGGTATCATCTGCCTGTACTAATGTCTAGGATTGCCATGACTCAGGTGTAACACTTGTGCTTGGACTTTAAGGTTCTCATGGGTCCACTTCTCTAGTTTGTCCAGGTCTCTCTGGATGGCATCTTTTGTCCAGGTCTCTCGGGATGGCATCCTTTCCTTCTATTGTGTCAACTGCACCACTCAGCTTGTTGAGGGTATGCTTGATCTTGCTGCATGTCATTGATCAAAAATATTAAAGATGACAATACATTTGAAGATATGTTGTTGTTCTTGCCTGAAAGGCACTGTGGTAGTGTTGGGGGAAGGTCTGGAAGAGACATCAGCATGAAGCTTTGGAAAGCTTGTATGTGTCCTAACAAAAGTTAGCTTTGATTTTGAGACAATAAGGAAAAAGGTTAATCCCTTAATTTTGGGGTTATATGGAAAATAACTTTAATGTTTTAAGTCTTGATCATAAATAAGATAGTGAATCTATAATAAAGAACTATATAGAAAATTGGGAGTTTTTTTTTTTTTTTAATATTCTCTTTTCAATGGTTTGAATTAATCTGGTTAGGATGTAACATATCTTCTTCACGTATTCAGGACTAGACTACGTCAGGAAGGTTGGTTAAGAAGAACTTATTTTTTTAATGAGAATTTCTTTTTCCTTGCTACACAAAAATATGAATAAATTTTCCAAATGTCTAGTTTTATTAGATATGTAATTTTATCATATTTTAACCAAATGCAACCAGAAAAACAAATATAAAGAGTTGAAGATAACAAATAAATATTTTAAATAAAAAATATTTTTAATATCTATTTTGATTGTTATATTTTAGAATGCACCACAGATCAAATCTGGTACCATAAAAATACATTTTTTCCCTGCAGTGAAAATCATTCACATGCACAACCCCTATATCACATGGAATAAACAACATTTCTCTGTTATGTTTCAAACATAATTATTCAGGTTATAATTGTAAAAGATTTTGAGTATGCTAGGTACTAAGTCATTCCCTCCAATATGCCCTGACTTGGTAAAGACTTGAAATTCTGCCTGTTCAAAAGTAAAGTGATTTTTTTTTTTTTTGATTGCTCAGGACCTGGTTCAGTGTGAATTGCTGCTCTAAAAACATGTCAATAAAACATTTTATCAGCATATTGATACTGTGAAAAATATATTTTTTTAAAGTGTGTAGTCCATAAAGTATGGCTGCTGTTAATTTCACTTCATCTGCTCAGAGGAACAATTATAGTGATTCCGGCAAACATCATCATCCATCTACAAGACCTTTGCTGGATTCCCTACACAGTCTAGCTCCTCCCTACACAGTCTAGCTCCTCCTATCTCTTCCATTACACTTTAACACAGGAACCCTTAGGCCTGCTGAGTACCACTTTCTGCCATAAGTAGCAACACTAATTTAAGTGCTGATTAAAGATAGTAAGAGTTTTGTATTGGCACACCCTAATTCAAGTTAAGGAAACCATCCTTTTTCAAAAACAGTTAGGCAGACAATGAAAACACCAACATCTTTTTCTATGAATGCATTTTCCTGGTTTTTTTTTTCCTGAAAAAGGATCAAATGGTAAAATCATCATCTCTTAGTAACAAAATTCTAATGACTCAACAGGACCATTATTTTATAGCTGAGCTTTTATTACAGGTAGTGGTATTCAAGGCTGATACTTTTATTCTTTCTGTGGCTAGCTCTTTATTGCCTAATTTATCTTATTTTTGATGTTAAAATATTCACTGTTAATATTAAAATTATCCTAAAACTGGAATATATGCAAGTGTGTGTGTGTGTGTGTGTGTGTAAAGTCATAGCTTTCATTTGCCTTTGTTCATCAATAGCAAAAGAAAAAAACCAAACTAATCTCATGTGTGAATGAATTCTTGTGCATATTTTTGTTATCTAGAAGCAGATTTCTTGAATGAATCATGCACAAAAATACACGTTTTACAATACATCTCTATCAGTGCATCAGATATAGCTAACATATATAATTTTTCAATTAAGGACCTACTTTTGTCAATATCCAAAACTGTGCAGCTATAGGAATAAGAACATTTAATATTAAATTTCTACTTCCTCACTAATCCACCACTGCTAATCTCCATAGATCATGAGTCTAATCTCAATTCTGGATGTGATTATGAAGAGTAAAACTGGACTAAATATGGCACTGCACATGCTGGCAGGCAATTTAGGCTTTCTTCTTAGCAAATCCATGGACTTACTTCATACTCCTGGGCAAATAACTGATTATCTCTATGCCTCTATTCTTTTCCCTATTCATGTTATTTCTTCTATTTTATGTCATTAAATCTTTGAAGAACATGTTACTTTGCTTTTGTAGTCAAAAACCAAATGTGGTTTTGATTTTAAAATCATCCTTAAACATAATTGCTCTACAATTGCTTTTCCTATAAAGTTTGTGATTATTTATTTTTTTAGTGATGCTGATTCCTGATTTTAGAATAATTAAGTTCCCATATGTTCCTCAATCTTTTTTTTTGGTTTAAAACATATTCACACAGCAATCATTTGCTTCTGCTTTATATACATAAATAAATAAATAAATAAATAAATAAATAAATAAATAAATATAAAACATACCTGTTTCAAGATCTTAAGAAACTATTTTCATGGACTTTTCTGAGACTGCTTGCTAAATTAATGGTTTTGGACATATTTTAGTAAAGGTATTTATTTTTTAAAATTACAATCAACATGAAACTTTCTTCCTTCTAGATTGTTCTTGTCCTCATTACAAAGATACTGCATTCTATTAATTTCAGTCATTAAAATAAGTGATTAAAAATAATTTTGAAGTCTTTTTAAATTAAACTTTTTTTTTTCTTCCCCCAGGATTTTCACCTTGCAGATTTAATTTTTATTAAAATGTGTTCTGCAGCTATCATTCACATCTGTTCCAAATTTAAAATCTCTTTAAAATACTATTAACTAGCTTCGCAGCCTGTCTCTGTTTCTCAGTTTTGGTCTTAATTTGAGTTAACATGTTGGTTAATAAGACATATTAGATATTGCTCTGGTGCCATCAGAAATTTCTATTTTTCCTTCTTTGGAAAATATAAGTAATGAAAATACTGTCACACAAAAAAGTCCTTACAATTCTTTAATCATTGAGTTCTTATTTTCTATCATGTGCACTGATTTTTTTTTAGGTGAGCACATACACGTTCTGTAAAAGATCAGAGCAGACTCACTTTCTACCACTTTCCTGGAAGTGATCTACTGTTAATTTTTTTCTTTGTCTTTTGGTAATTGTGGATGTAATCCAAAGTATATTGGAAGTCAATGCCTGTTCTCTGAGGCAATTGCAAGGAATGAACCCAGTGATCTAATAGGCCTTTCACATCTCTAATTACCTTGCTCCTATGAATTCCAGTCCCATGCTGAGGTATGGCAGGTAATCTCTAGATGGATTAAATAGCTGTAAGCTATTATTTTTCTTGAAAACAAGACCTTGAGAAATTTAAACTCACAGCAGTATATTATTATGATGAAAATGGAATTTTATCTTCACTAGAAGAAAAACCAGCACTGAATTATTCAGCCAGTTAGTCAGTGGTAGATTGTCACGACCCATACTGAGGTGCTCCTGCATAGTCCATTTATCTCAAGTAGAGTATGGATGGATGTGCCATTCACATTTGTAATTTCAAATGGAAATACCTGTATGTTGGTTCTGAACATTTGAGTCCTTTGATCATGGAACAGCTTTTACAGCACCTGGCCTGCTGGAGCCAGATGGGCTCCATCTATCTATCAAGGACAAAATTATTCTAGCCCATGAATTGGTGGGACTCACTGACAGAGCTTTAAACTAGGTTAGAAGGTGGAAGGGGATGCAACTGTGTTCTCAAGAAACAAGCCCAAGGGTTGCTGGAGCCAGAGCCAAGGGTGAAACCAGCAGCCCAGTTAAGGTGTGTGCACACTGATGCCTGCAGCATGGGCAACAAACAAAAGGAGCTGGAAGCCATGGTACAGCAAGAAAGCTACAAAGTAGTCACCATCACGGAAATGTGGTAGGATGGCTGGCGGGACTGGAGCACTGCAATGGATGGCTAAATGCTCTTCAGAAGAGACAGGAGAGGGAGAAGAGGTGAAGGTATGTCTCTTTATATTAGGGAGGCACTTGACACCATGGAAATTGAGATTAATGATGATAAGGCTGAGTGCCTATGGGTTAGAGCCAGGGGGAAGGCCAACAAGGCTGACATCCTGGTAAGAGTCTGTCATGGACTGCCCAATCAGGCTGAGGAGGTGGATGATTTATCTTACAAGCAGCTGGAGGATGTTTCAAGATTACCAGCCCTTGCTCTTGCAGGTGACTTAAACCTGCCAGATATCTGCTGGGAACTCAACACAGCAAAGAAGAGTCTGTCTAGGTGGTTCTTATAGTGTATGGAAGACAACTTCTTGTCACAGCTGTTGGGTGAGCCTACCAGGGGAGGAACTACACTAAACCTGTTATTTGCAAACAGAGGTGGGCTGGCGGGAGATGTGGTGGTTGGAAGCTGTCTGGGGCACAGTGACCTTGAAATTATAGAGTTTTCAATCTTTGTTGAAACAAGGAGGGGCATCAATAAAGTTTCTACATCATACTTCTGGAGGGCAGACTTTGACCTGTTTAAGAGATTTATTCTAAGAGCACCTTGGAAGCAGCCCTTAGAAACAAAGGAGTCCAGGAAGGATGGGCATGCTTCAAAATAGAAATCTTGAAGGCACAGAAACAGATTCTCTACGTGCCAAAAGATGAGCCAATGAGGAAAATGAGCGGCCTGAATAGGCAAGGAGCTTTTGAAGGACCTAAGGAAAAGAAGAGGGTGCATCACCTTTGGGAGGAGGGTCAGGTGTCTCAGGAAATGATTAACGGAGTTGCTAGGTCATGTAGGAAAAAAATTAGAGAGGCAAAAGCCCAGTTAGAACTCAATTTGGCCTCTTCCATGAAGGAAAATAAAAATTATTTTTTATAAATACATTAATGGCAAAAGGAAGGGCAAGCACCACCTCTATTCTCTGTAAGATGCTGGTTAAATTTAGTAACTAAATATGAGGAGAAGACAGATGTACTTAACACTTCTTTACCTCAATTTTCAACAGAAAGACAGGTTACCCTAAGGACAGCTGGCCTCCTGGGCTGGGAGGTGGTATCAGAGAGCAGAATAGTCCCCCTGTTATGCAGGAGGAGGCAGTCAGAGGCTGCTGGGCCACTTAAATATTCACAAATCTATGGGACCAGATGGAATCCATCCTAATGGGATGAGGGAGCTGGCAGATGAGCTTGAGAAGCTGCTCTCCATCATTTACCAGCAGTCCTGACTCACTGGGGAGGTCCCAGATGACTGGAAGCTGGCCAGTGTAACATCCATCCGCAAGAAGAGCCAGAAGGGGGATTTGGGAAACTACAGGCCAGTCATCCTGACCTCAGTGCCTGGCAGAATGATGGAACAGATCATCCTGAGTGCCATCACACAGGACCTACAGGATAGCCAGGGTATCAGATCCAGACAGCTTGGGTTTAGGAGGGGTAGGTTGTACTGACCAACCTGATCTCCTTTTATGACCAGGTGACTGCCAGTGGATGCAGGAAAGGCTGTGGATGCTATCTATTTGGACTTCAGCAAGGCCTTTGACACTGTCTCCCACAGCATACTCCTGGAAAAGCTGGCCACCATGGCTTGGACAGGGGCACTCTTCACTGGGTTAAGAACTGGCTGGATGGCCAGGCCCAGAGAATGATGGTGAATGGTGCTGTATCCAGTTGGTGGCCAGTCACTAGCGCGGGCCCCCAGGGGTTGGTACTGGGGCCAGCCCTGTTTAATATCTTCACTGGTGATCTGAAAGAGGGGATTGAGTCCACCATCAGTAAATTTGCAGATGAGAGCAAGCTGGGAGTATGTGCCAATCTGTTGGAGGGTAGGAGGCCTCTACAAAGGGACCTGGACAGGCTGGATAGAGGGCCAAATCCAACAACATGAGGCACAGAATCACAGAATGAACAAGGTTGCAAAAGACCTTTGAGATCATCAAGTCCAAAATATGACCTAACCTAACACCTCCTCATAAACTAAACCATGGCACTGAGTATCCAGTATTTTTTTTTAACATGTCCGGGGACAGCTTAACTCTGGTTACTTAGTGACTGCACAAGGTTTTAGTGAAGATAAATTAGGACATGCTGACAAATTTGTTCTACAAATAGTTCCTAACTTTGTCAAGAAGGTTAGCCTTTCAGAAACAAACTTGTGTTATATCTTGCAGTCTGGGTTGCACAGTTTATATGCCTCCTTGTGCAGGGAGATCTTGTTCTTGGGGAAACTAGTCTTCTGTTGATGCTTGGTCAAGGTGGCACACCTTTGTTATGCATCAGCTAACTGAATGCCACTGATTGTAATCAGCAATTAAGTCTAGTTTAAGGATTTCTTGCTCATTGCCAAGTGAGTTTCTTCACAGAACATTCAAAAGAACAAGCAAGAATAAAAGCAAGATGGTGAATAAATACAAAGGGCTTGTAGCTGAGGCTTACCAAGACTCTTTTAATAGAATGTGTTTTGTTTTTCTTGAATGGCAGAAAATACTTCCTGGAATGCTGAAAGAACTGCAAGATTTCTATAAATTTATAATTTACTACCATTGAAAAGCAGCAAATGAAAATCTGTATGAAGTATACAGGTTTTTTTTTTGTACCATCTGTATAAAAGGATCCATGTTGAATGTCTTGAGAACATCTTAAATGTTTAAGAACAATGTGAACCACTAGGAGGGATTCTCCTTGAAATAACTTAAAAAATTCCTTCTCAAACATTCCTGGAGAAGTTTTTTGTGCATTCCTTCCAAAGCATGGCTTCTAAAACTAAAACATATTCAGTTCAAGCATCATTCTAACTGCTTTTTTAGACTGTTTTGTTGCAGTATCCAAGGAAATGCAAAGATAGAAACAGTGCTATTTTGCCATCTAGTATCCTGCAATCCATTCAGTCCAAACATAAATATTTGTTGTGGACTGATGTCCTAGTGACAGTTACTGACTGGTCCAAATAAGACATGTTGGGTAATGGTTCAGAATCAGGTTATTTTGCCTGTCCATTCCATTTTAGAGTGGCTCTTTGACAGGAGGGAATTGTGGCTAAGCACCAACACCCGTTGCCTCCTACTAGCCAATAAATCAATACTGTCCCACCAACATTCTTTTTTTTTTTTTCTTCTTTCTTTTAACTTGCAGTCTAAAATAGATAGCTAAGCAGTTTGCTTTCACAGCCCAAACTCCAGTACAAGAAAGGCTTGCAAGATGTGGAATTCAGTTCAGCAGAAGCTGGCACTTACATACCAAGATTTGCTCTTGTTCTCATAGATGTGACACAGTACTGTGTGGAATGATAAGCACCCACTCTCTGGAAAGTTCAGGGTACTTAGCCCTTTGCCTTTCAAGAATCCTTAAGGGATTCCATTAGCTAGAGTCAAGTTGCTGTATATATATGTCAGTGTTACAAGCTGGAGTCAATCAGATTCCTGTCCAAAGCCACTGAGGTAATTGTTAGTGTTAACATTGAATTTAATTGGATTTGAACTGATGCCCAAGAGAGGAATATACAGAAATATGCTAATTTTAAATATATTTTCCAGCTGTTCATTTTCATTTTATCCTTTGTTCATATGTCAAAAGTTTAGCCCTTGAACTCTATATGTTTTTGGAAATGGTCTATTATAACTGAATTGGTTGTTTATGGGGTTTTTTGCATTCATTTTTACTCTGTCTCAGTGGTCCACATTGTGTCCTTCCCTTGATTGGAGTATTTGGCCCAGTGAGACTGAAAAAGTGACCATGCTTCAGTTTGCTTGTGGTTGTCCTTAACTGTGCTCAGTAAGAAGGTAAAAATGTGTTATCTTAAAGCTCATAATTTCTGCTCATAGTTTTCCTCAACTTCTGTATTCAGTTCTATAGTTTGTAAAGCAGTTTAACTGGCAGGATTGGAAACACTAGCAGATTAGACAAACATTCCTAAGGTTTTTGGTCACAATTTGGATACTAGTAAGATAGTTTGTAACTAGAATGTTTGTCTAGAGTACTGTTAGATGTTAGTGGCTATTTTTAGACTTAATCCTAGCAATAAAGATAGTAGGATAAATGCCAGCTGGCATGTACATGAAAGCAGATCTGAATGCTATCCTATTTTTTTACCTCTTTCAGATCCCCTTGGAGGTTTTTTTATGAATTGACTTTTTTTTGTTTGTTTGTTTGTTTTCTTGACTACGATGCATTATGGTCTGCTGGAGAACTGTTAAAGCTTAGATGTGTCCAAATCTGACTGTCAGCAATGGAGAGAGATGAGGAGACTGACTTGGTGATCAAGATCCGATTTTTTTTTTGTGGGATACAAACACTTATATACTATTTCAGGGAGGCTAGTAATGTGCACTACAATGATTAGGTTAAAATCACACGCACAAACTTATGCATTGTAGTGGTTTGAGAGGAAGTGAGTTTTTTGGGATGCTGTGGTCAAACTTATGCATTGTCGTGGTTTGAGAGGAAGTAAGTTTTTTGGGATGCTGTGGTCAAACATAACAACATCTCTTGCTGGCAGAGTTAAATGGGATTTCCTTTTTCCAGTAAACCAGAAAAATCCATTTGATTTAATCTTCTTGCAATCTAGGTCTAATTTTCAAAGTTCTGTTTGCTTTTGCCGAGGCATCTTGTTATCCAATCTCTTATGTTGACCGGGTCCAAAGTCCAGTCATCTGTCTTGTGTCCCCCAACATTCCAACATCTGACATTATATTTTGTGTAATCTTTCCTGTAAAACTGTTGTGTATTTTGCAAAACTTGTGTTCTACAGTGGCACTGTAATTCTGCTGCACTACCAACAATTAACAATCCTGTTGCTGGAAAAATGTGTTCCTAAAAAGTGTTGGTACTGAGCTTGTGAGTTTAGCTGACAGGTAATATCTTAGGGTATCCTTCTGCCATTTTTAAATTTCATAAATTCTCCTAACATGTTTATACAAGATCAAGACTCTTAAAATTAGAGCACTCAACATAATCTTTAAAAAGATCAAAGCTCTTTTCTATTCACCCTGTTTGTCACAAGAAACAGGTGCAGGGGAGTTTTTCAAAACATTAATGGATTCAGGAATGAAAATTAAGTATGATACCTTTTCAAATATGCCAGTAGTTCCCAAGTTCTCTAAAGGCTTAGAATTGTTAGATCTGGTTTAATTAGTATAAAGAAAAAAATATTACCAAATTTTCTTGTAGAGCTGTTTCTCTTTTGAGAATATAGAATCTTGAAGTGTTGAGTATCTTTTTTACTGGGGTTCTTTTGAGAGAGTGAAAGAAAAATTGTGCCCGAGGTGTTCTGTCTCTATTCTGAGATATGGAAGATGCAACTGATAGTGAAAAGTCAGTGTCATCTAAAAAAACTTATGCATCCTTTTACAGATTTTTTTCACATTTATGTCTGTGTCTAGCATGAGCGCACATGGCTCTGTGAGATAGAGTTGGGAATGGATGTTGAAATCAAGCTGATGGCATTAAGCTGCAAGCACCTAACAGCAAACAGCAGACACACCCCTTCTATCCTTCCTGATTGAGATAATTTGGGAGTTCTCTTTGTAGGACTCCTTTCAAGAGTTTCAGGGATCAACTGAATAAAGAATTTTGCCACTTTCATCTTGATGTATTCACATTGCTCTACTAACCTGACTTGGTCCCAGACTTCAATATTATGTCATTCCACCCAATAAATTTGCTGACATTAAAGACAATCTACCACCCAGAGCAGAAGGCAGTACTTGCTTTCCAGACAGTATAGCTGGCCTGCCATTATTTCCCTCCCTGATCATGATGAGCACTCTGGTGTACTTCTGTAGTATGAAACAAAACAAAACAATTTTCTGTTTGTTTGAGAGTTTCATCTCTATGAACTCTCCTTCACTGTGACATTTCAGATTCCTAGGTGCACTGGCTACTTGAGTAGCTCCAGCCTGTCCTTCTCACTCTCAGTGAGAGTGATAGGTTTGGTATGGTACAGCTGCATCAAGAGTTATATAATGCAATAAAAACCCAGAGTTATCCTTTGTATATAATTACTATGAAATACAGTTCTGGATGTCAAATTTGAGGTTCAAGAGGTTGTTGCTCTCATTCTGTCTCTTAGTTATGAGAAGTCTGTGTCAAGTAATCCAAAGCAGAAAACAGAGGGCATTGCCCTCATAGTTCAATTGAATATCATATTTGCTCTAAAGCTATGTTTAAAAAAAAATAAAGGGCATTGCCCTCATAGTTCAATTGAATATCATATTTGCTCTAAAGACTAAGTTTAAAAAAAATAAAGAAGGATAAATTCAAACACTAGCAGATAGGCTACTCACATATTAGATATTTAGAGCAAAATTCCCCTGGCAGAAAACCCAGGACACCTGGGTTTGTATATATGTATATAAGAGACCTTGCATATTTTCCTTGTTCTGTAGATGCTGCTGACAGGAGTTCTCAATCACTGTACTTATGTGGAAGAATGAGCTGCATTTTAGCAACTTTCTTCCTGTTTCCAGGAGTTTCTACCTCATTATTAAAAGGTTTGTTGCAGTATCAATCCAAAATAATTTATGCGGCAGCAGTAGCATCCAGTGGATTTCTAATAGACGAAGGATTTAAAAATGAAAGTTTTTTTAAAAGTTTGTTAGAAAATTATAACTGTCAGTAAGTTTCTTCCTGTTTTGTGGGTGTGGTGGGGTTTTTTTTGTTGTTGTATTTTTTTTTTTTTTTTCCTGCCAGAAAATGCTGTTTTATCAAAGTCAGTTTCCCAAATAAATCTCAATAACCAAGCCCCCACCCCCCAAACTATAAATTTTGCATTGCTGAAATGCTTCTTATGAAAAAAACATGGAAAAATCAAGTTTTCATTCTGTTATTAGAAGTTGAAATCTGAAATACAGCCTTTCAAATGCATCTAAAAAGATGCATGAACTGGTCTGATTATATACATATAAATATTTTTGAAGCAGATTTTTTGGGAATGATTTGTAGTTCCTTTTGAAAATAAAAGTACAGATTTATCCATAGTTGTGGCATTCCTGTTAGCATGCATGTCCATTGAAATGCAGATGCTACAGAACTCTTTGTGAAACTTTTTTGAGAAACCAAGTGAACTCTCTTATGATATAGGTTAAATACACCCTAAATTCAAGACAGTTTCAAGAAATACACAAAGCTCTTCAGACAATACTTTAATAATTCATGGTTTGACTGAAGAATCAAGTAAATCTGGTATATTTGGCAAGGTGTAGTATGTGAAAATTACTAAAACAGAAACATTAAAGTAAAATGCAAATGAAAAGTGTACATTTAGATTTGGTTCAGAAATTACCACTGTAGTCCACTCAAAGCTCAGCCTCCTGAATTATGGTCATTTGTGCTCTTTTATGTCCTGCAATTGTACAATCTGCAGGACTTATTTCACAGCATAATTCAGGGTGCCTATTATACTGTGATATGCTAATCAAAATGCTCTTCAGTGTGAGGAAACTAAGTCTAAAAAATCCTCAAGAACTGAATATTTAACAGGTCTTAAATGATCAGAGAAAACAAAAAAAAGCTGCTATTTTAATTAGGCTCAGAATCTACTTTGGGGCAAGTGTCTTCAGTTGATATATATGGTCTTAGAGCAAATTCAGCTAGTTGAATGTGCATTTGACTGTTCTGAGTTCTCTTTTGTGAATTTGTCGTGAAGTGCTTGTGTACTGAAAAAGGAGACATAGAAAGATTTGATTTGAGTGAGGCAGAAGGAAGGAAAAGCTCTCTGGAGCACACTTGGCCACTACAACTTTCCAAATGTTTTCCATTTCACAGTAAGGTCTTTTTGCTTTATGTGATCATCCTTGGTAATGTGAAATTTACCTCTTTCATCTTGAATAATTTACATTTGCTTAGGTTTCAGTTGTTGGATGCACGATTATTTCCATTTGCTCCACTTTTGCTAGTTTGTTCTTTCCTGTTAAAGCTTAAAATATTAAAAATTAGGAAACTTTTTCTAGGCAATTGCTTTTTTACATAGATCCAGATCTAATGCTCAAAGTTGCAGTGTCTATGTTTCAATGTACTTTTCTCTGGGATATCTATTAAGCTGAGAGCACTAAATACCACTTACTCCAAATTTGTCAGCTTTTTTCATGGCTGATAAATCTGAATAATATCCTGATTTCTGCTATTTTTTGTTACTGTTAAGGGATGCTGAATAGTCAGGACCAATAAACTATGCCTGTTAGGGTTTTCTTCAACTTCTTTTTTTATAGGGTTTCTTTCCCTTATCTCATTTATCTTTCCCATCCTTCCCTTCCTCTCTTCTTCAACAAGTATATCTTCATCCCTTTAAATCTGCCTTTCCAGAGCCAACAGTCTATATGGTTGGCAGGAGGAAGAGCAAACGAGTACAATATTGCTTGCAAAACAAAATTAATAATGTCCAAACTTATTGATTCTGTTGACAATGAATGATGATATTACACTCTGGTAAAACTCTTTACCCACACAATTATTTATAGAGTAAAAAAAGAGAAAGATTAGCAATTAATTTAACCAGTTCATACTTTTCAACTTTCACTGTTTTTTTTCCACTAAGATGTTGAAGTTCTTCTCTACGTTTAATCAAGACTTCAGCACTAGTGGCCTTATGTAATACCTATATTTAACAATTCAGTTCACTATTGCTATGAATATGAAGCTTCAGATTTTAGCCACAAGATAAATCTACTTGGAATCCCTTTCAATTCTGATCTAGTTGTTCCTAATCTGAAGTTTGCATGGGCACACACACAGAATAAGCCCTCCTCAAAATTGCAGACTTGTGCTAAGTCATGATGGAATCTTGTCTAAGACTTTGAGCCTCAAATGATGATTGATCTAGGTTGATAAACATCTTCAAAATTCCTTCTGAAGAGAATAAAATCTCATGAGAGTCTTGAAGAATCCATAACTTCACATGAAGTCATATAAATGTCTGTAACCAATCATTCCAGATATCCATTTGAGCTGTGCTTTGTACTCCTTTGGCTCCCCCCTGTTCTTCCCAGACTCCAAAAGAAGCATGAAAATTCTGAAAAAGACACTGTTTCCATAGCATTTGAAGCTCAAGAAGAAAAATATGTACAAGGTATTTTCTGAAAAATTGAGACATTTAGTAAAATTACAGCAGTCACCTAAACAGCTCCAACTGCACTTGCTTTTATTATGACAACAGTACACAGAAGACACAGCTAATAGATGTTCCCTGAATGAATTGTTCTAAGTGCAAAAATAGAGTCCATGCCTTTGAGAGTTTGGTCCAAGCTATATGTAATATGGGAAAAAAAGTATGCAGTGCAGAAAGAGGAGTTTAAAGAGCTATATACTATTTTAACACAATTATTTATAAGATTGCATAATATTTATTTATTGCTTATAGAGTGTCACTTGACCACCTTATCTCTATCACACTCTCTAGTGTCCTTCCCTTGGCTTGGCCTTGAGGCATAATTTGAAGTAAATCAAAAAGTATCTTGCAGATCATTTTTATAGTAAAAGCAGGGCAACCCCGACGATGGAGGAGCTGACGAGGAGGACTCCATCTTATCAGAAGGCTAATTAATCACTTTATAATACTGTATTATTCTATATTATATTATACTACATTACAGTACATCTAAACTGAATCTGCACAAGCACCCAGCTGCACTCAACTGCCCAGAATCTCCTGACTGTCTGCTGACTGACAGTCTGCACACACGCTTGGCCCTGAGAGGCCAAGGAAACAAAACACCATCACTTTGGGTAAACAATCTCCACATTGCATTCTACTTTGGCACAACACAGGAGCAGTGAATGAGACAAGAATTGTTTTGATCATTCTTTTCTCTGCTTCTCTCACTGCTTCTCTCAGGCTCAGAGAATGTGAATCCCACAATTTTAAGGAACATGCTGAGCTTCAAAATTGTACAGATAGGCAAATAAACCGCATGCTTCATTATAGAGGTACATGTACATGTATGAGGGCGTGGTCCCCTGGCTGGCATCCAGCTAAGGATACCAGCTGGTTACCTTGGTGGTAACCAGCTAAGCAGATAGGTGTGTTGGCTCTTTTGCACAAACAATGCCTGCAAAAAGCTGCTTCTGGCTCCTGGTTACTTGAACTACAACAAGAAGAACAAGGTTGTGTTTCAGCAACACTGAGCTCCACCTAGCCAGAAATAAAAATGCTCCAGAAACAAAAATGCAAGAGCAGATTGTGAGAACATCAGTTTACAATGTTTAATGGATGAATTTAATTTGAGAAATGTAATAATATTGCTTGTTCTTCTTGGTTTAACTTTCTGCTCCCTACATATTAGAACTGGTGTTTTCTTGCTCCATTGCTTGCCTGGAGTTCTGGCTGCATAAAATCCAACCCTGTGAGACAGATTTAGTACAAGGAGATGGAGCTTAGGCAAATGAGACTCACCTTTTTGAGAAACCACTCAGCTGAGGCATACCTCATGCAAACCTAACCTTTCATAATAATTCTTAGTCCTCTCATAAGTCTAAGAAAATATAAAAGACAATTATTCAAAGATTTAGAGCTTTCAGAAATATGTACAAATTTGCTAGTTTTCAAAAGAAGTTATATTCTTGGTCCACAAGCAATCATTTTATAGCATGTCATGCCCCTCCTCCAGTGAATGAGGACTCATAAAAAAACAAAATATTACTATACTTGTCCTGCATGGACAAGACCTTATGTTTGTCACTGATCTCATTCTTGGAAACAGCTGAGCTGTTTTTCCTTAAATTTTTTAAAAAAGGTCATCCTAAGGCTAAAACTCATTGTAGAAAATTTCAGTTTAAAAGATTAAGTTTTACAACTGAAACCTCAATCTTACAGTATGGAATACCAGACAATTCTAGCATGTAGTATATTACTAATCTTTTATGTGTGTGTTTTTCCACATGCAGATGGAACCTCTCTAAAGTGCTCAGATTCTGCCCCATGAAACCAGTTTAAGTATTATCATCTATTTAAGCACAGCATGCTTAGACAGCTGCTAAGCAATTGCTAAATCATCAATATGTTCAGTATTTGCCAGTGTTTTTCAGTACTTTTTTTTTTACCTTCTGGGTGGTTCATAGCAAAAAAAAAAAAAAAAAAAAAAGCATGGTCAGAATACACCCAAGCAGAGAACTTGAACACTTTGTTGTTGTGGTAGTATCATTACTCTTAATCAACATGATACAACAAGCAATTGGCACTGCAATTATCATAAAACATTCACATATCAGGGTTCCATGAATGTAAGAAAATGTAAGAATTTCTTCTGTCTACATATTTGCATAACATGCTATTCTTTAATCCTTGCACACCAAATGGAGCAATTTTAAATGAGGGCAAGCTACAAATAATATACCTTGAGCATTTTATGTGAGCAAGGAGGAGACAAAGTGGGAAAAGTACTAAGTCAAATAAACACAATCAAGCATTTTAATTACGGATATAAATTAGGACAGAAGAATCAGCTTCTTCACCCATATGTACAGAGAATTTGAGAAATTTCTCTAGAGAAGGTCTTAAATAGAGAAGATGGTGTTTTGGTTTGGTTACTAAAACCACTGGAGATTAAAACTAACTAGAGACTTGGGAAGCTATAGTGAGCTACCTACGTGACCATAGGAAGTGTCAAGAAAACTCAGGTAAGTGTAGCAAGATGTAGTTCATGCTTTCATCCCCCTAGGAAAATACTCTGAATCACAGTTTATGAAAAAATTGATTCCTCAAACTCTTCTGTTGGAACTACCACACTGAAAAAATAACTAAAAATTTGGTGTAGCAGAGGCTTGCTCAAGTGATGTCACATTGGGTAATTAATTTCTCTGTCTATGTGGGTCATCAGTTGCTTTTCCTTTAGAACTGTTTTAGTGAACATTTTCTTGTATGTGGGCCTTTATCAGCTGTCTCCATTTGTCTTCATCATTCTGTTCTGAAGAAAAATATTTCCACTGACAAAAAACCCTTTATGATTGATATTTGTCACTACTTAATTTTACTTGGTGTCTCTTAAATGATTTTCAGAGGGCATTATGTATTCATTTATTCTGTTAATAAATCTTGCTGTCTCTAACCCATGAGGCTGGGCACATGTGTCTGTGCAAAAGAAAAGTCAGTGAAAGATTTTCCATGAAGTTCACTGTGCAATGCTTTGGACATGTTTCTAGAATTCAGATAATCACTATTGCCATTAGTCTCTTCAGTACCTTTGTCTACCTTTTCCCCTTCCTCAACAATGTATTTTGATTTATATTAAGCTTTTGTTATGCAAAACAGTAGTTATAGGCCCAGTTGTTTGCAGGATAAAGTTTTAATGCATAAGCTCGGCAGAATGAAACAAGCAGCAGTGACGAGGGACAAAATAAGCAAGAAAAAAATGAGGCATTTATACTATTTTAAAAGTATCTCTGTACCCTCTTAATCCCTAATTTAAAAAGGAAATAACAATATAGATTATAAAAAAAGATTGATCACTGAATATAGAATATAGATTGTTGTCATTGACAAAAAACATATAAATCTCTACTGAGCCTCTATTTAGGTTCTAATCAAACACGTATTCTAATTTACAAACCAAGATATCATGAAGCTCCTTCAGCAGTTGGAAGTGTCCCTGGTACATAAATCAATGTAATTTCAATTCTGCTTGCCAATAGAGTTAAGTTTTTAGAAGTGAAGCACACATGCCAGTAAGAACTTAATTTATATATCTATTAATGGAATCTTTCCCTGGTATTTCTTAATGTTTTAACACTACTTAGATAGACATGCTGAAATTAGATTTACTAAAATTGATAACATTTGCTGAAATTAAAGCCCTGTTGGTTTTCCAGTTTCTGCAGTGAAGAAACTAAAAATGAAATTTCTCTATTTTATTTCAGCCCATATTTAAGTAAGTCGAACATCCATCCTGTTTGCAAACTTCTATCAAGAGGCAAAATATTTATTTATTTATTGACTGATTGTATCCGTGGTCCTTAAAACCCAACTTCATATAATAGAAGTGATGCCTTGTGAAGGCTGACCTAGAACAGAGCGTAGATGGAGTCAAAGAATAAAGTAGGTGTTTATTAACAGGCCTCAATGGACACACCTTGGGCAGTACAAGAGTCCAGCCAGGGCTACACCCAAGATGAACACAAAATAGTCAAAAAAATGGACAACCGGTGATGGGGTCCCTCATTTTTATAAGTTCTGGCCTAATAGGATATTGGAGTTAATGTCCAACTATAGCTTTAGCTTATGAAGTCCCATCCTTCTTGTTTTTCTCTCTTCATTCTGCCATTGTTTATGTCCTTGGGCCCAAGCTAGAAAAGGAATTGTTTTGTCTACCTACTCTGTGAAGAGAGCTTACAATCCCTTAATACAAAGCTCAGAACTACACACTAAAGCAGTACAGAATCTGAAAAATATAAAAGCTAAAACCTGAGGCATCAGCTCAACTGGACTAAATTGCTTTTGTGAAACACACTGAGAGATATAAATACATAGTACTTAAATACATGGCTTGTGGATGTCACAGCATAGGTCCCAGTCCAGACGGCCATGATACACAGAGAATCACCATACAATTCTGAAATCAAGTCTTTAAACATTTGCCCATACAGAGTAACACCATGATGCATCAGGAGGCTTCAGACATCTGCCCATACAGAGCAACACCATATCAGAGCATCTGCCCTTCTGGTTCTTTAGCCCAACCTTTTATACCCTCATGTTCAAGCACTGCACCTGTGTGCCTTCTGTTCCTTTTGTGATTGGTCAGTGCACCTGGGCACTCCATGGCTCATTGCTTTCAGTGCTGCTCACCTGCTTTGCGCAGCTGTAGCCCTCTCCAATTACCACAAACTGTGTGCCTACATGTGGAAGCAGAGTTGACAGAAGCTCAGTTGGAAGTTTGCTTAAGTGATACCTCAGTCAGTGAAAATCAGCAGGCCTTTCTATTCAAATATGTCTAAGAAACGGGATTTTTCAATGACTTCACATTTTTCAATGACTTCACATGACTTCACTGGGGGAGGATAATTTTTGTCCAGAAATTTTAAGGTGTTATTTTCTATTTACAAATATATAGATCTTCAGAGCCTCAGCTACAGAGAAAAATAGATTAGCTTTAAATATATTAATAGCTTATTCCACTTCCATAAACCATTCTTTTGTTTTCCTCTTCCTGACTTTCTGTTGGTTATTGATTCCCACCCTACAGTGAAGCTTAGAAAATTATGAATATGTTGTTTGGTTTGAGGACTTCTCCCAGTGAGCAAAGCAATGTTCACACTGTATCCCTATATCTTAAGACTTTAAAACTGATTTACAGTGCTCTGTAGAGATATACACAGCAAAAGGCAAAAATGGTATAAACAGGTAAAATTGTGAGATACAATGAAAATAAGAAATACATGAATATCTTGGATTAACAAGCAGAAAATATACTTACTTCGAAAATATACTTTCGAAAGCAAAATATCTCATCTCCAAAAAGTGGAAGCTAGACACTGTGCTTATATGGTGTTAATAGCTTACTCCTCATTCATTTTTATATACTTGACTTCATATTTATTTTAAATTACAGGAAGGCTTTTTTTACTTTGTAGTTTATTCAGTGAAGAATGTATTTGTAGACATGCCAGTGTGCAAAAATTTGCATGGATTTTCTACTAGCAGCTGACCATTGGTAGGCGAGGTGCAGGGCAGCTGATCATCAGCAGTAGCAGGGTAACCCCACTGATATTGCTGTAAGGAGATCACCAGGATAGAACTTGGCTTTTCTGTCTTCTTCCAATGTGCTTGTAAACTTAAGATGGCTGAGAAGACGATGAAGGAAGCCTCAGTAGAACATAAAAAGAAATGCTGAGAAAACACGCAATTTGTGTATGAGTACTGCCACTCTCAGGAAATGCTGACAAAACATAATGTTCTACCAAGATGAGAGAACTTGAGGGCAGGGGTTATTCTGCATAAATGTTCAGAAAAAAACCCCATCAATAAAGGTCCCAATTTTTCACTTTTTTCAGCACGTTAGACTCAGATGAGTCTATTACACTTCAGCTGTAGCAATTACTTTTGATGACATAGATAGAGTTCATTTTCCACATTCATTCAGTCCTTGATTGAATTTCCAGCTGTACCTGAAACCCAAGAAATTCAAGACAGAAAGGAAAAAGCATAATCGATATCTACTTTCTTTTCTAGATATGTGATGGAACTCAAATCTTTCTTCAAATGTTTCATTGTGCTGCTTTGGCAGACTTTCCTGGTTATTTGACCTTGACAAAAGTGAAACCATTGGCCTCCCCTGGGAAAGTTTGCAATGCTGGTACTGAAATATGTATATCTTGACAAAAGTGTTGTTGAACTTCATAAATTACAACAAATCAATGAGAACAGAAAGATAAAAATCAGCCTACTAAGTTTCAATACAGCATTATCTTATAACTCTGTAAAACTGCAGGATTTCAGCATTTATGCCTTATATATCTTGGAAAAAATTTTTTCCAATTATAATACTTTGACCTTTTTATGTTTTGTTAGCATTGTCACTCAGTCTTAATGTCTCTTGTTTATAGCAACAGTATTCAGTAAGGGAAATGCAAAGTGAGCATACAAATAGCAATGAGAAATATAAAAGTTCTTTGTAAACCTAATAACATTTCATGGTCTTTTGAAAGGTATGTAGAATTCTTTAGCTCAGTGCCTTATTCCCTTGAAGGAGATTTCTAGCAAGGCTATTAGACAGAATGGAAATTTTCCAGAGTAGAAATCCATTTTGATTTAGGTGAAATGTACATCTTTGAGTTAAGTCTGTTGTTTGAAAACATAGCTGTTTAGTCTGACTGCCTTTTCTTGTAAAAAGCCTAGGCTCAGAGAAACTACTTCAGCCAAAGGACAGAGATAAGGACAGGGAGACAGGGAGACTGCTGTGAGAGCAGGTCAACCTGACCTAGGATAAAAAAGAATTAGCGGCAAATGTCACGCAAAATTTGTAAAAATTAATATGTATGAACCTATTGTGAAATTGCACGCATATGTATTTGAGAGGAGGATAAAAAAGGATCGGGAGTTCCCAGAGGTACGCATGTCTTTTAAGGGGAGTAATCTCCACATGTGTTCAGCACTGTAATAAACATACCATAAACATACCAGCTTTACAACTTCCACAAAGTTGTAGAGTTTTGTTTGCCTCCACAAAACAGCTATGAATTCAAATTTTTTTGCCTGGGGGGAAAGGAAAGTGTAAATAATTACGTTATATGGAGTAAACTCATTAGGTCCTCAACTAGAGCCTTAGTGTCTGCAGTCCCAATATCTCACCAAAACATAATTTTGATTGCCATCATGCTCTACAGGGCCTGCTTTGCCGCCTCTGCCTTTCTTGGCTACAGAACAGGAATCCATGCAACATGGCTTTTGGGCAGCATTGATATGCAAGCAGAGATTCAGATCACCTGCAGCCCTTTTGGAGATGTCCATTAATGGGCAATCTGAGACAGAAAGGGGAAACATCTTGCTGTAGTTTGTGAATAGAATGTCACAGATGGAATGAAAACTTGAAAGGTCCAAATTACCCGACTCTAACTTGCTCCTGCAGCCTGCATCTCCTTAGATGGAATTATTGATTCCTGTGCAAAACTTTCAAAGAAGGGTAAGAAATTAGACTGAAATGGAAAAATGTCAGATATTTTCCTGAAGCTGAGCAGAAGTAATAATGCGAGACTAATCAGCAATGTTGATATTCAGAATTTTTGTGGCCTCTATGTTAGTTTTAAGCAGCTATCTTGCCCTTTTTGTTATCATAAAGAACAGACAAATGAACAAATAAAACTTCATTCATTCTAGACATTAAGTCTTTTGCATCCTTGGTTGTGTACTTTGCTGTCAGTGGTTTAAGAGGGAAGTCCTTCATAATGTTTTTGTCTTACCAGATGAGGGTGCCCTTACAAATATAAAAGAAAAGAAACTGAGTTTCCATTCCTTTCTGCTCCAAGTAAAAAAAAAAAAAAAAAAAAAAAAAAAAAAATCATCTATGGGTATGTTTTGTCCTTGAAATCAAAATCACTAGGTAAATAAACTGAGCTACACTGTTGGAAATGTTAGTCTGTGTTTTTTGAAGTTTCACACCAACTATGCTGATGACAATATGATACTAGCATATAAACACAGGGAAAAAATCCTGTAAAAGCATCTTGGTCATTATGGTCATATGAACGTCTCCTGTTCTTTATTGCCATGTCCCACTAATTTTCCTTCTGCCTTCCTAGTTTAATAATAATCACCACAAAAATCATCATTCTCTACAGAAAAGTCCAAGGGCGACACACGTGTAATGAGTACATCTGTCCGGGCTAAGTATTTTCTAAGGTGATAAGCAGAACAGTAACCAAAAATTTGTTTCCTAGTGACTGGCAGACTGTTCTGTCTGGAATTTAAGATAAAATATGACAAAGCTTTTTGCTTTGGTTAGCTTATGGAGGAAGGGTTTGATGTAGACATTAGGCTACAGAAGAGAGTCCAGGATACTTTTTGACTCAGCTCCTCTTTTGAAACATTTTCTATGCCTGATGTAGGCATCTTCTTGCTCAGCATGCTTCTCCCTTTTGGATCCCTAATTTTTCCCAAGATGTTTTGTATCTAGAGTTGAGATTTTTTAGGAGACTAAAATTAGACTCACTTTTTCCAGGTCTAAGTCATTTTTACATCTCACAGTATTTTCAGTAGATGAAACTCTTTCTTTGTACCTTAGCAAAGACAAAATCCTCACCCTGGCTCATTTCTAGCAACTAAAATCCGGTCTACAGTAGGAAAAGTCTGAAATAGCTTCCTATCAAATATTTGGTCATGGTGGGGAAAACAGCTACATGTGCTTATACCTAATATTTCAGCAATCCACCGTCTCTTTGGCAGCATTACATAAACCAGTGTGGTGGTGCACATTTTATTTAATTTACCTTCCCTTATTCTGTATGGCTTTTGTCATCTGTTATGGGTTGACACTGGCCCGTGAAATCCCCTCGCTCACTCCCCTCTGAAGCTGGATGGAGGACAAAAAAATTTAACCAAGGGTTCATGAGTTGAGATGAAGACCAGAAGAGAGAGCACTCATTAAATACTATCACGGGTAAAACAGGTTCTAATTAGAGATATGGTTGATTTATTGTTAACAAAATCAGAGCAGGATAATGAGAAGAAAAGTAAGACCTCAAAAACACCTTCCAGACACCCTTCCCTCCTTCCAGCACTACCTCCACAGCACAAGGAGACAGGGAATGAGAGTTATGGTAAGTTCAACACCAGTGGCTTCATCCCACTGCTCAGAGGGAAGAATTGTTTGCCTGCTGCACCATGGGATCCCTCCCATAGGAGACAGTTCTCCAAGAACTTCTCTGATATGACACCGTCTCACAAGCAACAGCTCTCTGTGAACTGCTGCAATGTGACTCCATTCCCTGGGCAACAGTCCTCCCAAAGCTGCTGCGGCATGGGTCACTCTTCTGCAGTGTGCAGTCCTTGAAGAACAGTCTGGTGCAGCCTGGGAGCAAGGCCCTCTCTCCCTGGGCCTCCACAGGATCACAGCCTCCTCTCAGGCATCCACCTGCTCTAGCATGGAGCTCCTCCTTGGGCTGCAGGTGTACCTCTCTATCCCTGTGGTCCTCCATGGGCTGCAGGGACATGGCTGCTTCCCCATGGTCCTCATCACAGGCAGCAGGGAAATCTCAGCTCCTGTGCCTGGGGCACCTTCTTCATCACTGACCTTGGTGTCTGCAGAGATATTCCTCTCACATGTTCTCATTCTGCTCTTCTCCAGCCACAATGAAAACTGCGCCCCAACCTTTGTTTTGATTTCTTCTTAAATTTGTTATCACAGAGGAATTGCCACTGTTTCTAATTGGCCCAGCTTTAGCCAGTGGCATGTCCATCTTTGGAGCTTCCAGGGATTGGCTCTGCCTGACATTGGGGAAGCTTCTAGAAGCTTACAGAAGCCACCCTGCTACCAAACACCAGATCATGCAAACCCAATATATCATCATAACCCACTGATAACCATTTTCTCTCATTTAGAACATTTATCTTGGTACTTCAGATGTATAGACAGACTTGTTGAGAAACTAAAGATGTGAACCCTACATGGAAGTTGGAAAGAACTGGGCTCTGTCTCATCACTGCAGATCTTAACACTAGGTTATATACTGTACTTGAAGTAATTGAAGAGACTGTAACTGCGCTCATTGGATTAGATATTTTGGCTTATGCAAGCCCAGTTCAGCTCCTGAAGCAAATCTGCAGAGTTTTAATCCAGAGTGTTTGCAGTAATTTTTGTGGTAATATGGTGCCCAACACCCAGATACCCTTCAATCCAACGAGACTCAACACAACGTTAGCCACATATCAATTTAATACAGAACAATACAGATTTAATTTGAGATGGTGACAAATTTCAGGTTGATTGCTATTTTATCTGACCTGAATCCCTGAAGTAACTTTGAAGAATATTTACTGTCTCATAACAAAAGAGAAGAAAACTTAGATCAGTCATTAAAGCAGCATCTTCATTGGACTTTTAAAGGGCTTGAGACCTTGGTTAAAAAACAGCTGTAAGGTATTTACAAGTGATAGATGATTTGCTTTAAAGTTGAACTCTTTCACTACTACCATGATTTATGGCTTGTGTTGTCAATACTCAACAATTATAATTTTTTGCATACTGTTTTCCTTGAGTGATCACAGTTCTGAAGTCTAAGCCCTGGTGGATTTACTCCTTTGTCTTCTTACAGCACAGTAACTCATAAAAACCCACCTAATCTTGCTCCCACCTGGTTGCAGAGTTTACTTTTGCATTGTTTATTCTTCATTCCTCTGCTCAGATATTACATGCTTCACAGATACAACTGAGAGCACATCTACACCATATATGCAGGCAGAGAATTTAAATACTTTACTGGTGTCTCATGGGGCAGGGGGGTGTTATCTGTTCCATAAGCACTTTTTTAACAGATTGGCAAATTGAAAAAAAAAATTGTCAATTCACAATTATCACTGCAAATTCAAACTCCAATCCCTGCCCCACTAAATCAAGTTCCTTATAAGGATCAGTAAAGTAAGTCAAGACACACACATCTGTATCCTTTATCTGTGGATTAGCAATTCACCTTTAAAACAAAATTACATTTTTATTAACCAGGAAAATTGAACACTTAAAAAAAATTAATAGAAATTTTTGGTTCAGCTTACAGCATTTTAAAGTTCAGCTTATGACAATAAGATTTTAAATAAGTTTTGGGTTCTGCAGAAAATATTATTTTCTTCTCAGCCATCACAAATGCTTGTTTCTGAATCCAGGAGATTTGTCTTCTGTGCTACACAGTATGATCTCAGAGCAAAAGATTGACATGAGAATTTGTCGCCATTTTTCATTTATATTGTCCAGAGACTCCACTTCTGAATTTCACAAAAAATGTCTCACTTCAGTTGTATCTTAAATTTTTATCAGACTCTGCAGTGAAAATTGAGCTGTAATTCAGTAAAGTACTGAGCGCATGGATAACTTAGAGTAATTCTTAGTCCCAGCAAAGTATGAATTTAGGAATGGCTTAGTGCTTAAAAGTAAATATTGTTGACCTTGAGTCAATAAGAATTGCTTAACAATATACCAAGCATTGTTACACTACTTATTTTATGCAGCCTTGTTGTCCTTCCTTTCAGGAAGGAAGGAAACTGCAAGGTCAGAAAAAAACTAGTTTAGGCAAAATATGTTTTTGTGACAAAAATCCAGAGTATAGTGGGCATGACTAGGACAAACAGATCAGTTTATATTGGTTATTTGCATCACAGCATGAGGAGTAAACCAAGATATTATCTCTGAGCATGAAACAACATGAGAAACATATTTTGCTAGAGAAGCAAAGCATAATTTTTCTCTATATTGTAAAAGGTAACCCGAACTTCTAATAAAGTACCATTAGAGCATAGTAAGAGGTCAATGCCAAGAGTACAACATCACAGAGATTATTTCCTGGCCATTTGGAGCTATCTCAGAGATCCTTTGACTGGGGACCTCTTTACCTGGAAGAAGCAAGTCTATGCTTCATTGTGGTTGCAGTACATGCAAAGACCTAAAGCTAACAGATTAGCTACAGTTGGATAGATACATCTGAATATGTGGTAGTTTTTCTCCTAGAATTGCCAAAATTCTAGAAGAAAATGGTAAAAAAATATGTTCTGAACATGTCCTGTTTATGCTAGGGGCCATTTTAATTTTTTTTTTCTTTCATTCTATCATTCCTCTTATTTACTTTGCCTTTTAACAGAGGAGAACTTGGCTGTGTTGCAAAAACCTAGAAGTTGCCACTTCTGGGGATCCACTGGCATGATGAAGCCTTCGGAATTCCTGTAAAATGTACACAATCTTTCCCAAAATGGATGATTTTGCTGACAGAAGCATTGAAACACTTATAATTACTGGACATTGTATTTTTATTTTTCTATCAATACAATAATATATCCCTTTGTGCTTCTGTGCATGTGTCTGGTGGTCACAATGAGAAAGATTTCTATGGGCTGGTAACAAACAAATACAGGGCCCCTGCAAAGGCTGATTTACTAATACTGAGTTGGCTCTTAATTGCTCTAGGCTGTTCACATATGGCAACAATCAACCCCCATATACCAGAGGCATCTTGGTTATTTGTAAGACAATCGTGCTAAAAATAATTTTTTGCAAACCAACTTAGGAGTAGCAGAATTCATGCTTTATCTTAATTTGCATGGTTTCTTTTAAAAAATGAAGAAAGTTACATGGGGTGTGCAGTTCTCTCCTTCTTTGGTTAATAAATAGTCTCTATTTGTACAAATCATGATGGTGTGGTCTAAGAGTACAGGAAATGCTGTGGAGTAAAATCAAAGGGAGCTCTTGCATTAAAAGACTGGATGTGGAAAAGGAAACATTTGAAACAATTCTCTTCAGCTGAATCTTGTCTCATTACAAAAAGCCTTCCTCATCTCTTTTTGGTTCCTGTGCTTTAGCTCAGACTATGAAGGAAGATTTCAATTACACTTTCCTTGTGCTTTCTGGAGGTTTTACAGTGCATACATGAATTCACTGTCTTCCTTAGAAATTATATATGAGCATATTCCTCACTATGAACAAGTGGAGAAGTAAATGTAATCTTCAGCATGGACTTCCTGCTGTAAGTTTAGTTTTGAAAACTAGACGTTTTCCTGTCATACAAAAGAAAACAGAGATCTTTTAGCTGAAGTCTCATGCCTACTTGTGTCTGGCTCTATTTTCTATTCACATTTTAATGGGAAGAAAATCTGACCTTACAGCAATCTGTCTTATGTTTTAAAAGACTGACAATATAAGAGATGAAGTAGATGTACCAAAACAATATATACTCTATTGATAACCCAGACTTATTTCTTACCTTAAATTTCTTGTCATTAATAACACTATGAACTACTCTACAGGATACCCTTTCTGAGTACACTTGCTTCAGAAAAGTCGTCTTGCTTAGTAACATGTGCAGATAATAAATCCAGCTGCCAAATGTAAATTTTATTTGAAATCTGCAGTTTTTCTTTTCTCTCTAGAAATGTTCTGTAAAATATTTTTTCCTGATGAATATTTTAATACATTGGTCATTTTTTCTGTTAAAAAATTCCCAAAATTTTCACAATGTAGGCTTCAAGTATTCTACTGCAAATCATTCTCTATTTTGATTCAATTTGTGTACAATAATATTGATGAGTTTTGCACTATCAAGCAGAAAGCTGGGAGAGAATGTTTCAGTGCAAAATCATGTATACAATCATTTTTTTTTTCAAAACCTACATATGGAATACTATATGCTACATACATACTACAGAACAAGAAAATACAGATCAATCTTAAGCGCTACAAGGATTCTATTTCTACTGTCCAGGGATTGAATAGTTAAAAAAATAATTCCTTAAACATTTACCTAATATGATAAGTTTAGCTAATTTTTTTAGTAAAACACTTAAAACACCTATAACTCCTAGGTGTTTTTGATATGATGAATATACCATGATTTGGATATGATTTTCTGGGTGTTTGGACCAATAATGGGAACTGTAATAAATTACAGTGTGCTTTCTATTTTTGCAATGCCTATCATCACACATGTATGACTGAGTAGCTTCCCTCAGCTTTGTCTAAATTATCTGCAGCTTCAGATTTTAGCCTGAAAATAGAGTAGTATACAATACATGTTCAGTTTGTTAATTATCTTATTTAACAGGACCTACATAGAACATGACATTTTTTCAAGATCCTGAGCAATTCAGAAACGGGCAAACTCTGAGAAACCATTTGTCTTCAACTGCATTAACTCAGTCATATTACATATTATTTTTTTTCTCTATGGGAAACAACGTGTGAAATTTTATATTTAACAAAATGGAAAGGTAAAATAATAGGCTCTGAACCTGCTATACAAAACAAACAACTTTGTGATTCATACATCCTCTGAAGGATTGATTGTTTGGTTTTTAAAAACTCTTTTATTTCAGAAGGCATTTCTAGACTTTTTTGACTTTTGAGAAGTTAATGTGCACTTTGCAATTAATTCTTTCTGATGGAGAAAAAATGGATCAAGAATTTCCCATCCATATCTTATTTCTGTGAAATTGTGTACTAACAATGTATTAAGTAGTCAACATACTTCTTGCTTCAGAATTTTCAGGTCTTCGAGTGCTTAATGTCGTAATATTAATGATGGAAAACTGTATTTATTTCTTGGGAGTGTGCCTGGGGTATGTGTGATTTTTACTTTCAAAAAAAGAGAAAAGGGGATAAATGCTTAATAAATGGTTAAAAAACATCTGGTATTAATTAACTCATAAGACATTCACTAGTTCAATATCAGTGTTTCTTTACCAATTTCTACACAATCTTCCTCTGAAACAGATGAGTGGTTTGTGGGTTTTTTTAGGGTTTTTTGGGGTGTGGCTATTAATTTTTTTTCCATACTTTGATTAATATATGAACAATCCTCACAGTTTCTGAGTTTTCAAATCTTGTGAACTCCAGGTATGGAGTTCAAACGTTGTATTAGGATCTCACCTACTAGCAAAATTCCCTTCAAGATTCAAGTTTTTATCAACCTCAAGCAGAAAGACTGATTTAATCTCTAATGTTTCAATGCTGGCTGAGCAGAAATGGACCCTTCTTTGTTTTCTGTGATTCATCAAAATTTTCTGCAAAATAACAACTCTGTGGCTTCCAGGTGTGGAAGTAGTCGGGAGCTTTCAGATGGTGAAGAGTGAACTTATTCCTTCCCAGCTATCATCCAGGCCAGAACTCATGTTAAGTGCCATATCAATTTGCTGGCCTTCCCTGACTGTTGTATGTTTTCTTAACTAATCTAATAATAACAGCAAAACACAGCAGAAAATTACTGTAAAAATTATGGAAGAAGTAAGAAGGAGGCAAAATTATTAACAGTACTACGTCAGCATCTTGAAGCTGTTGCACCATAAACACTAGATCTAAAATCAAGACCATTTCAGGGCCAATAAATTATTAGCTGGCACAGCTATTTTTCAGATATGACTGAACTCATCGCTAAATTCATCACTACTTGCCACCACTGACACCTTCTTTCAAATTCACTATTCAGTTGTCTAAGTGGAGCTAAACAGATTCAATTACAGACTTTTATGTTTTCAGACAAGTGAAGGACTGGTTATCATTAAACAACTCTTGATTGGAACACTTACTCAGGAGGTGGTAAGACAGACCCAGTGCTGTTCATCAACCAAGATTCTTCTTTCCTGCATGCTGGTGTAACATCAGTAGGAGTCTCCTCTACTTCAGTGCTGCTGACTTGAGGAGTGGCTTTGATTTTGGTTTTTTGCAAGAGTATAGCACTGAACTATTTCTGAAAGAAGGTTCCAACGATTATTTTGCTGAAATACAAGATAATTCTTGTATCTAAGTATTAGGCAATAGTTTTGTTCCTGGAGGATCTAACAGGTCTGCAAAGTCTCTCAGTGAAGTGGTCACAAACAGGAAATATTTATATTGAGTTACTCAGCCTGCAACATTTTTAGGATGCCCAGAAGCAGAAAACTTCACAAAATTTCTATACAACAATGTAGTACACGGGAAATGTACATGCCATTGGTAAGTAGTAGCAACTGAAGAGGTCTGACTGCCTATAGGATTTAAAGAGAACCCCGTTGCAGGGAGAAAAGACTGGGAGAAAAGTCCTCCTCCAGGGAGGAGAGTCCTCCATGATATCAGCGGCTAATTAACTACTTTATTATACTATATTATTCTATACTGTATTACATTACATCTAAACTGAATCTGCACAAGCACTCAACTCCACTGCCCAGAATCTCATGAGTGTCTGCTGACCGACAGTCTGCACACACACTTGGCCCTGAAAGACCAAGGAAACAAAACACCATCACTTTGGGTAAACAATCTCCATATTACATTCTACTTTGGCACAACACAGGAGAAGCGAATAGATAAGAATTGTTTTTTCTTTCTCTGAGGTTCCTTGCTGCAATTCCCAGAAAATATCCTTGGGAAGTTGTGCATTGTTTTTCTCTGTGAAGAGAAATGTGTCCACAACTGCCCTGAATTCAGATGCCTTTGTTGAATCTAGTGACAAAATCTTTTGTTGATTTCAGTCACAAAAAATCACATTTTCTGTCTCCCGATTCAATGTCCTATCCAGAAATCTGTCTTTCACTATTAAATATGGTCTTGGTCTTCCTGATTATCATTGCTTCATGAGAGAGTTTTAATTATTTACTGGAATGTGATATTTAAATCCTTAAGTGTTCCATACTTTGATGTTTACCTCATATTTAAAAAGTTAATTTGATATTGATAGCATTTTTTTGGCCTAAGACTTATATGAATTTTTTTTAGTTTACAATTTTTTGGCTAAAGATTTTAGCTTAGGTTTGAAAAAAAAAACCAATATGAAAAGTCTAGTGCTTGAGAAAGAGTGTTACATAATGCAAATCCTAAGGAAATTTAAATAGCAAAGGTGCTTGCTTACGTGACCATATTCAGAAATTTTATAACTGGATTCCCCAAAAAGTTAGTTGTTCAGAATCTGAACAAAGAATCTGAATCCATGCCAACTGTCAAAACACCTATTAGCAACACATGAATAATCTATCACTCGAGAGAAACTTTTTTCTTAGTGTTTGGACTCTAAACAAAGACCCATCCTTTTTTTTTTTTTTTAAGTCAGAGTTCCCAAGGCTTAAATATGGTCTTCAGATTTAGGCACAGCTCATAGAAATTACCAAAACAAAATAAAAAATATGCTTACTGAGAATTCCTTAGATATCAGTGGACAAAATTTGACAAACAAGGATCTTTTCTGGAAAGATCTGGAAACAGTAGGTAGGAAACATTGCTGTTTGCTGTTCCAAAGTCAGGACAGATGTTAGCTCCCTAATATAGAATCATATTTATTGAGTCAAACTGGAAACCTAACAATCCTACCACTAAACCATGTTTCTCCAACGTCCAGCTAGACACATTTTAAATACCTCCAGGGCTTTTAACTCAACTACTTTCCCCAACAGCCTGCTCCAGTGCTTTGCAATCCTTTCTGTGAAGAAGTTTTTCCTACTAACCAATCAAAACCTCCCCTGGGACAACTTGAGTGCCTTTCCCACTTGTTATCACTTGATATTTTGGAGATGAGACCAACACCCACCTCTCCACAACATCCATTCAGGCAGTTGTAGAGAGTTCTAAGGTCCCCCCTGAACCTCCTTTGTTCCAGACTAAACACCCCCAATTCCCCCAGCTGCTCCTCATAAGAGTTTTGCTCCAAATTTTTCACCAGCTCTGTTGTCTTTCTCTGGACACACTTCAGCAACTCAGTGTCTTTCCTCTATTCAGGGGCCTAAAACTGACCACAGAATTCAGGGTGTCACCTCACCCTCACCAGTGCTGGGTACATGGGAGTGATCACTGCCCTGCTCCTGCTGGCCACACTGGCCACTGGCCTTCTTGGGCCCCTGTGCACAGGCTGGCTCTTGTTCTGCTGCTGCGGACCAGTGCCCCAGGTCCTTTTCCAACAATCAATTTTCCAGCCACTCTATCCCCAGCCCATAGCATTGCATGGGGCTGATGTGACCCAAGTGCAGGACCTGGCACTTGGCCTTTTTGACCCCCAAAAAGATGGCCTTGGACAATACACCCAGCCTGTCCAAATCCCTCTGCAGAGCTTATCAACATTCCCAGCTAACATGGTGTCATTTGCAAACTTACTGAGGGTGCAGTCAATGATCCCCTCATCTCATCCAGACCATTGATAAAGATATTAACAGGAAATGTCCAATACTGAGCCCAGAGAATCACCACTTGTGGTGCTCCAACTACCATGTGAATTTAACTCCGTTCCCTGCCACGCTCTGGGCTTGGCCATTCAGCAAGTTTTTATCCAGAAAACAGTTCACACATCCAAGCAATGAGTAGCCAGTTCTTTCAGGAGAATATTGTGGGAATCAGGATCAAAAGCTTTACAAAAGTCCAAGTAGTTATTGTTGGCCCTAACATAAACAGCCTTTCCCTTGTTCACTAAGTGAGTCGTGCTGCCATGAGGAGGAGATGGGGTTACTCAGAATGGACCTGCCTCTCATAAACTAATGGTGGCTGCACCTGATCCCCTGGTTTTCCTATGCATGCTGCATGATGGCATGCAAGATGTTCCATTCTAAATAAAATTTTGAAATTTAGTAACTAAAGATCCCATTAATATTGTATAAGGACTTGACAACAAACTGTAGGGAGATTTCAGAAGCAACCTTGACAGTTCTATAGATAAAATTTGAAGCATGTTATGAAGGAGGGGTAAAAATGTCGGTGGTAAAGTGGTAGGCACTGCTGCCTATCTCCTGTCCCCTCCTGTCAAAAGGCAAGCTGAGTTAACATTCAGGCAATGCATTCAAACCTTCACTCAGCACTCAACACAGCTGGCTCAGCGATAGAGGCAAGAAAAGCTCTTTTGTAAGGTTTTGTTCCAGCAGAGTAACACTGTCACCGAAGGAAAAACCTGGGGAAAAAGAGGAAAACCACGTGGAGCAGGCAGCTTGTGAAGGGGAAGGGGTGGGGGCAGAGCTAAGGGCTGGGCAGAGGGGCCTGGTCTCCAGGGGTAGGGGGGTGGCCACCAGGGGGACCGAGCCACTGACATGGGAAGGAGAAACCAGAGGAAGTTGTGACACCAAGTCCATGGGGGAGACTGTTTTTCCCTTTGGGAGGGATGAGTCTATTCTAAGTAGTTAACGTTTCCAGGGCTGAGGGCTTGGGGATTGACCAAGGAGGGGGAGTTCATGGGATGCTACAGAGGGGTGAAATAAAATTCAATGTAAACCTCCATGTAATGTCTGCAGTTTAGTATGAGTTTGAATTTATATATTAAGCAAAACACCACATTTGGCATGCTAGAAGGAAACATCTCTAGGTATGTGAGCAGTCACCCATCAGTAGTAACAATAGGCGTGAGCACGTATGACAATAAAACTTAATTAATTCAGCTCTTACTGAAAATTATGTGTAATTTTCATAACAAAATATCAAGAAAATTAGTGTAATCCTAGAAAGAAAAATATAATTTAAAAATACTAAAATTATGAGTATGCATCACAACAAGAAAAGCAAACATTTTTAAGGATTAGCTTTTAAAAGAATATTTGTCCCAGACTAAACATTAAAAGAATACTTGTCCCAGACTAAACAGAGTTTCCACCTCATGGAATTTTCCAGCCTAAAATCAAAAAGTATTTAAAAAAGGGGGGAGGTGGGGGGGGGCAGTGTGGAGATGGAAAATATAGATCCTTCCCGCTAAAGTGACTTATTTATCATTGTTTATTGTAACTGACACTCTTATGGGTAATTTTGCATTTCCTTTTTAAAAGGATAACTGAGTTAAACCACCCTGGTAGCCACCTTGCTATCAAAAAACAGGTCATGGAAACCCAATACATCCATATATATGGCAGTTCTATAACAGAGGATATGCCGTAAGGAATTGTACAATATGTACATGATGTCGTTCTGTGAGTTGTGAAAAACTTGAGGCCAAGCAATTATTAAATTAGAAATTAGTTAAGAAGCACTGCTTTATTATCAGCGATGATGAGAGAGACGGGGAGACTGTGAGATGGTCAAAAGAATCCAAATGTATTCTGGACTACCTATGCTTATATACTATTTTAGGAAGGCTAGTAATGTTTTACTACAATGATTGGGTTAATGATCACATAAACAAACGTATGCATTTTACAAAATTTCTTGCTTGCAGGAGTCTTGATATAATTTTCTTTTCTGATAAGTCAGTCTGATTTAATCTTCTTGCACTCTTCAAAGCTGTTTGTTCTTGCCAAGGCATCCTAATTATCAAATCTCTTGTGGTCCAGGTCCAAAGTCCATGATCTGTCTTGTGTGTCCCAATACTTTATCATTTTTTAATTGCTTCTTACAGCCCTATCACTAGGATTCAACTCCTCCTTTTATTGACACAATTGTCTTTAAAAATGAGAGATGATGTTTGAACTCACTGTAACACAAAACATTCCAGTATCTGAAGATGGATGAGGAAATTAGGTATTAACAGCTATATAGATGCCTGTCTCTAGGCAAAAGGAAGCCAGATTTTTTAACTGAAGTCTACTGTATCACGGAATTGGTATTCTCATATGCTTTGTTACCTCCTGCATTGATAAGAGATCTAAACTTTGCTGAACTCAAGACGAGACTTTATTATTGCCTTTAGATACTTCAGCATGCTGAAGGGATAGAAAGTCAGAAAAAACATGCAATGAAGGATAACTTGAATAGAGCAACTAAAGATTCTATGTTTATATGCCATAAATAGGCTTTTGTCCTGATCAGTCTTTTTGATTACTGCGTCTGAGATAAAGGCGTAGCCTTGGTAAAAGAATGAAGAGGAGGATTCTGGAGACTGGAAAAATTTTAAAAATGGAAGAAGAAGAAACAGTTACATAACTTGAACCTGTACAAAAAGGCATATTAAAAGGAATTTTCAAGATATGGACAAATGAAGTCGTAGATGTGAGGTTTTTCAGAATTTAGCTGAATCAAGACCCTAAGCCTTTTCAAAGGCTTTAAAATTTAAATGAAAGCATGAAGACCTAAAAATCTGCCACATTAACAGTTAAATTAAAATTGCCACCAAATTGGTGTAGGAAAAGGAAACTGCAAAAGAACTTCTTCTCGTCTTCTAATCCTTCTAATCCCAGACTCTGGAAATAATCCGTGTGGACAGACAGCTTTCAAACTGCAGGAACATACTGGATGGGAGGCTGAAGCTGATGGTCTCCACAGATACCTACAGAGCAGGCTGGTATGGAGGGGGAAAATTGTTTCTAACAGCTACCTCTAAACAACTAACTGACATATCTTAGATATTTTCATAATAGAAAAAACTGCTTTATTAATGGCTCTCTGTATATAAATTAACAAAAATTTTTGTCATTTCTGGCATATGTCTACTGTTCCTCCAGAAAATTGTGTTTAGTTCATTACAGATAATGTGCTAAAAATAAAGAATTTCTAGAATATGTGTGCTTGTATGGCCTTTTCCGGTCAAATTTGTTTTTGTGGTCTCTGCTATTTTCTTACAGTACCTACCTACCTAGCTATCAATAAAACATCTGGAAAAAATCATAACACTTGCATCATTCAATTTTCCACCAAAGAAACTGCTAAAATTTGTATTGGAATATGCCCAATATTTAACTTTAAACAGACATCTGGAGCAAGAAGAGTGCCAAAATGTGTTGTAATTGAATTAACATTTTTAGTCACCCAGTGCTGAAGTCCCATAATTTCTAATACTCACATTTGAAATGGCATGCTGATGTGTTTGAGAAATGATAGTACGCAGATGTAACAGATTAGGTCTCTCTTTGTTCCAGTGAAGTGGTGAGGTCCAACAGTTTGATATCTAGCAGTTATCTACTTTTTTTTTCCCTCTCCTGCCTGTTGGCATTCTTTTTGTTAATAAACTGCTGTTTTTTCATTTTCATCTATTAGTAATCATTTCTTATTGGTGGAAGGGGATTGTTGGAACTCTTAGAGGAGACAACTCCTTTCAGAGAACACTCTTAAAATTGTCTCAAACCGAGACACCTACATCCCTCCTGACAGAGCAGATATCCTTATTTCTAGAACTTCCTAATGTCTGATACATCTTTGCTCTTCAAGCTTAAGTCACATTTTTTTTTTCTTTCACAGGTGCAATGAAATATATGTTATGCTCAAACATGCCTTCCTGATGATTTTTATAACAATATTGCACTGATTGACAACATAACACTTCATATATAACAAATCTGAACTAAAAGAAAATGTGCTCCACCTAATTCTTTCTAACCTCTAAAGAAAGATGATCATGAAATGCTAGGATATTTTCCTTTGCTTGAAGATCATTAATATCTAGCATGTTGGAAAACCTCATGTAGAAGCATGTAGGTATTCTGGCTGCCTGACTGATGGTTTCTGATGTCATAACATCTCTGGTCACAGTCTCAATGATGTATGGAATAAAACAGTATTAAATGTAGTCAGATGATTCACAGGATAATTGATGTTATTCTGCAAACAGGCAGAGATTCAATTAAACCACCAATGATTTTTACATTTCAATGCTAGATACAGATTTTGTGTTGTGGGTTTTTTTGCTTGCTTTTCCAAATGCACTGCAGAATTCTGTTCTTCAGGAAATTGACTTAGAGAGTCAAATTAAGTTGAATATGATCTTGTTCTTTAGTAAATTATATGCATCAGTCCATGCCATTGATTGATGATCAGGGACTACAAGGTAATAATTTATAGGACAGACCTGCCATATTCTGGTTGTACTTTTCTTTAAAGGAACTTAATGGTAACTGGATTCATATAATGAGGAAAGATTCCTAGGCTTCTCACTTCAGTTCTCTTTATAGCCAACAGAGAAGAATGGTAATTGTTTCTCAAAATTGTCTCTTTATTTTTAAGGTTGTGCTTCTCTTTCCAATTTATTTGTTTTGTAGAATGATGGAGCTTTTGTATGAAACAGATAATGCCTGAAAGAAATGTGACAGGTAGGTCGGTCACTAGGATAGACAAGTGCTAGTAAATTCATACACTACTCCGTTGTTCGGCTGTAGTCTTGTTCTGAAAAAGATTATGTTTAGCACATAGATGTTCTCTTGTGTTCTGTTGGTTGATTGTTTCGAGTTCACTGTTGCATTGGGAAGGATGTATGCTGTGAAACAGATGGTGAGTTGTTCCTCTGTTCCCACCTGTTCCTCTCTCCCACCTGTGCTTGTGGCACAGCAAGGAAAGAAACTGTCTGAGTGCACAATCCTGCTTAACTCCTCATATCTTCTGTACAGAAATAAGGAGGTTTCACAAAAGATTTATTTTCTCTCTTGCCATTTCTGTATAATAGCATGATGTATGCCGTGATTCGGCTTCACATCATCATTACAATGAAATTGCTTTATATGATATTATAGAAGTGAATAATGATTTTAAAGGCATAAGATTTTAGCTGAGGGTTGCAACCAATTCATATTGAACAGTAGGTTAATGATTATTAGATGCTTAAGCTAAAGCTAATTGTTATATTATATGAGCTCATTTGTAGAAAGAAGTGGAGCAAGTGAGCCATTATAGGAACATATTGAAGCCAGTCGAACAATGCCCTGCACCTGGACTCTATGTTAATCCATCACGAAGCCGGGGGCCTTGGATTGCACCAGAGGGTCCCAGAGACCTGACAAACACCTTCCTGACTTCATCCCTGGGACCACTGACCCAATTTGAGACCACCAACCCAATTCAAGAGTAGAATTCCGCACGTGTGAAGGGCTAATAACCTCATTTTAATACAAAGTGGGGATGGGAGGTGCTGGGGTTATGCATATGTATTATTTTGGGAAATAAATAGAAGGTAAAAATCCTTATGTGGTGTGGTCAAGCATTTCAGGGAAGACCCTCCCCCCTCCCCATGCTGCCCGCTGGTGTAATAAACATATCACTTTCTAACTTTGACTAGGTAGAGAGTCTCTGTCCCTGATTTTTGGTTTTAATCGTTCAGAAAAGCACTTAAATGAGGGCATGAATCTTTAATTTTGGAGGTTGGCTGCTCAATTTCTTGTTCTCTCCCAGAGGTTTCTACACTGTTCTGGACTAAAAATATTAGAGGTCTACTAAATGGAAAGATTTTATGCAGAAGTGCACCTGCCTATACCAGCTTTGAATTCAACCAAAAACTGGTAAAGAAATTCCCCATTAGGAAAAAAAGTGTATTTCTTAGAAATCTGCTTCCAAGCAAACTTTTCATTGTTTTGTAAAATGGACAGCGAATTGCATGAGTTAATTATTTAGAGATGATACACTAGTGTCTTTCCAGTGTGACTAAAATGAAAGTTTTAAGGTGTATCTTACCAACATGATTATTTCAAAAAATATTTCTTTTGTTCCCATTTGTCATGAAACTTTAGAATTGTATTATTTGGTTTACAAATGAAGACCAAAATGCTACAAGCTTCTTTGCAAGTTTTCTACTACATGTTGTTTTGAGATAACTTGAATTTCCAACACGACAGAAATGTAGCTCTGAAAATCTCTGGCGAATATCTCTGCTTGTGTGACCAATATTAAGACCAAACCTGGTTGCTATCTTCTGGCTTGGAGACAGTTTGTACATCATATCCTGCCTTATCCCAGTCAGTGTTTTCCATATCAGTGATTTTTTCTAGCACAAATCTCCACCTCTGTGTACGGAACTACAGCATTTAATTCAATGAAAAGCATCATTCAATAAGTTTTATTTCCTCTAGTATGAAGTACCATATAGAATTTTTGGTGAAATAGAAAATGAATACTGACTTGACTGAAAATGACAGGTTAAAAAGCCTATTTAGAAAGTTTTATTTTTATGAAAAATTGATCAGAAGGTAAAAGTGTAATTGGTTTAAAAATATTTATTTTATCAACAATTTCAACTCCTAGTTGTTTGTTTATTTTTTTTTTTTTAATAAATTTTGTATTTTTTTTCTGATTAGGCAAATTTCAGTTTCCAGTTTGGAATATACAGGTAGCTGTCAAAAATTGGCTGAAAAATATTTGAAGTGTAGTCAGCAGGCAGCCATGATTTGTATCATTAGACACAATAATGCAAATACACCCGTACAGATCAGGCTTCCAGAATCCTACTTTAAACTGTGTTGCTGACTTTTTAGTTTGCTCAGATGCATAATTTTATTTTTTCAACAATTTTCAAACCTATTGTGCCTGTTAAGATAATTTAAGTTCAACTGGTTGAATCATCAGTTGATATGACTCAGGTTCTCATAGCAATATTAAGATAAAACAAGTTGATACCAAAATTCTAGCAGTAAAAGTAAGGATGTTTGAAATTTCTTACACACTTTATTCTGACCTCAGTTTTTAACTAAAATATAGTTCAGAGAAAGGTAAAGGCAAGAAAATAATGCATCTACTTGGACAACAAGCTTTTCATTAACGTACCTATTACAGCTTACAAGTTTAGCTCAGCAGACATTCTTGTGTGAAGTTTGAGAGATTTGTATATCTGTCTGGGATCAACTCTGACTAAACAGTTGGATGCTGTGGAAACCTAGACATAAGCAGATCCACCTCTCTTGTCCATACCAAATAGCTGCAGTGTTGCTCAAAATTGTCAGACATTTGCCTTGGGTAATAAGACTGCAATACCTTTCCTGTAATGCAGCACTGTCCAGAATTACTTTTAGGTACGTCGAAATCTTATCTGAAATTAAATTTTACTGTGCTAGATGTAGAAAGAAAATTACAGTCAGAATGGTATTGGCATACATGCTATTGGTATTGCCCATAGTGTGCAAATTAAGAAACACAGAAACTCCTTGAGGGAACTGAAGTTCCAGACCTGATTTCCTGCCCCAGTTTCTCTTACAAATCCAGTTATTCAAACAAATGCCCTATATCTCTGGACACAAGAGAACAGCTAGTTTTGTGGCCCTTGCTATTCTGACTCTGCAGCAGTGAATAGTACTATCAACAATCAATTCCAACAGCCTTTAGAGATACTTGTGCCAGATTTTATTGCCTAGGTAAAGATGGCTTATTTATTTTATCTAATTTTCAGCAAAAAATAAAGAAATATATTAGTAATATGAACTTGGTGGGACTAGGGAAGGCTAATCAAGTAAAAAAGATCAATGTTTTCTTAAATCCTTTGTTGTCCAGGTTGCTAACTACCTAAAAGTAGTATTTTTGGATGTTGGATATCAAAGCAAATTCTGGTTGGCTGAAATTAGGCCTTAGGCAGATAGTACTTTTACTAAATGCTATATGACAAAAAGCATACTTTAGTGCAGAATCATCACATATTCTTTGAAATTATACCATCCCAGCTTTATCTTGGAATAAATATGCCAGCAATTCCGGTGCCTGAAAGGTATTTTTATCAACTGCCATGATCAGATTTTTTTAAATTCACAGTTAAAGGCTTCTCAATTTTACTAATTGAGGCAGGGAAAAGTGCTGTGGCACTGGAGTCCATGGTCCGTGGGTGGGCAAGGATAGGTTGGATTCAATCTGCACAGGGACCCCCAGTCAATGTCATTCAGCTCTAAATGCAGATGCATCACAGGCCAGAGAGCTGGATGGGGCTAAGACCTCAACAAATCACATGTGTAGCTGGAGCTCCTATAAAAGAAGCTGGAGGAATAAACTCAAGGCTGTTAGTCACAAGAACTCTGGAGTGTGAGTCTCTGCCTCTGACCCACACCCCCCATTCACATTACAAAGTGCCATTTTAATACCTCGATGTTACACAGAACAGCTCCTTAATATTGGTATTTACTGTAAAGCTGGAACCACTATGCTTCAAAAAGTAGAGTAATGTTAACTGACTTGGCATACAAACAACTGTAGATAGTGCCCCTTAGACTGCAGGATTTAAAAATAATTCTACTACCATCTTCTGTTCCCCTGGAAATTCTTAACACTTTGGCTCTTAAGAAATTAACTTTAGATTTGCAACTGTCGATTGAATGTGAGCATGAGCACACGTACATGTAATTGGAAAGAGGAAGAATAGGGCTTCCTGATGAAAGCTCCAGCAATGTCTGTGTGCACTGAAAATTGATCTCTGTCTCTTTGGCACACATATGGCTTCTATTCGTTTGATACTTAAGCATCTGAGAAATTTAATTTGTATATGCTGGTAGGTAAGCCCTTTATCCCAATGTTACAACTCAAAAGCTAAGGCCCTGAGAGGTTAAGTTACATGCAAATACGTTATGGACTTAAATTAATGACGAAATCTTTAAATAAGAGAAAAATGCACAGATAAACAGAGTAATAATTTGTTTAATCACTAACACGTTGGTGCAATGCAGAGCCCACTAGTTAATTTTAGCTGTCTATTGCTGCCTAATTCCATGGAATTTAGCAGCAGACTGTCAATGTGGAAGGCTGATTGAGAGCAGAATAGGAAGTGCAGCTGTCACCCGAAAAGTGCAGCAGTTTGCGCAGCACAACTTGGCATACAGTATATTTTGGGCTTCCCAAGAAAGCCAGTACTTAAATATTAGTTCAAATGCAAACTTAATAGTTTTTTAAAACTCCTGGTGTGAGGGGGAAGAGAGCCAGGGAAGTTAGGCTTGCACTTAGAACTTCTGTTAATTTAATAAAACCTTTTAAAGCCATGGTCCCATTATCCATATCAAAAGCCAAGTATATGGTGTCATTTCAATTTCAAATGAAACTATAATCTGTATTTTTTTGTTTGTTCATTATTTACTCATCTCTCAGCTGAGCATTTTAAACAGTGCAAGAAAAAGAAAAGAAGATTTTACACCTGCCCAAACCCCTGTGGGACTCTGAAATACTGCAGCATGTTTGCAACTGCGCTTATAACAACTTGGTTCTAATCACCTGGTGGGGGGGATGTCTTTCCATCAACTTGAAGTGACTGTGACTTGTGTTTTGCACCATGAGTGAATCTTTTTTTCAGAACAGAGTGACCAAGGCAGGAACCTGATTGGCAATCTTCAGAGGCAAACTTAAATGGCTCTCAGTACTTTCTACAGCTGAAATACGCTTTGAAAATACAACTGAAGGAACAGAAGCTTGAAGAGCTCAATTTGTTTGATGAAATTTCCCGTGCTAGGATCATTAGAGAATTCCTCAGATATCCAAGCCATCTCCAAAGGAGCTGGCACAAAAGCCCTGGGACATCTGCAGTCTCAAAATGGTGGCCAAGGATTGGGTGGGATCCTTTGGCATCTCAGACAGTTCCAGATGCCTTACAGTTTTTAGGCCACAAAATAAAGTCCTGTACTCATCAAGTTGTAGATGCTTTTCCGTAGATTCTGTCGCAAATATATTTTCTTTAAATCTTCTTAATTTTAAAATAGCATAAAAACTAAAATATGTTTCTTCATTGATGTGACATGAATTTGGTAAGGATAAGCATAGGAATAGGTTTTCTTTGTCATAATTGAAAATTAATTCATGCAATGTCCTCATTTTGGCTTGGATAGAGTTAATTTTCTTCTTAGTACCATTGGTTTGGATTTAGCATGTGAATAACACTGATAACACACTTATGTTTTAGTTGTTGCTAAATAGAGCTTACCTTGAGCAAAAGACTTTCCAGTTTCCCATTCTCTGACAGTGAGGAGGTGCGCAAGAAGCTGAAATGGAGCATGGCCAGGACAGCTGACCTGAACTGGCCAAAGGGATGTTGTATACCATAGGGCATGGTCCAGTATATAAACTGGGGGGAGTTGTCTGCGAGCCACCGATTGCTGTTCAGGGACCAGCTGAGCACCAGACAGTGTGTGGTGAGCTGTAGTATTGAGCACCACTTGTTTCTCTTGGATTTTATTCCCTTCTCTGTCTCTCATTATTATTATTACTATTATTATTATTGTTGTTGTTGTTGTTGCTGCTGCTATGATTTTTATTATTTGCATTATTGAATTTTCTTCTACTTCAATTTTTAGGCAGTTCTTACCCCAAGATGGCTAATTTTTTTTCCCAAGTCTATTCCCCACCTGACCTCAAAAGTGTCAGCAAGAGATTTCAAGGTACTCAAGCGCCTTCTGGGCTTAAACCATGACATGCAATATTCAAAATTCTCCATATGTTCTTGTTTTTTTTATATGAAGTTAGGTTATAGTTGACAAGCTGAACTGTCTTGAGCAGAAACAGTGTGTTATTTCTAGATATATCTCTGGTATGTTTTTTGTCCTGCAAACAGGCAAGTTATGGTGTTTATCTTTTTATTTGTTAGATCATTGTTATTATAATAAAGATTCCTCCAGTCTGAAAAAGCCTACTGACAAAATTATTTCTAATGTAATTAAAGGCAGGATCTTGCCCTCAAATAAACAGTTCATCCTCTCTGAATAGGGATTAAAACCACTGCATTCAGGCATGTGAAAAGAAAATAAATGCATTTGTACTCAAGTAACCCACTAAAAGGATTGTCAAAGAGGAATTTGCTATTGTTATTTGTATATTGCCAGCTTTTTACCTCTTAGGACATTTTGATTATTTTTAAAGGAAAACAACATTCAAGAATTAAATTGCTCTTTGATGATCACATCAGGGTTTTAAAGTAGGGAAAACCAAAAGCTGAGAAAAGTGGTCACATCCTTCTGTTATGGGGCAGCAACAATAGAAACCAATATGATTTTAGACATTTATATCAAGAAGTTATTTCCAGTGCTTGGTGATACCAAAAAAATAAGTTATTTTATATTGAAAGCTAAAGTGAAGTATATAAACTGAAGAGCTTAAAATGTAGAACAAATTTCCCAGGAGAAAAAGGATTTTTAAAGGCTTAAAAAAAAAAAAGGAAAACTCCAAGAAAAACATTCACAAGTCATATTTGCATGGCTTGTAACACAGTAGTAGCAATAGCTCTTCAAAATCCACTTTAAATGGCAATCCCAAAATGGCAAACAAATGCCTTAAATAGCAAACAAAAAGCATATGCCACTGAGTACCCTCTTTCTCTCATGGAGCTTTATATAGTTTATCATATATACATGTTAAAGGGTACTTCAGCTTTAGTTTAGGCTAAACTGATGGCAGCAGGGGAAAAAAATATGTCCTCAGAGACCTACTGAACAGTGGAGCTGAAGTTTTATGTCAGCCTGTACTCCCAGCAGCTGAAATTGCCTAGAAGTTATTGAATCCCGAGAACTTTCTGAAATGCTGTAAATAATCAACATTCTTTCATAAATTACTCTATCCCTCTGTTTTTATAGACTTTTTTTCTGTCTAATCCATTTTTCTGGGTACAGTGATTAGAAGAGTAGCAAAAATTTTTGAAGATTGATGAAGCTTTTTATTCCCTTTTATTTCCTTTATTTCTTTTTTGTAAGAGACTGAAAGCTTTGCTTTTTCTTGACAAGATGAAGAATAGGAATAACATGGAGATCACATGGAACAACTTCAAAGTGTAGCACAGCTGGAGCTGAATCATATCTCAGCATCTCAGATGGGCTAAGGCAGCCACAATAGCTGCCTTTGGAGTCTCTTTCCCCTCAGAATAGAAAATCTTTGGGCATACATAATGGAAATACTTAGGTCTCTCAGTCCAATATTTGTTCTCCTTCCTGTAAGTGGATGAGTATTTTCCAAATTTCTGCCATATATATAAACTGGATAATTTATGACACACACAGTGACATTTCAGAATTAATAGTGTTTAGGAATCTAATTGTTTATCTTTATGCTTACAGAAATCACTGAATTCCAGCCATACCAACACAGATCCTGATTTTCAGAATAACTAGGTCTGTAAATGCAATGAAGAAAAACAGCTCATGGAAAGTAATGAAAAAATAAAAGAGACTTAAAATTTGCACACAACACAGCAAGATGAGAGGGAAAAATGAAACACAAAGAATATTTCAATAAAATAGGGGGTAGTTAGCTTGAAATTTTTACTGGGGATTTGCTGAAAAGTACTGTAGAAGCAATACAAATTTGCATAGACTGGTTCAGTTCTGTATGTCTTTTGACCGGTGAAGACTGCTTATTCAAAGCATCTAAATCTAGTTCCCTGAAAAAAAATGTTTCAATGTGATCAGTTTGATGTGATCCTATTTAAGCCCATGGGAAAATTGCTGTTGACAGTGTCTAAAACCAAATTCGCATTTTCCTGTATGACCCCAGTTAAATCAGAAGACCTGTACCATGAGCCATAAATCTAAAAATTTAGGTTGTCAAATAAAAAAAAAATTATGGAAATTCCACCACATACTGTCTATCTACTAAAAACAAACACACAATGTCACAGGACTTGAGTTTGTATTACAGTTCTGTTTCCAGCTCTGTTTCAGAAAAATGCAAGATCATTAGATGCCTTTAATAATTGTCCTAATCATGAGAGTGATAACAAGATAAAACCAATAATTTGTTACTTTGACACAAGCTCTTGCCATTCCACCACCTGAAAATTCAATCAATGGAGCATATGGCCAGTTGATTCTAGTGTGCATCACATCTTCAGGTGGGAGACCTTCACATAATTCCAAGATCTGCCTAGAATGCATATAATCATAGAATGGTATGACTTGGAGGGAACCTTAAAGATTGTCTAGTTCCAAACCCCCTGCCATGGGCAGACACATGTTCCGCCAGACCTGGTTGCTCAAAATCCCATCCAACCAGGCATTGAACACTCATAGGGACCAAAACTTCTCTGGACTACCTGTTTCAGTGCCTCACCACACTTACAGTAAAGAATTTCCTGCTAATATCACATTTAAACTTTCTCTCTTTCAGATTGAAGCCATTACTTCATGCCTTATCACCACATACTCTTGTAAAAATTCCCTTTTCAGCTTTTTTGCAGGGCTCCTTTAGGCACTGAAAAATCCTGTGAGGTCTCCCCGGCATCTCCTCTTCTCCAGGCTGAAAAACCACAACTGCCTCAGCCTTTCTTCACACCTCCTCCAGACCTCTGATCATCTTTCTGGCCTCCTGAGGACTCGCTCCAGGAAGTCCACATCCTTCTTAATTTGAAGGTCCCAGAATTGAACATATTGCTCCTGATGGAGTCTCATTTATAGTAGCCAAGGATCTGATTCTAGCATAATCATATTCAAAGTTAAAAAAAAATTATTATATTTTAATTTAGCATATCACTGAATTCTAAATTATGACTGTCCTGGATTGCCAAGCAAATTGTATTCTATTTGCCATCCGTATGGCAGTTGTCTTCTGTTAAGTGGGCAGCTTTCCTTATCTCTTCCACAGCCACTCCTCCCTCAGGAGGGGACATCTGCTGATAACAGGCTACTGAATGTCACTGAAGGACTGATAAGAACTGCAGCATCCCATTGGGAAATGCTCTGCCCAGAGGGAAGAGCCAAGCATTCCTACCCAGGTATAATCTTGAGATTCTGGAACTCCAGCACGGCTTCTCCACTGGATTTCTCAGAGGAACAGCTGCCTCTTCCACTGGATCTTCAGAGGAAAACTACAACTTTCTACAGGATCCCTGCTCCAACAGAACCACACCTGACATGCCAGGGGGGCTGCAGCCACAATTCCAGTTGGACTGCTACCAACACCCTGACCAACAGGGTGCCAGGTTGTGTTCTGACTCTGTCAGTGTAGTTTTAGTTTACTGCATTGTTTATTTATCCTTTTATTTTCTTCCCTAATAAAGAACTGTTATTCCCTGCTCCGTATTTTTGCCTGAAAGCCCCCCTTAATTTCAAATTTATAATGATTCAGAGGGAGGGGGTTTACATTTTTCCATTTCAGGGGAGGCTCCTGCCTTCCTTAGCAGGCACCTGTCTTTCCAATCCAAGACAATGACTGACTGATTTTGCCTGGGTGTGTACTTCTTCATGCTGGCTGCTACTGCCACTTGCTGGAAAATAGTGCTCCCGATCCATCAGTGTAGATAATCATGCTTCTTGAAATCAAGACTCTTGTAGCTTTTACAATTTTAATGCTCTGTCACTCCACTTCCATCAGTTATGAATTTTTCATAGGCAAAAAAAACCCATCTGTAATCTCAAGGGTGTCATTATCTCATCTTTCTTCAAATCTCTAGTATTCAAGCAAAAGAAATGTCAAATCCTCAGCTATTACTATAGGGTTCTTATCAGATCTTTGGATTTTCTGAACATTTACATTGACAGGATTAACTCTTTCATAATTTAAAAATACTAATACTACTTTTAAAAAACTTTATGTAAGACTGTTTTGAACAGAATGCATTACTGCATAAAGGTTCTTCTACAATGCAGTACTTTATGGGTAGTGAAACAGTCCTAAGCTCCTGAGGTACAGGTTTGTCCGTGCATTTGGTAATATCGTATATCAGAGTTGTTGGGCTCTGTATATCTTGCTGCACCCATAAACCTGCTGATTTTCAAAAACCAATGAAGTTATGTGCTGTGCAAGTCAAATAAGGTGTAGTACAATTTTTAAGTATGTGTTGCTGAAAATCTTTATTCTGTTATTTGGAATAGGATCCTGTTATTTAGTGGCACTCATCTTCTGACATTGCTCAATCTAAAGTAATCTACAGTTGAGAATTATGCCACGAAAGAGGGGTAAACTCTTTATTTTATATATATATATATATATATATATTTCAGCTGACTTTGGTTGAGCCTTTTTGACCATTAAAAATTAGGTGTCTGCAATTGTCTTTGGAAAATGCAACAGAGAACCCTTAGATATTTGTGCTCTTGTGCAATGCTCTTTGTTGAAACTATTTGGAAAACACTGTAATTGGTAAGTTTACTTTCTAACATGACATGACAAGACCTGCAAAATAAAGTTGCTTTAATTCAATGCTTCCAGTTGTTTGAAATTACTGACCCATGAAGTGAAGAGCAAAGTAGTTGGCATTTACAAATAATATCTGATTTGTATCCAGTGTTTCTCTACATACAAGCAAGGTGAATGAGATGTTCAAAGATATTTTTTGGTGTTCAAAAAGAAAACAGAAAAAGTGAATTGATCAGGTCTGGAGTGTAAGCTGCTACTTGAACCAGGGACACATTCAATGTCTCCTGAGCCACATATTTATGCTTGACAACCTAATTCTTCATTAACTGTCTGTGACAGTGTAATAATTCCAAATGTACTGTTTTAATATGAAGCTGTGTAAATCAAGAATATTGTACTTTTTATGGAGACAGATGTAGACTAGGCTTAATAAAGTTAGGCTAAGTTTATTCTTGGACATATTTTTTTACACAGACTTTTCATGTACTCCCTCATTGGTAAGAGATCAGGCCTGCAATTCACATTGAAAACAAAATTCATTCAGTATGAAGGTAGCTTTCCTCTTTATCAATTGAAGAGTTGCCATTGACATTCAGTTTCTGATAGGGCAAAATCTTAGATGCTGATTCAGGCACAATAAAGCCCAAGGGAATTATTTCTCCTATATTGGACACGACAGTTAAAGATAACATGACCACACAATATGAAAGGAGCACTAAGGAAGAAACATAAAAATATGTTCCACAGACACCAAGATACTGAGCGGGAGACATGAAGAAGGAGGAAGAAAGAAAAGGCAGGCATCCAAGTTGCATTCATCAAACATAGTAGCAATAAAACTATATGAAGATTGTACTCTGGTCTCTCAGGTGTAATTGCATGAATATACTCTTTCAATATTTTAGTCCTGTCCTTCTTTATACCCTCCACTAATATCAGTATTAGAACCCATATTAATAATCTAAACTTTAGCATGTCTATCATGCTTCTCATTTCAACTTAAATGCTTGCTGAAGCATAAAATTAGTAATAAAACAAAACTTCAATTTATTAGATTTAAATTGATCCGCTCTCTCTATTTATTTTGGAAAGCTTCACTGTCACATAATTGAGAGCAGTTGGCAAACGTTATAATGGAACCCAATGAAATAAAGGAAACCTGTCCAAATATCCTTTACCAACAAATCAAAATGAGGATTGCAGCCCACTGTCAGATCCACAGGATCTGACTTCATCTCATGTCCCTTTTTCCTTTCCTCCTTGTGAATATACGCAGGCAACTAATCCACAGCTGGAATACAGCTTGCTAGGGAAAATGCATGTATCTATTCCCTGATGAACCACCAGGGTTCTGTGCCACTTGAAATTCCTGTTGCTGAGCAGAATATTATTTTAAAAGCAGGCCTTTTAGAAACTTTGCTGCAAGTAATCAAAGAGGTGCGTGAGGATTAAATCCTCTCTTCTTTTGATTACCAGCATGGCCTTTGTCTTTGGAGAGACGATTACTGTTAGCAAAACACCTTATCTGTGAAAATCACTAGTTCAACCTAATCTTATCTCTATTTGCAAAACTGCCAACAGTTTTCTTGACATTTTGCAAAAGACAACATATAAGACACATAGTGCCTGGAAAAATTCCTAGAATAAACAAGTGAAGATTTCTAGCTATTCATGACGAAAGTAGTTTTTTACTTTTAGATATCCTTTCAAACTTGGTAAAATGTTCATTAATTATGTGAAACTTGCCTTTCTTTTGGTTATGATTGCCTTGTTTATTATTACCACTGTTAATGACCAAACATCAGCTAAAACAAGCTGCCAAACATTTGTGGGTTACAGCTGATGTAAAGACCCATTCTGAGGCATTCTTTAGAAGTCCTTCCCTTAGTTTTAGAGTGATATTTTATCTATCTTGCTTTTTTATCTCTCCTGATAAAGATTGTGATAGAAAAACCATCAGTACATTTCTTTTTGCAAAGAGTATGGTGGACCAGGTCTTTTTTTCTGAGTAAAATGAATAAACTATGTGGTTTTCTTCTTCCTTTCCCTTTTTGTCTTGCTTTCTTGAACCTGTGTTTTTCTCTTTTCTGACACAGATTAGCGTTTCCTGTCCTTTGCTCTAGCACTTGGCACTAGCTTTTGGTTGGGCAAAGGGCACTATGTCCCTTTGAAGAATAAGACTGGGTACTCATTCCAAAACCTACCAATGTGTGAGTTTGCACATTCACTTTAAAATCTGTTTTACACCAGCAGTTCCTTCTAGTCTCTCAGCCTTTCAATTTCCCTGGTGATTTTGCATGTTGTGTTACATATTAGTGCATGGAAATGTGTCATGGTCTGAGCCTGGCGAAATGCCAGTGCTTCCATGAGAAAACCTCTTTTCCTGGTATCTGCTGTGACATGTGATCAGAGACAGAGCAGAGCAGGCTCTAACTTATGATTGAAAGAAAAAAAAACTTTATTAACATAAAACTACAGGGAAAAAACACACAGAACACAGGATGAAAACCTTCCAAATTTCCTCCTCCTCCCCCCACCAAATTTCCTAATTCCATTACCACCCTTTGGATAATCAATTCTCAGTTCTTTGAGAAGAGAGGAGTCCCTCTTGCACCACAGACTTCATCCAGGAAACAGTCGAAACTTCTCGTGTCTCTGTGTCACGTGTGGCACTACCCGGAGAACATTTTGCCATCGTGACCTCTTCCTTCCATGTCCAGTGCTCTCACCACTGCACATGGACCAGAGCTGCTTCTAGGGTTTTTTCCCTTTGAGGATGCTTTGTCCAGTTCCAAAAAAGAGCACAGTCCCTCTCCTTTTGGGACACCTGTCCCCCCCATGTTTCACCCCCTGGGGCTGAGGGGTCTCTTGAACAGAGATCATCTTCCTCTTCTTCTTCTTCGAAGACGGAGGGCACCACCACCACCCTCCTCACCCGTCGTCTCTGTTCACACACCTTCACATCACCGCACTCTCCTGGCTCTGAGCCATTGCCTCCCCCTAGGATGCAGTCTCTGTGTCACAGGAACTCAAGGGTTCTGTCCATAGCTATCCAAGAAAAGCCCAGCCAAAAGCCACACCATCATGCCCTCCCACCTAGAATTCTTCTCAACTTCTCTCAATCTCACCAACTCCAGGAGGAATCAGCATTTGCAAGGTTTCCATCATCCCAAGAAGGGTTAAAAGTCCCAGGCTCTGCTGGTTTGGTTCATGAACTCCCACGGCTGGCTGCCCTGCTGGGCACCCCCCTTCTCCTTCACTCCAGCCGCGCTATCACAGGCACAGGCTGCTCTCTCTCTCTCTCCCTCCGGGGGGGGGGTGGAAATGGGGGATGGCTGCCCGAAGCCCTCGCAGTGCAATGCTCCTCCACCCTTCGGCCCAGGCCTGGCCTACCTCCCTCCGGCCACATGGCTCCCCTCCCCCTGCCCAGCTCGGAGCTGGACAGGGGAGAGGTCTCCTTTGGTCCAGGGCCGGAACTCAAAAGGAACTTCCAGTGGGAGTTCACAGCTTTTAACCCCTGTGTTCTCAGAGGCGTATCCATGCCCTCAGTAGACAAACCAGGTGCCAATATTAAAATCTGGACACCGATTGGCGTGACCACACCATCCCAAAAAAACCCATTTCCCCTCAAACCACTAAAAAATATCATCATAATAAGGTCAATTTCCCTAACAGAGGGGAGAAAAGACGGATGAGATGCCAAATTCCAATTGAAGTCATTACTACCTCAGCATTTACAGAAACATATGAACTTAATTCAGATAAAAGACTTGTAAAGCACGTCATTCTCCTGTTTTCCTCTAGTGGCAATAATCGAAAACTTTACAGGGAATGCAATGTCAGCAATGAAATAAGATTAAAACAAGCAAAAAAAGTTATTGATCATGAAGCTTCAATGAGTGTTCTGGAGCTTTTCTCTTTTCCTCCATCAATTATTTTGTGTGTGTGCATGTAGGTTTTTATTATTATTCTGAAAACGCCAGCACACAAACAAACCCTTTTAATAACCTCATAACAAGCATTTTCTACAGAGGTTTCACAAGAAAATAATAAAATTCAAAATAGAAAATTGAAATCTATCAGGTAGAAAAATTCAAGTTGGTATGCTTCCATTTTTACATGTGAGTAAAGGCAAGTATCTGAAAACAGGGCCACATTTACAGCTGGTAAAAATTGATATCTTGTTTTAAAAATTAGCTGGTAAAAACTGATATCTTATTATCTTATTTACAGATACCAATAAACTCTGATAACTAATTGTTAGGTACATACAGGATATAAAATTGTTGGAGGATGGAGATGCCCTATGAGTAAAATGGAGTCTTTCAAGACTTCAGGCTCTGGTTGTTCAATACATGTAATAGATGTATTGAACATGATGCTTAGATGTCCATTTTTTAAACAGAAATATAAGCAAATACACTAATCACCTGTAAATTGCTAGATGGCTAAGATTGAATAACTCTGTGATTTTAAAAGTAGGCAGTATGGTTAATTGTCTTAAACTTTTATTTAAAGAACCTACGTTTAGGTTGCAAGCTTGAAAATTCTGAGTATGAAGCAAGTAAGATCTGCGATTAGGTTACATCCTGAACTCAATGGATTACAGAAGGAAAAATGCTACTTATATCAAAATGTTTAATATGCAGCCAGCACATTATCATTTAAAAAAAAAGAGAGGCAAGACTGATTTGAGCCTTCAATATATAAATAAATAATGGAGGGATTAGTAGACTTAACCTATGGTTCAATGTAGGGCATGCACTGGATTAAGTCCAGGAGATTTTAGACTGTGATAAACAGTAGATGAAGGTATAAAGTTTGCTTTATGCTAATTTTTACTGTGTTTCAGCTGGAAGAAACTCTCCTGGCTGCACATTCCTGGGAATACTGACATGTTCCATGGTCTGTGCCTTCCATTTTTGCCAAGTAAACAGAACATCACCACTGGGGAGAACCAGCGAAATATGGGTTGACTATTGGGTCATCTGGTCCTGTCACTAAGAAAAAGCTCTGAATCTGTGTTCGAGTGGGATGAGAAGAATGCAAGAGGAGGACGGAATCTGACAGTCGACTTTCTCTCCCTTTCTGTGGTGGCAGCATGGAGAATGTCTGTCTCCCTAAAAGCACTGCAGTTTGCATTCTGGAAAGCTCCCTGCAGGAAACAGCTTGACTAAAGAACATTTCAATAAAAATGAGTTCTGCTGTCCATGAAAGATGTCTTTCAGCAGGTTCTGTTATAATAACTCGCTTGTTTTGAAAAATTGGAAGAGAGGTAAAAAGAATAGAAAGCAAAAAGCAAATCTCCACATCCAAACAAACAAATTAATTAAAAAATATGAAACATTTACTACAAGTGGTTTGGGTTTGTTTGGATTTTTTTGCAAATGCCTGCCTTTAACAAATTCAGAGTATCTTCCTGGACATTGAGTGTTCTGGTCCCCCAGCACAACAAAAGTGAATCAAAAATGGTTCAAAAAGTTTGCATCCTGGAGACTGAGCACTCAGGCTGGAAGTGCAACACAAAGATTGAATATCTTCTCAGGTGTTACTGGTTTCTCAGGAAGTGCCACTTTTGTCCTCCTGACCCATGACTGAATAGTGCAAGCAAGTATTGCCATCAGTTTAAGAACTGGAAAAAACAAAAAAACCCAGTTAATTCTTTGACTTCAATTACCTTATTTTGAACATTTTTCTCATTCTTTTTCATGACTTTTCCAATGCATTAAAAATATTATTTGGCTTCCATTAATGTACCCTGTGTTAGGAAGACCTCCTAAACCACTTCTGGGGCTAGGCATCTGTAGATATGAAAAGCTTCTTTCTTATCTCAGCAAGCTTATATTGCAGACTTGAATATAATGTTGTCTAGGTATATGGAGAAACATAAAGTTACTTTAAGCTAGCTAAACACTATTTGAAAGCTACTGTTAAAGGCTATGTTAAAGCTACTGTGTCACGGAATAAATAAAATAAGAAATTCTGTCATGTGCATCTTGGATTCTAAAGAAAAAATTGCACTATAGAATAGTCATAAATAAAATTGGAATAGATTATAGAATGTATGTAAAAATCAAAGTTTATCTTTAAAAAATGAAGCAGAAACATGAAAACTAATTATTATTAATAAAATTAATATTATTATTAAGAAATGCACAGTGTCCATACAACCTCCCAGTTTTTCATCCCTTTCATGTTCTAACTTTGTTCTTTCCTTATACTGCATTTAGTTCTGATTTTATGTAATTTTGCACAGTGAAGTCAGTTTGCTGTGAGCACAATTATTTTCTAGCAAGCAGAGGTGCTTTTGTGTTTATATTTTGTGGCTATAACTGGGACAGCAAGTTTAGAAAATTGAGCTCAATGTCTTATTGACAACATTAAAGAAAATGCTGCCAGCTGGCCTTTGTGATTCAGTAAGCATGTGAGTAAAATTAATTTTTCTATTTCAACTTCTCTCTCATCCTGCTTTTTCATAGAATGGATAATGAGGCTTCACATAAGTTTTTATGCTAAAATAAACTACACATAATTAATTTGATAATTAATTATTATAATTATTTTTCCTAACCATTCCAAAAACTAAAATAAATGGGAGAATTTTTTTACTGACTATAATCAGCTACCCCACAGAATATATGGCATGCCACGTATTGCTCTAGTATATTACTATGCTTTTATAATTGCATTCTATGCAATTTTCAACATAATGAATCCTCATTTATGTAAATTTGATTAGTGAATATGTTCCATGGGTAATTAGGGAAACCGATTACATGACTCTACCTTGGTAAAGGGGTTGGACTTAATAATCCCCAAGGTTCCTTCCAGCTCTAACTATTCTGTGATTCCTCTTCTGTAATGCGCACCAATCTTAATGACACTCCTATATAACCATTTTATTGTATTAAATTCAGGAATGTAAGTGTTTAAAAAAAAACTTTGCATTTCATAGCCAAGGGAACAGTAGACAGTCACAGAGTACCCTAAGACAGAAATAGGGTATAAGGAAATCTTTACATTTAAAAAAATTTGTAAATCTTTCTGAAAACACAACAAAAATGAGGATCTGAAAAGTATGCCTTGTAGTGATAAACCAAGAAGTTCAGTCTCCTTGGATTAGCCAAGAAGAAATTCAGGAAGAGAAGAAATTTCTTGGTTACAGTTTCAAAGTTTCAGCATGTGTAAGGATTGCTGGTAGCAAACAACAGTTTATTGTACCATAAAAAGGCACAACAAGACCAATGTTTGGAGACACATTCAGGCAAGATATGAAGGATTGACTTTAAATAGTGTGAACAATTTAACTATGGAAATATGAGGATTTGAATTGATACCTTTCTATAAGGATACTAATTTTCTCCTGTTCAGAGAAACAATGAATAAATTACTGATCTGTGTGTACCATGACACAGAAAGCTCTAATTACTTTTTGGACTCAAAATATATCAGGCTTTCTCTTTTCTATCTATAGTATTTTCCAGCAATGCAACCTCCCCAACCTGATTGGTCTTTATGCTTCCTGTATTGATTTACATTCAGTAAATTTCAGCCAAGAGCTGACTCCTGATGGTTCTTTTTTACATGCACTGTATGTAACCAATCAACAACATCACACACAGAGTTGAAATGGATATTGAAATTAATCCTGCTAAATTTTTACATGAATGGTCAGTCACGTGTAGAGAAAATAAAAATATTTGATTTACTGTAAAATATTTTTGGATTCCTATATGTAGACTTATAAGTAGGGATTATATTATTTTATAGGGTTGTTTAAAATATCTTGAGTAACACTAAATGGACTTTTTTTTTCCTTACTTGCTCAGCTGTCTTAATGGATATAGGCCAGAAAAGCTGATGAAATCTAGTAGGAGATGAAATGTAGATTTTTTTCTGGCTGCAGGTTTGCCTTCTGCAGTGGAAACCTTACCAACTCTGGAATGAGAGCATGAACAGTTAAATGACCTGCAGTTAAACTAACTTAATCTGGTAAATGTGGGGCACTTCAAACTTTAGCGGCTGTGCAGGTAGTAGGGAGGGTAGCAAAGGGAAATACAGAAGGAAAGGGCTGAATTCTGGCACATGTGAAAGGGTTGCAAGGAGTCAGCAGGTCAGGCTGGCCCATAATAGTTGTGTTTGTGTTTCCTATTGGCTGTCTTAGGGGGTGGTGTTAATCAGTTTCACAGATTTTCCCTCTCTTTGTACACTTTTCATCTCAAAAATGTACAAATTCCAGGACAAATGGAATAGACTATGTTTTATGGTGCCTTCTCTAAAGGGATGGAAAAATGCCCAACAGCTATTAATTAATTTGAGCTGACAATGACCCTGTGAGAAAGAGAAGCATTTACAGGTGAAACTGAGAGAGGCTTTTTCTTAAGGTCACAAGGACCTTTGTGGCAGAGCTGAGAATTGTATCCAAGGGTTTTGGCTCTTAATGCTATGCTAAGAGGCATCACACTATCTTCTCTTCCACATCCCACTGACAGATGCATGAACAGCTGCATGATTTGATGTTTATAGATGCTTCTATGTGACTTTTAATTCAGAGTAATCTATGAAAAAGACATGTTGATATTTGTAGAGTTAAGTAGATTAAACTGACCCCCTGAAAAGGTGCACATCCTTTAACCATTTTTATTAATGCATCCAAAGTGCATTACTACACATACCAAAATCACATAAATTCCGAAGTCTGCATTTTTTGAACAACCTCACTTATGCTCTCATGGAATGTGCTGGCTGAAATACAGGAATGTGAAATTCTTTCTTCTTCCCTTCTCCGTCTCTTTTTCTGCTGGCTATTCATATGCTAGACAGACATTAAAAGGAAAAAAGGAAGGGTGAAGAGGTTTTAATCTCCAGCCCTCCAAAATCTATATGTTCATATTTGTTCATATTTTATTTCCAAGTCAGCCAAACTTCCTGTTGCTTAAAAATAGCTGTACTGGAAATCCCATGGGTAAAAAAGGTACATGTGAAAACATTGATGCAATCATCTTCCATTTCCACTGAAGATAATAATATTGTCTTAGTCAGTTTTACACCATCTCTTCTAGCCCCAGACTCAGGAATTAGTTCATATATGCATGAAACTGTAGAAAAACATAAAATTGACAGTACACATTCAATTATCACAAATTTCCATCTGCTTTTTAGTAAAGGTTTGGGCTGATCTCTGTGTTGTCTTAACTATTTCATCCATCTCAAATATTTGTCCGCGTTTTCAAGATCTGTCTCTCTCATTTGGATGCTGGTAAAACTTGAGGCTTTAAATTCTTTGTGGATTAAGGAAAATAAAGAAAAACCCTGTAAAACAGGGCTGACTGATTGACTAGACTTGATTTTGGCTTCTGTATCAAACTAGAATTTCCACATAAATGGATTTAAATGTCTTTTACATTTTTGCAATTTAGGGTACCTTTAACACTAGGTTCTCTCCAGCATTTTTAACATACTTTTCTTAATCTTTTGATATGTATGATACATTTCATAGTGCTCTTCTCTGTGGATTTTAATGCGATTTGATGTTGCATAAAAAAATCTTGCATGAAAGGGCCTGAACACAGTAATTCAGAAGGTCTTTTAGTTGCCCTAGATTGTGCCTTAGTCAAGCAGAATGTGATTTTACTGGCCTATGTGCCGTGCCCAGAGTAGAACAGTCTAGGGAGAGTCACTAAACACCATGGCTGTTTTGCTCCAGTTCTGGCCATCACATTCTAAGAACCTCAGTGGTGTTGCTTAGTCAGCCTCAGGAGTCCAGCATAAAAGTCTTTCTTTTTCAATTATATATGGTCCTGTCATGAATTTCATAGGCAGAAAGCTGAAAACTGATAATTCAATAATTTAGTCCTGACTATTTTTGAAATATGCATTTATGTCCATTTTCTGGACTAACTAAGAAAATGTAAGCAATGGTATTACTTATATTAGTGAAGAAAATATGACTATACTAAAATCCTTAAGAGTGAAACCTGGGAAAGATTGGATCAGCAATATTTATATGTAAACTGTTTCTCAATGGGCCAGTTTTATTTACTCAGGCTGTATCACTAGGTTTCGCTCTTTTCTGACATGTCACTCTTTTTTAAAATCTTTTTTTTTTTCAAATCTTTACAAAGCTTCCTTGGCTCCTAAGTTTACCTTCATGGCCTTAGAATGTTCTTAACTCTGCCTATTCTGGTCTCTTTATGGAGAGAATTACTCTTTATCATATGTCTAATTTCTTATATGTGTCATTTCTTTTTCACATGGATTCTATGAGATATAAAAGATTTTTTTTTGCATATTTTCTTAAATCAAATACCTTTTTCAGGAATATTCTGTTATTGAAGTTTAAATGCTCTCTTTTGAACTGTCTACATTCTTCGCTAATTTTCAATTTTCAAAGTGCTGCTGTGACATTCATGTCTGCATACTCTGAAACCCCAAATCAAAGAAAGACCCAAAGCTCTCCTTAAGCACATGCAAAAAAAGGTGGCCACAAATTTACATTTTCCTTAAGATAGCATCAGAATATGGGCTTCTTGGTTTCAGTCTGTAAAACACTACAGAATTTCCATGTTTATGTTACTCTTTTTATAGAGCTGAGGAACAGAATTATTTTTGTCTCTGAAATCAGCCTAGTCAGGTAGCTGTTACTTGTTCTACAATTATTAATGGCATACAAATATATAAAACAGCAGTTAAACACTTATATCCATAAAATATACTTCAGTAAGTACATTTGAAGGTATGTATGTTTTGTCCTCATTATATGAGGACAAACAAAAAAAAAAAGACAAGACAAACAGTTAATCAAGTGACTTACCAGTCACTGTGTATAACTGTGATCCAATTGCTGCACGTGGTCTGACTAACACTGACTTATGGAACTTTTGCATCTACCACAAGAGGCTATGGCTGAGCTAAAACTTTAAATTCTTAATCCATTTGTTATTGAGTGAAGCATTGACTCGGGATAAAAAGTCATATAAATTCTCAGATTTAATGGCCTACATTGAGATGTGCCATTTCGCTATTTCAACCGACATATTTTTTCCCTAATGTGGATTTTTGTATGACAGGATAGGTGCATTGGCTTCACAGTTTTCACCTAAGTCAGGCTCTGACTGACACTGTACTTGACTATGAATTTGAAATGTGTCCTGGTGCCCAGGATATTTTTAACCATGTAGGGGAATGGCATAAACCATAGCATAGACATGACATTTTCTCCTCTAGCCATCCACCAAGAAACAGCTGAAGCAGGTAGTTCCATTGCTCTGGTTACGAACCTGCCTGGAAACTCTGTTTTAGCTTGTGGGAGACAAGAAATCCTATTCAATCCTATTCTTGCTCAAAAGAAAGCACTCTGGGAAAGGTTCAGCTAACAAGGAGGTAAGAAACAGGTCATGTAACCAGCACAGGTTGTATAGCTGGCCTGTGCTTGCCTCGTGCATGAGGCAGTGACTGGTTGAGGAGATGCATGGACACCACATGATCAGAGAGCTGATTAGGTAAAGGGATGCATGAACAGTGACACTGCAGTGGCAGGCAGCCAATGACTACTTGTTTTTGGTTCAAGTTTAGAACATAAATGTTCTTGGTTCATTAAAATAAATGACCTTCTTTGGGAGAAGCAAGGAGGTCCATGTGTCTTTGTTCCTCATTGCTACAAGTGGCTGCCCAAACCGGGACCTTTCAAAGGTGGTGAAAGATGTGGACTATTCCAGTAGCAACTTTCATTCGACCAGGAATTGGGTTAGACCAGGAAAAGTTTGGTAAAGGAACCCACATATGTGCCCATGACCTATCAGGTGAGGAGTGGAAGAATTATGGGAGGAAAAATATCCGTGAAAAAAAGACAGAGCCTAGACCTGTTATGGCGGCTCCTGCATTGGCTAAGAACCTTGCTGGATTGGGTGCCCATACACGTAAAAGATTTCCCTTCTACTGGGACTTCCCAAGCCTGGCAGGCAGTAGGACAGAAACTTTTTAATATTGTCAGGAATGATGATGGCACCTCGCTACTTGGGGGTCTATTAAGGCAGCTATTAAAAAAACTTGGGCAGAGGTCCGCGTGTCTTTGTTCCCCATTGCTATGTTAGCTGTCATTAAACCTAGTGCTTCTGATATCTGTGATGCTGCTTAGTGAACTGTAACTTATTAGCCATGCTCACTTTCTCACCTTCAGCTTTGCAGCAAAAGGTATCCTCTGTAAACTTATTGCTGGTATAGACCCTTTAATAGTGAAAATTTTCCTTAAAGAAAAGGGGCTGACATTTTAGTTTATGGCAAGCTGACAAAATGACATAAATTACATGAAATCTGAAAGCAGCAGTTCAGTTTATTCAGTCTGCATGACATGGTGATCTTAAAAAATGGAACAAGATGGAAATAAATGATGGTGAAAATGAGATATGTATTTAGAGAGTGATGAAATGATTCAAAGACAGGTCATCTTTGGTGAGATATTTGTGTCATTATGTTGACATAGTCAATATATCATGACATGGGCAGTGGCCCTGGTCCAATGCCTATCGAAGCCAGAGACAGCACTCTGTGCAGAGCATTTAATTCAGGCGGCAGAATTCTCTCTTAAAAACCTTTGGTGATACAAAATTGCAGCTACTCTAGTTACCCTCTCTTCCTTCTTCTTCTTCTGTTTGATGAGACAGCTTTGGGAGGTGGACACCTGTATTCACAGGTTCAATGGTCAGCTCTATCAGGGTCCTGGTTTTGTTAATCTTTTGTTCATGCTGTAATGAATGAAGATCTTTCATAACCCAAATCCAAGAGGTGGATTTTCCTTCATGTAACACAGCATTCATGATCTTCTCAGTTTTGGCTTGAATCAGATATTCTGGTGAATCAGTAGAGTGATATTTTGATATTTTCAAAATTGTAACTTGACTGGTTGAGAACAAATACATTCCTGAATACAAAAATAAGGCAAGCCCCCAACTAAATGTCAACAATAATGTTTCTGCATGAAGTGATTTACTCACAAAGTGTTGAAATAGAGATGTTTAGCAATCCATATTTATCCTTTAAAATAAAATAAAAAAAATATTAACCCCCCAACCCCTAAAAAATCTGGCCACACTCAATTTTTTTTAAGGATGCAGCCTGACAATCAACTTATACTGAAAGGAAAGTTTCCAATATCTTCAACACCCATGTTTTGATGAAAAATTAATGAGATAATTGTAAAGGCCTAACAGGCAATTTTAGAACTGTTGCCCATGGTACACAGGAACTTTACAGGACAGCCATGCAATGAAAGTTAATGGAGAAATAACCATAAGCATGGTGAAAGATATTGAAACATGATATTCTTATTCCCACTGGCTGCTTTAATAGAACAAAAATGATCATTCAATTTAACTTTAAACAAGGGTCACATAGCTAAAAGGAAAAAATTTTGTGGAAATTTAAAGAAAGATAAAAGTGAAGCAGAGCAAATTGTTAGGACTCTATGAAGGAGGCTAAGACTCTTTAGCAAGATGTTGTCCTAGACATAGTCTTCCCAAGCTGTCAATCTTGGGAAGTCAGAGGTAGGGTAGGAAGGTGTACTGGTGGATAAAATAAAAGGAAATCTCTCCTTCTTCATTTTAAGCGCACAAAGATCTGCTATAAGGTTGATAGTGAAAGGACCTCCAGCTGTAGGTAAGAGGAATTACTTTGGTGCTTTTTCAAAGTTCTGTCCAAGATAAAATACAGTTCTCACATAGTAATGAAAACTGAATGTTCATGAGAGGCCCATACAACATGGTTACATAGAAGCTCTTTGATTTTTTCCCCCCAATCCCTACAAGTCTCCTTATTATGAATGTCCTCAGAATCTTTAACCCACCTCTTTAGTTTAAGTAATAACTAGTCATTTGCCAAAGATGTCACTATGACTTTGAAAAATTACCTAAAATCTAAGGAAGCTGCAGTGCTCATTGTGTCCAGGGGAATTAATTGGGTACAAGTATCTCCTAAGTGCTCTTGTACTGTAAACAATGTATGTTATTAGCTGTGGATTTATCTACTTTTTTCTACATTACACACATTTTGAAGGATGACTCAGATTATTCTTGCTCTGTATTGCTTTGTTCAGTATTAATCCTTTCTTTTCTTACCTATCAGATTCCTTACTGTTCCTATAATTTAGGACACTTTATAGCAAAGCTGAGGTAGCCTGAGCAAAACTGGGGCTTTAATATGATGAACACAAGCACAATTTTAGAATGGACTCCTCCCTGAGGAGTAAGGTGATAAATACCCTGCAGTGGACAATAGCTTAGAGGGAAGGGAAGGGAAGGGAAGGGAAGGGAAGGGAAGGGAAGGGAAGGGAAGGGAAGGGAAGGGAAGGGAAGGGAAGGGAAGGGAAGGGAAGGGAAGGGAAGGGAAGGGAAGGGAAGGGAAGGGAAGGGAAGGGAAGGGAAGGGAAGGGAAGGGAAGGGAAGGGAAGGGAAGGGAAGGGAAGGGAAGGGAAGGGAAGGGAAGGGAAGGGAAGGGAAGGGAAGGGAAGGGAAGGGAAGGGAAGGGAAGGGAAGGGAAGGGAAGGGAAGGGAAGGGAAGGGAAGGGAAGGGAAGGGAAGGGAAGGGAAGGGAAGGGAAGGGAAGGGAAGGGAAGGGAAGGGAAGGGAAGGGAAGGGAAGGGAAGGGAAGGGAACAATTGGTATTTTTCCCTCTTTAATTTTCTGTATCAAAAATGCCATAAAACTCTTCTCATTTTTCAGGACTATTTTTCCTAGAACTCAGAGCAGGAATTAATATGATCTAAAATGTTATTTCTGGAACAAATTTTGACCCAAAGGGAATTCAAATCATTAATCTGAGGAACATGCTGCAGGTGATGTTTGAAAAGCACAGAGCTGCCAGTGGCACAGAACCAGGTAATGTTGTCCTTTACTCACTGAAATCATTGTTGTTGCTAGGATTTCAGGTTTTGTTTTGCTGATGAGTTGGGGCTTTTTTTCCCCTTTTCTGCCTACCTGATTTCAAAAAATGCTTTTGGTGAATTCTTACTGGTTGTAGCATATTTTTTCTGTTGATATGTGTATCAATGTTGATATGTGTATCAATATCTAGCATTTTGGGATTGTTTTCTTGATAAATTTTCCATTCATTTCTTGGTTTGTTTCTTCTTTCTATAATAATGGTATAACCAGGCTCTTTTGAATTCAAAGGTCAGTTGGTGAAGTCTGAGTAGAGAGGTGCTTTGACACCATTTCAGGAACATCATGATCAACTGCAAAACCAATTAGCAGTGTTGGACAAATGGGTGCAAATCATCAGTAGCACTGTGATTCCCAAGCTTGCTCTTTCTCAGGGTAGTGCTGAGAGCAGCAGTTTATTTGTTCTTTAACTCACTCAGGAAACCAGTCTGAATTGTGTGAAAGCCCAGCTAGATTGAGTTGTTCTTACACATGCCATAGAAAGGAGGAAACATGGATATGCATATTAAACAAGATATCCCTGGGCAGTGTGTGCAATAGAAGTGGAAAGGAAGGTGATAATTCTTGCTTATATAATTACTCTGCTTTCTTTCTGAATTACGTACTTTAAAAGGTGATGAGGCTATATAAAAGCCTATTGATCTTTCATGCATTCTTCTACTATCTGGCCTCAAAACTTTTTATGGTCAGCTGATTTTTTCACGTCAAATACTGTATGACTGTTTCTGTGAAATTGTCTATTAGAAACATACTGTACATACAATAGGCTGCTCTTAAAACCTGCTATGTATCTCAATCCGAGGACCATATAGTCAAGACCAACACATAAGAAATCAGTAGGTCACTGAGATATATGTACCAGACTGGAAGACCACTTACACAGGAGGATTTCACTGAAAGACAATAAAGAGAATGTACCATGGGAAAATACTCTGAAAGAATTTTGAACTTATGGTTGCTCTTTGCAAGATCAGAAAAACCTGAAGATTAAAAAAGAAGGTCAGTTAAGCTTTTCCTTTACTTATGTTTTAGCTTTTTGAGGAAGAAGCTAGAAACTGTAATAGACTGTTGTTAACATAATGATATTGATGAAGAAGGCTAGAATATTTTAGTCAAGTTATACAGAGAATTGCACTCCCTGTTCAAGCGGTAGACAAATGCGCAGCATTCACTGAAACAATTAACTGGTGCAAATATAAGAAAAGATGCATAAGCTCTCAGCATGTATTCAGTTAAGGGCCAGAAAAAACCTGTTCATGCCAGTGTGAACCATAGTTCAAAGAACTGGAAAATTCAAGAGAGTTTGCCTGAAAGTTTCCACTATGGTTTTTGCTAAAAATACTTTCATTTAAGCTAACAGTGTACCTTATTCTAAGGTAGATCATTAATTTTCTCTTTATTTTGATTTAAGAAAAAAGATTTAAATGACATATTCTTTTGTGCAACATTAACATGCAGTAAAATAGCCAGTCTGACAAAAGAGCATAATTAACATCAATCTTTTTTCTTGAGTTTACTAGTTACATTTAAATCTTAAATAAGTATTTACTTTCTTTATTTAAACACTCAACTATGAAAGTAAAATAGAAGAGCATCACAATTTCCAAATTAGCAAAATCTTTTAAAAACTACATTTAGAGAGGCTATAAAAGAGCTAGAACTGATTCCCTCTACTCCCATAATAAAAGAGATAATGCTGAATTTTTGTGTGAAACTGCATGGCTCTTGCTAAAAGGTCTTAGTATCATAGCAGTAAAAAATTCAGATTTTTTTTTTCAATGCTTTCTTCACATTATTCTCCAGTTGTACTACATGTATTATAACTGAAAGAGAAGAACTTTTCGATCTCATTCTTGTTTTCCACAGTTCTCTGTTGAGCGCTGTAAGTTTTTTATACACCCACATTTATTAGGAAATAATACAGGTATGTGATATACTCTGTGCATTTTCAAATCTAGTCTTCCATAGGCATCACAAGGTGAAGAGCTTATTATTCAATGCTGTCCACATAGTTTCAATGGATTTAAAGGGCATAATTCTCAATGAAGATAGAGGTACTCACTTCTATAAGTAGACTTTTCTTTTCTTTTTTCTTGCCTTGCCTTGCCTTGCCTTGCCTTGCCTTGCCTTGCCTTGCCTTGCCTTGCCCTGCCCTGCCCTGCATTGCCTTGCCCTGCCCTGCCCTGCCCTGCCCTGCCCTGCCCTGCCCTGCCCTGCTCTGCCTTGCCTTGCCTTGCCTTGCCCTTGCCCTGCCCTGCCCTGCCTTGCCTTGTCCTGCCCTGCCCTGCCCTTGCCCTGTCTTGCCCTGCCCTTGCCTTGCCCTGCCCTGCCCTGCCCTGCCCTTGCCCCTGCCCTTGCCCTTGCCGAAACCTTCCCTTGCCGAAACCTTCCCTTCCCTTCCCTTCCCGAAACCTTCTTTTTTTCTTTTTCTTTTTCTTTTTCTTTTTCTTTTTCTTTTTCTTTTTCTTTTTCTTTTTCTTTTTCTTTTTCTTTTTCTTTTTCTTTTTCTTTTTCTTTCTTTTTCTTTTTCTTTTCTGGTTTTGGCCCTAATATCCCTTATTCTACCCCTAATCTTTTTAATGTCAATTTTGGAAATTCTTCATCCCACATTAGTAGTTTGAGGTAAGGGAGTAATCCTGGAAAAGGCAGCTCCTGAGATGAAAATATATGTTAGACAGGAAAGAAAAACCTGTGTAAAGATGACAGTTCTCATTTATTATGATTTAAGCTCCTTGCCAAGGTACAAAACGAATGTATTGTAATGAATTTAGGGAGAGCTTAGGAAGCTAGTGAAACTTGAAAGAACATACCTTAATAGCAACTAAAATAAAAAATAAATCTGAGTCCATGAATTTTTTCTTTGCATGAGGGGATATGTGTGTCCTTTCTTGTTTGCACACGTATTTCTTTATACATGGGTGAAAAAGAAGTGTAGCTCTCTATCAAAAGCATGCTTTGGAATGAAAAATTCTTGTGTAACATTTTTTAAATTCTATATTTTTAAAGAAATTGTTTACTTCACTTCATCATGAAATTGTCAGTGACCCAAACCCATTGTTGGGAAATTAATTTAGATGTTTGTCCAGAATAACCGATTCAATCACTTAGAAAATGGCAAAAAGGCCATTTTCTTTTCTTTTAACCTTTTAGGCTAAAGGTAGAAATAAACATTCATCTGCAAAAAATTAAACATTTAGAATAAATCCAAATACAATTAGTTTTTTAAGCACTATAAAATGGGGTTCAAACTCTAAATAGTTAAATAAATAACAAGGATTGTGCTGAGCTGGATTAAAAAAATTAATTTCATTCTTTCCAAATTCCTTTGACTTCAAGCTCCAAATGAAACTTGAATCTTAAAAAAACAAAAACAATTTTGCAGGATTTTGTTGTTGGAAATCCATCAAGAGGATGTAGCCTAGCATTAAGAGGCTAAGTCTGGAACCTGAGGTTAGACCTTCAAAGAATAAACTATTGACAATGACAGCAAGAATGCAAAAGCGAATTGTCTGGTGCACAGGATTTGGATTACAATTATTTATAAGTATTTTACTTAAAAGAAAACAGAAGAAAAATAATTTTTAAAAATGCACTTAGTGGACACTTTTACATGTATGGCATTTCCACTCAAAATTGATATTTGTTTTCTCTTATTTTTTTTTTTTTTCTTAACTTAAAAGTTTAGAGATGTTTTCAAGCTTGGAAGTCAAGGGAAAAAATTATGCTGTTGTCATTTGTTTGCTTTCATTACTAGCTTATGATGTCAGAAAAGATAAATTGTATGTTTCCTTGATTTTGCCTCTTTACTGAAGTTTATTTGCTTTTCTTCTACATAAAACTCTATTTTCAGGAACTAATAAATTCAAAGAAAGATGGTCTTCTTTTACATGACTAGAATATGTGTTCAGCAATGTACTAACTCTAGCCTGCCTACCATCTGAAGGCATTAAAGGACACTCTTAACTACTTGTGAGTTATTTGTGGTTCCCATACAATTTCATACAATCAGAGAATAGTTTGGGTTGGAAGGGGTCTTAAAGAACATTCAGTTCCAAACCCCTGCTATGGAGGGGGACACATTCTACTACACCAGGTGGCTCAAATCACTGTCCACCCTGGCCTGGAACACTTCCAAGGCTGGGGCATTCACAGCTTCTCTGGGCAGCCTGTGTCAGTGTCTCACCACTGTCATAGTGTTCTATCTTCTAATTCCGTAGCTCCCACCCAGCTTTCTTGTAGATCCCCTTTAGGTACTTGAAAGCTCCTATGAAGTCTTCTGTGGAGCCTTCTCTTCTCCAGGCTGAACACCAAATGTCTCAGCCTGTCTTCATGGGAGAGGTGCTCCAGTCCCCTAATCATGTTCATGACCCTCCTCTGGGCCTGCTCACATCCTTCTTAGATTGTGGACCACAGAGCTAGACATGGTACTTCAGACAGGGTCTCACAAAAGCAGGGCAGACAAGAAGAGCCACCTCCTTCAACCCACTGGTCATGCTATTTTTGGTGCAGCCCAGAACTTGTTTGGCTTTCTGGGCTGCCAGCGCACATTGCTGGCTCAGGCTGAGGTTCTGCTGAACCACCATCCTGAAGTCTTTCTCCTCAGAGCTTCTCTCAATATATTCCCTGACCAGCCTGTATTTGACCAGCTTGGGATTGCCTGACCCAGAAGCAGGACCTTATACTTGGCCTTGCTGAACTTCACAAGATTGCACAGACCCACCACCCAAGCCAGTCAAGGTCCCTCTGGATGACATCAAGTCATTGACCACAACTCTTAAGTGTGACCATCCAGCCAATTCCTTATTCACAGGGTGTTTCATCCATCAGGTCCTTGTCTCTCCAGTGTGGAGACAAAGATATCATGCAGCACAATGTCAGATTTCTGGAATGCGGCCAAGGTATAGGACTACTGTGTGCTGTATCACATTAATTTTGGTAATTTTTCTGTTCTTCATCTTTTTTTTGCCATTTATGCAGTGCTTGCAGTGCAAAGATGACACGCGGAATTTTGTACCTGAGGATGCTCCAGAAGCAATATGCTCCCAAAACAGCAGGGACCCTATTCTAGGTGAAAAGTAGTGATAATCCAAAATATAACAGCTTCTTCAGTCTGAAAGTAGGAAGCACTTTTTGTGCTCTATTTCATTAAGAAATAGAGATGGGAACAGTATTGCATCAAAAAGGTCAATTACAGTAGATTTAGACAGGGGATTTGCTCTGTGTCTTAGCAGTCACTGTTTTATCCAGCATCTCAGCTGGACAGCTTAGAGGGTGGAGTGTGGATGACTGATGGTTTTGGATTGTAAGGGCTCAACATGCAGAAATAAGGATACCTTTACTTGTCATTTCCAGAAGAAAGTGTATGAAACCTGGCAGCATATAAAAGTAATGTGAAGACTCAGTTTTTTCAGACTTAAAATATGTTCATCTGCATGCCTTTCCACATATACATACCCCCAAGTAGTGCTGAAAGTTCGGGGATTTTTGATCTTTGGATTGGTAAGGCTGCAGCCAATTTGAGTAGGAGTTTGAGGACCTACTTTAACAGTGGGAGATGTTGGTGTATTTTCAAAAGAGAGGAGAGAGGAAAAGGAAAAGAACTGAGTGTTTCAAGACATGTCTTCAAACGCTACAGTGTTTGGAGACTAGTCACCAGTTACAGATATGAATCTTATGTTTCCCATGGGACTTATTCCTGAACAACATCTCTAATCTAAAGTCTAGTCTATTTAGCATGCACCGACAATTTCCAAATGGCCAGGAGCTTTGCTTTGAGCTTCTGGGTGCTTGAGCCATGATTTATCAGACACTTGTAACACAGAGCAGTACAACATCCTTTGAGCTTACTAAGGCACAACACTGACACTGCTGATAGAAATTCAATTTCTCCTCTTCTGCTCCTTTCTGTTAGGGACTGAAAGCTCCAGCCACAGTGAAGTAAATAATAGCTGAAAGGCAGAAATATCTGAAACCACTCCAGTTGTTTTCAAAATGATTGTGTGACTGTGCCCTGAGAGAGCTGAACACATGATGGCAGTAGGATGCTGCAGCTGACTGTGGATGGTGGAAATCCTGGACCATAACAATATGACTGTTTCGGGTAGTTTAGTTAACTTATAAAAAGGGGATATTTGTGGAGGTCCACCATCTTCTAGGAACTGCTTCTAGTTCTAGGTCACAAGAGTAAAAATTTACATTAAATTCATTGCATCCATGGAGACTTATTTGTATGCTTGACACCTTGTCCAATTTCCTTTTAGGGCAGGAAAGAGAAACTCCTTCTATCATAAATAATGTGAGGAATCTGATTTTAAAAATTACCTGTGGAATTTTACAGGTGCTTATCTCTTCTTCAGGAAAATGTTACAAGAAATGAAAAATCACCACTTAAATCACCTCTTCCATCAAGCACTAATGTAATTTCTTTGACAGTCCTAAGGAGTCCTAGGCAATTTAGTCACTTGTTGTACAGCGTCTGAGGTCCTTTATACCTCAGAATAATTTTCAGACCTTTCTCTCTATCCTTTTTCCTATTATTCTAATACACAGAAAATGCACCTCTTAAGAGTAGAGTAAGCAGCACTGCAAGGAACTTTCCATTAAAATTTAAAATACTATCAAAACTTTACATATAGAGTGATGGCTCACCATTCTGAGTGATCACAACTGAAAACCAGTCTTATTGACAGGATTTCTTAATCTTTAAACCTCTTATGTGCTTGCTAAAGTGTTTGCTGGAAAAGGAAGAATCTTTTTGCATGTCTCCAGATTCAAAATATTCAACATGCAATGGTTCTCAAAAACCAAATAATTCTTTGCAACTAGACTCCTGTCACTTCGTCTGTGGGCTTCTTAACCATGGATTTTCTGCCAGATGCAAGCATATTTGTATTACCTAAATACAAAGAAAAAGTCAAATTTCCTCATATTGTAAACTTTTTAGACTTTTATAAGAAAAAGGTTTAAAATTTCTACCTACCCAGAAATAGGCTGCAGAATTTTAATTAACCAAATGATTCCATGATATCTTTAAATATAGACCACACAGAAGTAAAAACTCTGAGGTGACAAAAAGAAAATATCAAGAAGCATAGAACCATAACATCATTAAGGTTGGAAAAGACTTCAAGATTGAGTGCAACCATCAATCTAACACTGCCAGATTCACCGCTGAACCATGCCCCTAAGCAGCCCATTTTCATGATTTTTTGCTCTACAGAAAAATCTGAGGATCTTGAAAGATTTTAGGATTTGTAGTCTGAGTAAGATGTAGAAGGCAGATATTACCAGATAAGGAGGCTGATCTGTGAGGTGCTAATCTGTTGCTGCCTTCAAACTATTGCTTCCATCATGCTCAAATAAGTTCTAGCCACCTAGTTTTGATCTGAGACTTGGCATCCCACAAACCAGTCTATTTCAGCAATAAAGCCAAATGAGCATTGCAGCACCCACTATAAGGAACTATTTGATTTCCTTCTAATGAACTCCGTAATATTATCAGTTCATGTAAATGCCTGCCCAAGAGGTTGTCATTCTGAATGGAGAAATAGGAGCTCCTGGTTAGAAATTTTTTTAGCTCTCAAGCAGATGCCTAGATCATCTGGATGATACAATATATCCTGGCTTGAGGAACAACAAGTAGGTCCTTGAGGACTGGCACTAAGGATGCTTTTTTTCCTATTAAACAAAAGCCTGAGTAATGCTTTCCGCATTTACAGGGTTTGTCTCAAGTGTGAATTCTCTAGTGCCTAGAATAGAAAATGGTCCTACATTCACAGGATTTGTAAGATTCTCCCCCTGGTGCCCTATTGCAGTATTTCCCACAGTTACAGAATAACCAGGCTTGTGATCTCTTCCAGTTTATTTATGGACCAGTAACTTTAAGAGTGTCATTTTCTTCAAAATTTCCACTGTTACTATTCTAATTTGGTTCAAAATTTACCAATTTTGTTTTAAATTCCTCTCTAAAAAAAGTTTTTGAAGGCAAGTTGAGTGATCTTACAGAACCCTTCCCCCAAAATAACAGAATAAAAAATAGCTTTCCTTTAAGTTTTAATTTGTGTCTTATGAAAGCAAGACCACAGTTACACAAAATAATTTTCTAACAAGTACAAGCACTCTGCTAAAGATTTGTTCGTGGATTTCCAAAGCTTTTGGAAAGGTCCTTCTCTAAACTCACTTGAAAGGAGCCAAATCACCACGGAAAGGTTTTTTCTTGTGTGTGTAATTACAAAGGAAAAGTTAGGAAATAAAAGACAGTATTTAACATATCTGGGTTTAAAGTGAAAAGTTATCCCAAATATACCCCAGGAATTACTGCTGAGATTCAGATACTTGAATTGCACATACAGAATCTGAAGTAGTGACAAATTTTTCAAGTCATGGAAGTTATTAAGACATGTCAAAAAACTAGATCAAAAACTATCTGACAATAACGAATGACCAGGCAATGGAATGGCAGGTACAACCTGATGGTGATAAATCTAAAAAAGGGTCATAATCCTACTTATATAGTCCCAACAATGCTATATTGCTTAATTACCAATCAGGAAAGAGACCTTGGTGTAACAACCTTATTAAACTTTGTGTGCAGTCTTGCCCACTTTATCCCAAAGAGAAGTTTCCTTTGTAGACAAAGAATAGAGAGAAAAGATGACTTGAAAACTTGCATTAAAAAGAAATACAGAGATATTAATATTATACTTTGCTTTTACTTTTAATATATTGCTTTTCATGTCACTAAGACTCCTTAGAACATTTGCTCAATGTCAAATGCAAGCTTATACTCATTTTTTTAAGGCAGATAAATGCTCCTCTCTTTTCTTGGTATCTTTGGAATTCTGATATCTTCTTACCACACTAAAACTCACATTGGGCTCAGAGAGTATTCTCAACAAAATATAAACACTATGCTTGCTTACAGGAGGTTTTCACAAGAGAAGATATTTTGCACCTTGCTTTAATATATTTTTCAATACTTGATTGTGGAATGGATTACAAATGTGAGTTGCATGCTTGGTCTAAAATGAATTGTATTTGGAATGACAGATTTGGCTGCACTTGGCAGGTACAACCTGCCAAAGGTGTAAGTAATGTATTTAGTCCCTTTGTTTTTCTCAGGAAAATGAGGCAGGGCATAATAAAAGAGTGCAGAAGAATCTTGTCAATAAACTAATGAAAATTCCAAGTTTCTCTGCCTCATTTTCCTGATGACTTATACAGTTCTTCCAGACAAGTAAGACAGATTTTGTTCATATGATCAACAGGGCAGGATATGAATGTGTACTTTCAAATCCTGCCTCTCCCCAGTGTTATTGAGATTTTTGCACAGAAATAGAGAGATAATACATTCGTTAGGCAACAATCACATGTTACTGCTTACTTCGGTCTTTATAGCTAGGCTTCTCACAAGACATTACAATGGTGAATACGGCATATTCAACTGCCAAAAGTTAGACACAAATTTACACACATTGGAAAAATCTGTACTTCACCTATTTCAGTTGTCTACTTTTGTACGATATATATTGCTTCCTGGAAGTATATCTTCCTCTCTGGTGATTATAAAGGAATTGTAATTCATCCTTTACCATGCTTAGTGCTGTTTTCTACATTTGGTCAGAAGAGTACCACCTTTATTGTCACAATCCCAGTTACTGAGTGAGAATAAGCAATTTACTTTGAAGTTCCTAGCTGTTCTTAAGTTTGTTTCTTCTTCCTCTCTATTTCTTCTTCTCCATTTTGCTTGGGTTTTTTGTCTCATTTCTGGCATGTTGTGTTACCATTGCTATTAAATAATAATTACAAGCGTTTTTAATCCCCTTCAATATATGTGGTGGTCTGGAGCCAACTGGCTTTCTAAATCAAAGTAATATTCTCAAAGAAGGCACTAAACTGAGTTTCATTACTGGAGTATAGCAGCTTTTCCTAAGTTAAATCAGAGGGTCAAGTCTATTATAGCTTTAAATGCCTAAATAGTTAAGTGAGTCTAATTCAGTGTACTTTGGGACTATGGGACTATGAACCCTTTCCCTTCTGATTAAGTAGCATCCTATCCTCTCTCCACTCCAAGGTGGAAGCAACATCACCTGACCTTTAATTTATAATTAAAGTATTCCAAAATAATGAAAATGCTACCTAGTCCTTTCTCTAGTGTACATTGTGTAAAAAGTTCACAATGTGATTTACGCTTTAAAAATAGTTCAATTGTGTCGACTCATTGGCCAAAAACTAGCCTATTAATCTTGAACAGTGTGCTTTCCTAAAGTAAGCATGCTTAGTCTGATCATCCTTTAGGGAGATTTACCAGAATGCAAGGACAAGAATTATTGCTTTGGAATACACAATACAGAAGTATTTGATGGGCCTCACCTGAAAACACAAAAATGCAATGACTTTGCTATTTTCCTAATAGAAATTATTTCCTGGCTAATTTGCTATTCACTGTTTCACTTGATATTTGCCTAAATCCTTTCCCTTATAATTTAAAGGGAGCATTACAACATCTAAATTTCAATGTCATTTTTGGAGCAAGATTCTTATTGCTCAACATTTCCTGTCGTTAGTGCGGAAACTAGCTCTTGGCTCTAAGCATAGTACAAACACAAGGGTCTTCCTGTTTTCGCTGCCATGCCCATTGATCACGGACAATGTCCTTATTCCCAAGACTTGTGTATAGTACTCAGTACCTTAAGAGGAAGTAGCAAACATCTTATTGAGGTATGTACTCACAAACTGTAAGAACCTACATCCTGACAGCTCCATATCTTTTGGAGTAAAGCTGTTACATAATTCTCACAATTTCTTTACATGCATTTGCTCTGAGGGTATTAAAGAAGATACTGAGGAACAATGCGTGCATATTGAATATGGGCAGAAGCTATAGCTTCTGAGCTACTAAGTCAGCTGTATGGCAAGTTAGGGAAGACACATATACCTCTCAGAAGGACTAGGTAGAGAGGTTCAGAGACAGAAAAATATGTCAGAATTCCTACCCTTACCAGCAGGGCCTTGCTTTACAGAACAAAATTTAGGATACTGTAGGAAGAACATTAACAGATTACTGAGGCTTATTTAAGTTACTAATAGCAACATAGTATTATTGTTTTTTTACTTACCAGCTTACTAAAAAATAAACAGCTCCCACTTCCATTTGAATTTTGCATGACATTTTAGTTAGAATTTGCAGACTTGCTCAGTTGAATAGGCTATCATAATTCAAAAATAATTTGGGCAAAATTGAGGTGTAAAGGAATTAAAAAATAATAGTGTTTACCTACAACATTCAAATGCTTTAAATTTTGCAAGAATGTTTTCAGGCAAGGCCTAGGAACTTAGTATCAGCAATATGAAATGAAACCTAAATATTCAGTCATGAAGAACTGTTTTAATAACCCAATGACCTCTAAGCAATAGGGGTCTTTTTTCCCCCACAAGGCCACAAGATCCAAGATCCATCGTTGTTGGATCTTCTCCAGCTTGAAGGAAGTATGGTGGGGTGAGGGGATTTTTTCAAAGAAAAGACTGATTATTTGGATTATATTCTACAATTAAAAGAAGATATTCTTGGGAAGTTTGAGCTTTTCCACCTGCACAAGGAGACAGCCTATTCTCAGGATTCCCATTCAGCCTGGCTGTTATGTGGCAAGCAGTTAACCTGGCAGACTGCCAAAGATTTTGTTCATTACGCAAATACCAGGAAGGAAATGGAGATTTTTTTTTTTTTTTCAGAAGGATTTGAAAAAGAAAATGGGTATTGTTAATTCTCATCCGAATCCAGGCATCATTCTGTGGGACAAAAAAGGAATATTGGCTTTCTATCTGACAGATTCTAAAGCTTCTTTACTCATGGAGCGATAGGGTTTAATAAATAAGGTTCACTGGGGTAATTACCCTGGCTTATCCTAGAAAAAAAAAAAAATTATCATCTCTTTCTGTATATATAATATAAGAGGCTTTGTTCAAGTGGATCAAATCAGCAAGAGCTGTGGACAGCTGAGAAGCATTGCCAACTGTTGTGATAAAATTCTTGTGATATATGTTGCTTTTTCTTATACCTCATTACATGGACTCATCCTATTATGTGAAAATGTCAGTTTCTGTTTAAAAACAAATAGGTCTTGTCATTGTAGCTAAAGAGATTAAGTATAAAATGTAACATTCAAAATGTCAACATTAAAAAAAGGCAAAATAAAGAAACACATATTTTTTAATTCACTGTAACCCTACAGGTTGTCAAGAAAGAGGCTGACTCACAATTTCTCTGTTCTTAGAGTTGACTATTCCTGTTCTATCCTGTTGACAGAATACATTACACATATACAAATACAGTGCACAGAATGGAAATTTCAGAACCTTTGTCTATTGCTGGAAGGCAATATGGGTCAGAAAATTGTGCCTTTGTTTTGAAGCTCTAGTTGCATTCGGTTAGAATCCCAGGGTTGAGACTTGGCTTACTTTATACTTCATGAAAGCATTAAAATTATTTTTTAAAACAGGCTGAAATTTACCCCTATAGAGATCGCAAAAAAAAAGACTTGTGAGTCTCTTTTCAGGTGATATGCTAATGAAAATGTTCCAAAGAAAAAGAGCGGTAAAATCTTCTTATATTTAATGGAATTCAAAGTGCTCACAAGTTTGTTTCTTAGTCATATTTGAAGAGGCAGTTTTCAGGAAAGCATTGGTACAAAAAATTCTGCTGCATATTATAATATGAAGGAATGAGAGATTTGCCATTGATTTTGAAGGGACTGTGCTTTCTCTACTTAGGCCAATGGAAAACCCTTTCTTGTTGCACCTGGCAGTATGAAGCAGGTGGTGTTTTTTTCCTCTTTACACAATAGAAACAGTACGTAGTACAACAGTACAATTGATTCAGAAGTTGGGTCCCCAGTAATCCTCTCCCTCTCTTCACTAATGCTGCATAAATGTTTCTGATTTTGTTCAGGTTTAGGAGCTGCCAAATTAAAAAAAAAAAAAAAAACAAAACAAAAACTAATAGTGACAATACTTGTCAAAGATATCAGGAATACTGAAAGGGTTACAGGTTTGCTCTTTTGCACTAATAATAGATTCAAGTCTAGAACGGGAGGTTAAGAACAAGCTGGTGTTCATTTCATACTAGCTTTTTTAATCCATCAATTACCCAGTTCAGAAACTGTGGTAAAATATGTACTTTATATATTGCCATTGGGCATCTGCCAGTTAACATGGACTGTCTGAGTAATAGTTCTAAGAATCACATGAAAGAAATCAGTAGGGGCCAAAATGTTGAAACTTTAATAATACCTTGGGATCAGAACTGCCTTTGGCCTAACACCATGTACTGTACTTCTTGAGAAGTCATTGCATTTTCAGTTTAATGATCAAATGCATATTCATTTTTCTTGGTGTACTTGAAAAGCACGGGGACATTCTTCTCCCAAGCGCAGGCAGTTTGTTCATTTTCCAGCAGTGTCCTATTATAGTCACAGGGCTAGATTTTGAGGAGTTATTACAGTCAGGTTCCTAAGCCGCTTGAGTGAAGTACAGCAGCCTGTGTTAAGCCTGTTTGTCATACTGCAGCAGTTGAATTAAACATCTTAAAATGGGGGCCAAAATTTCCTAGGAGTCTGCCAGGAGAAATCAGAACTTTGAACCACTGATACTATGCCAGTAAGAAATACTGAAGACAGGTAGAGAGGCAACCCAGGATCCTCAGACTGGAGTGGGCAAGTTCCCTGTTATGTGGTTTCCAGTACTCGCCTGGGAAGAGGGAATCTCAGATTGCAGCCCCAGCTCCAAATAATGCTCAAGTATTTTATTCAGTATCTGTTTTATTCAAAGTACATAAAGAGTTATAGATTCCTCCATTACCAGACACCTCACTGACGCAAGCTACCTTAACTTATTTTTGCAAAGCACAGAAGCTTCCAAAGAAAATGGATCAGTGTTCTTTCTATTTTACCTCCCTTCTCTTCTCAAGATCACACCAAGCACACACATGGTTAGGACACTGCAGAGTGTTGTACTGGAGCAATTACTCAGTCAACAGTGTTGTGACCTCATATCCTGCTTGTTACAGTCTTCTTCTCAAACAGGGTCCTGTTTGAGATCTGCAGGCAGGCTCAGTGCTGCAAAGTATCTCAGATACTTTGAGTTGCTGTGCTCTTTTTGAAGTGATTGTCCCTGATTTAAACCTCCTTGCTGACACTGCATGCAGAGGTCTGATTTTTTGGAAAGAAGTGGTAAGGGAGCAGCTAGCAAAAAAAAAAAAGAATTAAAAAGTCTTTGCATCTTCCCACAGTTTCTTCTGGCCACTTGGTGAACATATCTGCCTTTTAAACTCCTTCATGTCATAGCATATGGCTCCCCCTCTTCATTCAGCTTGTCTCAGAGTATCATTCCTGTATATTCTTGATCCCCATCCTTCAGGAACTCTTTCTTACCCGTTCTTCTGTCCCCTTTACAAATTATTCACATTTGCAATTTGTCACATTTGCGATCTGTACTGAAGTCCTTTTTAAATACACTTTCCAGGGGTGTGTTCTCATAAGAGAACACCCTTACTGGTAAACAATTTGCTGGCCCATAGATAAGGAACTAGCTATAAGGATCATAGAGCTAGCAGAGCTTCAGGTCTGCAAGCATCTCCATCTGAAGGTTTATGACCAGAAAGTGATTATAAAGAAAATCCACAAAGGTTATTTGAAATTATTTTGCCCTCTTAAAGGTGAGCCAAAATGAGCCTCAGAAGTTTAACTCATGTCCAGCTAATACTGAGAAAAAGAAATACAAAATACCCTTGGTAGCTTATAGCCAATATACGTCCTACAGGCTCCAACCTCTTATGTGAAGCAATTAAATTTGAATCTGTGCAGATACATCCCTGCTGCATCACCTGCCTTTGCCACATTAACCACCAGCTCAGTCTTTTGCACAGAGGTATCCATAAAGAAGCTGTGCTGGCATCTCAAGCCGCCCCTGGATGCAAGCTGCTGCATAGTTTAGATTTGCTAGCAGTAATAAATCATACAGGCCTTCTACCACTGTCACAGGAAAAGAAAAAGTTCAGTTGTTCAACATCTGCAACTTTTCTTCCCTACTCTTGCATTCTACCCAATTTTGATACTAGGCAATAGACTAATCAGGGAATTTTAGCAGCAGCTGAGGCCAAATCACATAATGTCCACTAATCACGGTGAACTTTTAACAATCTCAGCTTTTACCTCTAGTGAAGTTCATTTACTGATTCCTGAGTTGAAATGTTTGGAATGCAAAAGCTGAAAGAGAATGCTCAAATTCAAAGCAAACCTGTTTTTCTTGGATTAATAGCCGATATACAATATTAAAGTTTCCTACTGAATCTGTGACAAGATGCCATTAAATATAAGCCCTGAGATACCTGACAACTGCCTTTGAAGTAAAATATTTTCTGTACAGACAAAACAACAATGGCTTCTCTGAATTTCCATCACTGTGCATTCCTTTCTGGTTTTAATAAATTATCCTGTGTATCTTGTTACAGAAAATTTGAACCTGCATTATAGTTATCAAAAGAAATCTGACTTGGGAGTCTTTGGTGCATTTTTTCCAGCATGCCATGTCTTCAGAATATCTGTGATTAAACAAGAATATTTCACTAAAATCTAGAAGAAACTTAAGATGATTAATTGCTGCAAATAAAAATTTAACAGCCCTTTTAAACCCGGTAGATAAACAATAGGCCCCTCCTGAATCAAGAAGTTGCTGGATGATAGATGGTGAAGTGACCCTTCTCCAGGAACCAGTTTTGCCACTAAATACTTTCAAAGTCTTGTAGGCAGACTATATAATTAGGCAAAATTGGCAGTCAACAATGAGGATAAGTGGAATAGCAAAGAATAGAATACTGGAATAGCAAAGCTGTTCAGAAGGAAGTGCACTGACAGAAGGTGTCTGAAGAGCATGGAATAATGGCAGGCTTTGTTATGACCAACTTTAATACACCATCTTTTGCTATGAACTTGAAGGTGCTAAAGTCCAAGGGGAGGGCAGGTATCGGAACAAGTTGCCCAGAGGAGTGGTGGAATCACCATCCCTAGAAGTGTTAAAGCAAGGTATGGCTATGGCACTGAGCTACATGGTTTAGTAGTGGACTTGGCAGTGCTCAATTAACAGTTGTGTTTGAAGCCCTAAGAGGTATTTTTCAACCTTAATGATTCCCTGATTCTGTATATTTTTTTTAATCACTTTATTTACAATAACAAAAAGCTTCTGTGCACAAGGCTGTACAAGAGGTATTTTTAATCTAATATTCCTCAAGAAAATTCAATGAGAAAATATTTTTACATGAGCTTATTGGACTTTTAAGACTTTCCCAAAAGCAAACAGAGTGGATTATTCATTAAAGTACTTTTAATAAATTGCAAAATGTTTTTTTGCTTGCCTAGCTAAATATTAAGGTTCTCTGGTACTTTTTACCTGGTCCTAATACAGAGACATTCTAATTTATCCAGGGGACAGGCAAAACTTCTATTTCTCCTACAGTTAACTAAGCACAATTAGTTAATAATTAAGCACCTGAATATGGCTAGTCTTCTTTTTGAGAAAGAAAAGCTATGTTGTGTTTCTAGAGTTCCTGTCTGTGGCAGATACTTGCTGAGGGTCACTGCTGCTGAGGGTCAAAGTTCCATGAGCCTGGATGCTTGGCTTCAGCATAGGGAGAATATGAAGGAGACGTTTGTGATGTTGCCCAGGGAGTTCTGACTAACCCCCAAAGATTGACAGCAGACAGAACATAACCGTGTGCCAGCAAATGAAGCCCTGGTACCCAGCTTTAAGCTCTCTGACTTGGATTTTTGGGCCACAATCAAAGGAGTTGGTGATCAACATACTTTCAGGGCTTCCTTTGCAGTGACCCTCATATATCTATACACACATATATACATGCTCACATAAATGTATATGCATATGCTTATCAATGTGTATCCATAGGTGTATGTGTGTGTGTATATATACATGTACATATATATACGCACATACATATACCTTTTTCTTTCAAAAAAAAAACCTGAAGAGACAATGCATTTTAGGATTATAATGGCTGTAACAAGCATATTCTAAAGGACCTCATGAGTCAGATCTCATCCTCGACTTCATACTAAATCACACACTTTTGCCATTGGACTCTGTACTCCCTGCTGCAGCTGTGGTTTGGAGTTTTTTGAGCAAGTACAAGCAGTGCAAACTATGTAGAACAACTGAGAGAAATCTGGAGTGAGATCTTTATATTTCCATTGAACTCTAGCAATTTTGAGTTTTCACTCCCATTGTTGGTAAGCTGATTTGTTTCTTGGTCTTCAAAGATCTTTAAAGTAGAACTGATTTGGGACTTTTTTCTGGAGGACACCTTTATAAATAATCAGCTATTGTAGCAAAAATGTTTCAATAATTCAAGTCCTCAAGAAGGCAAAAATGTTGAAGTCCCTCTGTCCTGCTGAAGTGCTTTGTCCGGCTGAAACTTCTCCCGTGCCATGATGTGGGTGGTATGAAATAAAACAGTGATAGAAACCCCGCCACTTGTCTCCATAACCATGACAACCATAAAGTTAGAAGATTGAATAGACCTACACCATTTCTGCAACTTTAGCTAACTGAATCTGCTATTTGATTTTGAGAAAGCATTATTGTGTGAGGGAGGAAGGAGAAGAAAAGAAAGAAAGAAAAGGGCTGTTTTCTTTTTGTTTTTAAAGAAGCCTCACTATTAAAAACTGTGATGTCCAAATTCCCAGATGTCTACCCCTCTGAACTCAATCATGCTCCCAGGAGCAGAGCGTGGTTAGAAGCTCAGGGTGCCAGAACTACAGCTGTAGTGCAATGCCTGCCTTGTACAGAAGCATCCAGCCAGGCAGAATGGATCACATGCAGGAGTGGTTCAAACCCTGATACCTTCGAAAGCAGCTTTCAGGCTTAGATTTTGGTTACGATGCACTAGCAGCTTTTCTACAACCATTTCCATTGAAAGATGAAACAAATTCTTTCCCTGTGTGCTGGTTTTGGTTGGGGTGAAAGCACTTTTCTTCACAATGTCTGGTATGGACCTATGTTGTGGATTTGTGCTGAATACAATGTTCATAATATAGAAATGTTTTTGGTTTCTCTGAGTTGCTTGCAAAGAGCCAAGGTTTTTCTGAGTTGCTTTTTGTACAGCCATGCTGGTGAAGAAGCTGGAAGTGAGTGCCGGGCTGGGAGGAGACAGAGGTGGGACACGTGACCTTAAGTGACCAAACAGATATTCCAGTCCGTGTGACATCATGCTCAGTATATAAAGTGGAGGAATAAAGGAAGAATAGAAGGATATTTGGATTGGTGGCAGTATTACATGTAATGGAGTTGAGCCTTGCTTTTCTGGAGAGGGCTGAAGACCGGCCTGCCCGTGGGAAGTAGTAAATTAATTCCTTGATCTGCTCTGCTTGCATGTGCAGCTTTTGCTTTACCTATTAAACTGTCTTTATGTCAATATACCAGTTTCCTAGATTTTAGTCTTTCAATTCTCTCCTCCATCCTGTTGGTGGGGCAGTGAGTGGGCAGCTGCATGGCACTTGGTTGCTGGCTGGAGTTAAACTATGTCACCCTGGCCAAATAACTTCTGTCGACGCATTAGTTGCAATCAAGACTCTTTCCCAAATCATCCGAATTTCTGCTGAAAGGTTTCTCTCAGTTTGCACTGGGAATTCTTCCTTTCCTCAGGCATTGGCACTGTCCAAGGAGCCAATTCAGCATGACTGGGGGTGCTCTTGGCACTGCTGGCTTTGTAGGGTTTATTTATTTCATCCAAAGACCTAGAGAGCTAGGAGAAACCTAGGTCTCTAGGAGAAACCCAAATTGCAGGCCATCAAAAATGTCCTCTCATTTTCAATGAAATTCCCATTTTGATTTTTTGATTTACAATAGGTTTCTCAAACAAATGAGAATTTAAAATAAGTACAAAATTAAAGTAAAATTTTGAATTGAAAATGTAACATATATTGTCTCTGACATAAATACAATAATGCCCCCAAAAATTGCCTTCCTATTTGCATTGTAGTCAACATTTTCCCTCTATTAAAAAGAGTATCTCTATTATTTAAAAAAAAAAAAAACAACCAAACAAAACTATATGTGCTTACAAAACAACCGTGCACAAAACCATGAGTTTGATTGCAAGGACAAAAATCTATTTGACAATAAGCAATTGTCAGTCAGTAAACCATAGTGTTAGTCACATTAAATTTGTCCTCCTTTTAAAAAGGCTCAAATCTTTCCATTTTACACTTGGTCTGGAAAACTAGAATGGTGAAAAGGCACAAAGGTCAGCAGCTGGAGGTGGTTTGAAAATATTTATGAAAATTTTCTACCAGCCAGAACCTTTAGAAAAGATATTTTTCAAAGGGCATTCATGACTATTTTGATGACATATGTACAATTTGGAAAAAATGTTAAATCACTTTTTCTATGATACTGTGTTGCAAAATGGATTTTACTTTGACCTTATTTTTCTCCTGTATTTACACAGTGATAATGTGTTGTGATATAACAAGCCTTGTGCCTATTATTTTTAATTTAATTACACCTATAGAACTGTTTAGTTACAACACAAATAACAAAAAATACTCATTTAGCAAAATAAGCAAGATATTTTAATATAATGTAGACTGAGTTCTTAGCACTTTCCAAAGTAAAAGTACTATAAAATAAATAGAATCAATTGAATATTAAGACATACTGCTTGACATCTGTAATATGCCATTTTTTAACACACAGGATATAAAGTCAACACATTAACAGAAACGAAAATTGCATTTTTGTATCTTAAAGATCTTTTCTAAACTGAAACAGTACAAATTATAACTTTTTTTTTTTTTTTTTTTTTTTTTTTTTTTTTTTGCCAAAGTTCTTCTTTGCAAGAAATATTCAAATTGGAACTCAGATGACAGTTTCTAAATGTTGGTATTCCATGGAACAGAAAGTCCAAGTTTGATTACTTCTATAAAGAGACATTAAGGTAATTTTGTAGAGTCCAACCTTATGGTGGGTGTAGTGGATGGTAATTGTCTCCCCGTGCAGAGAAACACTTCCCAAAAGATGATTTCACGGTTGACTTTGAAACTTCCTTCTGGACAAAGAAATTTTAATTCAAATGCCCCTTCAGAACTAAGCACTGATTAATAACTAGCAATGATTAGCAAGAGACATGCTTTCAGAGAGGATATAAAATGTAAAAAGGGTCAAAGGAAAAATGTAGTAACATGGCATCCTTCCCCACAGACCTGTCCTGAGTTTTTTCTGCTGGTTTGTGTACAGCCAGAACTACTCATTACAAAAGCAGATACTCCAAGACAATGTAATTGCCTCCAGCTTTAATGGACCATCAAAGTGACTACCAAGACTGAAGTAAGTTTTTAATTTGCAACAACCTTAAGATAATTCCACTGAATTTGATGCTTTTGTAATGATTTGAAAAAGCAAAATCAGGCTTCCTGAATAACAACAAATTTAACTTTTGGTAAAGATTTAGCATTTAGAAGAAACTGAATTTTGGCTGACATGCACAGACAATCTGACTATATGGCTGTGCATAAAAGCCTAATAGTTTGATTGTGACATTTATGTTTCCCGTTTGTTGTTAAATGCCCATGTCTTGCTGTAGTTCTGAATTTCAGGAAAAAAATCACTAATTAAGCTTTGCTGAGGTCTTGATAAACCTCAGGTTATTTTGTTATCAAAGACTACATTCCTTCACTGCCTTTGGCTGAAGTTTCTCTTGTAATTTCTTGCAATGTCCAAGAATTTGGGGACCATGAGACTTATACAAGAAATCAAGTTAACTTAATGGTTGTCACAAAGGAAATCCAAATGTTCTGTGGAATCTGTTTCCTAACTTACTTGTATGCCCACAGGCCTATACTAGAAACATCAGTATTTCCCTACATCTTACGCTCTGCATGTTATTGACAATTTAACCTGTATTCATTCCTTTTTTTTTTCCATTTTGTGTCTATGAACTCATTCACTTTCATAGCCTTGCACTATTTTGTGTATGTGTGACAAAGTATGAACTAAAATTAGGTGATTTCCCTGGAGGTTTTAGAATATCCTTATCAAAACAATCAGAGAAGCCTCATCCCATCCTTTTGTCTATAACTAGGTTACAGTTCTCACTCCTTGAGTCACCTAGCTTTTGTTTCCAGCAACTCCCTATTACTTCTCAGTCCATACATGTAATTGAGCTGATGACCCACTTCGCATTCCTCAGGGACTTGTTTTATGGGTTTTTTTTCTCCTCTGTTTCTTCTCAAAGTAGCGCTTAATTGTAGAAGACTGCAGCTGGTGTCTCTCTTTTGTTCTTCCTACACTTCTTTGACAACCTTGGAGTCACATGTTCTTATTCTTTTACCAATTTTTACACAACTTGTCTGTGGTTTATTTGCTGTGTCTTTCTCAAGGTTTACTTTGGTCTAGGCTTCCCGACAGAACAGCCATTCAATGGGCAGAGCAAATACATGCTCTGCCCATTGAATTTTTCCACAAATTTTTCAGAAATAACAGCCACTGACAGATTTGAATTTCTGATAATCCTGGATTTTACAGAGAGTTCTCAATTACTGAGATGTTAAAGATTTTTTTCTGTAGAAGTGAAAATACGTAATTTTTGTTTGTATCTTAATAAATGAAACCCTTCCAAAAACATATACATTTTAGCCAACTTCTCTTCCAGAGACTCATTTGTACTAGTTCAAAATATCACATGGGCAAGCAAAATGTAACTAAAATGCATTTTTTTTTTGTTCCTTGGGGACCTACCTTTTTTGAATGAATGCCTAGTGTAGCCTACCAACATTAAGAACTAATGGCTCTTAAAAATGAGCTTCCAGAAAGTTCTGCACTGACAGGATATCTCCCTTTTGAGTGCTATTCTAAATTTGTGTCTGCTTTTAAGGTTTATCAATATTTCTACCCTGTGCTGGAACAGAAACAAAAAATTTGAAAAGTTTGGCAAGAATTATATTGTCAAGCTGGCCATTTTTAAAATGAAAAGTGTAATTTTTTACATTTTGAAAATTTGTCATTCTAAATTTGTAAATCAGAAACCTTGAGCAGTCCATAGGAAGATAAAAAGAGGATAGATTCTTTTGTATAACAGATCATTTTAATTAGAGCTAATGTAACATTCTGGCAAAAAATATAACTAAATTTAATATTGGTATGTGGATTAAATGCATGTGTAAATCTTCCTCCAAAGATTGATATTATTATGAAGCAATGTTGCCTTTATTTGGAAAACAGAATGACAAAGCCTTAATGATTTCTGATCATTAAGGCTGTAAAGTACTTGGACTAATAGTTTTACAGCTCTGGTCCTTAGACCCTTACAATTATGGACTAATTGTCAGGTCATTCTAAATATTCATTAAGCAGTTCTGGTACATGTGTGACATTTTAAAATTCCTGCTTTTATTATTCTATGCAAATTTAAATCTAAGCAAGTTTTAGATAAGAAAAAGATATTAACTTGCTAAATTCTGAATGCTATGACTAGAACTGATGGTAATAAGTGAATTACAAATATTGGCAACTCTTGGTTCAGGTTTTTTTAACTGTGGATCTTCATAGACTCAGGTATTGCCCCAGCCACATATTGAAGGAAATCAGATAGCTGCGACTTTCTTGCTTGAAGTGGGTCTGTTTATAATAAAAGGTAGTGTTTCAAATGACTTGTATTTATAAATATCTGACATCAAATGTAAGTGCTTAATTGACCTAACTAGATGTCATCTATCTTTTTTTATATTCCTAAATAGACAGTAGTAAGTAGTCTTCTGTAACAATATGTAACAGAAATGGTTTTATTCCTGATTATTATTTAGCAGAAATAGAGATACAACAATATTTTGCACAATTCCAGGCTACAGAATATGCTTTTTTCAGTTAGAAATTAAGTTATTAGGAAAATATCAGAGCAGCCTCTAGAAGTCTAGATTCTTTCTCTTTGGCATGTTTTTGAAGATCGAAAGAAATTTACCTTTGGCCTCCGTTTCAATCCTACAGCTACAAGTGCAGTGCACAGAAAACTGGGAAATGTAATCCTCTTTCATATTATTCAGTTCTAGGAAATGTACCAATTATGAGTTACTTTCCTTTATAGTCTTTGGGAATCTACTCCTCCATAAAAATTATTTGTGATTTTTATTGTCGCTGAAGATACAATCACTAGGTTATTCACAAATATAAGATTAAATGCAGTGAATTAAGATTTAAATGTACATGAAGAATATACAATTACCTGTACAAAGAACTGGAAAACTATAGTCTGCCTTGAAGCACCATAATGAAATAAATGCATGATTATGACAGCTTTTTATTTATAGTTCTAAAAAACCCGTGACTTCAAAATTTTTACTGTAGAATATAAAATACATTTTTTCTTCTTTTTGCTCAGATAATTTTCAAATATGGAAGCTTATTTCCTTAACTATTCCCCAATAAAACAATGTTTCATTTGTCTTTAGCCCATTTATTAATGTAGAGTAGGTCTGTAGAATTTTGCAAGTTATTACTTAGCTTAGACTTTTTGGGATTTTTTTGACTGTCATTTGTTCTACTAGAATAAAATTAAATTAATTTTTTTTTCAAAATTACATGTGTGGCACTTGAGTTACCTAAATGGATTGGAATAAGCTGTATTTAGAGTAAATGACAGGTTTTTAACTGTCGTAGGTAGTGTTATTGCCAAAATAGGTGTGGAATCCACTGATGAGTTTCAAAGAGGGTAATTCTTTGTGACATTTTCTGAAGGTTATTTTCAGCTTTCCCTGAAAGATAAAATTTCAATAAAAAAACATGAGAATGAAAGGAATTATGGTTTTTTAAGCTTTAACTACAGTTACATAGAAAATACTGAATAATCATTGGCTGTTTGAGGAACCCATCGTGAAAGTAGCCAAGAACAAAAAAACAGACTTCATGCCAGACAGTAAATTGCTTAAAGGTAATATTTAACAAGCTTGAAGTTTTGTTGGTATATTTTTCAAAAGGATTCTGTTGCTAAGAACTATAGATAGTAATTTTGGAGTAATATGCTCCTTTTGTCATATAACAATGCAAAAAATGTTGTCCCCCTTCTAGCTGTCAAGCCCACCCATGTTTGCTTAGTTAATATTAAGCACATTTCTCCAACATGGAATTTGTGAGTGAGCAGATACTTGCATATACAGATGCTCATTATGTAGATCATTCCATATACATTAATGGGCTTCCTGGAAACAAAAGGGCACAGAGTCTGTCTGGGTACGACTGTAAGACAGGGCCAGCATGCATAGCAAAAGCTAGGCATTATTGCACTAAGAACTTGAACTGATTTTCACTTACCTGAGGCATCAAAGATGGGCTACATGCTTGTTTCAGTTCCAAGGCTTTGCACAACTGTTCTTTTTGTTTACATTTCTTCTCTCATATTCCCTAGGGCACCAACATCTTTTCTACCTGAGGCAGAAGCCCATTCTTTATCTGTTCTTTTTTCACCCTTCACACACACTCCCATCTTTCTCTGAGTTGTCCAGTTGCCTTGGAGGAGGGCAAATAAACAAAAAAAGAAAACCTAACATAAAACCAAACTAAAACAAAACCACCACCACCAACAACAAAAAAAGGCAAATAAAAACCCTTCCCAAAAGTCATCTGTTAGCCCCTTCCTCCTTGCCTTTAAGGTCCATGGAGCCCACCTGCTCCATGCAGCATTCCAGCTTTCAGTGTCCATACCTGAGTGCTGCGTTTGCCTGGCTCTGCTCTGCTCTGCACCATAGACATTGTGCTGACCTGCAGGCTGCACTCCTCATATTGGGGGTACAGTTATCTCTTTGACCAAGATCCCTGTCTTATGGTGTCAAACCAGCAGATTGCTGATATTAGGAGGATCAGATGGAGAGTAAGTTATCTGACATAATATTATGTTTTCCAGGAGAGGAAAAGAATGCCACATTTTCTCAATGCTCCTTGGCTGAAGACAAAGCATGTAGCAGTTTTGGGGAGTGCCTATTAGGGCACATTACTACCTCCCCAATGTGCCATGGCATTCATGAAGATGCACAGTGGAAGTTGTATATTTTTTTAGCAAGGTGAAGATTTTATTTTGGCACACAGGCCTAAATTTGGACATGCTGCTTTTGAGGCTCTTGTGGTACAGGTATGGGAGAGAACACATGGCAACCGATTGCCTGTCTTGAGACTGGGTGTTCATAGCAATCCAACCTTTAATTGTCTTTTCCAATGTGCTCTGTAAAGACCATAGAGACAGTATTTAAATTCTTTCAAAGGATTGTTTTGGAGGCCTACACTGCTTTGAATTGCATAGATAATATCAGGAACAAGGACACATAGACTCACTTTTCTGCTTCTCGGCTTCTGATAGAAATTTACTCAAAATTAGCATAATTTTATCCCTTGATGCTTTTTACCTGTCCAGGTACAGAATTCCTACAACTCTGCCTATGAAGGTAGATCTGTTCTCAAATAGCCAATCTCTTACTGAAAGCAGATTGAGTCTGGCCCAGAAAGTTCCTATTTTCACCCACACAATTTAAAAATACTTATTTTTATGAGTTCCTAAACTGTGTTGGGAGGACCCATAGAAACCTCAAGAGGATATTGTCAGCACAGCTCTCTCATGGTGTGCTTAGGGATCTTGCAGAGCCTCCTTTGACTGTGTATGTGCCACATCTAGGCAGTTACCCCTTGCTCAAGCTCTTTGATGCTGTTTGCTCTACTTAAGTTCAAAGAGAATGAGAAAGGCAAGATGGTATAGGAAGGAGTGGGAAAGATTGCTGTGGAAGGAAGAGAATTTCCATAAAGCAAGAATTTTAAGGTCTGATATTTTATTTGGTCTGGTACCAAACGGGCCTTGAAGTTTTGTCCATAGCTACTTGGATATTACTGACTTACTTAGGTTCCCAACTTTTAATGCTCTCTTTCACATTACTTTCCTTTTCATCTGCTGGAGAGTATCATAACTTTGCCGTTTTGAAAAGAGTGAATTTGAAATGCCAGATTAAAAGCTACCCACTCAGCTTTTGTGTAGTTTTAGACAACGTATTCCTGCAGAACAAATGTATGTAACACTTTCCTATCATACATCTAATTATCTTGCTAAAATACTCTGTCTTGGGATACTTCCCTAGCACAAGATACATATAACAATTTGGTTAATTTAATTATATATTGGGAACTCTGAAGAACAACATTGCCACAGACTTTGAAGTTTTATGTGCCTATTAGTCAGGAAGAGAGGAACACTTTTTACATTTTGTTTAGTCTTGGAAAGTGTGTTATTTATACACCAGGTGAGTTCTATTGGCCCAGGTTCAGATGTCAGATCAGATATGCTCTAAATGCTGCAGAACCCTCAGGACAGTGTCTTAAAGATATCTTTGTTAGCAGTGATGAGCATGTGAAGACATGCTTGTGTGCGCAGGTTTGTCTGCATATGTTGTATATGTGAACTCACAGTCATTCTTTTAAAAAAATCAGGCTGTAAAACATTTTGTTTTGTTTGCAACATGAAGATATCTGCGTTCTGTTTAGTTTCCTTCTCCAGGATTTCTGTATTTCCAAAGAAGATCTGTCAATGAGTTTGTGGCTCCATGGTCTTTAGTATTGGATGTAAGTACTTCTAAAATCTGTAGCAGTGCAAGTTTGACCTCAACTTCACGGGATCCCTCAGTCATACCTTTTCCAAATTAGCATGACAATTTGTGTACAAAACAGCATTCATCAAGGGACTAATGTCTCGTGTTCTAGAGTATATTTTGTCCACTTTGGTTAACTAATTTTGTTGGCTGCTTATGTTTATGCATAGGAATGTAAGTCTGTCGCCTCGTTTTGATGATTTCCAAGGTAGATGGAATTTTGGTTTTAAAAGGTTACTGGGATCTGCCACTGTGCCTGCCAAATAAGAATTTACAGTGTGGAGAGGGCAGGTGACTGGAGATGACAAGATGTGTAGACATGCTCCTTGAGAGGGTGAGTTGATCAAGTGAAGATGATCATTCTTTGCAAACCAATATTATGCTGGGTAGTGAGGAAACCAGCTCACCCCAATTCCAGAAATTTCCCCTTCAAGCCTAGGGATCCCCAAGCAAGCACAGTTCAATGCTTTTATTGCACGTGATATTTGTGGAAACAGTGGAATCATGGACTCGTGTAGTTGCAACATAAATGGAGTGCTATTTTCCTTGCCCATGCTTAGTTCTTTAATCCCTGATGCAACAGTTGAGATTAGAAGCATGATTCCTGCTTACCTATCTTCTGGAAGTTGCCAGGGAAATGGACAAAGGTCATTGACATTTTCATTAAAATCTTTTTGAAGTAGCAAATGTCAGATTCATCATCAGTGCCATCATCTGCATTCTGAAAATTGCTACCATCCAGTCCAAGTATAAATTTGAAAGATGCATCATATTCCAGGGAATAGAGGTTATGTGGAGACAGGCCTACTGGAATGATGAGTTGAGCCCTGTGTGTCAGCCTTTCAGGGTTAAGTGCTGTACCAAATGGAGCACTTTCCAGCAATTCAAGAATTGTGTGTTCACATAAAATTACTTATCACACACCTACCTTCTGACATTGACCACTCAGATGCAGTGGTCTGAGCACTGTACTCACGCTTTCCACATTTTTAGGAGGAGTGTATCGTCATTACACAAAACACAATCCCAGGTACTACCCAGAAATCTATCTGCTGTCTGTAACCTCCCAGCTAAGGCTGCAGCTAGGCTCCCTGGGAGGCAGAGGGCACTGCCCACTACACTCTAGACAGATCTCTGATTCTTACTCTTTTCTCTGTGCTTGGTAATGAGTTTGTAATAGATGGAATTGCTGCTTTTCACTGAGGCCCTATGCATGGATGCTTTCTGCAGAATCTGAGCAGGCCAAGTGCCTTTGTGCAGGCCAGTGGAGATCATGGCAAAATTTCTGACTGATCAGTGATGTTGTGCTAACTTAAATGCAAAAATTTTTCAGATTTTTTTGAAGATCTGCCTATAGAGAAAGAAGGATTCAATATGAGTGATCAGACCAAACAAAAAGTATATTGTGCCAAGACTGTACATCAGGAAAGACTGTGACATGAAAGGACAGTGGTCTTAGTAGCAATAACATTTAAAAGACTAGACCATCTTGAAGATTATGAGATAAATGCTGACTCATAGAGCAATGAAGAAATGCCATGCCTACTTGGAAATCAATTCTGATGGACTCTGAGTAGCAGATTCAGAATTTTAAAATAACAATGATGGCTCTGTATTGAATTTACAGTTTGCAGTTCATGTAACAGAATCCAGCATAAGGATCTCTACTAATTGCTTCATCAGTAATTCACTGTAGTCTAAAAAGTTGACCCCTTACTTACTTACCAGTATCAAAATGGGTGAAACTGTTACAAACTGTTAAAATCATTGCATTTTCCTTAGAGCCACCACAGGAAATGTGTTGCAGCTAGTATACCCCTGAAGGACTTCAAGTGAGATTTCTTACACCACTGTTTAGAAATCAGTGTCTAGAAGTGCGATTTCTTGTCTCAGAGACTCACCCTCTATCACTGAAATGAAGGTTTTCGCATCAAGTCTTCAATATGTAAAATGTTTGAGTGTGGGGAACTTCAAGATAAACAAGGCCACTATGTTGTAGCTACACTTGATGATAATGGCTTCTCATTGTACATTCAGATGTATGCAGTCTATGCTTAGTCTTCCAAATTAAGAACATATTAACTGTGCCCTAAAGCAACCACAATCCTGTTGCTTTTTAATTTAAAGTCCCTACTATGAAAGTTGGGGGTTTTAGTTGAGAACTGGTATCAGTGCAGCATGAATTGAAGAGCAGTTGAAGTCTTAGCAAGGGAAGATATTAAGACATGTACAGTACCACCAGATTTCTTTGACAGCCAGGTCACAGAAGGTACACTATGACATAAGGAATCAGGGGAAGCATCCCAAGCTGTGTTTATTGATAGTTTCTCTACCAAATCTATTTTGCCCTCTACCCAACTGAAAAACATTTGTTAAGTAGTTAGAAAGGTGGCTTTAAGCAACCTAAGTCCATCCCTCTAATCCTGAGCCAGCTGGGGACTGTTTAGTCATCTCTGTAATTCAAAGAAGCCTAAGGCTGTGCTTTCTGCCCTGTGCTGACATGTCTTCTTCAGAGAAGGTGAAGAGAGCAGGTGGTAGGGAGTAGGCATAGCTGTGTTTGAATTCTCCTGTGTCTGGAAGAGCAGAGCTGCAGGGCAGCTCTCTGCCTGCTTTTCTGCTGTTCAGGCAAATATTACACTAAGTGTTGAGTCTGCTCTGCATGGAGCAATCAGTTAACTTCAGAGATCTATTTATTTATTTAGCATAAAACATTCTTGAGGGCTTCTGATCTAGATGGGTCATGAGTCAACAAATGCTTTAGTTGTTCTAGTATCATATTGTGTCGCTGCCCTGGGCTTGTTTCTGATCTTAGGCACTTTAAGTGGAGTTTCGATAACTAGGCAGCATTCAAAATTTGCAGCTCAGACAAAAGAAGAAAATTATTGAAGGTGCAGCACACTCATTCAGCATAATTGTCTGACATCTGTAGCTGTTAATTGTTGGAGAGGTAAATCTCTCTTTTATGACTACACAGAGATCAGCAGAATTACAAGGCAGGGTCTGTTTCACATAATGGCACGGAACAGGCTCAAATTGATTTTCATTTGCACTGTAAATAATCTTTCACTTCTTTCCATAGCTCTTGTAACACAAGAAGTTTGGCTCAGACAAAGACACTTTCAGCTTTTCTTTCTCCAACTACATATGTTCAAAGTGGAAAGAATGAATAACCTTTCAAAAGAACTTTGCTTTAGTCTCTGACCAGACACTCAACTCTGACCAACCATAGTAACAAAGTTTATTTACAAAATAAATTTTGTAGAAAAAGTTCAGTGATCTTAGTAAGTCAAGCAGGAAAGGCTAAAAAATGTGTTAACAGGCCTTTGTAGGAAGAGAAGTGTTGAGACAGTTGCTCTTCTCTCTGTGATTTTAAAAACATCAGTTGCACACAGAACAAAATTGTGTGCTTTTTACTTTGGCTAGACTTGCTTTAGTGTTGTGAAGTCAGCTGCTCTGCTGGGGCTGAAATCTGTTCTGTTGAAATCAATGGGAGTGTGTTCACGTATGCAAGTAGATTGAGTTTGAAGAAGAATCAGGCACCTTGTCTTGGCTATTATTCTCCCTCTCTGCTGCTCAGAACCTATGTGATGGGCTCAGCACAGGACGAGCTGGACAACACTCCATCTGATGCCAGCTGGCCCTTCCATTCCCCTGTGTATACTCTCCTGGAAGTAGGGGGCAGCTTTTGCTATCATATTCAGGATCTTTTCGCATGGCTTTGCTTTCCCTTCCTGAAACAAGAGTATTCTAAGGGACTTTGGACTGCACTGGAAACCACTGGAACTACTGAGAACAAAGGCAGTCTGTTAGCTTCCCTAGCCCAGATGTCAGGGCATGTTCATTACAAACTCCCTACCCCCCTCACAGAAATTCCTGTCAGGAAGAGAGGTTGGAAAGGGGCCCAAGCAATTCCTCCAAAGACTATTCACAGATTGGTGGTCCCAAGTGTTCACTACTTATAAATTAAGCATATGAAACCATGCAGTTACTAAAAATAACCTGTCTGGGCATCTATTTGTTTTTTATTTGGGGGGCCATGGCTGGTATGTGTCAAATAACAGTTTTTTTGGATAAGCAGTCTTTTCTTCAAAAGAAAATGAGTTCCCCACCTAATAACACGACTCCAGAAGCTGAGCTGCTAAAAAGCAACACTATTCCAGTTAGGTTTCTCACAGAGCTGTAAAAATTGATTATTATAGTCATGGCTAGTGCTTCAGTACAGTCCTCCTTTGCCAGGGAACATATTAGTAGTGATTTTGCTAATCAGAAGAACAGCAATAGGAAATTATTGACTGCCTTTTTTTTTAGCTAAGGTCTTGCATGTATGAGAGTAGTAGACATACTTAAATCACCACTAAATAGTTCAGTTTATGGAGCAGCTACTCTTCAACCCAATGAAAAGCCTACAATATAAGATTCAAAAAGTTATCCAGAGAAGTATAATGTGCCTGACATGGGGCACAATCTCATGTATACAGTATGTGTATGTGTATCTGTTCTTACAAAAAAATTAATCTATCTCACACTTCTTTTAAAAATTTGGATTTGCCTTCTTTTCTTTTTCTGGCAGTGTTCTTATAACATATACTTTAAAACATGGCAACCAAATATTCTTAAGCTAGAATCTTTCATGTCTGACAAACTGTAAATAGACCCTAAAGATGAAATCCCTAATCTTGCATTTATCCTCAATTTTCTGTATCCCAGATATCCTGTGTGTCATAGGTGGCCTTTTATGCACTGGAACAGGATCTTCTCCTGTGCCTTTTGTTAACAGTCAAGGAGAGAGAGAACTCAGAGAATGACTTATCTTGTGCTACTTTAGGTATGATAGTAGGAGAAATTTTCCTTTAATGACTTCATTTCAGTAAGGTCTATCATGTTGTTTCATTTGAGAAAATTCAATGAACAGAGGCTTTAGCAACCTCTAGTGTTTTGAATGCAATGCTGTGATCTCAGTTTGCTCCAGAAGGATGTTGTGGCTGTGGTGAGTCCCTGTGGGCAATCAGAAGAGCTGCCAAAAAAATGCAGAAAAGTGAAAATGGAATAGGAAAACTGTGGGGAAGATGCCCATGCATTGTGGAGAAAGTTGTGTAATTTATACTGAAATAAGCAAAACGTGGACAGAGGTGGCATGTTTTCAGATGTTAAGACTTGCAAAATCGAGCAATTCTTACTAATATGTGGTGAGAGATGAGCGTACTTTGAGGATTGATATGTTAAAAATAATGTTAAAAGTTCTTCCCATTGCAGCATTGCTAAGAGAGAAAAAAACAGGGTTACATGTGGCCTATGAGGAGAGGAGATAAAAACCCCAAACTACAAAACGGTAGAAATGAATGCATGTGTTTGCCACTTTCATCCAGGAGAAGAAGCCATCAATATTGAAAATATCCTTATTAGTGATAACGGGGTTTGGTCAGCAATCAGGCCACTGGCAGAGTGCCACAGAGCAAATGATTGAGAAATAACTCTCCCACTGGTAGACTCTGTTTCTCTGCATCATCAGTATAACATATGCAATATGTTACGTGATTTTAATGTGTATACACCATCAGTACTGAGAGCTCAGTATAAAGTGATATGGGGAATGCTCTACTTTTATATATACTTTGATAGTCCTCCCCCTAAAACCACCTTCTATTCCATGAGCTCTACTCCTTCACCACGTAGCATTGTTGCCATCCTATTGCATATTCATAGGTGCAATAAAGGGTAAAAATATTTTTCATGCAGAACACAAGTTCAGGTTCCAGAGTTTTTCATTCTCACTTTTGTTTCTGCCAGCACTTCTCTTCATTATTTTCCCTATTCCTTTCCTGCCATGCTTTATTTTTTTTTCTTCACACAGCCTGTGCATTAATCATTGTATCCAGGAGATCTGAGAGTACAAGTGGATCACTCAAGGTGACCAAGGCCAGTTTTACTTGTGCACTCTGTCTACAAGTGTCTTGACATCCTTGTAAATTAAAAGCAGCTTTCGCCCCCTAACAGGCTGAATAGTTGTGGCTGAAAATAATCACTAAGCAGGAGGTACACATGCAATCAATCAATCAATTAATTCTTCAGCTTGCTGACAAAAATGCTAAGTATGGTAATTTACTGTTTAAATATTGTGAAATGAGGTGGTGGTTTCAGCAACTCCTAGTCAGCAGGTCTTGTATCACACACATGAACAAAATGTCACAATTCCTTCTAATTGGCAACCTTGCTGAAAGTCTTAGGAACCGCTCCAGGTAACATGGGCAGAGGAACTTGACTGTTATTACAAGAATGTGATATCTTGGTAGAGACATGTGGAAAGCTGTAAGTTCTGTCATCCGTGCTAGTCTTCACTTGTGAAGACTTGCTAGTCTTCACTTAAAAATCTTCAGCCTCCAAAACAAATAGTGGCACAGTGAGAGGAACTTGCAAAAAGAGAAGAGAAAAAACTTTGGATGGCTTATTTTGTGTGAAATTCATTCATATACTTGAGCACTGCTTTTTTTTTAGCAGAACATAGTATGCAGTGTGAGTGATATTTTAAAGCTTGAGTGCTGAGTTGGAACACCATGCATATTTATTTATTTATTTATTTATTTATTTATTTATTCATATTTATATTTGTATTCACTAAGACTTTAGGGGCAACAATTACTGAACACTTCTGGAAATTAAGCTATTTACTTGACCACATCTTAAAATATCACCCAGCAATGACAACATACCAATTTTGTCAGTTAACCACATCACTAGACTCAGGTGGGAATCCAAGATCTGCTTCAAAGCCTTTGAATTTTGGATCAGGCCTCAGTTAATCCCAGGGAATCTTACCTGATGTAGCACCTTCTTCTGCCACACTCGGCATTTAAATTAAACTAGCTTAAACTTGCTTGGGATGGGTAAGAATCCCTACGCCTTGCATCCACTCACTGATACAGATCTTGCATCCACTTATATGTTGCCTCCCAATTTGGCCATTGAGTCAAAAGTAGATGCTATCTGCTTTACTCTCCTGCCCTCTGGGATACAGAAGATACCCTAACAGAAAAGCAACATAAGGGAGCATGCAAGTTAACCTAATGGGGAACTCTCAGAGAACCAAACCAGACAAACCTGTCTTTCTGGAAAGTGCAGTCTTTTTTTTTTTTTTTTCCAAGCCTAGCCTAATGCCTCCTCAGATTGAAAGTGGAGAAGACAGGTGATAATTTTTGAATAGCTTAGGAAATGTCTGGTGATGATATCAATACACTTTCATGGGTGACATATAGCAAGACTGAAATAATCACATAAATTCTACACATTTTGTATAACATGCTGAAATTGTTTTCATTTCCTGCCCGCGTGAGCAAGGGAGGGGAGGTGGGGGGAAAGGAGAGGAGGGAATGCTGACTCAGGTCTGTTTTCTCAAGAAGTAGAACATGCTCAGAGAGTATTTACTTTGATATGTTCCTGTGGAAAACAAGGTTGTTTATTGTTTCATTTGCGTATGGATTACCCTAGAAGCAAAGTATTAATAAATGACAACAGAAAATCATAGCTAGGAAACTCTAAAGCAGTTCTAATTTCTTTTAAGAATGCATGGCTGCATGATGAATTATTTATCCAGCCAAATTGTCTGTGATTTTATTGCATATTATGCTCTTTGAAGTAAGGAGATAAATAGTGACATAAAAAACATTAAGTCATCATAATTCTGCATCTGACCTGGCTGCAAAACAAGTGTGATGTCTTGACCTTAGCAAATTCTCTCACTGAGAAATACATTAACTCATCTGGCCTCGTTTTTTTTTTTTTTTTAAATCAGTTTTCCAGAAATTGTAAAAAATAATGAAATTATTAGCTTTGCAGAATCTTAGCTATTTTTAAGAAAAATATCACTGCTTTCATTTTGTTCAGCATTTAGGCTTACTTCTAAAATTAGAGAAATTTGATTTGAAACAAATGGTTGTCATCTATGATGGATTATACCTTCTTTTTATTGTTCTTGTAAATTAAATGAGGCTGGCATGAAGTTCAAAGAAAAAGTTCATGTGGCAAGCTACAGTTACAAGACTGGAGTCCATTAGAATATCTCTTTCTTCTCACATATACAGTACTGATTTTCACAATATATATTTATTGGAGAGGTCTACTTCAAAATCAGTGGCAGGACAGGACTTGCCATCTCCATGGCAGTAGGAAAGAACACCAGTCTCTTTATATTTAAACTCAGATTCTGCTTCTGACTAGTGGACTAGAGGTTCCCAAAGCAGGCAAATGTAATACTACACATTTAGAATGTATAGCTCATTGATTCAAATCACTCTTTCTTTTTCCACTACTTCCACAGTATGAATGGCTTTGCTAGTGGATATTATCAAATTAATATGTTCAAATTTAATGTTATAAAGAAATGAAATTATCACTATGAAATGAAATATTCTTGGTGTAAATTTAGAGAAGGATATCCATAGCTATCATTCAAAATGCATGCTTGTAACTAAATGGTTATAAAATCACAGCAAAATTGTAATACTTCATATACTGAATAATAATAAATCCCAAAGCAGTCTTGCTGAAATGAGTGGGGTGAGTTGGAGTAAAAGAAATGTGATTAAGCTCTCAAGTGTCATTAAGACTCCATGCAATCAAGGACAACAGAACAAAGAACTCCCATCAGATGTCTTAAGGTTGATAATTTTTTTTGTTTCTCAAAACATCATGCCAGCTTTCCACCATTTACCTTTGTACCATCTTCATTTGTTGTTCTGAGCTCCATGTCTACTCTTTAGTATTATTTATTCTACAGGAACAGCTAGGGATATGCACCACTGCTATTTGGGTTTAGTGCTGCTGAGGATATTTGAAACACGAATAAGTCTGTGTGAATGTGTGAGCACACGTGATGGAGAAAAAAGGATGCCATAAGAATCTGGAAAATTTCCACATAATTATCACTGATATCTATAAAATTCCCAATTTCAACTTTACAAATAATGATAGAACTTTAAGATAATTTAAAGGTCAGAAAAGTCCCTGGCTGGGGGTTGTCCTCTTCTCCCAGGCAATTAGTGACAGGTGAAGAGGAAATGGCCTCAAAATGCACCGGGGGACCTTCAGATTAGACATTGCAAAGAACTTCTTTAGTGACAAGGTTGCCAAGCACTGAAACAGGCTGACAAGGGAGGTGGTGGAGTCACCACCCCTGGAAGTGCTCTAGAAACGATTGAACATGGCGCTTAGTGCTATGGTTTGATTGACATTGACATTTAGTGTTTTGCCAAAGGTTGGAATAGATGATCTTGAATGTCTTTTTCAACATGAATGATTCATTAATTTAAATATAACAAAGGTATGTCTTTGACCATTTCAGAAAGGGTTCAGGTAGAAAAACAATAGTGAAGTTTCTTGGTCCTACACAATTCAGGAGCATGTGCAGGGCCCTGAACATCAGAGAAACACAGAAATTTACTGATAATTCTGATCATCCAGATGGCACAGATAACCTTGGCCTTCAAGGTATGAGTAATGTCCTTGAGAAAAGAAGGACAACATTATATATCACAAAGGGAAATCAAGATAAAAACATAGAGGAAACTTTTATGAATCAGCATATACAATGCTGAGTTAGAGGGATACAAAGGAAAAGATTTTTAAATTATGGTGCAAAACAAGTGACATGCCCTGTCCTTTTTAGCTGCAACAAGATGGATTTCTTAACATAGTTGTCACAGCCAAGTTTGTTATTATAGATAGGTTTCCTCCTTATTCTTTTTACTACCAAAATAATACTGACAACCTGTTGGTCTAATGCTTGAATGTTCATCAGAGGGAACTCTTTAGCTCTTAGTGTAATGTTGCAAAGCACATCTGCCTTGGCTCACAAGGGAAAGGCATGTCACCATGATCACAGTTATGTCCAATCCTACACTACTTTTGTTGAAGAATCAAAGCTGCTGTCCAACAGAATAGTCTTGTACAGATTGCAGTAAAATAAAATAAAACGTGAAAGGATGCAGGGCTAAACTGCCCCCCCATTCAAATATGACTATATATTGACTACATGACATATGACTATATTCCTAAAATTCAAGGACCCACAACATGAGATAGGTTAGAAAAGTGATACATTAAAAACTCTCCAGATAATAATTTTTAACATTTGCCTTAGGATTTGGGGCATTTAAGATTTTACTTCTTTCTGTTCTTCTTCATTATCCATACAGAATATATAACTTACGAAAACAGAGGTCATGAGTATATATATAATAACAGATAAATCTGAGATATGGAAATTCTAGAAAGTCATGAACATGCTACAATCGCAAATTTTGAATGTGACAGCTGATTGATTTCTCTGTTACTGAATTAATATAATGGTTCTAGCTGGGATAGAGTTAATCTTCTTCATAAGAACCCATGTGGGGCTGTTTTGGCTTTGTCCCTAAACCAACATAACACACCAGAGTTTTTTCTATTGCTGAGCAGCCCTTGAACAGTGTCAAGGGGTTTTTTTCATGCTCTGCATGCACAAGTGAGCAGGGCAAGAGATAGTCAAGAAGCTGGGACAGGATACAGCCAACACAGTGGACAAAAAATGGCTGAAGGCATATTCTATACCATTCAAAATGGTGAGGGCGTGGATGCTTAGCTGCTGGTCAAAGTCAATGAGCTAATGTGATTTCATACTGAACTTTATTTTGGAAAGTAATGTGTACCTCATAAAAGACCTTTTCCTGAAAAATTACCCTGGACTCAAGCAACTGAATCAAATGACTTTGGGTTGTATATGACAAACTGAGTTTACAGCAGGGACAAGTTTTGAGAATCTGGCTACAAAGTGGTAGATTTACTAGGAAGAACAGCTTATGGTTTTTAGTAGAATCAGAAGTACATGAGCACCACTGCTAACCAGAGACAGACTTACAAGTAAGGAGAAAAAGATTGTCAGGAATGGGCTACAGACCTACTAAAAAAAATGAAAACCTCAGACAGGATGTTAAAAGTACAAATAGAATTGGACCACAAAGAGAGAGAATGATAAAATAAGAGGGCTCTAATTAGTATATTAGGGGAAAAAAAATCAGTTACTATAACTAAACTTTACCTTGGAAGGAAAACACAAACACAAACCCTAATGATGTACTCATCTGCTACACAAGAGAGGGACAAGGTAAAAAAGACGGGCTGAGAAGAGAAGGATGATTAAAGGTGAAAAAGGTGATCTCCTACATACTAAATTGATATTTTAGTTCTCAGTAGAAATTAAGATCATGAGGGTAATAACAGGGCATCTAATCAGGAATGAAAGGAGGAATGGTATTTCCATTATCATATTCAAAGTAACAGCCGAGTTTGGGCTGCGGACTGTGTGAAAGAAATGAAGAAGAAGTCAGAGGGAAAAAGGCACCAACTAAAACACTAAAGAATTAAACATGAAAATGTAAGTTCAGTAGCAGACATTTCTAATGATTTTATCTGTTTGGAAATATGTGGTGGAAAGATAGAGAACCTGGCCTTGGACTAGAGGTAGCTTATCTAATTACAGAAAGTTTTTTGGGGATGAATTGGTGAAGTGATCTAGGTGGCTGCATTCCCATCAGTTTAGTCACTCCTACAGGAGCCCTTAGCATGTATTTCCAAAGTCAAAGAACAAAAAAGCTGTGAAGGCCAGTGGACAGAGAGCTAAACTGTAATAGGTTTTTCTTTAACAGCGGTGTATACTAGGTTAGACTGACATGACTGACATTCACCAAGGTAACTTTCTTGTAAGATAAGAGTAAATGTAATGTTTCCAAGAGTAGACATTATGGTAAATCATTCAGTTCTTTACCACAAAGGAATTTACTGTTTAAGGAACTCAGGAGGGGTGTTATTATATGAACTGGAAGTTCAGTAAATCAAAAACTAAGCAGAAAGCTAAAACGTGCACATACTGAAAAGGAAGTCCCCAAGATGCAATTATCATCAGTGAGGTTTCTTACCCACCAGTCTTAGGGACAGATACTGCACAGTGTTGTCATTAGTGAGAGAACAAGGTGTGTGAGTTTCTAGCTGACTGTTAAATTAAGATACTGCTTAAGTCTAACTACACAGAAAGCCTGACCGCTGACAGCTCTAAGATAGAGCCACAGCAATGGATTTGCATAGAACAAGTTACTGGAATAATTACCAATATAGCTGGGTGGGACATGCCTGACCTTGTCTGGCCCTTGCTGCTTGATCAAATAGCGGCACTGTGATGTTTTCACCTCAGAGACATCTTTGGCTAGCTGGATGCTGCAGCTGGGCGCATGGAAGCAAGTCCAGGAGCTCTGGTGGTCCTCAGGTTTACCTCTGGTGGTGAAGCTTTAAGGTGAAGGTGAAGGAAAAGGAGTCGGTACTGATGGAGGGTTTCAATCCACAGCTTTATTCTGGCCCACAGCCTCTGAATGCAGCGACAGCTCCAACAGAACTCCCCAAACAGAGTGGTTGCTGGCTCTTTTAACCCCGGGGAGAGGGGCAGGGAAGGGGTAGGAAGCCCACCAACCAGGTACATCTTAAGGGACAAAGGACACCTGGATGGCCCAATGTCCCCCCAGGGGTAGGGGGCATCTTATGAATCTGCCCAATCACTTTATGCCCTTCTGGAATGCCAGGATAGACAGGCAGTGCTCAGCAAGGGGCAAGGGAAGGGGAAGGAGATGTGACTGACACACCTGGCGGGGAATTATCAGGAAGGAACCCGGGGTATCTGAGGCAAACCATGACATCACAGTGCAACAACAAGTATTGTACTGTTGACAAAAGCATTTCCTAAAACGTAGATTTTTGTCAGCTAGAGGTGAAAGAGAAGTAATATGAAACAGAATAAAATAGCAAACCAAAGGATGACAGGAAGCTTGCCAGTGTGACACAGCAGCAGAAAGAGGAAAAAACAAGTCCTGCCCTCTACATTATGCAAGGCACCAGAATGAGCCAGGGTACAATATTTCACATAGTTCTAGTAATTTGTATTCACAGAAATGTATCTTAAACTGAAATGGAAACAAAAAAGGGCTATTGGAATAATATGGATAATGAAGAATCCATGTTAAGGGAAGAATAGAAACCTGGAAAAAGGCTATTAAAAATTAAAAAATGAATACATACATATGTAAATTTGAGAGTAAAAGCTGGAATACTTTGAATTTTCTAATCATTAATGTTTTTTCAAAAAACAGGGATGAAAAAAGAACTGTACTGGGTGCAGTAGGAACTATAGAAACAGGAAAAGCTCTGTGTAAAGGGTGAATTTAGACATAGAAATGAGTCAGCCAAGTCAGTATCTTCCTAGTAAGTTCCTGACACAATGGTACCATTACTTTCTCAAAAGCTCTAGTGCTCAGGGCACTTGGGCACCATGCCAAGATAATGGTTAAACTACATCTGGACCCATGCTGGCTCACTTTCAGACAGTGTCAATACCTGCTAGTGTACTTTCCTATTTCCAGAAGGGAGGCTAGGATAGGTAGAGAGAGCTTAGGTGCATCTATACGTGAGAGGGACATGCAAGAAATAGAAAAGGGATCAACTTGGATTTCTATGTCAATACATTCTGTGTTCAACAGCTGTATAGACACAGAACGAAAGTGGTTTAATCTGAGGTGCTTCAGTTCACCACTAGATTTGAAAACACTGTAAGCGTATCCATTTCATATCTTTTTCTATTTATCTTTGCTTTCATGAACATCTTTGCATCCTGGTTATAACAATCCTTCCTCAGGCCTCCAGGAACATTTGGAACACAAAAGATGCACAGATTTTTCTAGTCTGTATCGGCTGTGTTCTCTCTGCCCACTTATGACCAGGTAGTGCAAGAGGTCATAGATTTTCCAGTTCCATCTTTCAGTGGAGGAAGAAATAGACATATTTTATTCTATTCTTTATCCTGCCTTTGGTTTTCATAAATGTTGAAGGGAATCCTCCTGTGGCTGCTGCAGTGAAAAGTCACTGAAGACTTTTTTATCTCATAGTATCTTGCAAAGTATTACAACTTGACTGTCTTTTGATTTACCTTTTTGCTATCCATTCTCCATGTTCTGTACAAATGTTTGTCCAAATTGCTTATTTTAAATGTTTAAGACTTGTAAGTCAAGCTCTTCAGACGTATATTGGGATTCAAGCAAGTGAAAAAGCAAAAGAGGAACCTGGAAGTATTTGCCTTTAGTTTCAGAGCCTCTGGAATTCTTCCAGGACACAACACCAAGACAAGAACGTGACAAGTTTATTGTTGCTTTTCTCCTTTTGTAAATAGAAATAGAGTCTTGTTTAATCACTTCTCTAGAGGAATGGACACTTTCAAATACAGCATTAGTACTGGGATATTTCCAGACCAAATTGCAAAAGGTGGTGCTGCCAACCTAAATATTCTGATATTTTCAAACAGAAGGGCAAAGGCAGACAGCAGAAGCATTTAAATCACCCTTTTGACTCTAGAGGGTAACAGGCAAAAGAGCAGAAGCAGCTTGCCCAAGATGACAGGCTCCCGGAATGCAGAGCAAAGCCATCTCCGTGCCCTTTCCCTTCCCATCTTGGCAGCCAGCTGAAGGCCACACAAGGGGAGCAGGGGGTGTGGAGACCCGAATTTTAAGCTTGCACGCTGTAAAGTCTTCCTCATCTGTGATTTCAATCACTGCTTCTGTGGGTTGGCATTGATATGCACAAGTTGTGCACCTTTCCCTTAAACGGCAACTTTTTGTAAAGGCCAGGTAAAGAGGGGAAATTGACATTTATCTTCCTCTGAGTAGGCAAAGCCTTTTCTCTTTTTCTGATAGAAATTCCTCCCCTTTCCAAAGCATTTATGGTGTTCTAAGTATGTTGGGGATATTATTATAGCATAAATGACGTGCCTCGCAATAACTTTTATCCCGGTCTCGGAAATAGGCTTCCCATCAGACTAATGTAATATTATTCAAACCTAATCTTTAAAAGTCTTGACATTTGACATCACTTGTATCTTTCCAAAAAGAACTGAAGCAGTATTTCTTTTAAAACTGTACAATCAATAAACTGAGTATTCAATTTTTTATGAAAAATGTGAGGTAAAATGAAAAATCTCCAATCGGCTGAATATGGAGTTACAAATATGAAATTACATTTCTCCTGTTAAAACAATTACCTTTTGCACTCAAATATTTCTATTGCCTACTGATTTTTTTTTGGAGAAGATATATAAAATATGCCAACAACAATTTAGTATAAAACTATATTAATATGAATGAATAATTTTTGCTTACACAACTATGTAATCTAACAGTATTTTTTATACACTGCCACTGAGGATCAAGTACACTATCACCAGGTCTTCAGTTTTTCTACTACAGAAAGTCTAAATCTTATCCATTTTATTTTCTGCAGAATGATTTTACGTGATCATATTATCCAACTAGTTTCAGTTGTCTTGAGAACCAATAAGCTGTAAGATTGATCTTTGTTAGATCACTAATAGATTTTTAACTATATAACTGAATTGCCTTGATATTGTACTCAGCTGACTTTCTGTACTTACATATATTTCAGTTTCAACCAGTAAAGGGATAGAAATACAGTTTCACACTTTTTAGGTACCCTTATGCAAGTATCCATCCTTAGTGTCATTCTCTTAATGATTTTAAATTTATTAAAATTATTCTTTTAATTATTAATTCTTCAGAATTAGGAGTAGGGGTTAATTAAAAGAAATTTTTAATGCTAGAAGTGGAATAAGTGGAGGCAAAAGTATTAACAAATTTCCAAAATGTAGATTTCGTTTGGCTAACCTTGGCAAATTAGCTATTAGGAAATAAAAAATAAGGTTTCACAAAGTTCTAATGCTAATCTATGCTATATATCTACTGAACTGTTTGATTTCCCTTGGAAAACAAAGATAGTGTTGTAAGCACTTGTGGCTAATAAGTTTCATTTACATACATCTCTAAATTTTGGGTTACTGGATTGCAAAGATTTTGGACACTTGTAAGAACAGGAAATAGACTGTACAACCTGCTGCTTCACAGATTAAGATGGGAGGGATATAATGCTTGCCTTTCAATGTCTCTGGGTAGGGAAAGTATGATTGTTACCCACCAACCACTGATTGGCAGGTTTTGCATTGCATGGACAGGTATTCACTGGATTCTCATCAGCATGCAGGAGGCTAGGCAACAAAGGCAGAAGGTTCACATTCATGTTTGCAGAAAATTCATTAAAAAAGCCTAGGATGTCTGAAAGAGACTGATAAAAATTAACTAGGGACAGCTACGCATTGTCTCTTGTTGCTTTACCCACCAAAAAGTAAATCTATGGTCTACTGCCCATTTTAAACACAACAAACATTTGGAGAAAACAAAAGATATACCTGTTCTTATGCCCCCAGTTAGACTCTAAATGTTTTCTAAGTTCATGTCCAAGTAACATATTTTTAAAAACCTTCTTATGTTTATGTGTGGTTTACATTATCATTTGCAAAAAATATCTCAACAGGCTATTTTCTTTATTTTGAAATTTCAAGACTTTTTTGTGGTTTCTCCACACCCTGTAAATTTCACATCTAAATTATAGGAAAAAAGGCCAATCTTCTATTTTCCTGTTCAGTGTTCCAAAGAAAACTGTTAGGAAGAAAGTTACCAATCACTAAGGTAAATTTCTATGCCAGCTCATTCCAATCGTGTCAACTGGTAGACCTATATCTAAAAATGGCAAATACTTGCTGATTTGAAAATACAGTTTAACTAAAACGTTCTTATTCATGTAGATTAAGTTTAGGTGCCATGGGGAAGTGGATAAACCTAAAGAGAAACATATAAACTTACTCAGCTTCCATTAAGGTCCCTGTTCCCAGTTTTTCCTTTTAGCTAGATCTCTGTAGCTCTCAACTTAGACTCTGCATTCATCACTGAAATTTTTCAAGAAGGGTGAGCATGTGTATTTTCCGTTTTTGTTTCTCTTTCTTGAGAAGGTGGAGGCAAAGGCAAAGGCAACGTGCCTCTTCATTTGATCTGTTAATATGGCACATATAAAATCAGATACCTGTAATTTGAAGAGGGAACAGGAAACCCAGAGGAAAATGTGGAATGATCTTGCACTTCATGAGAGTGCAAGTTGCTACACAGCTATTTAAGAATTTGTAATCCACCTAGGGTGCAGGATCATCTTGCTCCTGAGGAAACTTACTCCATCAAGTGGTTAAGTGGAGGACTTAATTGCATGTCTGGCATGTGATTATGACCCAAAATCAGATTTTTTTACAAACCTTTAGATTTGGCCGATCCACAAGAAAAATTCACAATCGGCATATTTGCACCTTTGCTTGCCTGAATATATTAAAAATTCTGAATCTGAACATGAGATTCAGTTACCTACATGACTTAACTGCCCAACTTTCATATTTGTCAAGGAATAGGATGCAGGCACTTTTAAAAATGTGGCTTCTTTCTCAGGAGCTTAAATTTAAGTTTAAATATCCAAGTTTGCAAATATTGCCATCTGATCTGTAGACATGCACATATATTCACACATGCTTATCAGGGAGAATTCTTTTGTTTAGGGTGTACTTATTGTGCAGTGTTATAGTATGTGAAAGTTGCCTTACTGGCTTGTCTAAACAAAGTTTGTGATAATTATACTAATCTTTTTCTGCTTTGAACAATCATGCTGCACTTTCAATACTGAAGGCAGTATTGAAAGTGCAGCACAATAATAATGCAAAGAGATTACAATGTACAATCTAAACACTTTACTGGCATAACTAAAATCCTTTAACATCATTCCAGTTCTTTAAGCATTTCAATTTCTGTTCTCTCTTCATTAGTGCAGTATTATGGAGAGATGTGACCCATTTTGGCTCTTAGGAGAATTATTTGTCACCTCCACTGTAAAGCTGAGAATAGTGAGCCGTTATTGTTGAAGAATTATCAAAGGACTGAATGGGGCAGCTGACGGCCAGCTCACTTCTGCTTCTTTGAAAAGTCTCACTTAAAGCTGTAGGCATCTGCACAGGATGCTATGGTGGTAGTGGTAGATGAGATTACTTCCAATAATTTCTCTCCATCTGCTTTTATAAATGTTGTTTTCAAGTAGTTCACTGATTCCTCAGCTCCTGGGGGAGGAACACGTAAGTGTTCCTTAATTCACTTTTGCCAAAATGAGCCCGGTTAGTTCAAGCAACCTGAATGATTTACATCTTTGCTCTGGCTCGTGTTAACTAGGGTGAATTGCTCTTAGGAAGTGCGGTTTCCCTACCTGATGTAAGAGTTAGTGTTTTCAGTAAAATGCACCTTACTACCACATGTAGGAGCTAAGTCCAGAAGGATATCTATTGAGAGCCAAAGTGTTGAAAAATGCGATTAGTTTAGAATTTAGAGAGGAAAAGGCAAATGCGTACCACATTTACTGTTATAAATTAAATACTCTTGACAGAATTTAGGATTATATTTAGTATATCTTTTTTCTCCAAGAAAAACACCTTTGAATCTATCCTTTCTAAATATGGCAGTTGAGTGAGTGGAGTCATTGCCATATAAAAGTGGTGCAAAATTAGAATACTGGTATGTAATCCCCCTTAATACTACAGGATTGTTTCAGCTAGTGCTTAAAGACCTATTGGACATCTAAAGCATTGCAATTTATTTAAAAACTGCTTATAACAAGTGCCTTAGTATTATCTGCCAGTCTGCCAGTTGGATTGGAAATGTAACTAATTGAGCTGAGCAAAGAGATTTATTTTTTTTCTGTTTTGATTGTAATCATTAAGTCTACATTCTTCTGCCAGCTAAAGCATGAATAAAAATTAGATATTTTTGTCTCCCCTGTTCCATCCCTCAAAGAGATGGAAATGTTCCTCCTCTTTCACTAAATTCAAATTCAACTCAAATTTTAATTCAATTTCAAAGCCTTCACATAAAAAAAGAAAAATGAAAGTTGTACATAAAAATATATGCACTTATGCACCTTTCAAATAGATTATCTTGGCACATTCTCCTTTAATTTTTTTGGTTGTCTCCTTGAATACCCCTCTGCTTTGCATATCTCCTGGGCTGTAAGAGCTAGGATGTATCAGTAAAACTTTACCTGTTTTCACTTTGCCCTCTGACTTACTGTTATGAAATCAGTAAATTAGCTGCTGAGGTTTTGTATGTATTTAGTTTTATTTAATATCTTGAAACCCACAAATCTCAGATGTGACTCAAAGATGAGTTAAACATCTTGCCTTCAAAATTATTAAAGGTGTTTTTATTTACTGTTTTCTGCAGTGATTGGATAGCGTTCTGGCTCATGAAAGTACAATCCATTCTTTCATTAACTGTGACAAATGAGAAGTGTCACTTGCAGTTGACAGTTTAGTTTTGATGAAAGTGTAGTGCAAGGGTTAAAGTTATGCTGGAATCAATTTACTCAGATTTAACAGAAGAAATAGGTAGGATATGAGTAAAGCATACATCTTTAATGCATAGGCAGAAGAGTTCTGTGCAGAATTAGAGAGGAATTCTGAATAATTTGGTTCAGATGGCAATTCGGTTAAGGAGGTGTGAAGGGAAAAAAATTGACTATTTGTTATAGAATAAAAGTTTAGAAGAAGCAAAAAGAAATGCTGCTGACCCTTACTAGACATGAAAAATAAAACTGGATTTTGTTTTCATAGACTGTAAAGGCCAAGAGCTCATATGGAAACATCTCTTGTTTTCAGAAGAAATCTGTCTCTGGTGTTGACTAGGAAGTTCACAGGGCTCAAACAGAATCACAGAATGGTTGAAGTTGGAATGGACTTCTGAAGATCATCTGATCCAAACCTCCTGCTCAAGGAGGACCATCTACAGCCAGTTGTCCAGGACCAAGTCCATGTGGCTTTTAAATATCGGCAGGAACAGACTCCACATTCTCCCTGAGCAGCCTGGGGCCATGCTCACAGTCAAAAAGTGCTTCCTGATGTTCAGAGGGAACTTGTGTTCCACTTTGTGCTCATTGCCTATGGTCCTGTCAGTGGGCACAACTGAGCCTGGTTCCTGTAAGCCTGGTTCTGACATTTTTGCACTCTCCCTTCAGGTATTTATATTTATTCATTAAATTCTCTCTGAGCTTTCTTTTCTCCAGGCTGAACAGTCGCATCTCTTTCATCCTTTTCTTCATAGGAGAGATTCTTCAGCCCCTTAATCATATCTACGGCCTTTTACTAGAATCTCTGCAGTCTGGAGTCCAGAACTGAACATGGTAATCCAGATGTGGTCTTACCAGTGCTCAGTAAAGGGGAAGGAGCACCTCCCTCAACCTGCTGGCATTTCTTGGCCTAAGGCAGATGAAGATACCATTAGCCTTCTTTGCCACAAGGGTACACCATCGGCTCATGTCCAATATGGTGTCCATCAGGATCACTAAGTCCTTTTTTGCCAATTTCTTTCCATCTGGGTATATATTAAAAGTAGGGCAACCCCAATGAGGGGGAGAAAATCATGCATCTGACTCCATTGATATAAGAAGGCTAATTAATTACTTTATTATACTATATTATTCTATATTATATTACACTATATCTAAACTGAATCTGCACAAGCACCCAACAGCACTCAACTGCCCAGAATCTCGTGACTGTCAGCCGACACACACGTGGCCCTGATAGGCCAAGGAAACAAAACACCATCACTTTGGGTGAACAGCCTCCATATTGCATTCCACTTGTGAACAACACAGGCGCAGCAAATGAGATAAGAATTGTTTTGATCATTCTTTCTTAGGCTTCTCTCACTGCTTCCCTCAGGTTCAGAGAATGTGAATCCCACATTGCCACCAGCACGTGCTGCAGTGAGGGGTTGTTTTCTGCCAGATGCAGGACTTTGTACTTCCTATTTTTGAATTTCATGAGGTCAGCCCATCTTTCCAGCCTGTCAAGGTCCCTGCACATAGCAGCAAAACCCTCTGGTCTATCAGCTATTCCTCCCACTTTTGTGTCAGCAGCAAACTTTCTGAGTCTATACTCTGCCACATCATACAGGTCATTAATAAAGATGTTATACAGGATTGAATCCAGTATAGATGCCTGAGGTACACTGCTAGTTACTGACCTCCAACTCAGGCTCATGACACTAATTACCATGCTCAGGGCACAAACATTCAGCCGGTCTCCAATCTACCTCACCATCTCCCTATCCAACTCTTACTTAACATCTTCTGTAAAAGGATTTTATGGGAGACATTCAGCCAAAAGTCTTGCTGAATCCAGGTAAGAAATATCCACTGCTTTCTCTTCACCTACAAGATGACTCATTTTAATGCAGAAGGTTGTCAGGTTGACCAAGCACCACTCTTCTTTGGTGAAGCCATACTGACTACTCCCAACAACTGTCTTGTCCTTCATTGGCCTGGAAATCATTTCCAGGATTAGATGCTCAATAACCATTCCAAGGCTCAAAGTAAGAGTGACCTGCAGTTCCCTGGGTCTTCTTGCTTGCTCTTCTTGAAGGTAGGAGTGATATTTGCTGTTTTCTTCAGTGCTCAGAGTTGCCACAATCAATCAAAGACTGTCGAGAGTTGCCTCACAATGACAGCCAGCTCCCTCAGTGCTTGTAGGTGCATCCCATCACAATCCATGGGATTTTGTATGTCTCATTCTATTCTCTGATGTGGTACTCTTTCACTAAAAGTACATTGTTCTTGCTCCACGCTCCTTTGTTCTCTGGGGTGTGGGATCCCTGAAGATTGATCTTCCTAATAAAGATGGAAATGAAAAATGCATGGAGTACCTGTGTAATCAGGACCTCTGTCCTATTCATCAATGTGTCCACATTTTCCCAAATCTTTATTTTGTCATCTATGTGCTTACAAAATCCCTTCTTTCTGCCTTTGACATCCCTGGCCATAACCAATCTCACTTTGGCTTTGACTTTCCTAGCCATAATTTTGTATGCTTAGATAACATCTCTGTATTTTTCCCTGGCTAACTGCCCCTGCTTTCACCTTCTGAGGTTTTCCATAATTTTTTTTCTGTTTTGTTTTGTCAGGAGCATGTTGTTCATTGCTAGGATGGACTGTTATTGAACTTGGACAAGGAGACTCTTGACTAAAAAGCAGCTTTCTTGGTCCCCTTCTATCCCCAAGCCCTTATCCTGCAGGACTGTACCAAATAGATCCCTAAAGAGGCCAAAGTCTGCTCTCTTGAAATCCAGCACTGGGATCTTGATTTTTTCCCAGTTTCCTTTTCTCAGGGTCTGCTCTCCAACATCTCATGGCCACTGCATTCAACACTCCAGTCAACTTTCACATCCACAAGGAACCTCTCCTTTCCCATTGTATGTCTGCCCATAGCAGATACTCAACACAATGCCTTAATGCCAGTCTGTTTTTACATCCTTACTCAGAAGCTTTCACTTTGTTCAGCATCCATCTCCAGGAAAAGCTCGATGCTCTCTCACATGAAGGGAAATCTCCCCTTCCTCATCTTCCTGGCCTCCAGGAAGTTTGTATTTCTCCACTGCAACACTTCAGTCATGGGAGCCATCCTACCACATCTCCATGATCCCAAGAATATTAAGGTCCTGCAGCTGCACAGACACCTAGAATTCATTTTTTTTATTACCTGTGCTATGTATATGAGTGCATAGGTGCTTTAGAGAGCCACTCCAGCATGAGCAACATAAATTGATTTCCCAGAAAGAATTTTAGGGACTTCCCCAAAATGGTGCCTTTTAGACACTTCCTTGCTTCTATGCAAGCACTAGGGGTGGCCTTTCTTCAGCCCTGTTTTCCTGATTCTGTGATCTCTTTCTGTCACATCACTCCAGGTCCTTTAATATCACTCCAGTCCTTTCCACCACTTTCACTAGGGCTTCTGGTAATTTTTCCTTCCACATCATTGCTTATTTAAAGCCCTACATATCAGGTCAGCAAGCTGGGTGGCAAGGATGCCCTGAAAACAGCTTGAGAGTTGGCTGCTGGGTTGTAGCCACAGCTCACGTCACAGAGAGCAGCAGGCACAACCTTCCCAAGGATTTTTCCTGGGGAAGGCAGTGAGAAAGCTCAGAGAAATAAGATGAAAACAATTCTTACCTCTACATGCTGCTCCTGTTGTTTGGCCCATGTGGAATGTGATATGGAGATTGTTTACCAAGAGTGATTTGTTAATTGGACACTGCTGATGGTTGTTTGGATTGATTGGCCAGTTGGGTCAAAGCTGTGTTGTGGCTGTCACAAAGGGTCATAAGGATTTCTTGAGTATCTCTTTAGTATAGTATCTCTTTAATATCGTATAGTATTAGTGTAATATAGTATAGCTTAATAAGGAAATTGCTCGGCCTTCTGAAATCATTGGAATCAGAGCACCCCTGGCTGGGGGTCATCTTTCTATGATACTGGGCAGTTCTTTGTAGCTTTGAAATTGTTCTTTCATTGAAGAGTAAGAATATTGTTCATATGAAAGGGATGTACATGGACTTTAAACAAAATAAAACAATTTCTGAAAATACTGCAAAAGCTGTTACTTTAGCGTGCTCATGTGAAAATATGAGACAGAATGTGAACCTTTGTCAATTACAATCTATTAAAATAAAACAATGATAGATCAAATTTCAGAAAGATAAATATTAATATTTTTGTGTCTTGCAAGTCTTTAATGTGTTTCAGTTTTTTAAATGAACATATTGCTAATATAAAAGTTATTTGTTATTTTTTCAATCTTGTTGAATTTATTTCTCCACACCATTGCAGACAAATATGTATGGTTATTATTTTATTGTTGCTACCTTGTTGTCAGCAGAAGTGTCACAAAGTTTGAGAAGATGAAGGCTATCTGCATTCTGGTCCTGCCAGTGAGAAGTATAGTCAGGCCAGGGAGGCAGCAACATAAAAAATTATACATGGCTGGGGACATTGTGCTAATCAAATAATGAAGTGAACTGCCCATGTATATAAAGCAGAAATCAGGCTCCATCTCAGTATCTCAGAGGAAGTCTGGGAACTCCAATTTCATTTAATAGCTGATGTAACTATTTCATGGAAATAATTTTTACTTTGTCTTTCACAAAGTACTTTTGTAGCTAATGGCAAATAGAGCTCTGTGAGGACATTCCTCAGCCATGTGTGTTAATTGTATTAAGCTCTAGCATCATAAGAAATCTCTAGCCCTTACCTTCAGAGCAATTTTTCAAAGGCAAAAATTAAATAATTAAAATTAAATTAATTAGAACATAATAATTAAAATAATTAATTTCATTAAATAATAATGAAACAGTACCACAATTTTTCTAGATCCTGCATTAATGTCATTCTCAGAAACCTAATTAACAGTCCCAGACAAGTTTCCAGAACCCACCGTACACAGTGTAATTGATCTCTTACAAGGATTTTGTTATTAGTTTTATTGCTCCTATCCTTAAGAAAGACCGCCTCCATGGGATAAATTTCAGGCTAGAAATACATTGACTCTCTGGACACAGAGGTTCCAGACTGTGACACAGACTCAGACCTTCAGCTTCCTGTGGCCAGTCCAGTACATGTGACCATCATGCAATTCATTCCATGTACAGGTAAGTACTAACTTAAAGGACTAAGTACTAACTTATTGTACTTAGTACTTAAGTACTAACTTTCAGGATTGTCAATCACTGCGTAGCAGTGCCTTGAAGAACAAAACCCTCTTCAAACCTGCCCACAAAACTCACACTTGTTTTTTAATCACCATTCAGATAGTTTAGTGGCCATAATTAAAGAAATAAAAGGTGCACCTTGTTTAGTAGCCATAGAGAAATAAAAGGCGCATGTTTGATCCAGCCTGTAGGTGAGCTCCTGCTGCATCTGCACAGCACACTGGACACAGAACCTCATGCAGAAAGGCAGAATGTGCCCTTGCTCCTCTCTATCTGAGGGCACATTATAAATCACAGTAGCTCCATTCAGAGCGATTGGTTTCCAGTAGTGTAAACGGAAGAATAACCAGGACCTTTTGGTCTAAAAAACACATCCTGAAAAATCGGCATGAAGATTGCACTACAGCTCAAATCTGGAAAGATGCAGCATGTTTCCTGAAGAAAGTTGCCCTTTCTATGTCAGAACTCCAAATCAGAGCAACATTAAGTTGTGCGTGTAGGAAGCCATGCACTGGTTGCTCTTCACTGCGTCTGCCTAATTATTGGTCACCTCGGTGGAGGAGACTCCAGGTTTATGGGCAAACTGGAACAGTCGGAACGGGCAGGGTGGGACCACAAAGGACAGCAGCGAGCATGGTGTGTGTTGACCGTGGGCCCTTGGAGCTCCCCAGCATCGCCGCCCTCTGCGCCTTCTGCCCAGGCGGGAGGGGAAGGAGAAGGAGAAAGAGGAGAAGGAGAAGGAGAAGGAGAAGGAGAAGGAGAAGGAGAAGGAGAAGGAGAAGGAGAAGGAGAAGGAGAAGGAGAAGGAGAAGGAGAAGGAGAAGGAGAAGAAGGAAGGGCGAGCTTGCCGCAGGCTGCCATGGCTCCCCGCTGCCCGCCCGCAGCCGGGCAGGAGCACAGTGTCGGCGCTGCCCGCAGTCTTGGCACGGCACAGCTCGGCACGACTGGTCCGGACACGCACCCTTCCCGCCCGCGGTGCTGCTTCGCTCATCTGCAGCTCTGCAGGGACCTCCCCAGGTGGGCCCTCTCCCCCGCACTGTTGCTGCTGGGAGAGAAAGCGCCTGGCATCTGGCAATCCGGCTGCTATTCTTTTCCCTGAGAGCGATTTTCCCTCTTCAGGGAGTAAAAGATCTCTGAAAACTCCTGCATGGTACCAAGAGTGGGAAAGGTGCATGAATCCTGTCTTATCAGATAGTTGTGGGGTTTTTCTTTGGGAGATGACTGAAAGAATAGCGTTTTGACAAATCAAATAAAACTCCTAAACCATGAAATTTTTCAAGTGGATCCTCATTCTTCCACTGTCTCCACTTTCATATCATGTTCTCAGTGTTACCAAAACATGTAATTCCCTATCTTAATCTCAATTTGAATTTATTTTATCATGCACCCTGCAAACTAAAGCTTGTATTGCAAAGAAGTGAAACACCCTGATGTACTCTCTACGTAATTAATGAATAGGAAGCTCAGGCTCAAATTTTGGACACCAGGCTGTAGCTCCATACAAAATGTCTCCTCTCATATCCTCCTCTGAGACCATCTGCAGCTGAGGCTGCAGCGACAGCATAGGACTCCTGACATTTCATGGTATCATTAGTGTGGTGGAGAAGATCTTAAAAAAAACCCCCAAAACCTCAAAGTAAATGCATTTGTATGCTTCTACATCTATGTGTAAAGATAAAGTCTCAGACAACTGAGCTCAGTGCAGGTCTCATAGCTTCTGTGAGTCCTGAGAGCTTGAGAATATCTTTACTGGTGAGGACCAAAGGTCTGTCTGTGTGGTTTCTAAGACTAGCAATTGAGTTGATTCTCAGAAAAAAATGAGAACAGAACAACTATATATGACACATCTTCTGACTGTTCTAATCTCTGGCTGTTTTTAGCTCAGGGGATTTTCTCTAGCTCATGTGGTTTGGCTATTCAGCAGCCCTCAGTAGACCTAACTTCCAAGTGCTTGTCCAATCTGTCCTTGAACTTGTGTAACCCTTTTGCAGGCAGAAAAGTCTAAGTCTGTGTTTATACTATTAAACTAAACAGAGCCAGTTCACAAGTCCAAGCCTTGTTCTGTGGTTCTTGATACTGTCAAATTGTTAGTAAGGGCTGTGGTACAAGCTGATCATTTCTCTACCCAAACACTAGGCAGTCCAAAACATCAGCACACACAACATTCACTGATCTCCCTCCTGTCTGGGGCAGCAAGGCAAGTGGGACCACTGGGAGCACTCCTGAAACTGTAATTTCAATGAGGCTCTGTGGTTACCTGGTGATCTGAAGGAGGTACATTCGGCAGTTTGGATGTGGCTACTCTGCTTGAGGTTATAGGAAAGCTTAGCACTGCAGACGTAAATCTTGTCATACTAGTTAATCCCAGGGCAAGAGAATGGTTTCACTTTCTAGCACTGGTATAGCTAGAGACTGGCATCATCTTTTGTGCCACAAAGGTGCTTAGAAACTCTCTTGCCCTAGAGCCAGGAGCAGGATATTTTGTCTTAGAAAAACACATGTATTACAAGCATCCCAGTTTTCACTATATGCCAGAGACCAGTTCTCTTGATTCTTTATGGTAAATAAGAATAATTTCTTAATCTTAGTAACAAGCCCTTCCTGCTAAGTAATGAAATGAAATTGTCAGGGGCTCTAGTGCAAGGAAGGAGTGAGGTATCCTGCTCAGCTTTGTTGGTGTTTCTCCTTGCAATAATACTTAGCTTCTCAGCCTCCAAGCCCCTTAACTTTACTCTTGCAGTCCTCTGTGTGGGTCCCCAAATAGGAGTGTTAGAGAAGCAATCACTCAGCTTTCCTGTTGCATTTTTTTATTGTTTTATTAACTGAATGTTAATAAAATACATAGGCCTACTTCATACCTTGGAGAGATTGAGCCTATTGGTGGAGACTCTTACATTTACAAAAGAAAGGATCCATCACAGCACTTGTGCCTGGGTGGTACAGGAAGTATCCTGTAGAAACCTGGGATCCTGGGGGCACAGGGCAAGTACCACATATGGTAGCATCTCTGCTTTACTAAATGTTTTTTTCTTTAACATGAGATCACATCAATGATGAGAAAAAAACCTCACTGTATGCATGCAGTGTTTGTTCAATGTTACCATATGCCAACAAAGATGCCTTTCAGTTTTTTGCTACATAGATGTTTCTTGACTAAAATCTGAACCTTGTTGAGCAGCAGCTTATACCCCACCTGGCTTCATGCTGCCATCAAATACTGTAGCTTTATGCCTGTCAGTGAAAGACTGTGCAAACAGGAGTCAGACTATGACATTCTGCTAATGTAAGAAGAGAGTATTTTTGTTTAACAAAAAAATGTCACACATTGTGGCCAATACAGTTTTGCTAAAGAGAACCCCTGCTCTCATCACAGCCATGCCGACAGAAGGCAGCTTTTGTCAAATCAGGTTAAGTCTTTGAGAGAGCTTGTGTAATTACACTGGCAAAAAAATTCTGTTCTGGGTTGAGGCGTTTCAAAAAATACAAATATATGTACTTACCTACCTATATTTATATATATAAACTGAAGATGGAGTTTAACATTGCAGCCCCTCTGGGAACAAAACCTCTTTATGAAGTTCTACTCCAGCACCCACAGCACAGTTTGCTTCCCCTCACAGCTGTGCTGTTGAAAATGATGGCAGCCCGCCACGCAAATGGTACAGCTTTGGCTGAAGCTGAGTGCCTAGATAGTCTAATGCCCCCAATCTAGTCGAGCAAGATAATTTCACTAAACCATTTTGTAGTGTGAACAAACAATTGCAGCTGTGCTTCTGACCTACTGACAAACCACTCTGCTCATATAGAAACAATGCCGTGCTAAGAAATAGGTCAATTTTCATATAAGGAAGAAAACCTTTGTACAACCGTACAAAAAAATTTACTCTCTGATCAAGACTTTGGAGGACTGTTAAAATAGTGTACCACAGGCAACCTCTTTAATTTTTTTTCCTTCTGTTATTTGTAGAAAGCCCATGGCAAAGATTGTCTCTTTTCTTATGTTTATACATGCACCCAACAAAACCAGGCTGCCTGGTTCCATTTCAGAGCTCACTGTTATTGTTATGGGAATAATTAGGATGCCACTATTACAATATCATGTACCTGGGTTGATAAGATTACTTTGAGCAAATTGCCTTCCTTTTAAATCTCCCTCTTGTTTACATGGAAGTCATGACAGACTCTTGGTAAAATAATCTTATATTTAAGATTATGCAATTTGTAAATAAAAGATCCAAGGGTCCAAATTTTTGGTACAAGTATGAAAATGAAGTGGTGGATAAATTCTGTCTGTGGAATCAATTGTCTTTTTCTAATGATGTTTGTGAGCAGGAGCTCTGGAGCTTGTGGCAGTAGTATCAAATATAAAGTATGAAGAAGGTAGTTCTGCAAATGCCATTTTATTTATCCTATTTTAAAGAATCCATGGATAAGAAACTCTGACAGTTTCATCTTAATTACATTGATCACAAATAAGCTGGTCTAAACAGCAAATGCTGATTTTTCAGAGCTTTGTTTTTTATGGTGTAGTAGTTTCAAACACAATGTAGGTAAGGGAGGTTACTAACCAATTTCATCTGCACATTGAGTTAGAAGTTCATGTGTTTATTCTTGATAAAATATTGATATTCTCTCCAGAAATGTCACACGCAGTCGTGTCCAAATTCCAATAGCCACCATCAAATCCAAAATATATGAAACAAGTGGCCTTAACAGTAAAGAATTTCTAAAGAATTCTATATTTTGCCAGCTGTTTATAGGCTTAAGCAGCAGAGAGATTGTTTAAAATAGACTCTAGTGGGCCAACTCAGGGTGAGATTTGTTTAAATTTATGTAGTGTGGCCATAAAATTGTCCACTCATCTCTATTTATGCCATATTCTTCTGTTGATACACAGTATAAAATAAATGACTTGCATGAATTACAGACCTATGTAAATTTGATCAGAAGTCTTTCTAAATATCTTTCTGTATTTAGAAACGTTGCCATGGGCTCAGAACTATCCACTTTCTTTGACTAGGAGAAAAGGAAAAGGCACAGCTTAGCACTAACCCAGCAAAGCCTGATCCCTCATCAAACAAATGTTTAAGTACTGATGTATTGCGGCAGGTAGGGGGCTGATTTCATAAAAGGAGTTAATGGGCTCTAGGAAAAAGAGCATACAGTTTTCAAAACACGGAAATTAGTCACTCTTGAGTATCTGATTATTTGGTAGAAGATTAATTGGATTTGTGGGCTAGTGGTTTTTTGGCTGGCTAATGATTTTTATTTATGAGGCCCATGGAACTATTCATTTGGAGTTTTTGCATACACTCCTGAATAGATGCAGAAAATACAATTTTGAAAGAATCTGACCTTCTACTCACTGTACCCAGTTTCCATACAGCATTGTTTTCTGTCATTAAGGCTGCTTGTTTTGCTTCTCAGCACGTGCACATGCACAACCCTTCTCCAGCAATGCCCAGCCCATTCGTTTGTGTTAAGCTCCCAGAGAAATCCCTCCACCCACACAGCTAAGCATCTCACCAGCCATGCATGTGGCCCGTGATTTGGGCGGTGGCTCCCTATTACTCCAACAGTTTTGTGGAATAAGGACATTTAACTGCTCCTGGTGCGCGCCCTGACGGAGGATAACTGCTGCACTCAGCAGCTTTAGCTACATTTCATTCAGTGTTAACAGTATTTTCAATTGACAGGATTATTTGATTTCTAATGCTTCTGCTTGTTGTTGGTCTTTTATAACAATGGAATTAAATGATACTAAAAGTTTAATCCAGCTCCCATTTGTTTGGAGCACTATAAACCTCTTTATTCTGTACTGAACTATTGTAAAGTAGAAAGAGTATTTATAGTATCTAATCTTTGCTATTTAAAGTAGTATACTATTATGAGGGCTGTAATACAATAAATTAAGGAAGGCACAATTACTGTAGCAATCAGTATTATAGTATATCATAATTGAGTGAAAGGTATTGCACCATATGGAAATATTAATGCCTCCAGAAGACAAAATATTGCCTTCATCTTACTACTACTAGCATATTTTTGATGCATGGTTGAAAACCATGGGGCTGTTGCTTTTGAAAGTGCAAAATTCACAGTTTAACAAATTGTTTCCAAATGCAGATTTCTTCTAAGAACGTTTTGTTGCTATATCGTCTGTTATTGCCACATCTTGTAGATCCCAAAACATAGGGCAACAGATGACTTAGTTCAAATTATTCTCTCTTGTTTTTAATATTTTTAACATCCAAAGGAGGGAGATGAGTGGTATTTAAATGTTTAATAATTTCCAGATTTCTAAGCTGCTAGTCTGTTCAGTTGTCTGGAAAAAAATCTAATGGCTATTATTCATCTTTTTCAGTCAAAGATCATTTTGGACCTCTGGTTAGATTATTAAAGCAAAACTGCTCCATTTTGTTGAGGCATACTTTCACTTTTTGCTTTCCTCTAACAGAGAATAATGGAAAAAATAGTTTTTAATAGTATTCCATTGAGTTCCTTCTTTTGGTCAAACATGGATGTGTGACTGGTTGTGTGACTCAAATTTTCTGATGGAAAGTTTATTATATGTCTATACTTGCATACATTTATTAATATGGATAATTCTATTTATATCATCATTATTGTATTATATACATTAATATGCTATTCCAATAATAATAAATATTTTGTTTCTTAAGTCCTTAGATTTACAGAGAGGTAACCTAGGTTAGAAAACCTTAGAACCTAGTCTCTCTCCAAAGTGACTTTTAATTAACTTCTATCTAAGCAAATTCTCAGAGTAGATTATTATAAGGCATTTCAGTCCTTAAGCAGATTTAATTTTAAAAAAGCCATTTGTAAAGAAGAAAAATTAAAGTCATTCACCTCATTCAGATGAGATGATTTTGTGCAATGGTAAGAATTAGGAGGAGCAATGATTTACAGGAGAGTATATGCTGAATGAAACTGGTAGTGTTAGTGGAAGTCTTAAGCTATGTTGGAATATATTATTAACAGCAAGACTGCAGTAGGCTTTTTCTTTTACTTGTTATTCTCATAATTTGAGAGATCTTGTCTGTCAATAAACAATTAACTTTTGTTTTAATTATAAGATGCTGCAATTGTATATGTGGTCCATAGAAGACAATTTTCATGCTGTACTTTCCTTTGAGAGTCATTTATGAACTAGAAGCAATTTAAGGAAATTAATTAAGTTGGTTAAAATGAAAAGTAACATTTTAAATGGGAACATGAAATGAGACAGCCTTTATCTTTAGCTTCTGTCTAGAATAATAAAAATTCTTGCTAGGAAATTTGATTGTAGATGGGGCCAGAAAGCTCAGTAAGCATCTGCTCGAAATCACTTTTCTAGCAGGCTGAAACAGTTGTACACTGTAAAAAATGCACTTAGGAGAGACACAGCTGTATTAAGAGGACTATTGCCTTTGTCAGGAAAACCCTTTCCATGTCGTACTGTGATAATATAACTATATGTGAGTATTTAAAAGTATATATATATATATATATATATATATATATCTCAGTAAAAACTGCTGCAATCATCATACTTCTGACCAATCTGGCTCAATTCAATGAAGATTTTTAGTGCAGCAATAGTCTTAAGTGTAGACTAAGATATAGAAGCCAATAAGGGCAGGGATAGATTCATCTTTCTGCAAGCATGGGAAATTTTTTTTTTTTTTTTGGGTGAGGAACTGCTCAGTGTGCAGTGTAAGAAGTTACATCAGATTCTGTCAGTTTTTATCCATAATTTAGAAGTTTTCTAAGTCAGACTTCAGAAGATTTCCTTCAGAATTGAATTCTGGTTTCAAACCCAGCATCCCATACATAACAAGTTCTTGAACAGGTTACACTTTGAATACCAACATATAATAATAATGCCTAATGTCCTTTACATTTTCTAGATAGTAGGGGGAGAGAGGTATTCATTCCTTTAATCTGCTAGTGAAGAGTTATGTGTCAAGATTTATTGCCAAGTGAGGTATGATATGCAGGCCTTAATTCTCTTTCCCCTCCTGCCAACTTTCCAAAATTCTAGCTCCATTAATTCTTAACAATGCTATGAAAGGACAATCAAACCAGTGGGAGTGTGAAATGGATTCCACAAGTTATGGGACTGTCATAGACTACCTTCCTAAAAGTAACTCTGCATGACAGATTATTTTGTAACTGAAAGCTAGTAGCGTTTCTTGTAGATGTTCTCCACAATTCTCTTCAGATATCATAGAATGATCATTTAGGTTGTAAAAGACCCTTAAGATTATTGATTCCAACCATAAACCTAATACTGCAAAGTCCATTTACTAAACCATGTCTCTAAGTGCTACATCTACACATTTTTTAAATGCTTCCATGGGGACTCAACCACTTCGTTCAACAGCCTGTTCCAGCTCTTGAGAACCCTTTTGGTGAAGAAATTTTTCCTAATATCAATTTTAAATGTCCCCTAGCACAACTTGTAGCCTTGTCCTCTCATCCTAAATTTTGAGGTGAACCTCAAATGCCCACATTTTCAAATTACTTTGAATATGATGTTCAATAGTAAATAGACTACAGTCCTTTTCCTCTAGTAAACAGCATAAACAACAGGGAAGGTGTTGTTACTCTAGGTGCCTATAAAAATCTACACAATCAAGTAGTTTGTTGAAGGGATATCAGACCATTAAGTTGAAGCAGTGAGTACAGAAGCTCCTGTTTCTGCACTGGGTGCACTTCAAAACTCTGTTTTGTACTAGTCTGCTAAACCTAATGTCAAAGGGCCACTCTTGTTCAGACTCAAATGCTTCCAGGTCATCAGGAATATTGTCAATGACTTCAGCAGCAAGAAAGGGATTTGATTTAGTCCCCTTGTTTTCTGGTCACACCCATATGTATAACAAGGAGATGTGCATATTTCAGGCATCATTTGTGACATTTATCCTTCTTAGAAACTACTTTACACAGAATAAACAGAATGTTTGTTTATATGCTATGACTTGACTTTCAAGATTCTCCTAAGAACTGACTGAGTTTGTGACTCAGAGCCAAAACCAAGATAAACAACACTCTTGTGAATTGCAGAGATGGGCTTTGTGCAATGATAACTGTGTTGAAATTTGCAACCAGCCTTATCTAAGATCTGTTTAAAAAGTCACAATAAACTTCTAACTAACCCTCAGGGAAATGGAATTTTGAAAAACAGAAAAACAAGAAGAAGCATTAGACAGCAGGTGATATTAAACATGCATTAGCAAATACGTCATATGTGTTTCTGTTCTCTTTCTAGGTATGAGCTCTTTGAAACAAAGTATTTTTCTTTCATTTTACTGTGAAATTCTTCCTTTCAGTCTATGGCAAATCTTAGGATTTTTTCTGCAGTTTCCACATCCAGAGGCAAAATTCATGCCCAAAACTATGCTCCGCCTAGAGACCTTAATGAATGGCTTCTAAAAAGACAGAGATTCCCATTATACTGGATGGATTTAGGATCAGATTGCTCACAGTGGTACTACTGCATTGTGCCAATCTTCTGTCATCAAGAGATGTTGCACTGTTATGAAATAATTTGAATTTTCCGGCAAGTATTGTTACCTATGGTTTGATTTTTTTATTCCTGTTCTGCTTTCGGACTAGGTAGAAATGCCCACTGAAGAGGTATTTGCAAAACAGCAAACCATCTATCAAACAGAACTTGCTTGTGAGACAACCAAGTAAGAAACACTTACCCATAAGAATTTCTCTTCTATTTTAAGGTGTCTACACTAATCCTAATAAATGCAGGAAATTTAATCTTCTACAGGAAGCTACAGTTTTTGTACTCTGATTTTGCTCCTTTATAATTCTCTGTGCGGTCCTGCACAGCTCTTTTTGCATGCCATTGTAAAGAAAATAGACTGAAAACCTTACAGGCTGGCTGGGCACATGTTGTGCAATATACATGGTGAAGTGCATAAAGCTTCTGAATATACAAATTAGTATATTTTGTTGAAATTATGCCCTGCACATCCAAGAGAACAATATTATTTCTGAAGTCTTCTTAAAAATATGGGCCTAAATTGTGGAAGAAAAAGAAAAGGAAGACAATTTAGAATTAATATTTGAGCCATTTTAAAAGGGGTTTGCTAATCAGAAATTATGTATTACTTGTTCTCTGTCAGTGTATCCATGGTGGACATCAGTATTATTTAATTAATTAGTAGAGGTGCTCAAAATTATGAATGGCTTATAAAATGGAAAGTATGACTACTACTGTCTTCCTAGAGATTGAAGTCCTAGTTGAAGAAATGTGATAGGGAAGTAAATTGAAGCAAAGTGGGGACTGATTGCAAATAACTTTCCTGGTATTAGCGGTGTACCTCAGTTACTTATAGAAATTATGTGTTATAATTGGTTATTTAAAGATTGTAACCTATAACTTTCTTGGGCATTAGCAGCCAGAGGGTTGAGATGCATAACAGCAGGCATTCAGATGGACCTGAGACCTGCCCATTGTAATCAAGAGAAGGATGGACCTTAACATCCATGAGACCAAAAAGGCTTTGGGTATTCATTGCTGCCCAATGCTGGACTAAGGTGCATTGTCTGAAATCCAAGATAAAATAAAACAAAAAAGTAGAGTTGAAAAGAGAGAAGGTATGACAAATATTGAAAAAATTGCAATCAATAATTCATCAGCGGGGACAACATATAGGATGTTAGAGATACCATTCTCACCTGGAAATGGTTGAGATATGTGATTTGAACATGTGTAATTAACAAAATGGACTTCAAACTATCTAACATTTTTTGCACACAAATTGTCCCAGAACACATCATGCTTTTTGTAGGAGGAAACTTCTCAACACAACTCACAGCATACGCTTTTAGCTCTAACAGCAGTCTGTGATAGATGATTTTACAACTTGGTATTTTTCTTGCTCGACTTACATCCTGTGAAGTTTTTAAGAATGTTTTTGTCTTATTCTGAAGGCCACCTGGTAACAAAGCATCTAGATTTACAGGTATTAAAATTACTACCTTTTTTTTCCTATAATATATAGGTGATATTTTAAAAATACAATGAGATATTCTTCTACTGTAACTTAGTGTCATCAAGCTGTGAGACTGAACAGAGAAAAAAGAAGTGGAGAATAGAGAATAGACTGAAATAGAGAATAGACTAAATAGAGAAAAAAGAATCAACTTGTGCTTAATTAATTTATCACATATTTTTTACACTTTTTGTCTTCTGACCTTGATTGTATGTAAATATATCTTAACATAAGGTATGTTCATGTCCTTCTAAATTTTAGAATGACCTAAAACATAACCTATTTATTCAAAATCAAATATGCATAAAGGTCAGTTCTCCATTCCATTCACAATCTTAGCTGTATTTTTCTTCCAGTAATCTAAAGTATTTTGAACACCTCACTGTGATTTTAAGGTAGGACATGATTTTTTATTAAGGTTGCTTTGGGTTTTTTTTTTGTTGTTTTGTTTTTGTTTTGGTTTGTTTTGTGTTTGTTTTTGTTTTTTCACTTGTGGATAGAAGTTCAACAGTGTCAGTAAGTCTATCTCCAGCAGACTGTACACTTTGAAGCAGCAGCATTTCTCCTTTAATCTCTTGTGACATCTGCATTTTGGAACATGCACGATACCCAGATTGCTGACTGCAGTGTAAGTGTGGAGAACATCTGGTCAAACAGTAATCTCTTCTCTTTTTATGAAGAAGTCCTGCAAGCTAGATATTTTCCTTAATTTCTTCCTCCCTCTAATCCCCTTGTTCTCTTTAAATTCTCTAAGATTTTTATTCACAGATCACTACATAATGTCTAACTAGTACATAAAAGATACAAAAACATCTCTGGGTAAGAGCTTTGTGAAAGGAAACCTATCAGCTATCTACCCTTCCTCTATTTATGTTTAACAAGATGTCTTAGAAAAGGGAAGTGTTTGGTAACTGTTTCTATAATACCATCAATATATATTCTTTCATTATGTATGTCTCTAATAGCAAAGAAATGTCTCAATTCAGTTGACTTCCCATCAAAGCGTTTATTTCTCCTTTGGTTTCCTAATTTTATCTGCTTTCAAATTCAGTTTGTTCCATTGTTGCTGTTTGTTTGGGGGTCCCTGGGGAGTTCCCAGGGGGTCCCCCAAGCTGTATGTTCCCTGGTAGCAGCCAGCAGGCAAGGAGACTCCACACGGCTTCTGAGGGTGCTGATCAGATGGGGTTTATTGGGGGTCCCAGCCCCGGGAGCAGCATGGTTTCTGGGAGAGAAGGGGGGAAGGGGAAGGAGGGGGAGAGAGGGAGAGCCTAGGGAGAGAAGGGCCAAGAGAAGAGCTTCTGTTCTCCCTCGCACAGTTTAACAGGGAGATTCAAAGTGGGCACAGAATAAACCTTGGGACAATGGGGTTACAGATCCATGATACTGCAGGGGAGGATCACAGGCTTGGAATAAACCCTACATTTTCAAGGGGTGAGACAGAGCATTTAACTAAAATGTAACACCACATTCCATCACATTCAACTCAGATTGCCATATTCAGACGAGCAGCATAGTACCCTGCTGGCTACCCTGGTAGCATTTGTGAGGAATCCGTTAGAATTTGGACACCTGCACACCTGGCATTAGAGTCTAAAGAGCTGGAAAACACCTCAAGTGTTCATGTCTAGCCCCAAACCAGAAGGAGGTCTGCAGGAAATTTTCATTAAACTATGTTTTTACAGACAGTTGACAAATAATGCTGAGATTTTACTCCTTGCCTTTGAGAAAGCAGTGATTTGTGAAGTGGCTTTTCCATTAAGTATTATATCAACTGACTCCTTGTAAATCTCAGTACTCTTCCTGAAGAACAGGAACATATTTAGGAAATTCTACCTTCTCTTTACTTCAGAAGTTTGTTGTACATAAAATTTCAAGGTTGGCAAAAAGGAGAGCAGAGATACCAAAATTAAGAGATGCTTTTTAAATGAGGATTTAGCCCTCAACACAAGATGAGCCATGTATCTCTAGATTTCTCTGAAGGCTTTTTCATTTGGTTGGTTTTGGTTTGTTTTTGTTTTTCTTTGTTTGTTTGTGGTGTTGTTTGTTTGTTTGTTGTTTTTTGTTGGTTTGGTTTGGTTTTTTGTCTTGCTTTTTGCTTTTTTGGTTTGTTTTTTGTTTGTTTTTCTGAAAAAGGAAAAGGGTTGGGAAGTTACAAAAGTTTTTAAATGGTATTATAAGGGAAGTTCACATTCTGGACAGTTACATTTTGGGTGCTATAACCACATGTACTACAAGAAATTACACCAAAAAGTTGGGATTGCTCCATAAAGTGACATGAAGCAGAAAGTAAAGCTACTTCAACCACAATTCTATTTTCCATTATTTGTTCCTGTAACAAACACAGACACCAAAAAAACATACCAAAAGGTATGAACTCAGCTAAGGCACTAGAGAAGAGAGCTGAATATGAAGAAGGTGGGAGGATGAAGTGGAGGGAGAAATACAATATGTTCTTTTTGTTCTTCCGTAATATGGGAGGACATGGGATTTGTTGAAGCAGTGCCTCGCAATTGTTTCTCTTCTGCTTTCTATTGTTTAGAATTGACTGTAGAGATTCAGTGCATGACTTTTGTCTCTCCCTCTCCTCCCAGTAAAACTGAATAAACAGGAAAAAAAGCAAAGTCTCTAGAATAAACAGTACATGTAAATATGAATATTCAGATTTGGTACAAGTTTATAAACATAAATATTGCATATTGCATATTTAGAGCTTGGTCTTGTTCAAGTAAAACAGTTCCATCAATAATAGCAAAGTTTGGGATGTAAGTGTAATTCAGCTGTTTGCTACAGGTGCACATTGGGGGTTTTAGCTATAGGTGCACATTGAAGTTTTTAGTTTTGTCTTTTTCTTTATAAATTTCTAATCTGGCTTTCCAGACACATTGGTATCCATCTTGTGATTTCCAAGTACAGCTCTGAACCAAATTCTGTCATTCATATAACTCTAGTGCCCACTGATTAAGACAGTGAAAACCACCATGTTTTTATCAGAAGCTCTTAGACCCACCCGACCTCTGACACATCACTGGCTTTCTCCTTGCAAAGGTGATCCAGCTACATATTTGTTGGTGTTAATTTGCCATTTGCAGCTCTTTTGGTCAAAGCCCCATGATGCTGCAGTAATCTTGATTAATGCTACTCAAAAATATATACTAAGTTCAACAAGTGTGTATTTTAAAAAGGGCATTTTCTTCTATTTTGTGACATTGAAGATATCTCTTTCGATTAACAGGTCTTCAAAATGGTGCACCACAGCTTGTGTAACATCATAAAAGAAAGAAGAGAAAGGAAAAAAAGTTTTTCTGATTGTGAGAATAAAAATTCATCTTGGTGAAAATGCTCTTGCCACAGTCTGAAATACAAATTACACTCATATTAGTGTGTGAGAGGTGTACAACTCTGGTGAAAGAAAATCTTGTTCTTTCATTCCTCCCATCCCCTTTGCCCCATTTCACTTATGTTCCTTCAGCATTTCCTATGCATTTTTGTTTCAGTTTTGAAAGCAGCATGGTTTAAAAGCTCACCCCAACAGAAAAGATACCTGTACACATACAGTGTGAGCGAAGAAGGCCTCCTCTTCCTGCTAGACCTAATCTGATACATGCTGTCAAACGACCCCAAGGAGTTTTGGACTTCATCACCTACAAACAGTTATTAAAACCAAAATTTACAAAAAAGTAACAGCAAGTTTTCCTGCAATAGTCTGGGGAAAACCCACACCAAATCCAACCAAACCAATTCAAAAAATCAATCTGAAACAACACCTAAAAAAATCCCAACCAAACAAACAGGAAAAACCAAAAAACAAAAGAAAAATCCCCAAACAAACAAAAAAAACCACAAAAAACCCCTAGAAAACCCACCGTGAAACCAAATATGCAGGATATTGGGCTTGATCCTTTCCCCCTTTGTAGATGGGCTCCTGCAGACAGGGAATCTGTAATTCAGTCCTGGACAACCTGCGACCTCTTTTGGTCAATTAACAAAATGAGCACAAGGACAAAAGAATACTGAAAATCTTTGGTAGTCACTCATCGGGGAGTTAAGCAAGGCTGATCTCTCTTCTAAAGCATCTTTAATTTCTCAAGGAAAAGTGTCTACTCTTATACCATATTATTCACAAAGAAAACCAGATATTTTTTATCCTGCTGAGTACGATGCTACTTTCAAGATGTTCTTTGCAAGGTATAAGTACTGAATTAAGAATAGAGAAAACTGAAAAGGCAATTGTAATTATCTAAAAAACATGTCTTGCAAAAAGTGCAGCTTTCAAGATTAACAGTATCATGGCCAGTACCTGAGCAGTAACATATATATTTCTCTCTTCCACTTGAATTTTGACACATTTGAACAGCTGATGTATTACTGAAAGATGAGCTTCAGTGTTACTGATGAAGGGTTTGAAAGTAGAGCAGTAGTCTGGCTCATAATTCCCTCAGCAGAACATATTTGTACAAGTCAGTATCTGTGAGCATTGCTGTTTTTGTTTTTCATGAGGAAAGTTTCTGACTGAAACACCATACATTTGTCTATATATACACCTCACCGTCCTCTTCCTCATGAGAGTGCAGTAGAGCTTCAGAAAGAATGGTCACAAAACTTGTCACTGCCAATTCAGATTTTCTCAGTCAAAGTTAAGCCAAGTTAACAGGGGGAGCAAAATATGCCTAGCAAAATGGAAAGAGAATTTGCAGCGGCCTGAAGACAAATACATGCATTGTGCAAAAATCCATGAAGAATTTCGATGTTGGGAGTTTGGGGGGATGGATTGTTTGTCTTTTTTATCCTAGATTTGGGAAGACATTGCAATGGAAACCGTTTTCTTATATATGGAAGAAGAAGTTTCAAGAGTACAGAGAACACTTAAAAAAAAAAAAAAAAAAGTTAAGGGAAGCACATCCAGGAAAATACGGGGCAAGATATGGACCGAGTCCTGGGCCAGAGAGCATCATCTTCTCAAACGTGGCTGGGGTTCCTGTGGGTGTGGGTGTGCTCATGCACATATATTTCCCCCCAGTTTTCCTTGGAAACGCAGCTGTCATGTGAGCTGTAAGCCGGGCTCAAGGTATGCCCCGAACCTGCGGGCGGGCGGGTGCGAGCATAGGCGCACCTTCGCCAGGGCCGCGGCTCTTAGCCCCAAAGAGGACAGGATTGTAGGTAGGAGTCCAAAAAAGGGCACTCTCCGCGAGCTTCTCTCGCCTCTCTCGGTGCCAAGGGAACACACACGGTCACGGGGAAGCGCACGCACAGAGAGACCGCTTTTTCTAGAAACTAGAGACACACGTCGTGGCCCCCTCGCCAGAGCCCTACCCCTCACAGCTGACTTCTAAGAAGTGCCCATAAACCCCCGGCAGCGCGGCGTCCCCCGTTTGCTCCCCCCGCGCTGCACCGCCCTCACAGCCCTGCGTGACCGAGCCCAGGATCCGCCGAGGGCCGGCTCTTCCTGCCGCGCCGCGCGTTATTCATGGCGCGGGGCGGGCCGGCGGCCGCGGCGCTATATAGGGCGTACGGGCGGCACGGGGGACAGCTGGGTGCGGAGTGGCGGGGAGTGCGGCGGGGCAGCGCGGCTGGCAGGCAGCACGGGGAATAAAACGAAGGGAACCTCGCTTTTTCTTTCCCCCCATCTCTATTTTTCCCTTCTCGGTACTATCTCCTTTTCTGAAATGTTTTTGGACGAAATTTTCTTCTGACCGTCTGGGCTTGGCTTTTTTTTTTTTTTTTTTAATTTAACTTTGGCAAAATTTTTCTTTTTTTTTTTTTTTCTTTTTTTTCTGCGTGTTGTGTGTGGCAAAAAAAAAAGAGAAAAGTTACTGTCGAGCCAAGTAATTCAGGCGCTCTGCAGGGAGGAGGGGGGAAGAGAAGAGAAGGAAAAAGTTGCTTTTGTTGCTAGCGAGCTTTTGCTGCCTTGATGTGACTACGGGCAAGCGACTGCAGAGAGGGCCGGCGTGCGAGTGCCGGCAGCGCGGCTTCCCGCCTCCTCACGCCGGCAGGCTTGCGAGCGATCGGCGGCTCCGCTCCCCGCGGCCCCCTCGGAGGCGGCCCGGGCTGCTCGCTCGGCTCGCTCGGCCCGCAGCGGCGTGTGAGCGCCCGCGCGGGGCTCTGCCCGTCCCGGGCCCGCGCGGGGTGCGCGGGGGCGGCTCCCGGCGGCCCCCTCCGCCCGTTGCCATGGTGCCGCGGCCCGGCGTGCTGTGGGCAGTGGCGGCGGCGGCGCTGGCGCTGCTGGTCCGGCGGGCGGCGGCGGCGCTGGCGGGGCCGGTGGTCCGCTGCGAGCCTTGCGACGCGCGGGCGCTGCAGCAGTGCAAGCCCCTGCAGCCCGACTGCGCCGAGCGGGTGCGGGAGCCGGGCTGCGGCTGCTGCTTCACCTGCGCCCTGCGCCTGGGGCAACCCTGCGGCATCTACACGGAGCGCTGCGGCGCGGGGCTTAGCTGCCAGCCGCGGCGGGAAGAGGCGCGGCCGCTGCAGGCGCTGCTCGAGGGCCGCGGGCTCTGCACCAACGCTACGGCGGGCAGCAAGCTGCGGGCCTTCCTGCTGCCGGGACCGCACGCTGCAGGTAAGGGGCTGCGGCCGGGGTGGGGACGGGAAGGAGGTGGCTTTCCTGCGCGCCGTTCTCCCTCTTGGCTGTTTTTTTTGCTGGGCTGTTGTTTTTTTTTTTTTTTTTGTTTTGTGTCTTTTGGGGGTTTTTTTTGTTCGTGCGTTTTTTCTTTTGCTTTGGTTTTGGTTTTTGTTTTGTGTGTCGCTTTCTTTTGTTTTAAGTTACAAAGGGAGCAGCATGAGCAGGGAGGCGTGGGCGAGCTCGCGGCCGAGCTCTGTCTCCGGAAACGGCCCTCGCTCGCTGCCCGCCTGCTGCCGGCCCGGGGGCGGGGGGCTCTGCCGGGAGCCACGTAGTCGAGTTTGGGATCGTTTAGAAGGAGGCGTGCTTTGGCCGAAGGAAAGGACAATTTACCTCTTATAACTTATTTATGTATATACCGGTTTTCTTCAACACCGATGCTGAGAAGTAGCTCCTCACAAAAGAGACAGGGCTGGTTCTTTTTTTTTTTTTTAAAAAAAAAAAAAAAAAAAAAAAGAGAGTGGGGGAGGGATTGTATGTGGCTTCTGCGGTGCATGGGACTGGCAGGCTACAGAGCCTGGATGGAGAGAGAGAGAGAGAGAGAGTGTAATCTTCGCAGTTTGTCGCCGGTGTACATGGAAACAGAGTGAGCAAAAACTCGAGAGTGGGGTGTAACTCTGCACTGCAGCGTGGGTAGGTCAGGGAAGTCTAGGCACAGAGAGGAGCAGACAAACAAAAGACGAATTTAAGTATCCCTTTGGCCTGGTAAAGTGGTTACTCAGAACAAAGCATTTGCACCACAGTGCACAGTTGGTTTTTTGTCTGTACTGCAAATAAATCCTTGTTCAAACGAAGATTTCCTGTACCTCTTCCATGTCTTGTAAGTGAGATGTTCACAGAATGGGTTTTGTTTGAAAAGGAAGGGATGGTTGAAAAAAGTTCTGTTAGCATGCACATTTTTAAAACATTTTAAAAAAGACAGGGAAAATTGGGATTCAAATTGAGAGAGCACGGTCCCTCTGTGCAAGCGTTTAACTAAACTTTGCTAACCAACAGCAAGTATGTTAACATTTATTTAATAGAAAAGTGTGTCAAAAGGCTTTCCACTGTTTGCGTTTTTAAAAAGCCGAAAGATTTTCTGCCCGGTTGTAGGGACTCTTTGACTAGCCATTCCTTAGCTGAGAAAGTAGCACCAATGTTTCAGTTAACTGCCTGCTAGAATAATAGGTGATGCTTTATTATAATTATTTATGTGCTGCTTCCAAGCTGTGACAATTTGAATGAGACTTTGGAGGTATTAACTGAAATTTTTAATCTCCTTGGAACATCTAGTCGCTTCCCTCATCATATGAACTTGACTCATTCTGTTCATCCTTGGAGTAAAACTGGTAACAAGAAGCATCTCCTCAGTACTTAGGACTTGGTGGCATTTAATCTAGGAGTAGTGCTTTCAACAGTGGCTATTAGAGAAAGGGAAAGACTGAGTTGTATTTAGCTAAAAATCTTTCCATTTTCAGCTGAATTCGTATTTCTGCATTCTTGGCTGGGGGAGAGCTCTGTCTTTGAAATCAGTAGGAGCTTTTGATTCCTTAAAAAGTGCATAGTAGGACCCTCACAGCTCACATTCAAGAAGTGAAGCTTGCAAACCTGATGTGCAAGAAGGAAGAAGTACGCAGAACCTATATGACACATAGTGCCCACTTCCTCATGAGGACCACTCCACTCCCAGCTCTCAAGCCAGCACTCCCTGGTACACACACCTCTCTGAGCAGGATCACATAATTTCCTTTATATGCAGCTAGGTCGTGCATCACGTGCTAATCTGCTGGTCCTTCCTAGTTCACAGAAGTTGCTAGAAGTTTGTACAGAGTAAAGTATATTACAATAGCGTTATAACAGAAACTGTAGTAGGTCACTGACTTTCCAGTTGTTCTATTTGGACACAAAAGTGTTAAATAGTAGTGTGCATTTGAAATCCTTTCAATCTGTTAAAAATAAAAAGAGAATGGGTAGCTCTCATGGCAGTTCCGTTTCTCTTATGAGGACGTAAACCTAGCATGGCACCAAGTTTTGTGAAACTGAGTTAATAAAATATGATTTACAGTTTAAAATGTGGCAATATGGCCTTTTCAATCTCAAGTGTAAGATGTACTATTGAACTACAGTGGCCTTTCTGAACTGAAATGACCAGACATGGTCATGGATGCTCAATGCATGTTAAGAATATTTTCTACTTTTTTTTTTTTTTTTTGGTAGAAGAGAAAAATTAATGAACTGGACTGATTTCAGAAGACCTAGATTCAGGTTTATAACATTTTAGTGGCTCATTTCTTGCCAATTTCATTGAGAATGTGGGGGAAAAAATACTACTGTTTCAGAACAGGACACTAAACCACCAGAAATATGTTCAAATACCACTGAGAGTCTGAGTTAAACCCACAAAAACCAGGAAATTTGGACTTAGGACTTAAACTTCCTTAATCCATTTGCACTGTGATTTGGATTTTCCTGGTCAATTATGTCCATTGCCAGCAGTGGCTGCACTAAAACCACCAGTACCAAAATATTAACTCAGAACCCTCTTCCTCTTATGTTTCTTCTCCCATTCCTGTGTATTGGCAGTGCCACTGTACTCCCTGTGTAGAAATATTTAACATTAACAACCTATGTGAACATGGACTTTTAATACTGAATTTCTCAGCTTTTGTGAATTTTTTTTTTAGTAAGTCATCAAGTATAACTTTAGTATAAATTATAATTTTACTGGATGTTATCATTGAGGACTCCCAATAGGATTTCCTTAAATAAAAAATAAAATTTAAAAAAATTAAAAAAGAAAAGTGGTCAGCAGCTAAGACAGCAAAGCAAATAGTGGAGTATGTTAGGACTACCTTAACTGGAAAAATTCTCTGGAGGAAATGCAAGTAGTTACAGTTGCGCTGCAGGAGTCTCCTAACAGAGAGAAATGCAGCATAAACAAAAACCTTAGAAGGTACAGGAACACTGAACTTATGTAGTATGTTAGAAAAATGTGCTTCTCCTGACTTTTTGTGGATGGTAGTTTAAAGAGAAAATATTTTTGAAGCTCAAGATGAAAACAGTGTTTGTCCTTGGAACCACTACAGAATGAATGGCGGTTTTTGTCCATTACTTTGAAAATGTGTTTTGTACACCAAGATGGTTTTTTATTTTAATAGCAGAGAAATGAAAGTGTGCTGTTCTTTTTCTAACCCGTTCTGTGTGTTGAATAAAGTAAAGAAAAAAAATTAAAAAGGCTAATTAGAATCAGGAAACTCAGCGGGCTAGATTTGATAGTATTAACTTCTTAAAAAAAAAAAAAAAAATTACGGCCCTGGGACTGGCAGAGCCACACTGCAGCCCGTAATTGCCCGAAGCCGGCCGCGTTTATCCGGAGTTGATGAAGTCAGCAGGAGCGGAGGGGAGGGATCCGCGCCGCGGCGCCGCTGGGCTTGCGGCGGGCTTCGCTCCTGCGGCGCGGGCCTGCCCCCTGCCGCCGGCCGGCGGCACTGCAGCGGGCCCTCGGGGGCCGCGGCTCCCGGGAGAGTTTCCCGGTCTCAGGTACAGCCTGCGCAGGCTGTGCAGCTGGGCACTTTGCGAGGACGCGCTGAGCATGGGAATGCTTCAGTTACAAAACTTTTTGCGTGGCAACAATGGTGCTTGACACATGGGGAATGCTACATAGTTAATCTTTTTCGTATATTGCTGTTTTGTGAAAAGGAAAATTAAACGCAGAGCCTAATGTAGTTGCTTGTTTGAGGAGAGACCTCATTGTGCTCTACAGCTTTCTTAGAAGAGGAAGCAGAAGGGCAAGCACGAATCTCTTCTTGATTGTGACCAGTGATAGGATCTGAGGGAATGGCATGAACCTGTGTCAGGGGAGGTAAAGGTTAGATATTATGTAAAGGTTCTCACTCAGAGGGTGGGTGGCCTCTGCAGAGAAGTGGTCTCACCAGCAAGACTGACAGCATTCAAGAAACATTTGGACAATACTGTCAGGCACGTGGTTTGATTCTTGGTGCTGTCCTTTGCAAGGCCAGGAGTTGGACTTGAGGAGCCTTGTGGGTCTCTTCCACCTTAGGATACTCTGTGATTCTATGTTTCTATGCCCTTGCCGACACAGCCGCCAGCCAAGTAACATTGTTTCTTCTGCATTTGTTCTTTTTGAAGGAAATTTCAGTGATTCAGAAGAAGACAGGAGTACCAGCAGCGTAGAAAATCCGGCCATTCCAAACTCTCACAGGGTGCCAGATTCCAAGTCACATCCACCACACATCAAAATAGATATCATCAGGAAAGTGCAAGCCAAAGATACACAACGCTATAAAGTTGAATATGATTCACAGAGTACGGATACATTGAATTTCTCTTCTGAATCCAAACAAGAGACTGAATATGTAAGTATTTTTTGTAAATAGGAGGGCATTTGCTAGCCTGTGAATGTGTGTGTGTGTGTGCGTCTGTGTGTATACATATGCATGTTGTGCATATGAAAAGATAAATAATTACACTAAATAGCTAAAGAGTGGTAATTGTTACAGCCTTTTAGGACATTCTGGCATTTTAACAGGTGAATCTATTGACTCTGCAAATGCATACACAATCAGCAGACCAAGAAGATTGTGCTCAGGAAACATATAGGGCTAATGTAATGATGTTTACATCAATACAAGCATGACTTCAACTAAAGCTTCTTAGAGGCCGAAAGTTCTTGTTCCTCCCTGTAATTGTCGTACATTTGTTTGAGAGGACTTGGAGTGTCATCATTAAACTTGGTTTCAAACTGCGTAATTGAATTGCAATAATGGAGAAAAGATGTTTCTCATTGAGCATTCATGCTCATGCACTGTGTTCATACATTGCCTGGTGCAAATCAAGGGAGATAGGCTGAGCTGAAGATTAGGGTCTTGACTAGTCAGTCACTATATGACATGCTGAGCATCACCTCCACTTGCAGTTGCTGTAGGTGCTACTGCCTAAACACAAAGTCTCGTGGTTACATGAGTTGCCATTGCTTCCTACTGACTGTGCCCAGTGAATTTGCAGGGCAGTCAGAGTATGGTTAATCTGAGGCCAAGAGTAATAATTCTCTTCCTGGACATCCAGCTGATAATCTGTGCCTTAGGACAGATGGCTTGAAAAATGCATCTTGATATGCTTTGGCATTTTATCAAAACATGCATGGTAAAAGCAGACATGGCTTCTCATCCTCAAAAGAAGGTTTTGAAACTTGTACGAGGTGAAAACCTCTGCCTGAAGAGAGTGTGACTTCCAAGAGTAGCTTCATTTTTAGTTTGTCACTGATGTCCAGCCATCTAGTTATATTGCTTCAGTATCTGCCTTCCAGTGTGTCCTCTTCCCAAAAAAGTGAAGAAAAAGTGCCATCACTAAAGGAATGAAAGTTGGTTGCTTGAGGAAATAGATTCTTAACTAGGATGAGTAGGGATAGTTGGTACAGGTGAGCAAAGGTATACTAGTTTACCAAGGCTGCTGGTTTCTTTAAGAACTTGAAATAAGTCCATCAGGGACAGGTGCCTTTGCCAGCAAATGCTCTTCTAGCTGTGTCTGCATGTTAGCTTTTGATACTGGTCTGGCTGACTTTGGAAGCTTACTTCAAAATAAAAATTTTTAAAATCTCTTGTTTGGGATCAAATCTTTGAATATCTGTCACTTGCAGTCAGTACGTTTGAGCAGTAAGAGAAGCCATTTAAAGCCCATGCTTAGAACTTATGGGACTGGTTCAGAAAGAAAAAGTGAAGGTAACAAGGAAGGTCTTTACTGGCCAAAAAACTCCATTTCAATCTCCACTGGTACTATAGAGATGATATGCTTTCAGATACTCACATTAAAAGGTCCTTTACATGAACAAACTATTAGTACTACCACTTGAAAGTATGAATGTCATTACTTCACTAATTAAAAACAGCCCCAAATGAGTCTTTGTGCCAATGTAGCAACTTAAGTATTTTTAAACCATGAAACCATGCAAAGAAATTTTTTCATGTCTCTGCTGAAGAAGTGGGCTGGTGGTACACCCAGATAGGAGCATAGCTAAGCACAGAGTTTGTAGGCTGTGACTCTTGAATTGTGATCCCACTGCTGACACTGACTGCTTTCTTGGCCTCTGGCAAAATGTGAAGCTCTCTGCTCTTGATTTTCTGACTTCAAAGTGGGGCTCATCATGCTTTATTCTCCCTACCCTGAAGGGCTGCCGTGAGATAAAATTAGTTGGTGTTTGAGACATGCTCTTAGAAGTGCTTCTGGAAGCTCTTTTTGGCTCATTGTCCTAGAGCTAATCCTTACTACCTTGTTGTCAGCCTTTTTCAGATGAAGAAAGAGAGGAAAAAATGTGATGTGCTTATCTAATGAGACTGCTGTGTGCAACTGGTCCTCTGTGTGACTGCATCTATTTGATTCAGTTGAAATTGGGAATTGTTGTCCAAGTTGAGGTATTTTATATATACATTATGCCAAACCACTTATTTTCAATTGAATCAATTTAATTTAAGCTTTCAAATCCAGCAGAATCACAAAAAATCAAATGTCACTGGGGAAGGCCTATCCTGTAATGTATTTCCAGTGGCCTACTTTCTTCTTTTCCCACGTGGTGCAAGGCCAGCTTTTCCAAACTTAAGTTATATTCTGTGTGACTGATTCACATACCAGTTAACCCTTCCCAAAGGTATTTGTGACTGCGATTTCAACAGCCTGTATGTGCCTCAGCATAGCATAAGGCTTTCAATCTTTAGAAATCAGTTTATCTTGAATAGAGCAGAAAGTCAGAATTTTTTTTTTTTTTATGAATGATCTCCTTTTGACATATTCAGCCATCTCTTTGTTTTAATGGATTTGTTTGGATTTGTGCTTTTTTTTGTCCTTTAAAGATTTATTAACTCTTGAGTGAAGGATGGATTTTGGGAGTGAAGTTTCATTTGTGTTTTCTAAAACATGCTTGTTAACAGGGTCCATGTCGTAGAGAAATGGAAGACACTTTAAACCACCTAAAGATCCTGAATGTCTTGAGTCCCAGGGGCTTTCATATTCCAAATTGTGACAAGAAGGGATTCTACAAGAAAAAGCAAGTAAGTACAGAGTTTTTATTGTTTTAATTAATGCATTTCACCTTTTCTGCGTCTTTGTTGAAGGATCTTGCCAGCAAGGTTCTTTATATATAATTTTCCAGAGGAACTAGGTAATTTCCAGTTTTAGGACCTGATCCAATAGTGCTGAACCTTGTCAAGTGGGGATAATATTTTTGGTTTTTGTTGATCATGACAACAGATTTATTTGAGAAACTGCATACCTAATCACACATGGGTTGACTGGTGTCCTAGATACTAATGCCCTTTAGTTTAAAAAAAGCACTGCCTCTACAATAACCCACAGAGCTAATGTTGCAGTCACCATATGACTGCAATAGATCAATGCTTTGAATTGTAAATAGCTGCTTGAGAGTTCCTAGAAGACTACACTGGATCATATTACATAAAGCAACTTGAGAAAGGTATGTATCTGTCCTTTATGGGCTACACAGATCGCTTCCAAAATCCAAGTCATGTTATCGTGAAAATGATACTTCTAGTAGTTACTCTGCAGCAAGGATGGCTTCTCAGCCTTTTCTGGTTCTGAGGTTGTGACCTTTCTTAACAAATGCCAACCAAAACTGTGGGTATTTATGCTTTAGTTGTGTTGGATTGAGCTACGGCAGCATTCTCCTTTCAGTGCTGCCATTGCAGCTTGTTCAGAACTTGGGAAAGTGCAAGATATGTCAGGTTCTTTGTTTAGTGGGCACATCCTTTTTAATTTCAGTGTTTACGTAGTGGCCTGCCTCCAAATATATGTTTCTTGGTATAATTCCAAAATTTCCTGGATTCAAAGGTTTCTTTAAGACTTTTCTCAAGAACAAATTTTGTTTGTGGACCATCATGTCTTTCCCTTCAGGTTTACGCAGATCAGCCTATCTCTGGTAACCAAAGGAGTGGTTGATAGCTAATGCAGTTCATTGGTTGGAAGTGAGAGATCAACCTCTGACTAGGCAACCTTATTTTGGGAATGGTATCTCTCCATTTTTTGGCTTTCAGCTTTCTTAGAAACAGTCTTTCCCTTTCTAGTATTCTGTGGAGCTCTGCAGTAAACTGTCAGTGTCAGGTGGGGCATTTATAACAGGGATGAGATTTCCAGCCTTCCTTTTTGCCATCAGTCCAGCACTGACAGTGCTGTTTGACCTTTGGTACATGCTGCTGAGCTTTTCTATGCTTTCCAGCTTTTCCTGAGCAGGTGGTGGCAACTCTTAAGCAGGGGAAGTTTCTTTTTGTTGCCTGGAGCTTTGAGAAGCCTGCATCAGCCATGTTGTGCTGTGTGTAAACTAGCAGAGAGCAATGCTCACATCTCAAGCTGCTTGTGTTCAGAAAATGCATTGGGCTTCTATGCAGAGTGAGACTAGGACCGTGTTTTGTGCTTGGTTCATAAAAGTATTTTGTTAGCTGCTTTAGAACAGCAAATCATTTGACTGTATTCAAGGCACTCAAGTGTGCCATAGCCCTTTTCCTTCTATATGTATTATAGAAGACTGAAGACTGGTATTTACTTTGTTCAGTAGACCTTCCTTTCATCTTTCTTCAGACTCTAAGGTTTTTACTTTGTCTGCAAAAATGTGGTGGTTTGCAAGTAATCAATTTACTACATTATGTGTAGTAAATTGGATCCACAGTAAGCATGTATTAAAGTGTCTTACTTGAAAGGAGGACTGTATTTTAAAGTTTAGTCAAAGCTCTAACACCAAGGCAAAAATAGGAAATACAAAGAAAAAACATAGGAAAGATAAAAATCTTGCCTAGTATTTGTTCCTAGAAGCTGATTTATGAGAATAATGTGTTGGTACAAGGCAAATAGACACTTCTGTCCTCTGTGTATTGTCTGTGCTGCCTGGAAACTTTCAAAATTTAAGGTTCCTGCACTATGTGCAATAGCCCATCTGGTCAGCATACACAGAGAATGAAGGGACATTTTCATGCCTAGCCAGCCTTGTTAAGCACTGTGCCAATTTACATAGGTCCAGTAGTTTCAATGGTAGTTTGAAATGACTCAGGGTTTTGCAAGAGATGCCCACAAAGGGAGATCACATGAGTAAACATTCTACATGATATTCACTTGGGTTACTGATTCTGTAAAAGAACATTGATCAATCCTGGTGACAAGCCCTCAGAGATGGGACTTACAGATGCAGCCTGCTTCTCTCACCAACAAAATACAAACCAAAAATAATAGTTGCCCTCACAGAATTAACTTTGAATTGTAAATAGCTGCTAGGAATAAAACATCAGTTTGAAAAGTGTGTGAGTTCAGTCCAGATCAAATTAACTGGTCTGCAAGGAATTGTGACAATTGTGTTTGGGTTTTTTTTTGAAGCATCAGCATGTACGTCTGATATTTTAGATACTGTGAGCAGATGTCTAATTTCATTAACAGAATTCTATGCTGTTTTATTAATTTGTTTCATGCCATTATTAGCCATGTTCAATCTGCAATTGAATTATATTCTATTGTTACAAAATTCAGAGTAGTAGGTTAGGAAGAAGATAGTAAATCCATTAAAAATGTCTGCAAGCTAGGCATTTTGAATTCTAGAAACAGTTGCCAAAACCACTGTCTAGGATGAGAATGTAGTAGGTTTCAGATTGTAGAAACCTGATCACGCTGGCACCATTAAAACTCATTCTCTCATATTCTGCCTTTCTGCTCATCTAGTCTTCTAGCCAAGTTGAAAGCACTTATTTTTCGTGACATTTGTGGATATCTAGGAATTGACTTTTCAGGAACAACCATGAAGAATAACTTGCATCTGTGAAACACTTCTAAGAACATAAATTCATGTGTCAGGGTATAATATGAAAAATAGTTCATAGCTTTTGTTTATATATAAACTTTAAAATCAGACCTGTTAAAATTTATAATTCTTTGTCTTAATCACACATGTAAGGTTGTACTATTCAATTGTGCTACATAGGTATATTTATGCATAATTAGTTGATACAGGCACATTCCTACCCCAAGTATGGGAAAAAGGTTTTGATGAAATTAGAATTATTATATTGGGCAATTACTAGAATTGCCCCATGTTTCTATACTGGAGCCAGATACTCACCTAAATGTGAGCTGGGATCGTTCCACTGAAAACAGAGCTGCACTTGCCAGGAGCCAAAACAGCCTGAGGTATATGTCAATGTCTGCAGTCTGTTCCTGAAGACCATGGTGGTAGCTCCATGGAGGCCTCTGGATTGGCCAGGAATTCAGTGGGATACCATATGCTTTGATGTGCCCCATGAATGCATCTGCAGTATTTCTTTGTGGAAGGGAGAGGAGCAGGTGGCATGGGAATGGCAGCTGTTTCTATCAGAAGTAATTAGTCTCCACTGCTTGGGCAGTTTTCCAACTTTTTCAACTTATGAAGTCATACAGAATAGCTGGGCAGAGCCTAGAAATGTATGTGGAATATAAAATTTGTAAGAGCAAATATTTAGATATTTATGTTTTTCCATATGACCTGTTTACTACTTCTGTAGAGAGTGTTGGCTGTTTCAGGATAAATGCATCACTTTTTAAGCAGAAGTGCTTTACTATTGACAGCATGGCTGAGTGGGTAGGAAAAAACACTTGGAAAAGATGTTTTCTCATAGAGTGTTATTTCAGCTGTAGAATGATCTTTGCTTTTCAAATGGATTATCTAGAGGAAGTAAAAAAAAAAGTAGTAGGGAAGGTGTTTCTGCAGATTAACTTCATGTAGTAATTACTTCTGAAAATTGATTGTGCAACCGGTAAAAGCAGTTAAAGCCTCCAACAGCATAAGAACTTTAATTGATCATTTGTTTTGAGAGTGATGCAAGTCTATGAATCAGTGAGAGTTGTGTAATATTCTTCATATAGTCTTTCTAAAAGGGGACGCTATGTTACTATTATTAGCAGAAATGTAGTTTCATTGCCAGAGCACCAGCCTGGCAGCCAGAAGCCCTATGCTCTTTGGGCTCCATCTGTGCCTACTTTGTTGGGATAACAACTCTAGAAGTGCTGGCTCAGTTTCCTTTTTGTAAAATTAAATTGTGCAAATGTTGTTATTAATTCCTCTGTTTTGAGCATGAATTTAAGTCGTTAATAATTCTTAAGCTGGAGTCCAGTCCATTCACCTCCAAAACTGAAGAAAAATTTCCTTTGACATCAGTGGACGTTGAGCAATCATCCATGGAAATCCTGGAGAATACATGTAAATTCTAGTCAGGCTTTTGAGACAATAAATATAAGGTTTAGGACTTATGCTTAAAGATTAGTAACAGATAAGAACTGAACTGCAGGTAACCATTTAGTTCAGTGAATTATTAATGTAGCTGTTCTCTTAGTAGGTTTAAACTTCTTTACCCTCTTCTAAAACTAAGCTGATATGTATGTTAAGCTGGACCTTGTCATCCTGCTGCTGTCCATTTCCATAGGGCTAATGCAGATTTGTACAAAAGAAGACATTGCATTATTTCTACATTGGGCTTTTTAACTCAATAATATATGAGAAGGATGGTTTAATTTGCAGTTATGCTGAATAACATTACATAATTTATGGTAAAATAAAATAAACAAGATAGTGACTTGTTTGAGAAAAATTGTACCTAATGTGTGACCTGCTTCCATCTCTTTCGCAAGATTTTAGTGAACATGGTCTACCCTACTCCATGCTGCCACAAATTAATTGTCTCATAGTCCAGTGTGCTGGTGCAGGCTGTTCCAAAGTGTTCTGAGACACCCAACTAGACAGTGGAAAGGATCAGTCCCAACACTTGCTTCATGTTTTCTTGTGTACCTGCACATGGAAAAGGCACTCATGTGAGCCACTGCCATAGCCTCCTGAGCTATTGGGCCATGCCCATGAGCCTCTGGAGAACAAGAATAGAGGGATAGTGATGACATTTACCAGATTGTACCAGCCTGAACTTCTGAAAACTTCAGTTACTCTGAATGGATCTCAGAGGAAACAATTGCTCTGCTTGAATAATAGACTTGACAGTGTTGAGGGACATAAGTAGCACCAGTCCAGCCAATCTTCCTTCAAATTGGCAATGCAACAGACAAAACCACAGGAAATTGGGTGTGCTTGTGTCACTGCCTCTTTTGTGAGTACATCCTGAGTAAACAGCCACCTTTGCATTTGGAAATTCTGAATGACCAAATCACAAAACATGAGCTGACAGGGAGACTGTGTCTTTACAGTGAGGCTGACCGTTGCAAACCTACTGAGATTCTCAATAAATCTTATGAACAGGTAAAACCCTTGCAAGGTTGTAGTGGTTCATGGTAATGTAACTGTGTCCAGGGTTGCATACTGAATGCAGCCTGCTGCATGTCATCTCCTTTAGTCTACTTTTTGCCATTCTTGCTTCCTTGGGAGGAGCATTACTTACTTAGTATGTAGTAGACTTTATAATGCATGTTTACTGCATTACTGCTGCTAAAGAGGTTCAGTGTTATTGCCTGTGATAGTTTCAGGTTGGTCAGCATTACTGGCAAATTCCAGCATTTAACTTAAAGCTAATGTGTTATATACTAATAAATACACAATTTTTTTGGATAGGAAAACAGACATGTAAAGTTCTAGTCCACCTAGAAGGTTTTGCAATAACCACACTGTAGAAGGATTATGTATCTGTTGATAAGTGTTAGTTACACTTTTGAATTTCTTCCAGTAAACAGATGCAAACCAAGTGTGTTTCTTGCTACAATGGTTGTCTTTGCCAGACCTGTGCTTTAGTGTAGAACATATCTGCTAAATTTTTTTTCTAAAGATGGGTTCCAGTCACTAGCCCATACTGTTGTATTGTATTCAAAGGGGGCAGCTGTGCAGCCAAATATTATAGGGAGCAATTAATAAGTCTATTTTCTGGTAGTTCCCAGTGTTCTCAGTTCTTTATTATATTAGACCCAGAGGGACTGATGGGGAGAGAAGGTAAGTTTTTATTGAAATACTTTGTAGTGGTAATAGATATTCTGTTTGATTCTGTCAGATATGGTCAGGATATTGAAGTGCAGGTATCAAAGGAGCAGGAATACCTGCTGTCTAATACAACAAGTGGAGAAAACAAAATTTGTGCTAACTGGGTCTTTTATTATGTTTCCAGTGTCGCCCATCCAAAGGCCGAAAAAGAGGTTATTGCTGGTGCGTGGATAAATATGGACAGCCACTTCCTGGGTATGATGGGAAGGGAAAAGGAGATGTCCACTGCTATAACTTGGAGAGCAAATGAGGGCTGGGTGCCAGCTCTTCTGGCATCTGTGCATGGCCACTGGACCTCACAGAGACCTTGGAGGGGCTGGGCAAACACTGTGGGACTGCACTGTCTGTGGAGTAACAAGCTCTGCTTCCTGCAGCAGATGGGGAGTTGCAGCTTCTTTGGATGCTGCTGCAGCTGCACCCTGCCACTGACACACCTCGAGCTTCCTATGGGATGTATAGGGACCTCTGAATTCCCATGTAAACCTGCACTATTGATACCCAGAGAGAGAAAAAAAGGCACTTCAGAATGGAATCAGGGAGTCTCCACTGACTTTTTAAAGAATGGTCTGTGACCAATTAGATCCCAAAAGATACTGGGTTTTTCATTTTAAAGAATTTATAGACGTTAAGCCTGTAAAAGTATTAAAAAGAAAAACAAAACCAAAAAACCCACAAGGACTTAAACATAAAGCTTTTTTTACAGGTCTGATGGGAAACTTGTCTTCACGGGTAAAAAGTTTTATAAAAATCTCAAAGAACTTTTTAAAGAAATGTATTTCTAAGATAAAGACATGGCTATTTTTTTCTGTAAAATATATTATGAATATTCTGTTAAGTCTCTATTTAATATAATTGTTTTTTTATAAACTTTATTTAAATGTAACATGTGAATACCAAATATTACACAGTAATTCTAGTGTATACATCTGTATGCAAAGAGAAAGTGAGGTTATGGAATGATTTACAAATACGTTTAGCTCTCTATGCGTACACACTGACCTGTTCTAGGTAAGAGAATTGAATTTTTAGAGCAAAGGAAGTGTTTCCAGAAGGGATTGAGTTTTATTATTTGATATAAGTACAAATGCCAAGATATTATTTTTTTTTAAATTATTTTATTGATAATTCTAATGTACCCATCACTGAATTATGCCACTGGAAAGGATGACAGTCGCACTGAAGCTCTTGGTAAAGCTTTCTTCTGTCTGTACATTGCTTCAGTTTGTGCAACAGGGCTTACATTTCCTTCATTTACTGCTTACACTAATACAGAATATTCACGGACAAAAAATTGCCATTACAGTACTACTCTTTGTATTTGCTTATTTATTTTGAAAAGGTGTATCTATTCTGTGTTGTCTTGGTACATTCTACCAAAGCACTTACTCTGTATGAGGAACTCCTGTTGAAAGCAATGTCAACAAGATGGGGGGATTGTGGACCCTGGGTGTTGAGACCCACGTGTTTCATTTATGCAACACACAATTGTTGCTTACTTTGACTATGGTAGAAATCATTCGCCTGCATCTAAGCATAGAAAAAGAACCATTGGGTTTAAATAGCTAAATTCACTGTCTGTCATGGTGTTATATGTCTTTTTAATTGGAAGAGAAGTGATTTGGTTTTGTTGTGGTATGTGATGCTTTCACATAAGGAAGGCTTCGGCAACATTTTTTTTTGAGGTTGATTGTTTGATGTACTTTGCGAAAAATTCTGTATGACAATGAAATCTGCATAAGGGAAGGTGGCCTGTGAAATGTATCATCTCTCTGGAAAATAATGCCATATTTTGTATATGTATTTATTTATATATTTTATATAAATATTTTATATATTTATATAAATATATATTCTTATATGTCTCACTATAAATGTTTGATGTCACTGTAGAAAAAAGAAGCCATCAACACTGTAATTCCTTGTTGGGTTGGGAACTCCATGAAGACTATGGACATTGGGTTTTCACCTGCTGGGGCTAGGCAGTGTGTTGATGGAGGAGGGGCTGTGGTGCTGAGGAGCCCATTCCTCTCCCACTGCCTGAATTACAGCCATGCTTGTTCCTGCCAGCAAAGGCAAATGTCTAGAAACTCTGATATGGAAGGATTTGGACATGCAGCTTGCCAGGATTGAGGCATCCCATCACTATAACTCAGATATTTAAAGCCTTACCCTGAAATGTATTATCTGAACAGCACTATGAGTGTTCTCCACATCTTTCCAATTTCTGTCTAATGAAATGAGTTCATATCATCATTAAAACTGAAATTTTATAATCTCATGGTAAGAAAAAAATTGTATGTGAAGTGATGCTTACTCCAGGCTAATACAGGTTTCCTGACACAAGGTTACAGAAAGCTTTGTGAAGTGAAGATTTATTGCAATATTTTTACTGCTAAAGCAGATTTAATGCCTGCAAAGATTTGTTGGCAAAATAATAAATGATGGGCTTTTATTTTTTTTTTCAGAGTTGTAAACCAATTCTTTTCAAATAATTTCACAGAGAGAAGAAAGTTGTATATACACCAATGTTTGGGCATATAATCATGGATAAGAAAATAAGGGCTTGATTCATTGAAATGAGTTATTATTTTGCCTCTATTTTTTTAATAACAATCTGGTGAGCCTTCTGAAAACAAAAATCAGCTTCTTGTCAAAAATGATACAGATGCTTTGCAAGGCACAACTTGCAAGCATGTGAGGTGTTTCAACAGCCTCTGACAGGCTTTATGATTTGGGTATTTTGTTAAGTATTTCAATTTTTTAGGTTTTATGCTACAATTAAAAACAAATAAATATAGAAGAAGCTGGCTAGTAGAGGTCATTAAGTCATACTATGAAAAAAAAAACCCCAAACAAACTACATCTCAAGGAGCTAAACCTGATTTAAGCAAGCAATTTGTCACGTGAATATTTAAGAAATGGCCTTCAGCTCCTTTATTAGTACTAACAGTCTTTAGTTATGTAACAGAGAAAACATACAGCCATAAGGGGAAAGAAGAAAGATGTGTGTAAATCAGTTTTATTTTGTTCCCAACAGACATCTTTGAAAGAGAAATTGTGTTTAAAAATAGCCCCAAAAATAAAGTCTCACCTGTCATTTAAAGCTGCATCTTTTCAGAAGTTGCCTTTTAAATATTTCTTACAAGCGCAGTTGCTTGCACTAGTATTGGATACTTGCCATTGTCAATCTGATGTCCCTGTCAGTTGACACGACACTGGTATGAAATGCAAAATAACATTATTATCTGTCTCCAAAGAGATAACTTTTTTAAAATGAAAGAATCAGTGGTAGCTTTTTCCTTTTTTCTTTTTTTTTTTTTTTTTTAGCATTCCTATTTCTGTGAAGACAAAGGTCCAATTCTATACATAAGAGTACTTGTAATTCAAAGATTTTTCTCATGGCTAAGGGCTGCAATTCAAACAAATATATGTATTTGTGGTCCACACCCAAGCAGCAGAATGTGGGCAGCACAAAGTAAATGTATGGGTCAGTATCAGTTCAGAGGAAGACGAGTTACCTCCAGGTCTAAGTTAGAAATGATTCCTACTAAAAGCTGCAGTGAGTGGAGAACTTTGAATTTGGTGACAGAAATTAAACCAATGCATTAGAAAAATCCCTTATGTCTTGGTGCCTTCACTGTCTTCAGCTTCAGTATTTTATTAAGTGAAAGTCCGCTTTTTTCTAGTTTTCAATAAGCTCTTTCGAAAAACTAAGGTGCTCTGAGTTAATATTAAGAAGCCTCTGAAAAAAAATTATAACTTAAAACATTATTTGCACCTCAAATATTTGCATGGCAAGGCATTATAAAAAATCAAAATATGTATTGCAAAACTTGCTGATTTCTTTGTGAGCATGTTTTGTCTCTAGATTGTACCTGGGAACTATATGGAGCCCAGATGAATAAGTATTTATTTTAACATGTGTGATCAATAACTGCATTAATCCCTATAATTGACCAGAATACAAGTTAAAGTTGCCTGCAGACAGCTCTATTATCTTACAAACTCTGAGAAAGTTCCCTTTTTTAATGCATCTACTGTGCTGTAGTTTTTGGAGCCCAGAATATCCTTTTCCACCTCTTTGACATGCCTGCCTTTCAGGGCATAGTGTTAGCTATTAGTGCATGAGGGAAGGAGGATTCATTGAATACCAAAACCACAGAATTAATTCATTTTTAGTACAGTCTGAACTTTTTTTGACTAAATTCCATAGAAACCCTACACAGCATAATTCCTTATTGAACTGAGCCCTAATTTAAGTAGTGGTTTTTCGAACTATTTGGGAAGTCATCTTTGCATATCTCTAGTCACTCTAAAACTGTAAGCAAGGATGGCTCCACAGAGATTTCACATATTAGCAATAGGAATTTAAAGTGTGAAAAGTACTGAGCAATTTTCCTGGAGGCAAAAGCATATTAGTATACAAAATGAAATGTTTATATATGTAGCTGTTTTCTCTGTGGTCCTGCTGTGCCTTTAGAAATCCTTCAATTCTGTTATTTCTACCAGAAGAATATGCTTGCTTCCTCATTTCAAAGGACTCCTTTTTCTTTCTCAACTCCCACTTTTTTGGTTTTTTTTTGAGAGATCCAAAAATAAGATCCAAAAAGGATATCAGAGTATTCCAAGGACAAGATTTCTGTGATCAGTATCAGTAATGGCTTCATCTGCAAGCATGCAAGAATAGGCTCAAGGCCTTAAGAAGAGAAGTCGTTTGGTATGTCCAGTGGACCTGGGTATTTTGGAGATACTCAAAAGCCATCTGGACACAGTGCCAGGCAACCATTCCCCGATGGTCCTGCCTGAGAAGGGAGGGGTGCACCAGGTCACTTCCAGAGTTCCCTTCCAACCTAAACCATCCTTTGAGCCTATGGGCCTGTGAGCCTATCGTTAGCAGTTTGGTGTCCCAAGTTCCAGCACGTGAGATTGTCAATGCAATGTATTGATTGAGAAGATGCTACAACATTTTTTGCCCCAAAGAAAATTTTCTGGTAAAATGTCAACTTGTACAAATTTGTTGTTCATCAGAACAAGCTTTAGTCTTAAAACTCTGCATTTTATTTACTTCTTCCAGTTCAGATTTTGCAGAAGTAAAAGCATATATACCAGCCTTAGAGAAAATCCCATTTAAAAATCTTTCTTTTTGCTTTTACCCTGTACATATGTTAAAAAATGCAAATGACTTCAAGGCAGAATGTTGCTGCTAAAAAACAAATGGAGACCAGGTATTAGCAAAAGCAGAGGGTAATGCTGCAAATCTCAGTTTATCCATGTAGAATTCATGTCCTGCTGCTATATGCATCCTGGCTTTCTGCTTCTGCTGACCTGTCCAAATTCCTTAAGAGCCTTTCTCTGTCAAGGCTGATTTTACCCCACTGCTCTCCCCATGGGTGGGGATGGAACGAAAGGTAGCAAAATTATCTCTGCACAAGAAAGCTGAGGTTTCATGCAGAAAAATCACCAAATCTGAAAAGCTCTAAAGAAAATGTCTCTGAGAAGGACTGCTTTCCATAGTTACTTGTGGTAATACCTTCCAAAAGTGGAAGGACTTGCTTACAAGAGCCAGGTTGAGAGTACATTTCCTCACTCCTTGCAACTGGAGAACAGAGGCTATTTTTGCCTGCTTATGCCATATCGAGAATATTCAAGGTGAAACTTGGTTCCTCTGTCTGCTATGTAATTTGCACTCAGTAAAAAAGACCTAACTGAGCTTGTACAGTTGATTATTGTTTTATCACAGGGGTGCTGCACGCAACCTCCAGCCTTCAGATGCTGCCTTTCTACAGCTGCTATTACCAGGCTACCAGTACTATGTTACTGATGTCCTTCTTCTGTTCCCTTGCTGGGGCTAAAAGCAGTACTTTAGCTGCCAAAGCAGCAATAAACAGAAACTTCAGGCAAAGAAAAAATATGAAAGATGATGAGTATTATAGCCACCATTTGCTCTAGGCCTCCACAAGCATCCCGCACTATGATGCTGTTCCAAAGAACCTCAGCATTTCCACATCAGCTTGGTACATTGCAATTTGCATGATTATGCAATTAAAAGCTTCAGTATAGGCACAAATAGACTGCTTTTTGTTAGCTTATGTCTAGGTTGGAGTAGACTGAGAGCAAGAGGAAGACTGCCTATGCTGTCTTCAGCTTCGCAGAACTATAGCACAATGGCTCTGCTAGAAGAGCTGTGTCTGTTGGTCAGGCACTCCCCCTGATGGAAAATGTGGCTAGTAAGGAAGCAGCAAGAAGTCAAGCATTGCACAGCCCCTGCCTTCCCTTGTGTACCCTTGTCTCTGCTGGGCTGCCCATGCTGCCACTCAGACTTGATAATCCAAGAAGGTGTCTGAAAAGATGAGCAGGAACTTTTTCCAAATAAAACAACTATGATCTGGAATGGACTAAATTTAAATTTATTCATTAAAACTTTCTGCAACATTCAAGAGCACCCTTGCTTCCCAACATCTTTCTCATGGGATGCTACCCCCTCTCCCTGTACCCTCACAGTAGCTTCCTTGCATGAACTTTGCTCTGTGGGGGAGGTTGTAAGTCAGGGGAGGAGAAAAGGAGGGAAAATAACGCCTTTGTTTGTTGGCAGAGCTATCATCAGAGCTATTCTCATTACTCAGAATGCAAGTGCTGGTATGTTTGGGCTCCTGCTCCACTGCTGGTTTTTTGGTACTTACTGGTAATATGGAATAAAGTGCCTGTATTCCCAACAGATCCTCTCCTTTGTTCCCTCACTCCTTTTACTTAAAAATGGCTAGGTAATATAGGGTGGTATGTCAGTAAGAGAACCCTTCCACTCACACCAACTCTGCTACTGTTACCCAATATATACCACCTACCTCAATCTCAGAGTCAAATAAACCCAATTAGGTGTTTGCTAAGGTGCTCAGACCCTACTTTCCTGTGCAGTCTGGATACCTGCCCAGTTCTCAATACAGCAATTGGTCCATAAATGAGAAATGTGTTGGCAAACAGAAAACATGAGACCTGTCTTCAGTGCAGCCTGGGGAGATTGTTTAGGTTAGTGGTTTATCAGTGGAGTGATAGCTGAGGAAAAGTAGACCAACTTCAAAAGTGTTGTCTAAAGGTACTTACAGAACTTGACCACTTGACCACTTGCAGCATGGCGAGAGACTCTAGCTTGGAGTGAGTAGCTTGGGTCTATTTTTTTCAAAGGCATATTTTCTTTATTTTTTTTTTTAGTGCATTATTATTATTATTATGGATTGAGCAGGGGTTAGACATTGGTGTTGTTCTGCAATAGCAAAGCAATGATGTGTGTAGAAACATAATTCTGAAAAGTCAGTGCTGCTAAACTGCTGGTAAAGAACAAACATCTTTACTTCTGACTTTGCAGAGAAAAACCTGCTCTGTTTTAGCAATTTTTCAGGGTTCCCTTGTAATATCTAGTGCTATGGGAGCTGAGTGATTTCCAGAAAGGCAATAAATCCTGTGACACATCTCTACCATGTGCCATTCCTTTCCCTCCCACTTTTCTTCTCCCTGAGGAAAGAAAGCTATAAATGATGCATTTTTCATTTACCTTTTAATTTTTTTCTGTGTTTAAGACTAACATTAGCAAGTGCAAGATCAAAGGAATATGTTTGTTTGTAAAGTAAAAGGCTAAATTTACATGTGCTTAATATCTTAATATGCATTTTGGACTGGGTCTGCAGGAAGATGTTCCCTAAGTTTTTCTTTTCCAAAGCATGTGGTCTTATGGGAGAGAAGTGACAGAGATGCTGATGATCTTTCAGTATTACGGTTGGCTACCCTTCACCACCATTTCTCTACTCCTTTCTCTCCCCTCGCTTTCTGCCAGCTCTAGCTGATACAAATGTGTCTCTGCTGTACACCAAAGCAATGAGCAGAACTGACTAAACATAAGCAGAGGTGCTTATATCAGGTGATTTTTGGTTGTCTTTGGACAGCTTTAAGGGAAACTATGGGTATAAAATGAAGTACAGAGGGCAGTGACCCAATTTCTGTGCTATGAACATTTTGCAGCTGGCAGTAGGCCATGGGCAGGAGGATTCATGGCTGGAAAAATCCCTGCTGCAGCAAACCTGATGGTTTTGGCAGGAAGAATTGATAACTGGGTAGGTAGGGTTCTCAGATGACATGAACCAAACATCACAGATGCTCATCAAGGACCTTCCCACCAGCTAATTTCTTTTCAGGTAGAGTAGGAGAGATGCAAGTGAATATGAAGGGAGGGAGCTGAAATAACAAGGATCAGTACATCTGTTTTACGCATCCAGCCACACACCTGAGCTGGGTGAGTATCCTGTGGCACCTTCCTTGTGTGCCCACTCATTCCCACCAGGCTTGGCTTGCCAGCGCAGGAGGAACCATTGCAGCAGGCACACACTGAAGCCAGCACTGCCAGCTGACACATGGAAAAGAAGAGAAAAGAAGAGAAGAGAAGAGAAGAGAAGAGAAGAGAAGAGAAGAGAAGAGAAGAGAAGAGAAGAGAAGAGAAGAGAAGAGAAGAGAAGAGAAGAGAACTCCAGCAAAACAAAAAACAAACAAACAACCAACCATCAAAACAACAAAACCAAAGTGCTCCACAAACAGAAAAAATGAAACAAAGAAAAACTAAAGACCTTTGATTTTTCACCCTGATGTTTGAGGCTGATCATAAAAATTATGACAAAGCAAGGTGTGTGTCATCTATGGTGTAAATGTAGTCTAAGCTTCCAGCAGCATTTTTATAAGGAAGATAAAATTTGCCTGCTTTTCCTCCTTGCATTAGTCCTAATCCCAGTATATGGAAGAGTCTGGTTCTAGTCTGACAGCTCATCCCAGAGCAGCTGAGCAGATGTCTTTCCTGGTGAGTCCTGGCGAGATGTCATAGGAGGCCCGATTGCAGATAAGGAGGCACTCCTCCCCTGCCACTTTCAGCGGGAAGTAAGGGGCTAAACACTTCTAAGAAATTGGCTGATCATTCCTGAATGTTGTACAAAGTAACTTCTGCTTCTGGTACTTAACCATTAGAGGAAAGAGTATCTCCTAAACCCCTGTCCCCACTGAAAACTCCAATTTGTTACAGCTAGGATGGGAACTTTCCACCCTGCAAAACATTGGAAGTAGCTGTCCACTGGATTGCTATTCTGCAAATAGACTATTTCTACATAAACTATTAATGTTTCCCCTATATATATAATAATCCCAACAAAAGAATCAATTTCTTCTCTTTAGAGATAAACCTTTACACAAGGTCTGTGGGGTAAGAGCAGTCAGAGTACCCCTAAGAGTGTGCTGTAGCTGTGAGACTATCATTTCCCCTCCTTTCTTCACCATTTTCCCTTGGCAATGCCATGACAATTGCTCTGTGCTGAGTAGACTCCCTGAAAAGGACTCCAAAACTTGCTGCTTCTTCATTATTTTGATACAGAGACTGCCAAGCATTTGGACATAGTGCATGTGGTGCTGTAACACAGTTTTAGCCAGGTTTCAGAGTTGCTCGAAACAGAGATGTTAGACATTAGTTAGTTACACTACCAATACCATTGACTGCTTTTTTGTAGTGCTTTCCTTGGGAAGATCTCAAAAGACTTCACAAAGGTCAGTAGTATACCCACACTTTTGAATCTAGAGCAGTTTAATAGACTTCCATTGGATTGGCAGACATTGGCATGCAGATACAACACAGTCAGCATGGGCAATGTATGAAGCCACAGAAATGTGACAGGGAGAGCAGAGATCTCCACACTTCCACTTTGCAGTTTCAACAAGCAGCTTCCCTCTTCCATTTAAAACTCAGAGTTTGTGCCAGCAAATAGCAGGAGACTTTTAGGCTTTCACTTCTGCCAGACTCTTAGAAAATGCTATTGCTACCCTCCCCACCTGTTTTCATAGGAAGAGTTGGTGCAGACTGTTTTCACCTGTGCCACTTGCTTAGTCCCAAACCCATTTCTCCATGAACAAAATCAACTTGAAGCCAGAATGGCAGTCACTTGCATTCTCTTTTTCTCTGCAATCACTAAGTCAAAGGAGCAGGTAGGGAAGGGAAATGAACTATATCCCAAGCCAGGAGCACCCTCTTTGCTTTCAGAAAAAAGTATGAGGCTGTTTTTCTCCCAGCCTCCTTTTTAAAACCTCTGACTTTCTGTGCAGGAAATGGCTCTTTCTAGTATTGATGTTATCCTGTAAATGTACTAATACTGCTGCCTTGTGCATTTGAGTGGAGAAAGGCATCCAGATTTACTATTCAGAAAATCTTTTAATAACTTCCCCTGGAGGCTGCTATTTTGTCCAAGACAGAGGGTTGAATGGCACAGCTGGGACTGGAGAGGACAGGACTAAGGCAACCGGGCAGGGAGACCAAAAGAAGGAAACTCATCAAAGGTAAAAGGAACGTGGCATTCAGGAGGCAGATTTGCAAGATTTTTGCCTGTTTTCCTGCTGAAGTCAGACTGTTGAAGGGAAGCAAGCAGAAAACAAGAGACAAAGGCAGAGCAGAAGACTTTTAATAGCTTGTTTTAAATAATATCGTTAACATCATGAACGACTTATGCTTATCAAAGGTAGTGCAGAATATCATATTGTGTTTTGCCATTTTTCCAGTGCATATGTTTAAAAAAATATTCAAATACTGTCCCATCAGGAGCTTTGGTATATAATATTTTTTTAAGAAACAGACTGGCATTGAAACAGAGGTGCAAAAGTAACATAATATGTTAACAAAACATGTTTTAAATAAGTGTCTAAGCATGCTTTCTACTGAAATCTATTTTTAAAAATTCAGTTTTACGTCTATAAATACATAGTACAAAAATGCAAGTTTACAAGCCAATTTTTTCCAATAGCTACGCCATTTGAAGGCTTTGTGGCATTCCTCCAACACGATGCATATATTTAAGCACAATAATATTAAGTATTTAAATATAAAGTTATGAAGTGTTTGAGAATATAAATTAGTAACAAGACATAGAGACAAAAATACATGCAGTGCGAAATAAATAATTCATCAGCTTTACATATGAGGGTATATATAATATTATACAAACAAAATATACAAGATTATAGGATTCGATCTTGAAGTAGCTCACATTTGTCACTTAAAAATGTAGGCAATCTCAGTGCAGTAAAAATGTTACTTTATGGGGTTACTCATACACTCAAAATCAGGTGCACAAGATTACCTCAGTGAAATGGCTCCTGATTGGAATGGTTCCTGACTATAACAGGCCCCACAGAAAACTTGGTGTGAAAAACCTTGGGGTTTAGTTTTATTCTTGTGAGCTGAGATACTGTTGGCATTCTGGGTCTCCTTTAATTGCTGGAGATCCAGGAATTCTTCTGCCGTTTTTGGGATAGACACACCAGCATTCAGCAGATTCTCCATCCAGCAAAGTTTCACACTAGAATATTATTAGCAAAAAAAAAAAAAAAAAAAAAAAAAAAAAAATCCCAATAAGGAACTGTAAAATCACCTGTGAGGTACTGCCAATAGAGGTGTTGGACACAATTAGGATCAGAAGGTGGGGACCTGCCATGCACAGGCTTGTTTTGAATGCAGTGGTCTGCAGAGCCTCTAAACAACACACTTGGTTAGGGAACCAAGACCTAAGCTCAGCTACCACAAGAGCAACTTCAGATTTAAAACTGTCCAGTCCTTGGTAAACAGCAGTAGAAAAAAGCAATATCTTCCAGTGCCAGTGTGAGAAATGGCAGGATGGCAGAATATACAATCTCATAGGGTGAGAGCAGTGATTGAACTTTCTGTCTCTTCACACAAGGAGCCAAAAATGGTTATATGTTTGGGTTTTTCTTTCTTGAGGAGGGGCTTAAACTGGTTTCTGTTTGTGCTTGATTAGATCCCAGGTCACAGTGTTTGTGAGTCACACCGTGATGCCATCCCCAAAACCAAAGAGTCTTGGTGACACAGAATTATGCTGACCTACTAAATTTGTGTGCATGACCTGTGGTTACGGGGTGTGGCTTGAGGTTCGAAGCTTTAGTTAGTTTTGCAGATTATTCTCACTGTAACTTCCAATAGATTTTTTTAAGGGTATAATGGAAATGAGCAAATAACCTAATCCACAGGCAGCACAAATCAGTATTTTTGTTAGGCCTTAGAAGGTCAATTTTGCTCTAAAGAGTTTTTTTCTTTCACTGCCTATGTAGGTTTTCTACTGCCTGTGAGCTGAGAGCCCTCTTTTTACATAGTGCTTATTATATATCCAATGGGTTTTGGCAGGTAGTATGGTGGATCTTATGCGTTAATGTCAACTGAATGAATGCTAACAAATCAGGTACGTGGGACAGAAAGGGTTAAAATATTTTGGAAAAGGCTTTGAGTGCACCTGTTTTGTGAAGGGAAAAAGACTTCTGCCTCTATTGCTGACAGCCACCAGCATGCAGCTCACCTTGAAGAGAAGGACAAACCATCTGCTCTAAGTATCCCATTTTTACAACCTGCTGCAAACTTGTGAGTTGGGAAGCAGAGGGCTGTGAAAGGGTTGGCTTTATCAGGCTAGTGGCAGCACTGCTGTGAGCAGAGAAAGGGGAAAAGGCACGCACCTGTTTGCTGTGGTAAAATCCATTCTTGTTGCAGTTGGGCAAGTAAAATTTGTAAATCTCCCCTCTGCTTCTCTGCTGAGCCTTCACCAATTTATACAGGGCTCTGTAGAGCTCTTTCTGACAAGGACCCTGCAAGAATACCAGGACAGTGAATACCAAAATCACAAGTAAATCAGCTACATAAAAGGCAATCAGAATATAGACAGTAAAAAGCTGAAAATACTTATTAGGCATAAAGTCTACAGCAGACTGTTTTGCATGTAGTTTTTCTTCTTTCAAAAGAAGCACAGCCAGAAAACTCTGGTGTTGCATTCAGACTTTTGTTTTTATTCTTTGAGTTTTTTTTTCTGTTCTATAAACATGGGGATTTTAGTCCTTAAATTGCCACTCAAGAAAATTTAACTTGTACTAAGTAAACACATTACTGCTGAGAGGATACAATCTCTCCTCTTATAGGGAGGCGGAAGTTAGAAGACTGGTACATGAGATTGGTCACGTTTTCCAGGTTGCCATGGCTTGTGCTCTGTTGATATATGGAGGATAGGTGCAAGACACATAGACGGTGCAAGAACAAATATCTGAATGTTTGTTATCTTTTGTACAGGACAGAGTCGTTGCCAAAGCAACATGGAGCCGTTCTGTAGCTCTGGGACTAAACCTCAAAATTCTTGGAACTGGGAATGAAGAACTGTTTGCAATATTCACTGTTTTCACCATTTGCTGGCTCTCTTTTTCAAAGTCACAATTTCTGTACATCAGAAGTACTGAACACATTTGAATCAGTACAAGAAAGGAAAAGTAACTGAACAAATATTTCTACTTTTGAGTGAAAACATAACCTCTGCTTTTGCAAAACGTAACTCATGTTAGCCCCTCACATAAGCTGTCATATTCCAGTCTGTGGGTTTATCTGTGGCTCAAGGTGAGAAAAACAGAAGCCCTAAAAATCAGAACTGCAGCTAACAGCACATGTACATAACAGTTCAGACTAAATCAGTGATTAAGTCCTGTTCTGGATATGTAATGAGGCTTCCTAAAGTAGTGTGATTAGTATATTTTTTCTTTTTCTCTTTCATTTTGTCAGTGACCATTACGAGCCAAAGCTTTTGTGCTGCCCAACTAACCCAGCTCCATCATGCAGGGGTGCTGCTGCTGCCTGGGTCTAACCGTGGTTCTCTGGTGCCCTCACGTGGAACACAAACCTGCTTGCAAAGGCCGTACATTCTCATCACCCACTAGGGTTTTGCAGCGTCGAGCCCCACTTTAATTGTTGAGGGTTTTTCTTTCTACGTGAGTACACTTAATAGTGTTTCCTTGTGATCAGAGAGAATCACATTCTGTTTTGCATTGATATTTCATCAATAACTACATGGAAGGACTCCCTTTTATTTTGCTGTGTGTTGGACCAGTGAAAAATGCCTTTTCTTAACTAAAACAAAAAAGGAGTCCAAGAATTTAATATAGATTTCTGTAAATTAAGGGGCCAGGTTACAATATGATTGTAAATATGGTGAAACATTCAGGCTCTGCATGAAGTCTGTTTAGGACATACCTGATGCACACCTGTTATTATGGCTCCAGACATTTTGTCTGTTCCTCAAGCATCTGATGAGAACAGTCCAAGAGCTGGTTTGCCAGCTACCCAAAATACTGATATTTCAATGTTGTTGCTAGAAATTTCAGTAGAGCAAGGCTCTACTGAAATGGTCTCTGAAAGTTTTATAAAGAAAACCCACCTGCTCTTTCAATTTCTTGAGTTCAGATATTCTCTTTGCTTTCATGTTTTCATATGCAGTGATGGAATTCCAGGGAATGGATTTATCCTGGCCTATGGGAAACATCAACTGATAGTTCAGCAGCTGATCCTGTGTTATTTCAGTGCTTTCCAGAGGCATATCATCAGGTTCTACAGAATCTGGAAGTGAATGATATTAAGGTAAACATCTTCAGTGAAATTTGGCATTTATTCCTCAAAGTTTAAAAAAGTGAAGAGAAAGATAAACCAAAAGAAAAGAAAAAGTAATATCTAAGACATCCATTAGAGTAGATCCTGTAGGAATTAATTACATGTGCAGCATGGCAAATTATACTTTGATAATAAATTCATAGAAGGGCTCAGCAGCTATTCTCTAACAAGTTGGTTATTTTATGATCCTTCAAAATTACTTGAATCCCAAAGATGAAATTGCAGCCCATATGTTAGAAGTGGAAAAAACATTCTTGACTACAGTGGGTTGTAGAAACTTGGCTATATGCGAAAAGATTGAAGTTAAACTTGTAATGAATTTAGATTTTTGTCAGCATAATGTATTTCTGATTTTAATCATGAGAGGAAATAGCCAAGACCTCATCCGATGGTATCCTGTACTTTGCTCTTTCTTATTCATAAATAAGAAGGGGTAGCAATTCTTAGGGGCCAGAAGTAGCTCCTGCTGACCTGCAGTAGACCAAATAACAAAGAACTGGCAGAAAATATTTGTTTCTGCCTGATCATGGCCTTCACTGCTCTGCCTGACCAGTGCCTAAATCAGCATGTGTGAACTCTTCCACTGAAAGCAAGAGAAGCTCTTTGCAATTGCAGATGATTCATCAGAGAATGAAATTTTTATGTGTCTAAATTACTTGCTGGATCAAGGCTGTAAACAGGCAATGGATTGACAATGTTCAATCCATTGCCTGAAGAATGGATTGAAAATGAAGGTAAGAAATTGAGGAGGGAAAGAAAGGAAGAAAGAAAGGAAGTGGCGGAAGGAAGTGGCAGAAGGAAGGAAGTGGCGGAAGGAAGTGGTGGAAGGAAGGAAGTGGCGGAAGGAAGGAAGTGGCGGAAGGAAGTGGCGGAAGTGGCGGAAGTGGCGGAAGTGGCGGAAGTGGCGGAAGGAAGGAAGGAAGGAAGGAAGGAAGGAAGGAAGGAAGGAAGGAAGGAAGGAAGGAAGTCAACTCTGGGAAAATCAAATCAAATTTAATGCGGGTAGCTTAAATACTCAATTTGGTCACTGTTCTCTGCCTTCCCCACCCCCTCAACTACAAGAGAAACTCCACTTCTACTAATGGCTATTGTTATTTTGAGTCAATGATGATTATTTTTGTAATGCTACCGAGTTAATAATCACTTCATAGACAAAGCAGTAGTGATGATGAAAATAATAATAACAATCATCATCATAATTATAATTATAATCATAATAAATTGAAAAATACTAAAATAACACTGAAGAAGTTCCTGCCCATCATATAGTTTAAGATGCTTGAGATGCCTTTTTGCCTCAAGATAATTTGGCCAGCACTCCATTACTCCAGGTACATTTTATTCCCAGGCACAAAGCCTTTTCATTCTCTATCATGACTTTTAGAGATGGACATAACCAAAGCCTATAAAACATTTGTCCTATTCCTGCTGATGTCTGCAGCCTCCTAGATACCATATAGCAGTTATTCTGCATTGTTCCACCACTATGCTTTAGGGTTTTCGTGCTTTCAGACTCTAGCGTACTAGCTTGTTGCGAACACCTTAGACCCGGCACCAGGATGCGCCTCACCTCGAACAGGTCAGAGCACGTTTCCCTGGAAAGTGCATTCCAGCCTCCCTATATTTCAGACGCCTCCCTAACTTCCCTCATACTTCGCTCAATGTTCCCAGCCTCTGGCTCCCACAGCCCGCGTCGCGCCTGCCAATCCCTCTGGCTGCCCTCGGCGAGGGCTGTGCCCAGCGCCCGGCGCGCAGCTCCCGACCTGGCCCGTGAGGCGGCGCGGAGCGGGGACGCGGTGGCGCGGTACCTGCCGGCTCTTCGGTACGCATCCCTTCCACCTCGCTGGCGGGCAAGCACGTCCCGTGCCCCTGGATGAGGGCGGAGAGCGGCCGGGACTCCCTCGCGGGGATGTGGCAGCGGAGTCCCCTGCGGCAGCGGGCGGTGTAGACCCCACAGGGCTGCCCGGGCCCGAGGGCGCAGATCTGACAGCAGCCGCAGCCGGGCTGCCGGGCAGTCTCCGGGCAGTCGGGCGGGACGGGCGGGCACAGAGCGAGCCTCTCCGGGGTGCAGGGGGCGCAGAGCACGGGCTGCGCGCCGCGGGCCAGGCGGGCGGCCGGCAGTGCCGGCAGCAGCAGCAGCGCCGGGAGCAGCAGCAGCGCCGGGAGCCAGCCGCGGCACAGCGCGCACCGCGGGCCACTCATGCCGCTGAGCAGGGGCCGGGGGAGGGCGGCTCGGCGGCCTGGAGAGCAGGAGGAACCTCACATACATTCGGCTTGCCCGGGCCATTTATACAGTGCTTTGCCTGAGTATTAATCTTTAACCCCGAGTTAACTATTATCTGAACAGGGGGGCCGGAGAAGCGTCGTTTCGCTGGCAATTCAAGTCCCTGGCCGCTGTTCCCCTCCCCTTTCACTTTCCTCCTTTATCTATTTTCTTTCGTCCAGACATGCAGGAATGCTTTTATTCCCTCACTCCCACCTCTTTGCCCCAACACAGTTAACGAGGAAAAATGTGGTGGGGGCTGGAGAGAGAATTGGCAGAAGTGAACGGATGAATGGGGGCAATCCCCTCCCTTTTTGCTTGTCACAAACGTCTCCTGTTCTTGACTTTTCATCAAAATGTAAATGTTCAAAAAAACAAGGGGGGAGGGGTGGGGGGAGGAGGGAAATCCCATTGAAACTGAAGCAACTGAATTCATATTTCCACAGCAACAAACGCAACAAACCCTTGTTTAATTTTCGTCATGTGGCTGCAGGTTAGGAGTACACTGACATACCGAAGAGGAGGCCTCAAGGGTAATAAAGCCATCAGGGTCTTGTAACTACTGCACACATGCACGTAGGAGTCCTTGCATTAACCTCCGGGGGTGGCTGTGCAGCTGAAGCAGGATCTCGTGTGCCTGGGCTCAGTTTTGCTCCTGGAGTGAGAGAAGGCTCAGTCCCCAAAACATGCACTTCAGGGAGACCGGTATTTTGTCAAACAGTTAAATAATAGATTAGATATCTGCTTTTCTGTCTGTCCTTTTAATGCTCTCCATCTCCTCATGTATCACCTAGGGGAGGTATAGGTGGAAATCTTTCCTTTTCTCCTTTGCCTGCAACAGTTGCCACTCAAGTAAAAGTACTCAAACTTCACTGTGCTGAACAGATTATTTTATCCTGGTATTCACAGTATGTACCAAGCTTGAAATAGCACATTCCACTTTAAAGTCATGTAATGCAGCATGATTTTTTGTTTACTTGATTTTGTTTTTATATTTATTTATCTTCTTTTGTAAATACATCATTTATGTGAAAGAAAGTGAAGCATAACTGCAGAGCATATTTAATGTCGTTATTCACTCTGCTCTCCAATATTGATGACAAAGGTTTTATTTATAATGTAGTGATTTCATACCCCTCTACATTCATAAGTCAGTTCTCAAAAGCATTGTCATTGATTACAGACTTGAAACATTTTCACTTTACTACTTTTTTAAAAATTCAAATACTTTCAGGTATCTTTATCTCAATACGCTAAAGTTGAAACTCATTAGTATTTTAAAGTACTTTAAAGAAACCTAATTTTACAGATTTTAAAATAATTTAAAATAATAAAAATTTTTAAAATAAGTTTCTGGACTTCACATGTCTGACTGGGAGCAAATTTTGGCTAAAAATGTAGGACACAACAATTGCAATTAGACTTTTCAAACTATTTTCCCACTTTCATTTCTTCTTTTTATTGTGCATCTGTCTTGGAAAACTACAACTCTCTTACCATTCAAAATGAAGTGAAAAATATACAGGAATGTGTCTATTTCCTCTCCCAAAGAGAAAAAGGAAACAATACAAAACAAAGCCTCTTTCATGAAGAAACATGAAAAAAAAAAACCAAACCAAAAACAAATGGAAAGTAGACCAAGTTGTAAAATGACAAAGACCCAAAGAACTCATATGGATGTGTATATGTGTATTCATCAACTTCTCTATGGATTTTACTGTTTAGACAGCTTTTTATGAACTGAATTGAGGATTATTGACTGACTGCTTAACATAAGCTACTGGCTTCTGAAATTGTTGTACTCCAGCCTGCCACTGTCCTGCCTGCAGTTTTTCTGTTTAAAAAAAATGAGGTGAACTGAGAGTAAACAACTGTTAACGATATAAGTGAAATGATTTTTAAAAAGGATTTTTTTAATCATCACCATCATTTTTAAGTAACAAGATAAAGACACAATGCAAGAAGAACTTGCTTGTCTGATGTACAGGCCTACATAAAAAAAACTACCTCTAGTTTAAAAAAATCTCATTCTTCCCATACACCATGATGTTTTCAGGTCTTTGGCACATTTTTCATTGCTGTCAGGCAGCTGGCAGTATCTGAACTGCTCAGGCAATTCCTAAGAACTTGCAGCCTTTTACAAGACAGATTTTTTTCAGTGTACCCAGCAAGATAAACAAAAGATAAACAACACCCCTCCCCACAAAGTGAAAAGTGTTTTTGATCGTGTTTTTGTTCATGGTTCCAGGCACGCTTGAAATCATGGCCCAGCCCTTTTTTCACTTGCTATCTTTTGTGAAATTGAATTGAGGAAACCTAAAAATCTGCTAAAGCAGATTCTGTGAGATGTTCTTCTGTACAAAAGGTAGACCCATAAAAAATCAGTCCCTCCATATTTCATTAATGTAATGAACGTATGTTAGAACAGGTTATGATAACTTAGGACAGTATCAATCAACCAGACAATGTTTTGGTATAGACCACGGGACATCAATGAAGTGAAAGCAGTGTATATGTTTATGTAGACTCTGATGCAATACTACAACTCATCTACCAATCTCCATCTCTGACCCTGACATTTCTTTAAAGAACACAAGCAGATAACACCCAGGAGGTTAAAAACATTAATGATGTTAAGTTGTGTTTACTGAAGACTTTTGATGGTAATTTTTAGGTTTTCCAACTGTTGACTCCTAGCTTGAAGCACTTGACACAAGGCACCACATGAATCTCAGGCAAGGTTTACTTTTTCTGCAAGATTTTCCCATTGGTTTCTCAATAATTCTCAGTCAATTACTTCACTTTCAATGATAAATAAAGTTTGGGATTTTTTAATTATTTTTCTTTTAAGTGGAGTGACTCACAGAATGTGGAGTTCTATATACGTTTGGGTGCAAGCCATTTTTATCCACTAGTTACCAAAAAGTCAAGTAACTTGCCAAATAATTTCCTACCGAGACTGCTTATCTGGATGTTTTTAAAAACCCCAAATAAACAGTGGGATATCCTCATTATCTTTTTTTAGGAAAGAAACTTATTCAAAATTTAAAGCTTAATATCTATAGTGGTTTTGGTTTGCTAATTGGAGATTTCTTGGCTATGTACTAATTAGTCCTGGTCAATTATTAGTGCACTCACTAGAATGTACTTACTTATTTCTTGCTGTGAGATAGGATTAGGAGAGAGGCAAAGAAGGCTCAAAACTTTAAAAGGGTATAAAGAAAAATTTATTAACAGTAACTAAAAGAAAGAGTAATAAAAATCAGAACACAACCTTCAGAACATTTCTCCTCCCCCTACAAACTTTTCTTTCCCACTGAAAATGTAAAGAGACAAAACCTAAAATTTCCAGTCAGTTTACCACCTCTAGAATAGTCTTTTTTCAGTTCACTTAGGGAGAGAAGTCCCTCTTGTTAGTGTTATGGAGACTTCTTCACAAGAAAACAGTGTTTAATGGCTTTTAATTTCCATGAATAACAACTGCCCGGGGAAATCTGCATTGTGAAATCCCTCCTATTTTCACAGCATCTCCCACAGCTGTGTTTATGGGCCATGTTAACTTATGGGGTACAGTTTTAAAGATGAGTTGTTTAAAAGCAAAGGTTTTCATTATCAATCTCTGAAACCATCTTCATCTCTAGGAACAGAGATCTCTTCCTGGGAGCACAGGATCTTCATCACTCTTTTCTCCTTCTCTGTTCAAACTTCTAGTAGGATTACAGCTACTTTAACATCTGCTTACTTTAGTATGGAGGCCTTTGCTCAATACCTACAATTTGAACACTTTAATCTCCCATACCTTCACGTGTTACAGGGAAAAAAAGAGTCCTACTCCATAGCTTTACAAGAGAATTTCAGCCTAAAACTAAAGGCTCATCCCTCCTCTCTGGGTCTTGACTTCTTCACGGACCTCGGTGTTTTCATGTTGTTCCTTTACATGTCTGCACTTCTGACATGTTCTCTCACTCGAGGGAGGATTGAAGCACTGAATGGATCAATATCTCACCTGGGGCCCTTAGATGGTCCTGTGTCCCCGGCAGGACTTGATAGCTTGTGGCAGGAGCTGCGGCTGGGGGGGTAGCAGCCAGGATCTCAGCAGGCAGCACGCCAGGGCTGATGGCTTCTCCTCTGCCCCTGCCTGGCAGTCAATGCGGGGGTCCAGCAGGCATCCTGCAGGGTCCTGCAGCAGGGGCCGCCTGGCCTGGCCTGGCTGAGACAGGGGCAGGGCTGGCCGTGTTACCTCTTTGCCGGCTGGAAGGGAAAAGAAAAGAGTTCCTGGGTTTCTTTCGTCTTTAACACGTGTTTTTCACAGAAGCGTGTATAGCTTTCCAATGGTTTAATGGATTTTCAATTCCCAGAACCAACTACTGATTGATTTCCTATCAGACACAGTGCTAACAGTCTCTCCCAAAACATCCCTTCTGTGATGCAAAACTAACACAATATCCAAAAGCACTATGATGCACGCTCACACATACCACACACAAGTGGCATCAAGCATATGAAGAGAAACAGCTATGATACAAATATAAAACCCATAGTTTCTTCTCTGAATTTATTCCATATAAAAGAATGCTGTGTGGGTTATCAGGAATTCTAGTAAATTCTATTTCAGCTGTGTGGGTTATCAGGAATTCTAGTCAATTGATTGTGCTTAGGTTTTTGATGAATAATTTGATTCACAGATGTTTTTTGACTGTTGTCACTTTGTACCAATGACATATAAGCCATTTGGTCTTATTTATCTATTCTGATTGGGTAAATATGACTTTTTGAATTAAATTCTGGATGCAGAGAAGGCTGTGTTCCAAGTTTGTGTTGGACTAACTTTTAGAAGCAGACTGATTTTGCTATTTTGCCCCAGCAATTAATTTGGCTGAAATATGTGAAATAGCATGTAAATACCTAAAACTAAATCGGCAGTAACTCTAGTGAGAGGCAGTCTCGTGGCAAGTCTAGCTGGGGAAGGCTTCTATCAACTTTCTGCATTAAATTATGGGTCATGGAAAAAAGAGAAAAGTGTGGTTCCTCTCCTTGGTGGCACGCAAAGTGTCTGGGCACTGAGTAAAACACCTTGTTTGCAATGTTGTGCATACATAGGCTAGCCAGAAAACTATTTTCTACAAACAGTTGCACTCCTCTGGCAAGAGAGGTTAAAGTCCTGTAGTCATCCTACCACGGGCCAGCCGCTTTCTCAGTTTCCCTAGCTGGAAAAATAGTACAGAAACATTTTGACTTACTGTGGCATGACAAAGCTGGAAGTGTGTTTACAGAGTATGAGTTCCTGTGTGGAGAGTTAATATAAAAAAATCCCTTCTGCTTCAACGCTTCTGCTATAGTCAGCATTACCAAACCCAGGTAGGAGTATTTCTGTATTTCCAGCCATAGAAATAAAGGCTTTTCAGTGCCTACTCAGTGAGCTATAACTTAGAAGGGACTTCCAAAAATGTAAATTACCCCCTAAGTGCTGGCTCCAGGCATCTAAACCAGGATAAGCTGTTTAAATATCTTTGCATTTTTCAGCCACTGTGTCTCTCCAGGCCCAGACTAGAAAAGAACACCACTAACCATATGATATGCCCTTAACTGCAGTCCCTGAAGGCTGTAGGTGCTGATAGAGTGAGACTCCAGCCCTCACCATCATTAGGTTTACTTGCTGAAGTTGTTGCTACCTTATGCCAATGAAGGAAAAGGCAAATCCCCCAGAGATTTACTCTTAAAGCAATTTAAACATAATAGCACTTTCAAATGCATATTCAAGCATCTCAGGTGAAGTGTGAAGAACAAAAGACTACCACTTACTTTGATGTCTGGGTCTGTCACACAGGTTAAATGCCAGGATTCACATGAACCTCCCCTTTCCCCCTGAACAAATACATGGCTTTGCACAAGCATTTCTACATGTAGTGGGGAGAAAAGTAGGCAGTACTTTTGGAGAAAAAGGGAGATCCAGACCCAGACCAGGGCCATCATAGTCACAGCCAGTTGCACAACTTAGAGGAAAAGTGCCTGGAGGACAACAGCCAGCAATAATTAATGTGTATTGTTTCCTACCTTATCAAGTGCAACAGTGGATATTCTCTTTGACACTAGATAGACTGGATACTGAAAGAAACTTACCGCAAACCCAAAACTGGAGGAGCCCCTGATGTTTCAAATTCCTGATCTTTTCTTCTGAGGTTTTATGGAGACTTCTAACCTCTGTGAATATATCTGGCTCTTAGTACTTTATTCTTATGTGTCATTCTTTGATCTTTTCATTTGTGAAAAACGCTGATAAAAATAGGAATAGTCATAGGATCCAGACCAGAGTAAGTCAAGAGGTCCCTTTTCTCTGGTCAACTGTCCCTTTAAGTAGGAGGTCAAAGCTGGCAACAAACATGCCAGAACTGTGCTTCCTAAAGGAACAGGGCCTGGGCTGCAGGCAGAGCAGAAGACAGCAGCCTGGAGTTCTTAGCAAGAGAACAAGCAGTGTGATAAATGCTGTTAAAACAGGAGGACACATTTCTCTCTATCAATTAAAATTGTTTTTCACATTTTGGCTATTTAGTTCTGGTTCTTACAAAAATAAAACAGTTTGCTCAGCTTTTGTTGGGAAATCTGTCCTAGCCTTTTGTCCTGGGGCATTTCTGATTTCAGCAGTATTATTTGTGATGATGATGATGATGATGATGATGATATTGTTGACAGTAATACCAAAAGTACTTTTTTCAGGTTTCAGAGCCTCTACTGTTTCCTCAGATGTCATGAGACAGGACTCTGGGACTTCAGTCAGTTCTAGAGAGCCTGAGACTTGCACAGAGAGCTGAAATCTGGTAAGCCTCTGCTGGGAATCAGGTTTGCCTAAGCTTTAGTGACTGGGGGTGTCGGGTTTCACACTGGCCAAGTGCCAGGCACCCACTAAAGTCGCTCACTCACCCTCCCATGCCACAGCTGGGCAGAGGAGAGCAAAAATTAAAGGGCTCAAGAGTTCAGATAAGGACCAGAAGAAAAATCTCCAAGGGCAAAACAGACTCAACTTAGAGGTATAAAGTGAATTTATTAGTAACAAAATCAGAGAAGGATAATAAGTAAAATAAGTCCTTAAACCACCTTTTCTCCCCCCTGCCCCTCCCTCCTTCCCACTGACAACACAGGAAGACAGGGGTGGGCGTTTATTCAGTTCGTCTCCTGAGATGATCTTCCTCTGCTCAGGGAGAAGGGTCCTTCTCCTGTGAGACCGTGGGGTCCCTCTTACAGGAGGCAGTTCTCCAAGAACTTCTCCAGCATGGGTCCACTCTTGTGAGAAGCAGCCTACCACACCTGCTGCAACGTGAGTCCCTCCCACAGACAAAAAGTCCTTCCAAAACTGCTGCGGCGTGGGTTCCTTCCTTTTAATGTAATTTTCTACAAATTCATGTATAGTACATTTCCCCTATGAGCTGATATTTTTCTCATAGATAACTGTCTTTTTAAAAAACCTGTTTTACAGACTAATTAAGAATATGCAGAAAAAGCATATAACCTGATATTTTAAAATATCAAGTTCAAGACTTACTTTCCTTTAACTCACTGATTTTGCATTCTGAGAAACTATAATAGCCAACTGACCTTTGTGGTGTCATAAATCTGCTATAGTATTTTTGCTTCTCTTATTCACCTCTTCTCCAAATGTGATCATCATAGACTTTTTATTTTGCTGGTCTTACACAAGAAATTTGCCCTGTGATTTGTTTTCTTTTATCAATTTTTATCATCTCCCAGCTGTGGCTAAAAAATGTTCTACTGAATATACTAGTAAAGGTCAGGATGCACTGTTGATTTGCACGCTTGCATCATAACCTTTGTGGAATAGTTGCCAACCCTACAGTTTTAGTGAACTTTTTCTCAGCTGCCCAGAGGTATTCAGGATGCCATACAGCACTTTTTTCTCCACTATTACAGTTCCACCCCTTCTTTCTTCTTTCTAGCACAGTTACAATTATAACACATATCCACAGTTTATTTACAACATATGTTTTGTAAATAAAGTTCTTGATTGTAATGGCAAGCCTTCCATCTTATTGCAATGTCTTCCCTCTCGTGGCTTCTTGCTGTTGCTGAGCTATGGTTTGTGCAGGTTTTGTGGGTTTGTGTGATGTTTTTCTTATAGAGGAATAACAAACATTAAAGCATCCATGACCTTTGTAAGAATACTCTTCATACAACACCAATTTGATTTAGGTGCATGCCATAAGATGCAATGAATTGCTTGTGCTCTCTTGGCTGGGTACTTTGAAACCCATTTTACCTGTAATCTTGTGCTTTTTTTGGATACAGTTCCTCTCCGAGTAAATTTGTCAGCAATCCTGCACATACTTTCTTTTCTATATTTGAATTTGCATCAGGCTTCCATACTATTAAATTGAATTATTCAATTTCTGTGAAGAGAATCCTTGTTTACCTCTCATAGAGGTGTGATATTTCTTTTGCCCTATCATTGCTGGCACCTCCACTTTAGGAGAAGATGTAAGCTTTAGGAGGATTATGGTATCTGCTCGTAGAAGAAGGTCACTACGAAGGACAAACCTGCAATGACATGACGAGCTGAAAGCAGAAGACAGTTACAGTAGGACATGTAGAGCTAGGAAAGGCCAAAAGTATGAAGTGGAGGACAACAAAAGGGATCCATATGGTAGCAACTGTAAGAAGCAGAAGAAATATGAAGAATATTTTTCCCCTTTCTTCTTTCCATTCCTGCTATAAAAATGAAGAAAAACAGAAAAAAATGAAGAAAAAAACCCCACAAAGAAATCCACAAAGAAGTAAAAAACCACAGATGCAAGACAGTGAGTAACAGAACAGTGATACAAGTTCAATCTTATTTTTAATAAACACTTAAGCAAAGTGGAACTACTTTGACAGTAACACTTAAAGGCACTGACTTCAGAGAAAGGCTAGAAACAATGGTTACTGCCTTGTGAGCCAGGACATTTGGTTTCAAGCTCCTGTCTTGCATGAGAAGGGGATTTGAGATGCAATCTGTACTTCCAGAGTTTTGTGCTGTGGGCTGCTGGAATTGAAATCAGATAGAGAGAATTCCTATCTACTGCGGTCTGCCACGCATCTCCATGCACATGTACCATTTCATGATGGAGGGGTGGGACTGCTGTAAGTGCTCAAAGCCACATGTATGAGTATACCCAGGAGACTGGCAACTGTCAAGCTCTACAGGATTCATATGCCTGTTGGGACTGGCTGCACTGCTAAGCATTTAATTTCATAGAAGCATTAGGCAGCTATATAGTAGTAGAAAGCCTGAGCAAGGTTTGGGCAGGGTCAGGGTGAGCAGCTCGGGTCCGCATCCTAAAGGAAGTGGTAAGATCTGCGCCTAGTTCAACTTTTTAGCAGTATTTGAAAATGTTACACAATTGCTTCGACTGCTCTAGCTTTTCTAGGTGCTACTAGGCTCAGTGTTTGTTCGTTTGTTTCTAGTAAGTTGGAAATATTGAAGAGGGAGCTGTTTTAGTAGGCATGGTGGAGTGCATCAACAGATGGAGCTAAGGGAGATCTGCATGTTTGTATGTCTTATAGAACAAAACACGACCAAGTACAGGTCAGCGACACTGTTGTGTGATTTATTACTCAGGGTTTTGTCCATAGCAGGAATGTAACTATGTTGTAACTTAGAGGGGAAAAAAAAAAAATCTGTTTTTATTTAAAAGTTTCCCACTTTTCCTGGTTATTTTAAAATTGTTCAGCTGTGATGAGTGAAGGAAGGACCTAGTTTCCATTTGTCTGTTACATAAATCTAAAATATGTTAAATACATATGCTAAACATTTTTCTCTTCAAACTGGCCTCCTACAAAAGCACCGCAGCTGGGCAGAGCACTCCCAGCTCTGTCAACAAGAGTACTACCATTGCTTCAGTGGGAACAAGGCCGAGCTCATAAATCCTGGGTGAAGACATTTCTGTCTCTTCCCTCTGTTCTCAGTAATGTTTTTGTTCTTCTCCCTCTAACATCATGCTTAGTCACCATCAGCAGGTAGGTTGTGTAATATCAGGGACAAGTGTACTGAAAACAGCTCCATAGGTCAAGGTCATAGCTTCACTCCAAAAGGAAAAATACTGCCCTCAAAGAACACTTTCAATGAGAAGGCTGTTCTGAACTTACAGCTGTGTCCATGTTGCATTTGAAAGTCAGGACAACACCAAAGCTCAAGAGCATGTTGCAATTCTGATTCACATTCATTTATGGAGGAAAAGGGCTTTTTATTTTACAGAACAGGATGTCCTGGGGATTCTCTTCCCATAAGGATCTGGTGTCTGTAGCTGGTAACCTGTTTCAGTCTCAGCCAAAAACCATACTTAAGGTCTGTAGTAATTAGGAAGACTTCTTTTTTAGAGGTGTTGGATTTTACAGCTCCATTTAAGATTTTTTTTCTGCACTGTGATGATATTGTAATATAAATACCCATAAAGGAACTTTGTGCATGAAGAGAAGCACTAACCAAACAGTAATTTGCCATTGTTTCCACTAGACGATGAACACTAAAAAAGAGTGAAACTGCATACTAGTAGTGCTCCTCCCAAAGTCTATTCCTTTCAAAGTATACATACATAGTATGACAGAGAACTAGCCATATAATTTAACTTAAAAATCTAATTCCAGTAGGTTTGTGTGTCTGCTGGAGAATTGAAAGGAAGTTCAAGCTCTGTAAACAAATATAGAAAAAGAAGAATAAAGAAATACTAGTTTTTTGGTGAGTTTTTAATTTTATTTTTTTTTGCCCCATGGACATTCTTACATGTGAAGTATAGTTATAACAGTATAGTTTTGTAAGTGCAATTTGATATATTTAGTTTCACATTTTCCAGCATCCTGATCTTATAAATTAGACACAAACCTTTCTCTGAGAACATCATTCACTAAGGTCTGTAATATATAGGTCTGGTTGAAATTCCTTGGGATTGTTACATGCAATTAACTATTGATACTGTGGTTGCAGAACGTCAGACACGTGTTGGAAAACCTCTGAAGAACCCGTTGACTGTACTGATGTTCTCATTAAATACTATAAGCAGTTTTATAACTTTTGCAAACTCATGAAGACCTAAATTATTCCAAAACAAATATTACATAGTCTTTTCTGTTTATTTTTAAACATTCTAGAGAGGAAATAGAAGTAGTTTGCAAAATCATGAGACCCCTTGGTTTTTTACATCTGTCTGCCTGATAGAGCTTGAAAACTTGGGAAGACCCAAAGTCAGTTCTATGTTACCGTTCGGTACAATATGTTTTCCTCCACTGGCATTTTATTGGCACCAGCTAGTTCCATGAACCTGACAGGGTGGCACCCTTGCTCCCTGAAAAACCTTCCCATCATTTACTGCATTCTAAATTTCAGAAGTTTTGCATTGCACTTGGAATGAAGCCAAAGATACCTTAAACATTAAATAGCCATATTCCCTGGATTAATCTTGCATTTAATGTAGCCCAAAGCAGGGCTTTAGAAGGAATTTTGCAGCAACTACACCCCTGGCCTCCTAAGGTCTGGAACTTGTCCCACATGACCTTTCCACTTGGCCTAACATCATGGAGGGCATCAACCTAAGTAGACAAAGGCACTTTGGGATGTGACAACAGAGTCTGGGTCTTGGCAGAAGGCCAGTGTCAGATGTCAGAGGGTGTCAGATGGGCAAGGAATCCAACAGTGAAGAGCAGGCACTAAAGACAAAAGACATCTGTGTCTTATAAGTAAGGAAAGAGATAGAGACCATACTGGAGAAATCATTAAATGAAGACATTTGAAGACCAAGAAACTGGATGGGCAGGAGCCAAGAGTGACTTTGAGAGGCAACAGTGAGAAAGAAAAGCAGAAGCAGTATCAAGACTTCTCGAGACTAGGATGAGAAACCTGAAGAAGGAGCAACTATCTGGGAAGGTACAAATAAACAAGAGGCAGAACTGGGTCATTTGGATTAAGCATTGGGTCATGCAGCCAGACTAATCTGTGCTTTTTTTCCCAGGGGTAGAGGAGGGTTTTATTCTAACCTTGCACATGCCTGATCTCAGTTCAGCCCCTGGCACAAATCACAGATACTGATGAAATGCCTGCAGGCTCAGGGGGAATAGCAGCACATCTGCAACCATGCCTATTTTATCTCAAAAACAGCTTGGGATCTACACCAGCCAGGAGCTCTCTGGTTGCCAGAGGAACCTGTGGAGGCCAGACAAGCAGCCAGGGTAACAAACACAAACAAATTCCAGAACATTATAAACTTGAAACCAAGTGAGCGTGACTTGGCTCATGAACTGAAGGACAGCATCACCCCACTGCCTGGCTACACAGAAAGCCAGGTCTGAGGATAAGGCTGTTCTGAGAAACTCTGAAGAATTTCATTTCAAGAATCATTAGCAAAAACATCCTAATTCCTTTTAAATCCTGAGAGAGATTGTAAAACCACAAATCCACTCTTACATTTTGGAATGTAACACAGATGCTATCGATTGGCCTGTGTCATAATGTTGGCATGGGACATACTTCTCCTTCTCTGCCACCTTGGATGTGAGATATTACAAGTTACAGTTTGTGGAAAGGAAATGCAAAAGGTCCTCTTGCATTAACTGCCCCATTCTTAACTGGCAGCTTCTTTTAAATGGGACCTTTCTCCTTTGGGGTAATTAGTGCCTGGAACAGCTGCAAAACCTGCATAAACCAGGCAAGTGCACATTCTAGAGTCACACAAGTGCAGAAATATGTGTATGTGGGTGGTAAATCTGTTCTGGATTCCTACTGGTGATACTCCATAGATAACTTAGAAATTATAAACTCTGCCTGTATAATCTAAAGATTAAGTAACAGACAGCAGTAGAAATGACGATGAATGTTGTTCTTTCTGCATCAATTCTTGACTGATGCTTCAGAAAGTTCCTTTGAGTTAAATTACCATTTTGACAATACAGCTATCAGGTAAGACACCCTTCTTGACCTCCATACAGCAGCTCCAGAGGAAAAAAACCAGAAACCCCATACTTCCTCAAAACACACAGCCAAGGATGAACTATCTCCAATAAAACAGTGAGTTGTATTTACAATCTAAGGCTGGGACAAACTGATTTTGAACCAAAACTTCAAAATAAGCTGTCATTAATTAGTAATCTCTAAAGAATGGCCTCCATCCTTGGTGCCTCTCAGTATTTCCTCATCTCACCAGGTAGCAGCAAAAACATTGCAGATTACATCAGCTTTGCATCAGCTTTACTTTGGCTGACCAGGATTACAAAAATTGCATCAGCTTTGCATCAGCTTTCCTTTGGCTAACCAGGACTACACTCTATGTGGCCACTAGGACTTTGTCTAGTGACTTCATGTTAAGAAAGTAACCCTATAAGACTTAAATGCTGCATGAAAGATTAAGGTCAGGGAGGGCTGTGGCAGGATGAAGAATGATTCTTAAACATTAAGTTTTTCCTCCCTTCTTTGTTCTAGGCCTTTCAGCCATTATAAATTAACATTGTCTCTACAGGAGAGTTAGTCTCTTCTTAACTCTTGTCTTAATTTATACCTGCTACTCCTGAATTTAAGAGAAAGAATGACAAAATAAATAAATAACAGCAAAAGATCATTTTGGAAGGAAAGAGGAAGCCTAACAGGCACTATAACAGAGTGTGATTTATTGGAACTCGCCATTCCCACATGATGGATATGACAGCACTCATACCACAGGTAGCCCAATCAAGCTTCTTCAATTGTCAGTTCGTGTTTAGTTGCCTCCTCAATGTTTTCAAGTTGACGAAGCAGCCATTCTCTTTCTTTCTTTCTCTGTTATAGAAAAAAAAAAAATGTTTAATCAAGCTAATCTATTCAGATAGCACCTGCTTTCAAAAACAAACAACCCACATGAAGGGCTTATAACCCAACTCAATTTTGGCTGGAGTTTTCCATTTGTTTTAAGCAAAGAAGCTTTTACTCTCAAAGCTGGCAAGTTTTCTTGACACACTCAAGAACAATATGATACAGAGAAAAAACCGAAGCAGAACAGAACTTGGTGGCTTTACACTGACATGACAACCTTCAGAGTCTAACTCTGCTGCCCTCCTATCCTTTCTATGGGCTTTCCACAGGCCCTTAGCAAACAATTAAAGTTTCAGAAAATCGAGTTCTTGTGCACCACAGACAACCAACACCTGCAGAGCATTTATTAATCTAAGCTTTCCCCAGAAAACCCTACATTAGTCAAAAGGACTGCTCACAAGATCCCATTTGCAATGATTGTCATTCTTTTTATGAAGCATTACAATTTGAATTTAACAGAAAAATGGGTAGGTTATTTGTTCCTCAAGTTTGATCTGACTTGCTAACATTAAGAAACTTTAGAATTTCAATTACAGATTTCTTCCTATTCTTAAATAACTTCTGAAGAAAGATATATTAAAGAATATACTTTCCCACTTGGTACACAATGAGTCATACCAGCTCACAAGCTGAAGCAAAAGTGCTAGTTTGGAAGTTTGCAGGGCATCCTGTCTGTGATTGGGAAAGGTATCACAGAGTTTACCAGGTTATGATGCAAATCATAAACAGATGTCCTCACTGCTAAAGTTATGGAAATGTTCCATTACTATTCCCACTTTACTAGAAATATCTGTATATATTCTGTGTTGGTAGAAGTTTGTGTAACTTAGCTATTGAATGACTTAATGAAAGTCTTTACCTGAAGAGTTTTATCAATTTTCTTCTTTCTGGATTTTGCTACCGGGGGGTCTTTTATCCCTGGTATTCCAGAAATGGGCCATGAGGGTCCACTCTTGGGAGATACTGCAGCATCCACAGATGCTCTGGCGGTAGCTTGAGTTTCTGTGTTTGGGACAATCTTGTGAGCTGGCTCTTGATATGATTCATCAGAGGCCAAAACAGTGGAAAGCCTCCTTCTAGAAAATGCAAGCCGAGAGCTTTGGCTTTTCTCTTTATTTAGTTCTTGAAAATCAGATGCTGTTGAAAGTTTTCTTGGGGACGTAGGAGGGATGTATACATCAGCACGTACTGATGATATTCGAGATAACGATCTACTTAGATTTGATTTTGGCATTGGAGAGCCATAAAGTCTCTTTGTGGCATCTTGGTCCTTGATTGACTGATTTGTCAGCTCTATAGAAGATGGAATTGTTCTTGAGAGCACTGAGTCCACTGGAGTGCTGTGTTTCACCATTCTCTTTTTCAGAGATCTTTTAACATTCAGAAAAGAATCATCTTCCTCTGACATCTTGAAGTCAGGTTTATTGCCTTAAGAAAATAAGATTGTGTCATTGTTCATGCTGTAAAAGATGCAATACAAGCTGCTCTTTAGAGCAAGCTGTTAAATCAAATCTGAAATGTTTCTATTTTCATGTCTATATTCTGTCTTTACATAGAATTTATCCTTTATATAGATCAGTGTTCAAGCATTTAGAAGAGCCATATTGAAAACAGAACATGAGAACACATCTGGTCACACATCCAACACTTACTACTCCTCTCTCAGCCTTCTGCATGAGGAGCTCTCCAAGTGTGCTAGAATTTTTAAAGATTTTTCATTAACTGCAACATCATTAAGATAGTGTTTCCTCCTTCCAGGTATATAAATAATATACTTTTGGAGTTTCAGCTGCTAACACTCTGTATGCAGCTGAAAAGTATTAGAGGGTAGAGGGACCACTGTTGTGTAGCAAGAAATCAAGTGCTCTGAAGAGATGGGCAGAGAATTTCTGGATTCACCAATGATCTCTTAATCAACTTGCCATTTTGTTTCCCTTAATTCCTTGAAAAGGGGCCCACAAACCTCTAATTCCCTTCTATTTACTTGACATTTATCTTACTTCAGCTGACCCTAAGCTTTGATTCTAAAAAATGTATGTTCTGTGCAAGTCTATTTTCAACTGAATTTACTCTGGCAAGCTTGCTTTTGCTAGTAGGATTATTCCTATCCATTTGCAAACCCCCAATAAAAAGAAACTCTGCTTCTTACACTTGCTACTTCTTGGCCAGAAAAGCCCAAGATAAAGATATCTGATTTGAGATATATTTAAGATAAATATGTAAATCAGGTGAGCAGTTAAGTACTCCTAGTAATTGTTGTAATCTTTGCTTTGATGAGATTGTTCAGATCTTTCATGCAGGTTGATTGTCCCGTATTCTAAGCTGTCTATAGATTGCAGCCCTGGAGGGGCAAAACAGGACTACCATGAAGCAGGGCACAAGAAGACAGGGAAGTATATTTGCTGATGTAAAAGGTGTTAGTTCTCCATTCTTTGTCATTGTTTTGCACCTGTGTACTGTCTACATTTTCTAGCAGAGTTTCATATCCACTTTGTGTTTCTGAACACAGAGGCAGCAAGAAATAGGGCACTGACTCTTTAATACAGCAGAAACCAGGTGTTTTGTGGTTTGGGGTTTTTTTTTTTCCCCTTCACAAAGAGGGAGGTGTAATCCATAATAAGTTTTATTTGGACACCCATTTCTTCTCTCACTTCTTAGCAGTGCTAGCTTGTGTGACACATAGGCAGCACTCAGTCTACAGAGACTGCCTTTTTCCTTTTCTGTTTAGACAGATTGACTTCCTTTCATTTTTGTCATAGAAGTGGACATGATTAAGCTCAGAAAGGGAATAAGGAGGATTTTGCAGCCACCAGTCCTCCCCCAAACCTGTCCTCAGCTATATATTTTCTTACTTTCCCCTTCATCATTAAATGGTCAATTAAAAGCTATTTCTTTCTTAAAGTAGTTTTTAACAAATTTTTTCAACCAAAGCTTTTGTAGAAAACAACAATGATTTTTCTTATTTCACGTTTCTCTATGTTTTAGAAAGATAAATATGTATAAGCAACAGGTTTTTCTGCTCCAACACCACTGTAGATAAAGGAGAGAAACCTAAAACCAACAGAGAAATATAAACAATTTGAGAATATCAGAGTATGTCACAGAGAATGCATTTTGCAGGAAATTTGACAAAATATAGCTTACCAGACCTACCAGGTTCTAGCTGATATCTACGTTCCTTCCTTTAAAGGAATCTAACTTCAGCTGCTACTTCCCTGCTTATAAACCTATTCATCCTGGCCCTCCTTTGCCACAGACACTCCCTAATTAACACATCTAGCATTTTTTGGGAGTATCAACATTGCTTCTAAATGAATAAAAAGCTAATTAGAAATCTAGGATTAATTAATCATAGGAAAATGGGCTAGCCAACTTATCTCTATGCTATATTTATTGGTAGTTAATCTCTGCTGTATGCTGCCTATTTCAATCACAAAAATACTCTAGTGGTTAATTGGCTTCACCTGGCTGCTTAAGGCACATTGAGGATCTGCTGCAAGATGGATGTATGTTGATGGAGTACATTGCCATCCTGATTTTATTTTCTCACTGCTGTTCTTGTTCAAAAAATAAATGGGAAATTAACATTAAATCTGCCATGAAAAAGCTCTTCTTTTAGGAAAATAGGAAGTGAGAATAAACTGAAAAACTGTAAATTTCAGTGTGAATGTCATGGTGTTTGCAGCTAACAGCTAACGACAGCATTTTATCTTCAAGCATATGTTTTCAAAGTATCAGCTCTTAGATTAGAATTCCCTTGGTTTGAAATGGTATGGTTTACGTGGAAGACTGTAATTTTTATCAACTGAAAAGCAGCTGGACTACACCAGTCCTGAATTGCAAGTCAGCTCTGTGGTAGCTGACAGTAAACAGCTGTTATCACAATGCTGTAGAGCAGGAACAGGTGTGAGGGAGCATGTGCACAAATAGTGGGGTAGCCCCTTTTGACAAAGCATGACCTGTGGACCTTGAAGCTGATGAGACAGACCTAATTTCACTGCTTTATGTGGATGACCTGGGGTTGAAGAGTGCATCTAGCACAGACAGAGGGGCAAAAGCACTGATCTCACAGGAATTTGAACTTTTGGTTCCAGGGAGTCTGGGTATTTCAAACCTAATCATAAACCACTCTCTTTTGCCACATTAATAGTTTTACTATGAATAGAGAATTGGAGCTACCAGTTCAAAATTTAGAAGTAACAGGCTGTCAGTATATGGATAAAGTTGCTAGGCTTAAGTTATGCGCCCCTAAGGAGCTGAAAGAGAGCTTGAGAAATGGAGGCACACTACAATCACATGGATTGCATGAGTAAACATCTTGAAAATAAATAGTCTGTCCAGGATAAGCTATTTATTTCCTAAACTCCCAGGGGAAGTTCCTACAGTAATATTTGGAGAATTAAACAAAAACTATTTTGAGATACTAGTGGCTGGGAAAAAAAAAAGTCTCAGCCCCTTATAAACACAGACTAATCTTTACCTCATTTTGAATATTTGTAGTTAGTTTTCATACCTTGTGGCTTGGTGAACAAACCCACCAGGCCAGTCATTCTGAGCCTTGCAGGCCCAGCAAGCCAGTTCCTTATATAGTACAGAGCACAGTGATGTCTTGACATGGTGTCACAATGTTTGTGCTGTCCTGCTGTACAGTGGCAAATAATATCACCTCTCCCAGCAGGGCAATGATGCAAACAACACTGAGCAGCATGAACCCGCATGAGAAGCTTTTTGGGGTGCTGAGAAAACTGACATAATTTCAGTGGACCCCTTCAAAACCACATGACCTTACCTCCCAGCTGGTGCTTGGCATTCCTTGCTGTGCTTGTCCTCCCTTTTTGTGTCCTTTTCCATGGAATCTCACAGTCTGCAATTGCTGTCTGTAGCTGCATCATCTTTATGTCCACATTCCTTGGCCTTTTCTGCAAAACTCTAAAAACAACTTCCCCCTTTTCTAAAAAGCCTTTTCTTCCTCTTTTTTTTCTAGAACCTTGCTAAATATTCTCAAGATACAAATGAAGAGATTTGTAAAGTGTTCTTTCTGCAAGTAATGGTTTATCTTATGTCCTACAGATCCATCCCTTTATCAAGTGGTGGCAGAATGTTACAGAGAATAGAAAAGACAACTCTACAGAGATAAGACAGAAAAGAGTTAATTTATAAGTTAATATATATTAATATTAATTTAAGAATCAGAGCTTAGCAGAACATCTGCAGTGATGATATTACCTTGGTCTCAGTGTATCTGTAGCCGTGTTCTATATCTGAACAGGAAAAACAGAAACTGTGGCTTCAGTGACATATTGAAATCTTCTTGTATCATTCAAAGAATGATGCATACTGTGTCCTGAACTCAGACCTATTCATTATGAATAATTTCTTCACTAAATTTACATTCCTTGGAATGATCATATTTATCCTCAGCATTGTCTACTTGGTATTTTGAACAATAACTTCAAAGGTTTGGATACAGCCTTTTGGCCTTTATTTACACACAATTCCTCTCATTTGTTGCATAATGTAAGATGGCACTCAATTCTAGCAATGTTTATATATATCTTTATATATATTATATCAAACTCCCACTGCTTTAGGTTTATGTCTTGAAAGATCCTTTTGTTGCTCTCATGTTAGGAGATAATTTAATCTTCTTTCTAAATTTATTCAAAAAATGCAAAATCTACTTAGGTTATTGCAGTCCATTAAATTTAACATTAATTCTTAAATTTTTTACTTCCAAACCCAACAAAAGTGGGGAATATAATAACAGCACAGTGTTTTGTTCTAGTTTCAGCCCCTTCATTCCAGTTCAAATAAATGAATTCACTTCAAAGACATGGAATTTTGGGGAGGCTTAATCTGGAAAAGGGAAATACTGGAATTATTTTTCAGTTTATCAAGGAATAATATACACAGAGGGGCAAAAATGGACGCCTTTCTCCCTTTGTCTTCTGATTTGTTTCGAGAGACTGCAAATCTTAATTTTCTAGTCTGAGTATGTTGCCAAACAGTTCTCCTGAAGGGAACTTGTATTCTGAACCAATCCTTAACACATAAGCTTCCCTAACTTTTTTTTTTTGATTTGGATGTGCAATTCTAGTTTGTAAAGTCACAAATCTTGCATAATTCTCCAAGCTAGGTGCTCTCCAAGGGCTAGGTGCAGTCTTTCCCAGGCAGAACACTAAGAGGCCCTCTCCCTGCTCTTGCAATTAGTCTGATGTTTTTAGGCATGGAGGGTGATTCCAAGTACGTAATAAGAAATAGGAGCTGGCGAGTAGAGCCTCCGCATTCCACTCTGTTTGATGACCCATGGTGGAATGACCCTCAAAGCATTATAAGGAAGAAGGAAGAGCCAGAGGAGGCATGGAAATGGTGGTGAGGAGCAAAAGGAGAGTAAAAGGAAGAAATTAACAGGAGGACACAAATGTGAAAATGTTTTCCTAAATTTAGACTCACATAGAAGGAATAAATTAGAAGAAAGATAAAAGGAGTGCAGAAAACAAAAAACAAAAAAACAAAAGAAACCAAAGGATATAAAATGATTTCCTAAGTAATTTAGAAGACTTGGGCCCAAATTACAAAGCTGTTTATAGATGAAACTCCATAAAAATACAAATCTGATTCAAATTCACATACATTCTGTATATAAGCAAGTCAGTCAGGAGTGCTCTAAGAGTTGCTGATCACACCGAGCTCCTTAGTGAAAATAGGAGTGAAATATTTTATTTGCTAATGTAAAGTCTAAAATGATCAGGGAGCCTCATCATGAACCAACCACTGCAGAATAGTGCCTCCTTTGGGACTGGAAAGCATTATGGTACAGTGAGCAAATGGAGAAGTGATTCTGTCCCAGTAAGCTCCAGTAACATTGAAATGGAAACACTGCAACACATTCTGTGGACTTAATCTCTTCAAGTGTATAAAACTGCACCGAGGGAGCCAGTGGAACTTTACAAACTTTACAAAAGCACCTCAGCACTATTTCCACTTATTTCAGTAGGAATTACATGTCTGGACACCACTGAGAATCCTGAGTTTTGTGATAGGGTAAATAGTGGGGGCTGGCATTTTATATGCATTTGGAAGACACTTTGGAGTAGAATAGAAAATAACAGCTTGGAATAAAAAGGAATAGAATATTTCAGTTGGAAGGGATGTTTACTGTTCATCCAGTCCAACTGCTGACACTTTAGACTGACCAAAACTGACAGGCAAAGAGAATCACCTTGTTAGGAAACCTTTTCTAGAGTGTGACCACCCTCTTGCTAAATAAATGCTTCCTAATGTCTAGTCTAAACCTCCCCCAATGAACATGGCTTTGAGCCATTCCCCCACTCCCTGGCATTGGATACCAAGGAAAAGAGATAGGATCTCTGTCTCCCCTTCCCCTCCTCAGGAATCTGTCAGGAGCAGTGAGATCACTCCTCAGCCTCCTTCTCCCCAACCTAGAGAAAACCAGTATCCTCAGCGTAGCATGTCTGCCGCCCCTTCATCAGCAAAACCTTTGCTGAAACCTTCAGAAACCAAGGATGATAGGAATCCTTTGTAGTCTGTTAACCAAATTTTCAGTGCCTGAAAAGCATTGTGTACAATCTTGTTTTTCAGCAATTTTAAAGGTTTTGCCTTTTGGAACACCTTCTTCACGTGTTATGTTGTGGTGGTAATGTGAAAGTGGTACCTTTGCAAGTGTTGGCAGTTTCCATTTCTCAGTGTAGCGACGACTTTTTCCTGGACAGAGGCAAGAGCAATGTCTGTCTACAGTGTCCAGGAATAGACTTATGTTCTGCACAATTTTCATTCAATCTGATCATAGGAGCACCTCATAAAAAGCCTGAGAGGAAGGCTTTAGGGATTCCTAGATAAACAGGTGTAGCGATTTTATAACCTCTCAGTAAAAAAATGGCTTTGAACTATCAGTACACTGAGTCATGATGTGTGCTTCAGGTTATGTATTTCTACAGGTTTTGGTTATGACTGTTATGACTAGACCTGTCCAACTGGAAACCAAATCCAATTTTGTGTGTTCAAAACCATGATCTTGAACTACTTACTGGGTTTCACGGCAGATCAGAAAGTCAAACCCTTATTTAAATGTCTAAATTATCTTCCATATGATTCATTTCAGTACGAGTATAAGGAACAATGAGACTTGGCTCTTTGTCTCTGAACCATTTCAAATAGTCTTAAAAGCTTTTAATATGGGTGTCAATATAAATTTTTCACCAAGGTCCACTAGTTGCAGGCAATTGGAAGTGGTATTCTAGCAGCCAATTTTTTTTTTTTTTCTGCTTTAATGTAATAGTAGGATTGAAGAAACAACTTCCTTAAGGAACATACCTTTACATCTCAGAGAAAAGTTCAGTGCCACATCCTCCCTGAGTTTAGACCAGCTCTGCCCTCAGATAGAGTCCTTGGTGTCTATGTGAAAGGAAGATTAGTTTGTACACATAAAAAGATGCTACAATATTAAGATGAACTATGAAAGGTCAAAGAATTAAAAATTGTCTCTCTTTTTAAACAAGGTTATAATACACAAGTAGCCGGTCTAAAACCATTGTGGGGGATGTCAAATTGAAAAAAAATTACCTTTTTTATGTAGAAGTCTGGAGGATCAATATTTAACTTCAAAAAATCTAATTACCTCTGTAGTAAGAAGTCAGGTATACTTTAATAGAAGTAGAGACCATTGACCTTGATAAAATCAATGTGTTACCACTGCCTTTGTAATTGCGTCAATGATTCCTCTTCATTACACTCTTGTCTTACCAGAATGCCACTATGTGCTCTGTCTGCATGTTGTTTATTCACTAGTCAGTGTCCTATACACTTTCTACGTGTTTCTACACCCCACAAGTCAATCTGAGTTAATATTCAACCGAGACCTTTCCTCAGTAACTTGCTGTGTCTTTTCTGATACAACTGCTCCTTTTTAATTATGTTGGCAGAGCTGCTGAGGAGCACATAACAGTATCACCAAAGTTCAATAAACATACAGAGTAACTATAGAGTTTGGGGGAAAACAGTCCGTGCTGCTTTCATGACCTTTGGCAATAACATGAGCCCAGTTTGGCCAAACAAATGTCTAGCTTCAGATCTCTCAGCAACCAGAAAATGATGGATTTGTTTTACTTTATTACATCCAATAATAAACTAAAAGTGCCGTGTTTGTGCAGTGCAGTAGCATGGCCAGACTGAGTATAGTCCTGTGCAGGAAGTAAGGCCAGGTGAATATAAATGGCTCTTTCTTGCGGCATTAGAATTGTGCAGATGAATTCCCAGGTGGTCTAAGCTGGGGGCAAGCAAATTAATCAGAGTCCCACTGAGTTACTGAAGCAGAGCACTTCTGATAGGGAAGCTCATCTGCTTCCACTGCGATGGTGTAATAATTAATGTTACACCATCTCTATGAAAGGCATCATTGGCATCTTCAGAGTGTGCCTTGTAAATAAAAAGGATCTTGATAATAATGACTACTTCATCACTAGCTTCTTCCTTTCTAGCTCTTTATGGCTAAATCTAGTAGCAGTTAACAAATGCCTGGTTATAAATACAGGAACGGTGCAAGCCTGGGAGACTCATGTTAATGTAATATTAAAAACTAGTTTCTATTCTGAGCTTTGAGCCTGGAAACCTATGCAAACTACTGCTGAAGTTGACAGCAGAAATAATCTGCCCAAGACTGAATATTAGGATCAGACCAGGATTCCTAAGCAGCCTGACTATACCTCAAGATTCCCATTCTTAAATGCTCTCTTGACATTTCAGAAGGTTTCATAAGAGCCAAAAATGTCATAGACAATCTCTAATACATGGCTCATTTTACAGTTTTGACTCTTTTTTTCCATCACAATGGCCCAAACAAGAATATGGTCCATGATTTGATACCTGTATAATTGTTTCCTTCCATTGAACATCATGTTCTGCCAGCAGAAACAGCATTAGGTGACCCGTTGCTCTAGGGAATGGCTGCAAAACTGGAAGACTTTGCCATAGATACAATGGCAATGCACCAAGGTACACAATGGACAATGTACACAATGTTCTCATTTTCTATTCTCCCCTTCTGCCTGTTTGAAATCGACAATATCCTCTGATAATATTTTTGGACAAGAACCTCAGTTTCAGTCCTGGGTGGTTTATGCTATGGAAATGCTGTCTGGAATTCCTCATGTCCAAAAGTGTTACCAGAAGGGTAACAATCTAATACTGATCCTGCCTCATTCTTTAAATAAAATGAATTCTCATACTGTCTCTGAAGTGATTTGGCTGTGTAATGGGACATGGCAGAAAAAAAGTCTCCACGTAATGACCTGAATCATTAATCCAGAACATATACTATCTAATTAACATATGTGCCTGTGAGTGTACATATTTCATACACAGGTATAAATAGCTCTGTGTGTATTCATGTACATAGAATTCCCCAAAAAAACCACTCAAAGGGTTACACATTTTAGTATTGAGAGAAAGCCTTAAAATACCAATGTGGCAGAATAGGTACAATGAAAGGTGAAGGACAGATTTTCAGTTTATTTATGTCCTTTTGACTTTAGTGAAATAATTCTGATTTACACTTAGGAAGATCTGGCATGTTGTCTTTCAGAAGGGAAGGACAAGGCAAAACATGGCTACATAAGGCCTCAAACACTTCTCACTAATGTAAGGGCAAACCAAGATCAGTTCCGTCACACTCCCTCACAGCACTTTAATTCTGTACAACTCACACTGTGCTCTCTAACCTGCAAGAAAAACAGCTGGGGAAACTCTCTCTAGCATTTGGATTAAAACCCCTTGCATCTGAGCCCAGGCTGTTATACATCACAAGGGACCCTCCATTTCCAAGGTATCTCAGGGCATATCTTCAAGGACAGGAATGAGGCATCTGAGCACCTCTGCTTCTGCTCTGACCTGTCCAGATGGAGTCTGCTGAGATTTGGAAGTGGTACAGTCAAATTGCTTTGAACAACCCAAATTTAACAACTCTATTGTGAGGCATATTACCTGAAAAAACTGTTATCAGTTTTAAAATCAATTTTAAGTTAACCCATGCAATTTTGCTCTCAGGTTGGCTCTGCATCTTGCATAACATAAAATGCACTTACAAAATCTACACTTGTCCTAAATTAACTAATAACTTCTGCCTTGTGAAAAGGGAGAGAGAAACTTGCCCTCACTGTCTTCTGGTCTGTGTGGCTGGTATTTAGCTGGTCATTGCATATTTACTTTCCTCTGCTTGCACAGAGAATGCTACCCTTGGCCCAAGCGGGCTTACACTGTGGTCATTGCAGAAAATCATAAGGGAGCTCAATTGTTCACAAGAGATTCTTTAGTTCAAAGCAATTCTGAAAGCATAATTGCAGCATTTCTAGAGGCATGTTCATAGCCTGACTGAGAAGCTGTAGCTGGAAACTCTGAGAGGCAGCTTGGTATATAATGATGAACACAACTTGATTTAAAAAACAAACAGAAAAATTTCCAAACAACCTCCTGCCCCAAAGCCAAAATGAGACCAAATCAACAATCTCATACAGCTGTTTATTCAAGCAATTTTTTCCTTTATTTTTAATTTGATTCCAGAAATTATAATAGTGCAAACACTCAGTATAAAAGTTGCAATAAGAAATTTACATTCACATTTAACATTTCAGTCCATTCACTTTTTAACATAAAAATAGGACAAATATTCAATTGCTCTTCTCAATTTAACAATCCTGAAAAAGACTGGAAGATACTCTACAATAATATATTTACATAAAAATAGACCCGTATTATTAATGAAAATTTATCATTACAAGTTACCCAGTGTTAAGTTATTGTATTGTAGTATGTATATACATATACATATATATATATATATATATAGTGTATAACTTTAAAGATCAAAGGATTATTTATAGGTTCAGTGGGCTGTAGAAGTTGGAATAATGACATCTTGGCTTACTTGTTTTCCCCTTAAAGTTAGGACTACCCATTTTACCTATGTAGATGTTTCTTTTGTGATAAGGTAGGCTTCCTCCTGGTCCTTTTGAAGTCACTGGACAAACCCCATCTGACATGGCAGAGGAATAGACACTAGAATAAGGCTTAATCTAAAAATTCAATAATTGTTGAAGTTCATATTTTCGTTAATTTTAATGGGCAGTTTACAAGACTGAAAGTTCTACTGAAAACTTTTATAACAATAAATACAGAGAAGAATACACTGGTTTTCCCAATTGTCTACCTGATGCAAGGAATGCTTTTTTCCACGAAGTCTAAGCAAATATTCAAGTTAGTCCAGAAGCAGTGCAGAATTTACTGCAAACATCTGCAGATAAAGTAGATTAAGATTCCTCTTGCACAGTCTTCTTACTGAATGTTCCAATTCAACCAACCTTATAACACTCCAAGCCTGTATGTTTCCTCTAATATTTTACTAAAGACTGGTATCCAGACACAGACAACATGACTGCTCTTGAAATGGGTTTGCATGTTCTTGGTAAACTACTAGGGAACATGAATTAGGCTACACCACTCTTTCTTATCTGTGTCTCTTCTTCATGCCCTTGAGCAGAGATGCTCTCCTGTCTTTTGATGGCAGATTGAAGCCTTATTGCCCAGCTTGCTGACAGCTGCTGGTGCCTGCACTCCCACCACAGAGTATGCTTATATGCCCTTTCAGGTTTGTTGTCACATGTACTGCTTCCTAATGAGAGTATGTATTATGTTGGGTTTTTTTCCCTAAACATCTATTATATATAAAAAATCAACTTTCTGAAAATATGTTTTCTTTTTTAAAAAGAAGTTTGACAACCATGTGACAGAGAACCTGCAGAGGGAGATGGTAAAGCTGGCCTGAGTGTACAGTAAATACCTCAACAAAAATATGATGGCATTGGACAACTGAGGGTGAGTTAAGGGTAGAAGGGGTACCAGTTTCTGAAGAAGCACTATTTTATGAGCTGTAGGTCATATTTTACATGCAAAGAAGACTTATGTGGTGTTGAGAGGCAGGCAGGTATGTCTAGCTTCATCTGTTCTTATTGCTAAGATATTTATTACATTTAAATATTTCTATGATGCTTAAAATTATGGACAAGCCTATAATGGCTCTCTGTCATCATGTGTAGGCAGACTAATTTTGTTTATAGAACACAAGCTCTGTGTAGTCTTTTGCTTCGTACCTTAGGCTGCTGAACATTAATTATAAAACACTTTTACATCTTTTGAATTAACAGATTGGAGAAATGCTGAGCATCTTATTTCCAAGCAGAACCTATGTACATATGCCAGCAGGGCAGAAGTTAACCTCCAGATAGCAGAGAGTACAAGGACTTACCAGCAGGATACAATTCAGACAGATGTTACTTGCAACACAAGTTTTAAAGACAGGCATTTTAAGAGATGGGTCAAATTTGACTGAATCTGCTTGAAACTGTGAAATGTGTGCCACAATTTAACCTCTGTCAGAATTTCAAAGAAAATAATATCACTGTTCTAAGATTCTCTGTATTGAGTTAATTATACTAGAGAAGGTAGCAGCTCTTGGATTCTAGTTTTCAGACAAGTAAGCATGGCTTTCATTCTTACTGTATTCTCTAGTATTTTTCAAAGCTACTTCTCTGTAATAATCAGGAGTTTGAATGCAGAAAAGAAACTGTTTGTTTTGTCTAAGTTCAGTTTTGTGTGGCCAATTATATTTGTAAATGGGAGCAAGTTACGCAATCTCTTTTCTTCTTTGTTTTTCCTTATTGAGCCCTAGTAATGTTACTGTAAAGAAAGCAGAAATTCGAAGTGAAGAAATACCTCTACCGTAACAATTAGAAATATAATTATCATGAAGCAATTTTGATGGCACAGATAATTAATTTTCATTTACATTTCACTGAAAATTCTTGATATATTGCTTGAATGGCATGTGAAATCTGCCTGAAACTGACAACCTTTGCACCCATGTGCACTAAGGAGCAAAAGATGTGAGAAATCACCTAAGTAACTTCAGGGTGCCAGCTGAAGGTTTTCATAACTGACGCCTCTACAGACAGGTCTAGGATTAAAGCAGAAGGTCAGGCACTTGAAAGTAAGACACGATAATGTGCATAACCACAGTAAATAAAGCCCACTTTAGCCCATAGCAAGAACTGTTTGTTAGCTGTTTTACCTCCAGCAGGCTAACCTACAACTAGCAAACCTGACAGTGCAGTTACAAGGTGTTCTGTAGAGGAGAGCAGCCAGCTTTGTGAAAGGAATCCCAAAATATCTGAAAATATTTTCTGCAGAATTGAACTCACTGTATGTGCTGAGCTTTCTAGGAAACCTATTCTTCTTCAGCTTGGACCCACATATAACTGTGTATGGCCTCCCTCCACAAACAAATGGAGCGCTCCTTGCATCCACATAGCTGTACTGGTAGTAAACCAAAGTAGGAAAGGAATGAAAAAAAATCTTCACAGTGATGCAGCACTTTTTTTTCCTTCAGTTTTATGCAGATGTGTCATGTCTGATGCCACAGAAGGCATAAAATGGGGATCCTAATATAAAGAAGTAGATCCTCCAGCATGCAGTAAGGCACAAGCAAAGCCAAGTCCTTTCAGGACTTACACTATGTACGTTAACCAACGCTACTTCGAATTCCAAGGTGCTTCCTAATGATCAAAAAATAGATATTAAAGGTGACAACCCCCAGCTACTTCTAATAATTCCTTCTGAAATTCTGGAAGTGGTTCACCAGGACATCTTGAATATTTTTGTAAATGTGACACAAAACCTCAGAAACTGATTTACCCATGCAATTAAACACAAGCCTTATTTTTGTTGCACTGTGAATCTGGTTAAGTACTTCCAGATCAGATACTTCAGACTTGTCCCATGTCACTGAATTTTACTGCTGACTTCAGAAGAGTATTGGCTTTTCACCCTTTTCTTTCAGCAATTGCTATCTCACAGGCTACTTTTTTTTGGCATTTTGTACTCTTGCTAACTTTGCCCATTTTTTTTCCTTCTTTCCTTTTTTTTATCCTTGCACTGATCAGGCCACCCAAGCAGTGTGATATTTTGAAGAGGAATTAAAGAGCAACAAGCAGCCACTCCCTTATATGTACTTTTCCCATTATTTACCTTAATGTATTTAACAATGATTTAGATTTGGCCTGAGAACTCAGTGAGAGATGGGATTAAAATGAACAATGATCTCAAAATTGCCTATACAGAGTTCTGGAAAGCGGCAATCATGAACAGGGAGCAGTGACCAGATTGTCATTATTCACAACAATTACACCACACTGAGATGTAAAACCCACTGAAGTTCAGATGAGTTAGTTTATGACTGTTAGAAACCCTTAACTACAATAATGAAGACAATCATCAGTACAAGGTAGTGGTTTTTCTATGCAGGCAACAAGGATATATTGTATGAACCTGTCTCTTAATTTAGGATTACAAAAGTACTTGCAGAAGCTGTACTGCTTAGTTAACTCTACAGTCACCTGATTAAACAAAAAAATTAACAGATTTCTGAGTTCTATTATAACACTAGCTCAAATTGTAAAATGCAAATCCTTATCCAAAGCAGAAAGTATTCACAGTCTACATCCTTTTCCCTTTGCCGCAAGACTCAGTATTATGCTCCTCAAATACTCCTTAATTGTCATACAACAATTATATAAGTAATTTGAGAAGTAATCCTGAGTTGTAGTGACATGGATATGACAACTTCAAAAATGAGGTGTGCAAAATACCTTCAGAATTTTAAGTTTTCCTTCAGAATTTTAAGTTTGTTCATCAGCTTTATGGGAAAAAATCAGATAGAGGATTGGAAATTGATTTCTTATTTCAATGCCACTAGCTGACATCAGCGTCAAGCTGTGGGTTAGGCTGTGATGCCTAAAGGAGGCATCTCTGGAAACATGGAATCAGCAGAGAACCCAGATGGCTTAAAGCCAGAAAAACACTATGAACTTCCTCTGGATAGTTTTGTTAAATACTTTCTGCTTAGCAATATAAACTATTTGGAAAATAAGTAAAAAAATCTGACAGAAATAAGGCAACAAAATGAATTTATATATAGGTATATATTTTTATATATATATATATATATATATATGCACATACACATACATATATATATGTATGTATGAATCTAGGAAAACCACCTATTTGAATTATGTACTTTTCATATACAATAACTTATTATCGCACTAGAAATATACTCTGGGTAACATGAATGGGCCAAAATCACCTTCTTTGCCTTCCATAGTGTTGCACCTGCATACAGCAAAGATGGATTTGACACCTAGTTCTTCTTGATACATCAGTTGCAGTATCAGAGAATAGCCACTGAATGTCAGATACTACACCATTTTGAACTAGAGTATTGGTTTGCTTTTTATATTACAGAAAGTAGTTTATTGCTTCTAATGGCCAGAAGGTACCTTATGAAGACAGCTTAGAGATAACACTTTTCATATGCTGTGTTATGGACCTTGAAACACTGAGGTTGGCAGATCACAATCATGAAGTTATTTTTCTTCTTTATTTGCTGTTTGTATTTTGGTTTGCTGAATGCACATGCAACTAGTGATTTAACTGTGCCAGAAGTGATATGTCAAAAACATTTAGGAAAACTTACTGTTTTGTTTTACTGAAGTCAGGCATGAATGGCATGCAATAGATTGCAAGGAAAACCAAAAAGACACCTATTTTAAAAGGATATATAATCTCCATGCATATGTAAAATGCCTCTTACAAAAATCATTCATTTTTGTTAAAAGTGTGCCTTTTTGCTTCTTTTTATACAAGTGTACATGCAACTACCTGTACCAGCTAAAACTATTTACAAAATTTCATAGTAGAATACATCTTTTAAAGTGGATAATACATGAAAGGCCAATGTTTTCTGTTGTTTTGTAACACTGTACAAGATTAAAAATAAGGCATTATAATACAGGTTTATCACAAATTAAAAAAATGTTGGTTTTCACTGTAATACAAAACTCTAACTTGAAAGAATATTATGGCTAAATAGTCCTCCTGCCTGGGCAGAACACATACAGAATCTGGACTTGCTGATGTAAAGAAAATGCATTCTTTCTGCTACAAGCAGGAATCCAACAAAGGAAAATGATTCACACTACGTATTAAAGTGTTCAGACTCTTCAAAGCACTGAAATGGCACCGGTCATATACTGTTTCCATTCAAACAGTGCAACCAACTACTTTATTTTGCCTGACAGATAAATTACAGGCAAAAGTGTGAAAGAGATTTCGGTGCATGACCTACTCTTGTTTACAGTGTTGTAACATATTCAGTTCAGTATCGACATGAGACATTGCTATAACCCAAGGCAGAACTTGGCCTACAGAATCTCAGCTCCTGACCTTTACAAGCATACTAAACTGGTGATTGCTGCAGGCTTGTGGATACGTAAGGGGATGCAGATTCAGCCCTAAAAAGCTGAAGCTTTTGGCTTCCAGTCTCACCTAGCGAAAACAAGGGAGAATTTGTGTTTGTTTGGTGAAGATAATGGAGTGTCACTAGCCACAGGGCAAAGCAGCTACTAAAAACTATGCATTTCACAGGCTGGGTAAAGTAGATTTCTAGTCCATGTAAATGGAGTATGTTTGGAAATATCTAGCCAGTAATCCAATGGAATGCCAGTTTGCAATCTCAGCCGAGAATATGAATTAAAAAACCATTTGAAGATAAAGGTAGTATAGGAATACTTAGAAATTAGCTTTTAAGACTAAAGATCTCTGACACTTATATGTTTATATAAAGAATGAAAGACTGCTATTATTACTATTATATGAAAGAGAAAGCATGCAAACTGACATGAAATATTGTGCTTGCTATTGACAGACATTGACATGCCAAAATGGCATCACTTTTTTTAGCGCTTGTATCTGTTAATTATTTGAAGCTAACAGCTGCACAAAACAGTGAACAGAAGTACAGGAGGTTATTCTGCCCACAAATCAACAAGTTACTATCCTCAGATGAACACTTGGGACTTTTGGTTGCTGTGGGGCAGAGACCTTGACAGAGCTACAGCAAGGTTACCTAGGAAAAAGTTACAGTGCTTGACCAGAAAATTAATATATGCAAAACAGGAAATACAACTACATGCAGTAAGATGGACACAACACAAATCCCACAGAAATCCAGGGAAATCCTTCTGATGATTATCTGGGATATTGGAGTGGGCCACATACCATCTTAGGACAATTGCCAATAAAAATTTTGCTTACAATCTTCTCCAATTTGGCAGAAAATGTGCATTTATGAGGTTTTCAGAAGTATTATTTCCATTTATATTTCCCTTCTTTCCATGTATAAAGCTTATTAAACATGCCAAAGAATGCAGAAGAGTTGAGAGATTAAATATGTCATTTAAAACTGTCACAAGAGCTGAAATTAAACAAATGTAGACAGAATAGAAAAGTGGGGAAAAACTCTATGAATAGGGAGGGAAAGCATAAAAATAAGAGCACAGATTCATTATATCATGATTTCAATGGGCACTTAGCTTTCGTTGTTGAAATGGCTGCTGAACCCCGCCTATCATTTTTACATTGTATTTGGCTAATTTGTGCCTTAGCTGAACTTTCTTCATAAATTTATACTGCTCAGTCCAGGACTACAAAGTAATATGGCATTTTCCCCATGGTAAAACCAGCAACAACATAATACAAATACTAAACCATTAATGATAGGATAATGATGTTAATGATAATGAACTTAATGAGAGTGATGCTAACATGGCCTATTGGAAGGTGTCCCTGCCTATGACAACAGGGCTGGAACTAGATGATCTTTAAGGTCCATTCCAACCCAAAGAATTCTATAAATTTATGACTAAAAGTCTGGAAACCAATGCCAAATATACAATTATTGTTTCTGTAAGCTAGGACATACACACCAGCTTGCCTGCAGCACCAAGAAGCCATCCTGGTCCACTCAACTGCTCTAGGAGGCAGAGACCTCCTCCAAAAGCACAGAATGAGAAGGTGATGATGGACTGTGCCTGTCTGGTCCTTTCCATTCAAAATGGAAAACATTCTTACAAAAGTAACATGCCGTATTTGGAAAAGAGGATCAGGCTTTGAAAATCTTTGGACCCATTTTAATTATTTATCACCTGCTAATAATTTAAAATGTTAACATGAATAATCTAAATTTCCCTTGCTACATGACCTTCCACTGAAATTACCAGACTGGGAATGGGTCTGGGAAGGAGAACAGTCACAAAAATATCAGCAGAGGGGACAATTCATTTGTGCTCACTGTCCACTTAGGAAAAGATCAAAGAAAAAATGGCAAGATACCTATATCTTGAGCCTAATAAAAAGAGTAACAAACAAGTAATTTCACTGAAAGCTTTTGGGTGGGCCAATGGGTGTGTTTTGTTGATGTTTTCACATACTACTAGATCTACTTCTAGGATCAGAAGATGCTTTTATTTCATTATTATCAGTGAAATTATCCCAAATTAATTGAATTCAAAAATTGTGCAGCATGGGCTCTCTGAGAGAGGAACTGAGTGATTAATGCTATTGCACATAATGCTTTCCAAATTGGTTAAATATTTAACTTACCCATGTGATTATTTAGTTCTTATAAACCTGTTAGAGAACATAACTGTGCAGTGTACTTTAGAGGAATACCACTTACTCAGTTTATTTATGTAAATATCTCTTCTTTTAAATCTGTATTCTCTACATGTATATTTTTAAAATTATTTGAAATTCTCAAAACCAGAAATAAATTATTCTAGAAAAATATCTGTGAACTGGGTAGCTCCTAGAGAGATAAAGAAATGCAGTGACTTTCTACTTTTTTTCAGCTCAATCAGGGTGCATATTAACTGTACAGCACAATTAAGAAGCAGTTCTCAGGTTTTTACATTCACTTAACCTTATGACTAACTTTGCCAGCTTTGTAATGAAGCACCCAGCAGACAGGGTACATAAAAATTACTTTAAAACTCTGCTGAAAAACACGGGAGTCCCACAGTATCCTGAGTGGAGAACAGAAATTCCTGCAACATTTCTTTAACCATTTGCATCTACTGACATAGTGATGTCATATACTTTTAATGCAAAAAATAACTGCTCCAAAGCAAAAGCTGATAAGAGGGGACTCTCTCAGAACCTTCTTTCCACTGAAATCTGTTACAAAATAGGCCCACCAAAGGGAAGTGTGAAACCTAGTACATGAAAATTTTCTGTTGTAGAATCTGTACAACTTCTGCATTCTAGAGTGAATTTTTAGTTTTGTGGGTTGTTTTTGTTGGTTTTTGTTGGAGTTTTTTTTTCTTTTGCTGTTGTTGTTGGTTTTTGATCTTAGTGGGGTTTTTTTGGGGGGGTGGATTGTTTTGCTTGTTAAAAGGAAGTTTTGCATGATTTTAGGCAATGTAAAGTTTTACTTCTCTTTTGGAAAGCAGAGGAGGTTAGTTAGCTTGTGAATCCCCATCAGGACAATATGGCATGTGTCCATGGAGCGCATGTTCCTCAGCAGGATGACCTTCAACTGCTTCCACCTGGACTATGGAGTTGCACTCCACATTTCACATCCGGATCATCACTTCAGTATGAAACCATAAACAATATGATGTGAGCAGCAGTAGAGAAAAAAGCAGCCACAATATTTTCCTTTTTATGCAGATTAAGAGCAGGCCTCACTCTCCTGGCACATTTACCAGTGCTCTTCATTTGGCAAAGTTTGACTGTGCTTGTTTCTCAGAATTATAGCTTTCTATAACTGTACAGCTTTGAAGAGTGAGTCTGGATAGAATCAAGGTATAATGAAACTGTGGCATAAATTTAAAAATCAATTAATATATAAAACTATGTTGGCAAACATACAAATGTCACAAAACTAGCAGCAGCGTGTTTGCCACCAGTACAGGACTGTTCCTTGAGCTGTTTAGAATGGTAAATCCTGGACTTGAGCCACAGGACTTGTGCTATTTCTAAAAGCCTGAAATTATACCATCCTTCTGCTCAGTAAAATCAGCACTGTACATACAGGAATGTTTCTATATTGCAGAAGCATATTGCTGTGCTTGCAGGGTGGCTCCTTTGTCTTGCACAGAGTCAAATGACCTACAAAGAGGCAGCAAATTCTATGCTCTACCACTCTTGTATTTGTTTTAATGGAAAGAATATATATTGTTCTTTTGCCTAAACTTCAAGCTCTGTGATTTATCTACTTTATATCCTAGTGTAGTGGTTTGATTGAAACTTTTTGGAAGTTTTTGGAGCATGCAAGGAGAACTAAAAAAAAAAATATGTAGGGTTCTGTAATTAGCTGAATCCAGTCTTCATCAATCTGCCATTGACAGCACAAAAAACACTGTTCTCATTGCATTAATTCATACACTGGGAACACAGTTTCTCAAAGTCTTACTGTAGCCCTGGAAAGTCTCCAGGTGTTCCACATTCCATGATTAAATGCAGCTTTGCTAATCCCAGGCCCAACAATTCTAGCTATGACAGAAAGAGAAAAATCTCTTTGCTATGTCTCTGCAGGTGGATGTGTAAATAAATACACATTTTTATGTTAATCTCTATAAATCTCTATTAAGTCTACACAGAACCATTTGTATGTGTGCATATATGGATTAAAACACACATATATACACACACTTAAATAATTGCTTGCACATTTATCAATTTTTTTCACTTACTGTTTAAAAATGCCAAGAAAATATGCCTCATTTCCAGAAAATCCCATTTGGACTTTTCATAACAGAATTGCTAGCCCTTATATGTTCCATCCCAAGAGTTCATTACACAGTCCCCAAGTTCTCTTTGGTTGGGTTGTAGTGGTCCTTGGTTAATGACATGGCCTATGACCTCTGACTTCTTAGTAAAAATTCAGGCAACCATTGCTTTCCAAGTTCACTGCAAGTGGCACAACCAAATCTCCTTTGTTCTATGCCTCCTTCACAGCTGGCACAGAAGGAAGATAATGCAGTGTTTGGTTTGTGTGAGTGGCAGATGCTTGACCTGCTGCAGGACCAGGTTTTACAGTAAAGCTAGCAGCTGAGGACACTGATGGACAGCTGGTGCCCAGTTTTGTTTGAATGTTTGCTCTCCCATAAGGGTACATTTTCCGCTCTAAGTTTAATGACCGTGTTTGGGAATTATTTCCATCAGCCTTTCCTTCCAGGAAATAGGTCAACATTTCACCTTTTCCCTTTACACTAACTTTACCCCTGCACACGAACTCATAACTGCATCTTTTTAATATCCGCTGAACTTCTTCTGTCACCTGGAGACAGAAAAAAGAAAAAACAAACCCATTACTTTTTTCTGTTCATGTAGTTTCCCACCCCTCTCCATTTTACTTCTTAGTCATGAAATATGCATAAACAGAATGGATTATCACCTACAGCTGCTCTCAGGCTCACTTAGAATTTTCTTTAAGAAGTAAAGATCACTGATAAAACTGGAATCTGAGAAGCAGAATTTCTGGTCTTGAGTTAACTAAATACACAGACAGATTAAGCTCCATCCAACAGAAATATGTAACCAAATTGTAAGCTGTGTCAGTTCTAGTGATGTTAATTTATTGCAGAAGACATTTTGATCCCTGAAGATTAGACAGATATTTTGGGTAAGTTACTGCAGGTGTTCACTGAGATTTTGAGAGGAACACCCTAGGTTCTAGTAGCAGAGCAACAATGTTCTCTGTCAGCATCACTTCTCCAATCCAAAGTATCCAAGCAATTTTTAGAGCTACATAGAATGTGGTAAGATGCAAATGAGCATAGATCCTTTCCTGGTAGGTCTTATTTAGGCAAAAGTTCTACAGCACAAAGACCTGCAGTGTTAACATTCCCAGGCTTACCCTCAACCGTGTGCAATGAAGCAGAGAACTCTTGTTTCTTTTGATGGGAAATTATTTATTTGAGGATTTCATTGTCTCTAAGGAGTGAAGTGCATAAGACAGAAAACAACTATACCTCTGATGGTGAGTAATCTGGAGAGTGTTGCCCTCTCCATAAGAACAAAGAGAGGCTACATTTTCTGAGTGTTCTTGAAAATGTAACCACATATAAGCCAGGAAGTATGTAAAGTTTGCAAAATTGTCTAAGAAAGCACTCACCTGAATCTTCCCCTGCACTCCAGTACTATCCATCCGGCTGGCAACATTCACAGTGTTCCCCCAAATATCATATTGTGGTCTTCTGGCTCCAATGACTCCCGCCACTACCGGCCCAACATTAATACCTAAAATTAAACGAGTTTGGTTTTCACTACATCATGTTATCCAAAGGAAACATGAATCCTGTAAAACACATTTGACACAAGTGTCTTAGCATTTTGGTTTTTTGTAATACAGTAATATATGTTAACATCATAAACCTGAGTCAAGGGAAGTTTAGGTTAGGTGTTAGGAAAAGGTTTTTCACCCAAAAGCGGACTGAGCACTGGAACAAGCTTCTCAGGGAAATGAGGACAGCAACAAGCCTGACAGAATTAAAGAAACATTTGGACAATGCTCTCAGGCACATGGTGTGACTTTTGGGCTGCCCTGTGCAGGGCCAGGAGTTGGGCTTGATGATCCTGATGGCTCCCTTACATACTCAATGATGCCTTAGCATATTCATGATTCTATGACTAAATTGATGCGAAGTGGACGTCTTCATTTGTAAAAGTATTAGAAATAAAACAAAGACATTCCTTGGGATATCTTATTGGAAATATAATGTGATTGACAAACATAAAAATGTGATTCTTCTGAGGATTTTTTAAAAACCCAATGTTTGTTTAAAGAAAAGAAGAAAAGCTGTAGTAGTGCAGAGTTTATCTGAAAATGGGACAAAGTTAAAGATCTTTAATTGTTTCCTATAACATCCCCTGCAGCTGCATATATAAAGCCTTTTAATGGAGGTTTTAATGGAGGTTCTCCAAGTGGAACAGAAATAATGGTCTGGAATACACAAAGATTGGGGTAAGGGAAGTGTGTCAGGTTGGTTGCTAGTACTAGACAACTCGGATCCCACAGACAGTAGAAGAAGACAAAAGTATGTGAAAATGGCTCAAGCATATTTTTTTGGAAACTGCAGAGCTAAATTCTACATTTCTGACAGATTTCAGCATCTTGTTTGGAAGATAAAAGAGGATGTTTTTTCTGAGTGCCCTGAAGAGTTGCAGAAACTAAACTCTGCATGAGATTCTGTGCAAGGGTTTTTCTCGACAATTTATGCAGAAGAATGAGGGTTAGATATTTGATCCTTTGTGGACCTGGAAAGACAAGTTATAACAGAGTTCAAAGAGAATTTGGGGTTTATAATTATTAGGATGTACAGGAGGTCAAAGATGTATAATTCTTCTGTTGCTGCCTTTGATGTCTTTGGTCTTTTTCAATCTTCTGCTGCTAGCAACCTCAGTTTTCCTGCAGCCCAGCTCATTCCCAGAAGTCAGCCATGAAAATATATAGAGAAAGAAGCTGGAGAAAACAGTGTTAGAATATGCAATAAAATTAAAACAGCAGTAGAAGTACCACTGGAGGGGAGCAGGATACATGAAGAAAGGGAAGCAGGGAACTTGATGTCTAAGAAGGCTGAGAGAAATGAGTGGTAAGACATAACATGTAAAGGATTGCATGGGAAAGGTTGTGTTGTGCAGACCAGAGGATTTGATTTGTTGGAGAAAACAGGACTGGTTAAGGTGATTTGGTGTCTGTGGAGAAAAAGCTCCCATTGCACTTTTAATGCCAACAAAGATTTTGCAGATGCAATTTTATGTAATACAGTAAGACCCAATTTTCAGCAGTTTAGCAGTGTTCCCTCAGCAGTGTTAATTTGCAACTCTAAAGCTCTTTGGCTCTGGACAAGCTTGTTTAAGTATTTTTTCAGTGTTTGGGGTAGATTCTTCTGAACCTTAAATTCTCACTCTGCCCAGAGGCAAGCAATTGTTCCAGTCTCCAAGTGTAAGCCACAAGATTAGGTAGACTTATAATATTGTATAAAATTATTGGTGCAGTTTACTTTTAGGGGTGCATAGATTAAGTAAGCACACTGGAACTGGAGGGAATTACCATTCCTTAATACTAATGCACACCATCCAGACTGCTGACCTCTTACATGGATGTGACTCTCTCACTAATGGAGAACTTTCAGTTTTAATCATGAGTGCAGGAAAGGAAATCCTTTCCTGATAGCACAGGAAAAGCCAACAAAAAACAATCCTCTGCTTGTGTGATAATTGTAGAAGCATGACTTACCAACTCGTAGGACAAAGTCATTGTAAGACTGATAGTTGATTTCATCAAGAACGTCAAACATCTCTATTGCAAAATCTGCCAGTGTACTCAGATGGGAATAAATTGATTTTTTAGCCTAGAAACAAAACAGTGTTGCACATTAGATTTGTATGGTACTGAGGTGCAGGTTAAATACTAAAGTGAAAAATAATGAGAAATTCAAACATATGTCGAATCTAACCAATTTTTTTGTTTGTGAAGGGAAACTTTTGATGGTAACTGCAGCACATGCATTCTTTTCTTCTGCTATTTTTTTTCTTCTCTCTCTCCTTTTGATTTCTGGGAAGAATGGAAAGCAAAGTTCCCATGGTAAAGTGGTTCTGTTGCTAGAGAGCTGCAGATGTTTGTTTTGAGTGTGGCAGGGAATATAACCTGCTTTCTTACAAAACTTCTTTGCCTGATGATTATTAATAACTACAGTTTCTGCCCTCTTCTCCCTTTGGGGCTTTTGCTAGCTCCCAGCTTCCATGGGGTGCATGCTGTTCCCATTGACAAAATTCCTGTTAGGTTTAATCCTGTGAGATGCAGAACACCCCTGTTTTTTCCCTTTCCAGGCAAGTTGAAGGGAGCTGTTATGAAATGTATCTAAATGAACTGATGTTTTTTGTCCAAAAGGGATCAAATGAAATGGTGAGGTATTAACTTGTAAATAAAACCCCAAACATAAGAAAATAATTTTTACAAATTCAGTCTTATTAACTATGCAACTAATTTTCAGAGGATATTGTAGATTCCAAAACTTAGCAAGCTTCTACCACAATTCTAAAGATCATGAAAGAAATATTTGCTACAAAGTAGTAAAAATCTAAGCAACATATTATTAGAAAGTGGAGAAGAGAACTTTGCATATTTGTTTTGTAACTCATGCTCTCCCCCCAGGATCTAACCTTGGTTAGTTAAAGACAGGTTATGAGAATAAAACTTTGACTCAAGTCAGTATGACTGCTCTTATGTTCTGCTCTTATTTGAATAAGAAATATGAATTTTTAAACAAATTTTAAAAGTGGGCTAAAGGTAGGATATGGTGAAAGAAATGCAGGGTCAGTCAGTAGGGTGTTACACAACAGGACTGTGCAAGCTGGCATGAGATGAAAGCTTGCTGAGTTTTTGCCATGATAGTGAGATTTTATAAACACAGTGCTAAACAATGGCTGAAAAAACTGAGAAACAGGTTGCTATTTCCTTCATTCACCTCAATTTGAAAGGGTTGTTTTATGTGGCTAGGAAATTCACAAAAAATTGTGAAATTCATCCTTGTGCCAGTCCCAACTTTTGGGAAGGATATTTTTATTTACCTGCCTGGATGTCTGGCGTCCTGCTTCTTTCACTGTGAACTAGCTAGTTCTACTCTTTTCAGAATTACCAAAACAAAGGAAGAACAATAATTAGGCTTAAAGAGCTAATGGATACATTTTCAACAGAGAAGGATAAAATACTCAAAGTCTGGAGTAGGGAGAGAGCAGTGCATTGTTTTATTTGATTTCTAATCTTCTTTATGCTTCCTCTCTTCCATTTATTTGCTGTCTGATGAATGTTCTGTTTTCCTGCAATGCCCTTCAGGGTTGCAGGAGAAAGGACTGGTGACAAATACTGAGTGCACTGCAGGTGACAGATGCGTCTCAATAGGATTAGGGCAAACTCTTGAACCTGCACTGAAGAACACAATGTTAGGACCCTGGTGAAGTCAGGATCCCGGCGAAAAAGAGATAAAATGAATTTATATTGTGCAAAAGATCTACAAAGAGTTTGGTTTGTGTGCTGCCCTGTTGATAGAACAAGGAATTATTTATTTAAATATCAGAGTAGTTACTGGAAAGACTGCCCAGAGCATCACAGCAAAGTCACTGGGATAGAGGCAATGAGCATTTACTGTAGTCACCTGCTGAAGTCAAGGCAAAGTGCAGAAACAGGAGTCCAGTAAAATATGGGATTTAAATATTTAACTTCATCAGGGTACTGGGCTCTTAAGTATATAAATATCCTCAGTTAAGAGCACAATTAACCCCATCCACTGCTTTCTGCTCATGTCCAAATCCTAGTGTGAAATTAGTGATTCAAAATCAGAGGCTGTGCCAGATTTTCTGTTGAACCTGGAACACTCCTGCCAGAAGGCAGGCCAGAGGCACTTGAGTGTCTTATGGTTCCCCATTGACACATATGACTCTGTAGGTCAGCCCAGGGACTGTGTGGAGCTGGCAGTGATTGTCTGTGCATGACAGCCAAGATTATCAGACTTCTAATATACAGGTGTATGCTGAAGAACTACAGGGAAACTGACAAGAGGATGTGAATAATTTCTATTCATTTGCATCACATGAACAGTAAGTAGAGATCATAGAAGAGCTGAAACCCTAAGTTAAAGTAAAAATTATTGTCTATTTCATATGACAGACAATTTTTCTGCAATACGGAATCTTCAATAACTTCTACATATATTAAAAAAAAATCAGTATTTGCCCCAAGATTTAAAATGAAGACAGAGTTCTGTACAAGATCTTCTGCAGTGATTTAAAATGCATTACTATCATAAGCTCAGAACAGTATCTTCAGTACTGGACTAACTCAGCTGACCATTCACTCAACAACAATAAAATACAAGAGACAAACATGTTTAGGTTTTGGAACATATGCTGCCACAGTTACCCAATGACACTCTTGTTTTGAGGATTATAGTTCAAAGAGCATTTATAGCAGTCACAAAAGTATGCCACTGCCTGTTTGCCTCAGATCACACACTGAAAACATTCTAAAGATCGATGTTTTTTGGCTGTCTCAACCCATGAGTCAAACATTTTAGGATAAACAGATTTTTTAAAATACCTCTTTTTTTGGTAATGTATAGATTTCTAGGAATGATACAAAGGAAGGCATCAACCAGAAACGTTTTGCAGACCAGAAGTTTAGTTGTGTGATATACTCCAAATGATAATAACTATTGATTAAATGTGGTCTTGTTTTTTATTTACTTAGCAAGGATAGTTGTTGCTAAAAAGTCCACAGGGCATCTTCTGGTTTTTGTTTTGCGTTTGCCTTCTAATTTTGTATTATTTTGCAATGCTAAACCATATGCACTAATGCATTCAACATATGTCTACAACATATGTGCATGCATATCAGAACAAGGCAGAAGTGTCTGAAAACTCTGGGCAGATGAGGTGAATGGATTGATTTAGTTTTCATACTATTCTTATATTAGTAGTTTTATAAAAGTTTAAGGATTTAGTTTTATTAGTATAATTACTAACATGCATAGTACTCTGTATACTATGCATTTAATATGATGTTTAGAGGTTTGACTTTCCACAGGGTGCTTGGAAATCTAGGAAATCTCTGTTACAAGATAGTAAGAATATTTAAGGTAAAAATAATACTCTAAGAGGTAGCGATGAGGATACAGAAGAACTGTGACACAGAGTTAGTGGGTTGGAAATGACTTTGACTTATTTTATTGTTGAGTAATTAAAGAGGTAAATAGAATGCTAATGGTAGAGACAAAGAAGAGCTGACTTGGAGGGACCAGGTACAGTGCAGCACTGTATCTAGCACAAAGTTCCTGTCCATGGTGGGGGTTGGGAGAGGATATTTATTTTAGTTGTAGGTTACATTCAGATTTCAATATTAAAAATATATTAAAAACTGCATTTTATTAGTCTTCTGCTAGTTTCACAGAAATTCACTACACCTAGAGTCTGCCTTTCCCTGCACCTTACAAGAACACCTAAGATACCAGGTTTAAAACACTACCACTTATTTAAAGGCTTTTATACACCAGCTTGCAGGGAATTCAAAGCTGCACAACAATGAAATCACAAGAGAAGCCATATAAACAAGTGTGGCAGTTTTCCTTTCCTGGCTCCAGCTGTTCTTTGAATTTCAGGTTCAAAATGTTGTAAAGAAGTCATACAAGCTATCAACAATCTCACAGAACTAGTTGTGTTTCTGATGTTCCTCTGGAAATTGAAGGAAAACAGTTCTTCACATAAGACTGTAATGTAAAATGTTCTTACCTTAGTTCCTGAAGTAGGTACGAGTCCCACAGCTGCCATATAAGTACTTCCAATTGTCTTGATCTTTTCAATATCCTTATAATATTCTTTGTCCATAAGCTTTGTTTAAAACATAAAACTGTTAAATATTACATAATATTTTAGACAACCAACCATAGTTATCAGACAGTATGTGCAAGTTCATTAAACCATATCATATTTGCTAAGTTGAGTCTTGCCCACTTTGAGGTCAATGAAAAAAAATGTCATGAACTTTCATTTTTGATACTCTTCCTATATAAGAGAAATTTTAGGTCAGAGTCATGTGCCTAAAAGTACAAATTTGGCACTAGAGAAGCCCAGTGGACACAAACTGTGATTAAATAGGAAGTTTACAGTACTGTTTTGGTAAACAATTCAAGATACACTGATTTACTTCAGATAATCACGTTGATAGTGATTTGATAGAACTGGTATGGTCAAAAGACAAGGTGTTTAGACCTTACCTCATCAAAATCAGCAATAATTTCATTTAACAGGCGTAAACATTCCACTCCCATGTTATTGCCATCCAGTTCGATGTAGAAATCATTGAAATTTGGGATGGAAGCAAACATCACTCCCACTTGTGAATATGACTGGTAATAAAGGTCCTGTAGTTCATAAGCAGATGAATATTTATTTTAAAAGATAAATCCAAATTAAACATCATTATTACACTACTTATTCTACTGCTAAGCAATAGCTAGGACAAAGGACATCAGTTTTTCTAGAGAGAAAACTAGACTTCTTAAAATTATTTTGAAAGGTATCTTCACTTGAGACTACAATAGAAAATTAACACCTAAGGTATTAAAACAATTTAAAAAAACTTAGGGTTTTTTTCCTGTTTAGAGATAGAGCCAGTGAGCCAGAATTTGGACAAAGTTTTAACAGTTATAGAACTTTTATAGTATGAGAAAAATAATTGCATTTTCTCAATCTTGTTTTATAAGCAAAATAAGAGATGGACCAATTTTTTCCTGTGGTACATGACTGGCCTCACTCCTTCAAGTTTTTCCATGTGTTGTGATTATAATATAATATAATATAATATAATATAATATAATATAATATAATATAATATAATATAATATACTATAATATAATATAATATAATATAATATAATATAATATAATATAATATAATATAATACAATATAATATAATGCTGTTTTGTATGGTAATGTTTCTGCTTAAAAATTTGGAAGGCTCATAGAAAGCAAAATCACTCTTCTGTGGTTAAAATACTTTGACCCCAATTCTCAAGAACAGTATCATGCACATTACAGCTACTCCAGTGCTGAAGGTTTTCAGATGACCAGAAGGACTCTCATAAAGCCTTCTTGAACCAACTTATTTAGTCACTGCAGCCTTTTACGTTAATCTGAGTCTTCCTTAAGTATGTACAATTCTCTGCTTTAAACTTTAAATAGAAGGTTTTGGCAATGGTGGCATACTTTCCAGAGCTAGAGTGGTTAATACATAAGTGTGTGGCAGTTCATGCATTTCACCATTCAGAACCAAACTGAGCTCATCCAGTAGTGTGATAAATTCCAATATCCTACATTGATTGGGAAATGAAAACAAAAAGTGATTTACATGCAGGTACTTGGTTACATTGATGTTGAATGACAATTTTCCCTTACCCTGAATTTTATTAAAATTCTTCAGAGAAGGAGGACCATACAGCAAAAGAAATAATCTCAAACTAATTCTTGAACACAAAATTTTACAAAGCTACTATTTTTACATGAGCAAAGTTTTTTCCAAGCCGTTATTGAAAACATACAGGTGTAAGGTGGCCCAAGCAACACAGGCCTATACATCATGTATTTAAATTTTATCTTGGTTTACCATATTTCTTGGATTAGACATAAGAAAATGCTGTGCAACGTGGGCTGGCAACAGGTTGAAAAGAATTCTTTTATTATCCAGCTTGACTCTCTCCATATCATCTCTCTCTTCTTCTGCCTGTTAGAACAGAGGAAAAGAAAAACCTTTATAAAAACCAAAAACTTAGCTGAGCCTATAAAATAGCTTATATTAATTCATCCTTTGGAATCAAAATGAACAAAATGTAGTGTAGCAATCTAGACTGAGAACAGTTCTCCTGTACCATGCTTCTACATTAGGCAAAATCCCTTTAAATCCTCAGTAACTCAAGCTGAAGTCTCTCATCTGTTTTCAGGGTTAGATCAGCTAAGTGTATTGGTATCTTCTATAGTTCTCTGTTCTTTTAAATAGAAACCTGATATGTTTACAAAGTAAGCCAGACTAATCCCACTTAAATCACATTGGCCTTGGAAGCCAATTTCTTCCCAGGTAGTTCAATACAGTGACAGCAGTATTTGATCCATCTTTCAGGCAAAAGAAGCCAGTGAAAATCTCCAGTGTTTAAAGTAAACCTATGGACTTTGCAATAAAATTGAAACAAATCTGATAAGACTATAGATTCAACAGAGAAAAAGATTTTAAAACTGAGCATCCTTAAGAATTATGTACAAATTAAAAATAATTATATAAAAATAGTTAGCATTTCTAGATATTGTTTTAATTATGCTGGTGTTTGTCATGAAAATATATATAGTTCCTTCACAAGAGAAATTCCGTTATTGATGTGAATGACAGATGTGTCAACTTAGGAGTTAACGCATCTGAGGTCCCTAATCCAAGATACTGGCATCTTATTACAAGTGCTTGACTCACAGATTTAGTGTGAGTCATATAGTAGGAAGCAATTTTAAAAATCAGACCCTTATTTGAAAAATATTGAATATCTAGGAATCTCATTTGGGACTCCTAGGTTTGCAAATTCCAGCCTAGTCTTTCGTAGATTCATGTGCAAAATTACTTTGCTGGAATTTGCTCCTTGTTCTTAGAGAGACTTTTGTCCTTGCACTGATTTCAATTAGAAAACACTTGATCAGTATCATATTCATCTCACAGAAATCACAGCTTATTATTTGCTCCTCAAACATACACACAAATAATCTACTGTGATCCCAATGTGATTTTGTTTATCTAATTACAGCCAGTGGAAGACTGGAAAGCCAAATTCTCAGGCATTGTTGAGAAACCCCAGTCACATAAATTATTGATGAACCTGTTCTAATCTTTCTTGGCGTCCCATTTATATCTGAAATTTGGTATCTTGATCTATTACAAAGTCCACATAATTTCTCAGTATCCATTCCTGTCTAAGTAGGAGAAAACCAGTCACCTCTTGCTTTTGTATAGTCTAACAATATTATTTAATGTGATTTTTTTTCCAGGTAGCTAAGATTTGTTTTCCATGACAAAACTTAGGAAACAACATTTTTATTCAGGTTACACAGTCTGTTTGGTCTGCAGTTTATTCTGTATTTTAAAATTTCTTCACAAGTAGAAAGAGTTCTGAGGGAGAATTGATTTCATAAACATAAATTCTTTGGGAATTGTTGCCTTTTAATATAAATTCTCAGCTCCTACTCTAATATGGGTAATTAAGAAGTGAACCTGTTCTAGAGGTGAAATATCAGTAAACTTTAAATAGCAATTAAGTTTTGCAAGAAATATACCTGAAGCTTTTATTCTAACTATCTATTTCCTGTTTGTGAGCTGTTTTCTTGACACTTATTTCGCTGTTTAAATTTCACATGCTCTTTTCTTAAAATATCCTTCCCCTATTTTGGTGGTATAACTCTGACTTACTGTTTTCTATAAACATGTGAAATAGCCTCTGGCATTTAGTTTGACTGTTGGAATTAAAATGTTTTAACAGGAAAAATAAAAAGATTCTTCAGCTGAAAATCCAAACCAAGCTTGCAACTCCATTTTACATCACACTGGAACGAGGAAAATTTTATTCTGACAACAGCAAATAGATTTGGGAACTGAATTGGTGGTCTTAATAAAATATCCATTCTGGTCTTCCTTATCCATTCCTCTATTTTTTGAACAAGAAATTTCGTTGTTGCTTTCTTCCTAGGAATGTTAAGGTTCACAGTTAACCTACCAATACAATATGGGGCAGAATATCTTCCTAAAGAACAATACTCTTTTGAGTCAAGATGTGGAGACTTCTGGACTAATCAAAGGAATCAGGTAGGTAAGAGGAGTAATCAGTTTGATGCATTGTATGGGTGGTGATGTTGCTCAATCACTGCCAACTGTTGTACATTTCTGATGTGGAAATGTGTGATCAAATTCATCTGCCTTGCCCAATTGTGGACCAAACTGTTCATTTTGGAAGAAATTATTGAAAAGATTCTCCAATACATCCATCATTATGTATGAACCACAACAAAAGTTTCAGAGCAAAGAACACTAATGACTAAGAAGAAGAGAACTGAGCTCTTGAGTGAAGAGCTAATGGCTCAAACCAAGCTATCAGAGAAATGTCTGAGGTGGTGGCAAAATCATCTGAGAGCAGGGAAAGGCATTAATGATGTCACCATTGCTAATGATAGAATGCTACATTTTCAACACACCTAACAAGTGTCTCTTCCCTTTTTGGATGCAAAACTGTTAACTACAATTTTGGATCTGAGATGGTTCAGTTGCCAAAAATGAGATTGTGGGGAAAAGACTTGAGCTAAAATTAAAGATAACAGTATAGAAAATATAGGGGGAAGTATGGTTGCTACTCCCTAGACGGAACACAGACAGCACACCCAAATTTCCACACACAGTACAATCTAGGGGGAATTAAATGGAGAGTGGAGTGGAGTGGAGTGGAGTGGAGTGGAGTGGAGTGGAGTGGAGTGGAGTGGAGTGGAGTGGAGTGGAGTGGAGTGGAGTGGAGTGGAGTGGGGTTGAGACACTGCAACAAGGCTCTTTTGAAACCCTTGGAGAAGAGGGTACTTGATGGTACTTTTTAGTTGATAAGCCACGCAGCAGCTTAGGAAGCCTTCCTAGCCTAGGAAGCCTAGGGAGATAAAGGAAGATGTCCTGCTATTGAATCAACAGCTATGGCAAAATGATCCTCCTTGGATTGACACATATCCCCATCCCAAGGTTATCTCAGATGCTGCACTGCTGTTACCTGCCTCCAAGGAATGACCACCCCTCACTGAGTAATACGTATGACTAATGTCACTCGGGCTTTGCATAAATGTAAAGAAGAATTAAGAAAGGAGAGAAGACTCCATTGTAACTGCTGGGATTAGCTGGTAGGCTGAACCTCTCTTCTCCCCTATATGGACACCTATGGGGTAAGAAGTGTACTTTATGCATGCTGAATGATTATCTCTAGTGAGCTCTCACTGGGGATTAGAGCTTGTCTGTACATTACTTTGAATACATTTTTGCAGTCAGATACTATCACCAGCAATCCTAAAACCTTAAGTTCTCACTACTGTTTTTTATTAATAAAGAGTATTATCTGCAAACTGTTAATGTGGATTCTTCAAGGGTGCTACCAGTCAATGGCAGTGGGTTAAGGTGTGGAGACCCATAAGGAGGTCTCTCTTTTGGCATGTGACCCAGAACTGCACTCTAATCTAGCAGGCTACTCCGTGAAGGGTCCCCATAGCCAGAGGTGCTGGCAGACTGCTTAACCAACAGGATTTCAGCTTTCCTGAGTCATGGTCAGACTAATCAAACACTAAGGGTTTGAGAAAATCTTTGTTTTCACATGCAACACCCCTAACATCAGGGAAAGTCCTTGAATAATATCATGGTGATTCTGTGATTCATGGTGGGTAATGACAGGAAACCCAAAATAGGGGAGAAATATGCAAACAGCAGGACAAGGAGAGTGCTCTGACTTTTTTGTTCCCTGAACTATTTGAGGCCAAGCACCTCCTAGCTAAAAGAGAGAGAGGAGTGCACTCTCTCCATGTGTTATGGGAGAAATTGGTGCTGATAATGCCCAGGTGGGGAAGTGCAGTGCCCTGAAAACTAAGCTGTGTTAGTGCTGTCTGATCTAGCTCCAGAACTAGAAGCAAAATATTCATGGAATTAGCATAGCATTCCGTCTGAATTACTTTCTCATGCTGAAAAGCAAAGGCATATTATCTTAGACCACACACTGGGTCAATACTGCTGTATTGTTCCTGGTACCCAAGATGGAGTCTCTGCATGGACTGCACTTTAACCATCCACACACCATGCCTAACATCCTGCTTTATTATTGAAGTAATCTGCTGGAATATGAACTGAATTGTACCTTCTCTTCTACTACTGCACAGAGCTTGAGTATCTATCCTCTTCCCTTGCACTGCCTAAGACAGCTCTCATTTATTCAATTCCTTGGAAGCTGCCTGGGGAAAAGGGAAATGTCTCCTTGCATCTCCCACAAGGGAAGATAAAGGAGGGAAGGTGACGTAAAAAAAGACTTGGTCATGTCCAACAGTGAGGACTCTAAAACTATCCCATCACAGAGATAATACAGGAGGGAAGTAAGCCAATTACTGGTAATTTCTGGACTTTTATCCAGTTTCCTGCTTTCTGCCTTTCAGGGAAATGCAATGAAAACTGTCCTTCCTCCTTGTGACTCATGAACTTCTAATGCCTACTCTTGAGCAGCTGAGATCAGAGGATGCATAGGCATCATTCTTTCTCAGGAAAAACAGACACTGGGAAGGGAGAAGGAGTACTTGGGGCTGAAAGATTAAAATAGCACAGATCACAGGTATTTACATTTCTTGGTGGGAATATTATCCAAATAGCTAAATGGCATTTAAACCTTCATCTATTCGACCCTATTCCCACTGGTTAATTAAGGAAAGCTGCCAGCATATTTATGCAATAGCTACTAGCTCAAAAAACAAGACAGATTATTGCAAAAATAAACAAGAAAGAAATTGCATTGGCATGACCAATATAATTTTTCACATTCTGCTGTTTGCTTATACCTCTTTGGTATTTGGGGCAGCTAGGTCATTTTGTGGAACACAACTGTATTTGCAGAGCTGCAGTATTTAAAAGCAGGCTTTATTTTTGCACTGGACATGGTGACAAAATTTAAAATGTTTTTATTACTATGACTTTTTATATCAATTCAACTAACATCTACTGCATTTTACATAGTTACACATGATTCTACAGTTTTTACAATGCTGGTAAGTGGTTACCCATCCTCTGTCTGGGAAGTGGTCTGAACAGTTTTATCACCTGACAGTTTAATAGGTCCAAAATGCTGTAGAATAGTCACTGACTAAACAGATACCATATGAGAATACAGTTTCAAGATTCAGTTAAAAAGAAGCTGGGCACCAATGCCATGGGAATCTCATTTTTTGCACCTGAAGATGGCACTACATCCACAGGGAACAAACACATCACACTGCTTTTGTAGTGCCAAGTTTTTGAGTGGAAGTCCTAAGACACCTGGCGAGTCTTGCCTGTAGGTTGTAAAATTCTTATTTCTTATGAGTGTAATGGGCTAGAAAAGACAGCAGAATGATTTCTAGTATTCCCTAAAGAATGCACCAAATGAAATAATATAATTGTATTATTCTTGTTTTCCTCCCATGACAAATCCTGGGAGAATGAGCAACTACATTTTTTGGTAGTTTTAGGATCTTCCTGAATTTGTTACTTGTATTTATTTGTCCATTCTTTTTTCCCCCTCCCTGTTCTGTTAAATAATTTGCATAATCAAAAGTGATTATCAGTCACAAATAAGTAAAATCTCCTATATTTGCTATTCATAGTTATTGTCATATAAGGAACACAGAGTTACACAATAATGTTATGCAGAAAATGAAATTCTCCTCCCACTGCCTATTAAAAATATCAAGGAAAAAAACAACAGATATTTTCTGAAAATATTGTGATATTTAGAAAAGTTAAATCTGGCACAGAAAAAAAATCCACAGCAAATCAACAAGAGCCTGTAACACTACTGACTTGTGAACAGAAAGTACAAATATAAATATTTTAACAACATATCATCCATAAAAAAGTATTTTTCCACGCAATGTACATGAATTCTACTGTATTATCACTGTTCTGATAATGCAGCCTAGATCAATGGAAGTTGGATTAACTTGTCTTGAAACTCTGTAATTTTTCTTAATCAGTTTTTCTTGTTTGAAACTGCTCTTCTTCAAAGTACTTTCCTTTCCCCCAATGGGGTGAAAAAAATGTGTCAAATTATGTTTTCCTTGACTTTAGCACAGACCACCGAAGATGTGTCTATTTATTCCTGTGATTAGTTTCACGATGCTTTCATGGTTTAAAGTATAATTTAGTAGTACTGGACTGTCATTCATGATGAAATAAAAGAAGTTACCTATGAAATCCTTTTTATTACAGCTTATGCCACAAATGCTTTTATTCTAAGAACATTTTTTACAGGATTAGCCCAATAATGAATGCTACTACAAGTAGAAAACAAAGTGCTTGAAGCTTCCAGAATAGCCCTTGGACCTGAAATTCTCCCAGATGTAAGCCAGCAATTGAAAAGCTTCCTAAAATGACAGGAATATCTTCACACAGCAGGGACTGGCTACTGGGAGATGTGAATCTCCATTTAGCATTTGGTTCACGCAATTCAGTGTTTGCACAAAGAATCAGCACACTTTGCAAAACAGAAAATCTCCATAGATCCTATGCACTAAGTCAGTGGTCTTTCTAAAACTTCTGTTACCAGAAATATAACCAAGTTAAGCCAACATGGTTTAATGGTAAGTAGTACTATGGCTGTAGAGAAACATTACCAAGACTTCTTTTAGCCGTACAGAGGGCTTCTGCAGTCCAGCAGCTACAGAAAACTGGCTCTTATTTGTCATCTCCTAAAGGCTGCTGAACAATTAGTAGCCTGGAGTTTGCTAACTACTCAAAGGTAGCTTTAACATACAGGTATTTCCAATAAACAGTGCTCCCTGAACCTAGCAAGTTCAAAGACCATGTTTTGGGGTTTTTTTTCCCTTATTCATTTGAATGGGTACGCAAAACAACCACTTCTGTAACATCCATCATGGATAGTACTCCTGGTTGTTATAATTAGTCCTTGGACTCAATATATTTTCCAATCAATACACAGAGTGGAAAGAAGAACAGCATTTCTTTTAATGTGTTATCCACTATTACTTACTGTACAGGGAATAGATCTTCCACTTGGAATTGAGAAGATGAAAGGTATATGCCCAGATAATCTAAGAGGCCAAGAATATAATCATTGAAATCATAACCATTTGAAATCAGCACACTGATTTCAAAAAATGCTAGTTATGTTGATCTCTGAATTCTGAATTTTCTACCTAAACTGATTTTTTCCTTTCTCATTATTATCACGCAAACCTCACACCCAAGGTGGCACCACATACGTCTCTGATTTACAGATGAAAAGATCTGAAAATGGCATTTGGTTTTCTCAGATGAAAAGCACTTTTTGAAATGGTACTGGCAAATGCCGGTGGAAAATACTGAAATTTCACGACTTATCTCCTCTTACTGTCCCTTGGAGAAAGAGCACAATGGTTTTAACAATAGTGATGATGACTAGGTATTTTTATATAACTTGTCTCTAAGAAAACAGAAGTCTCTTTTTCTTCCTTTACCACTGTCCACTTCCAGGTCTGGTCTTTCACTAGAAAAGCATGCCATACTCCTGTACTCCAATTTTTTAAACTGATTAATTGCTAATTAAAAGCGAACCTAAAACTAAGAATCCTTAAGCAGTACTTCCATTAGGGATGCACAATTTGCCATGCAAGTTGCAGTTGCTGGAATGACAAGAAGTATTTAAGAGGCTGGAACTCCCTCTTGTTCCACTGAAAGGTCACAGGATAGCAAAACTGGAACATTACTGTACTGCTACTCTATTTCAGGGCTAGGAAAAACATACAGAAGGTTTGGTATTAATGGAGCCGATGGCACTCTCATACTTCCACCGTGTGCCAACCCATATAAAATCAGAGACTATCCAACAAGGCAGGTGCTGCACTGAATTTCAAAATCAGGCAATCTTTTTTTCCATCTGCAAATTGTATTTGGCACCACAGCAAAGAGAAACTAGTATCAGTTTATCCAAAACAACCTTCCGAGGCTGACATTCACAGCAGTTATCAATACTGCAGGTCATAGGACAAAAATTAAATTGAATGATCACACTCAGTTGAACTGCACAACCTTAATAGAAATTATAGAACAAGATAATCTAAAAGCATAAAAGAAGGGAACAAAGTCTTGGACATCAAGTCAAACAGGAAATCCCCACAAAGCTTAACTGCTAGATAGAAAAACTTTTCAAGCAGAAGACAATAGAACTAAGTCATAACCGATTTTTCCATTTTATGTAACACAGTGGAACCAGGGATATGTTCCAGTCAACCAGTAACCCATGAGTGCCAGTCTTTTTGTCATGTGTAAAAGCAAGAACTATAATGATTTAAATGGTCCTCTTGACAAAACAATTAACAGGGTACAGGTGTGTAAGTTTGGATACCTTCCAAATTCCACCAAATAAACTTACATGTTCAACTTTCTTCTTCCCTTGGGGGTCAGTGTAAAACACTTTGGAGGTGGGAATTAGACTACTGAGAGGCATGACAGAAGGTAGACATATCCTGATGCCCATGTTATGGCTAATATAATTTCTAAAGGTTTTTCCTGTGTCTGTGATAGTTAGGAAATACATTTCCAAAAATGGTCCCTGCACTTGGTATCTAAATAAATTTCTGATCTTCCTCTGGGAAAGAGTTCCATAGTCTCTTTGCATAATATAGGTTTAAATATTTCCTTTTATCAGTTTTACCTGCTTCTTTTCAGTTTACATGAATATTGATTTATTTCCACTCCTTTTTGTAATATAAGATAAAAACGCCCATGGATTTAATTTTTTATCTCAAACTTATACTGTTAACAGCTTATTCCTAATGCATCTTTGATATAAATATATCATTTGATTAACGATATACTGGAGCAAGTGCAAAGAAACAAAAAAAATCACTGCTCCAGGAAAAATGAATTGTATAGATCTGTGGAAAGAAAGCTCTAAAATAATCTTTTGCTGTGAAGTCCATGAGACATGAAAAAGTTTGAGTGTCTGAGTCCAAGTAATTTGCCCTGAAAGTATTTGAAAACCAATTTAAAAAGTCAGACATCATTTTGCATGCATGGATACTATGAAGTCCTGTGATTTACCTGCACTGCCCAGAGGTAGTCCAGACGCAGTTTCAAGTCCACCTGTCTTGAATGCAGTGCTAAAGCACAAGAAAATAGCAAAATAGCAAGTATTGGTTCATAGCCACGCATATAAAAGGAGCCGCCCCTTAAAAATAAGAAGAAAATAAGCGTGTTATTCCAGGTCTTATACCTAACATTGAACATTTAATATCAGATCCTTAGTTTAGAACACATGGGTACCTCCTAATCACTAGCTTTTTCTGAAGAGGCTCATCTGGGCAGGGAGATGGGTGATAGTACATCTGATCGCTGCATCACACCAACATGCAGTTCCTGAGGATTTTTGGATGTTATGCATTATTGTAATGTGTGTGCATGTTTTTAATTAGAAAATACAAAAACATTGAAAAGCTCAAAAGCTTTATTGAAATTGTGATTGATTGAGGGCTGCTGAAATATGGCAGTTAAGTTTTTAACTGTGTTTTCCTATTCCATTCGATAGCTAGACTGCAGAGTGTTCAGCTGGGGTACATTAACATAAAACTACAGAACAATGGGGCAACAGTTGCCAAAAACTGCTTTCTTGTTGATGGATGTTACTAGATCCTACAGTTGCTGGGGACAGGATGACTGATGTATTTCTCTTGCTTTACTTCCAGGCAGCACTGAACACTAGAGGACAATTCAGAAACAAGCAGTCATTGTGTGACTATCTGTAGAAAATTACCCATTGCTTAATTTTGCAAGATACCTACCCAACTGCTTTTCTGTAGCCACTGAGTTCCAGAATAACTATGTACAAAATTGTAACAAAAAGCAGGAGAATAATTTTTGGCAAGGAAGATACACGTAGAAATATTGCCAAGGTGAGAGTCCCCACTACACAGGAAAGGAAAGCATAGTGGGCTGTGTCACATGGAAGTTCATTCATTGTTTTATTTGTTCCACCAGGAGAAATTATAACTATTGAGCTGCTGGAATTGGTATTCCAAACCCAAGGCATGCAGCCAACCTAGAAAAGACAGGAGAGGTGAGAAGAGAAGAATGTTAAATATGAAATAAACAGAAATGTAGTTGCTATGGAGGCTGACTGTAGTTCATCGCTAATTGGAAAAAATGTGGCTGTGGAGTTCCCACTAAGCTCAATGCTGTATCAAAATCTCCTTTTCCAGCAATGCTCCACTGAGTTTAAGGGGAAAGACACAATTTGTTAATTAGATGCCAATAAGGGCAACCAATTGAAGTGTGGGCTTAGTCGAATAGTTCCCTCTCAGTGCTCAAACCTAAGAGAGTCTCAAGCCAGGATATTCCTGCAAAATTAAGGAATTTCAGTTAACATTTTATTTGGCCATGCAGGTGAAAAAGGTTCTTTTACAGAGCACAGAAATAAATTATTGTTTTACTGACTATGTAAATCACATAAACTTTAATTACATAAATATAAAATAAAACATTTTAATTGAGTGAAAAACTAAACATAACATCTTTTTCCATCTCACAGCTACTTCTGCTGTCACATATGTTTCACACACAAGGACTCATCTTTAATTACCCCTTTCATTTCAGTTATCCAAGGAGTTCCATTTCCTTCTTACATTGGGAAATAAAATTTTTTCATATATCTCTTATGGGAAATTTGGGGAAATCTAACCTGCTTTTCCTAAAGACAATGTCATGTACATATCTCAGAGCTGTTACCCAAGGAAGAGAGGAATTTCTGGCAAATAGTGCAAGTCCCTAGAGCTCCAGTTTTAACTGCAGTCCAACCTTCACCCCTTACAAAGGAAAAGGATAAGAGTTAGTATAAGTAGGGGAGAGTGGGATGGTAGTGTGAAATTGATTTAACAGGCACCATCACATAAGCCCTGCCCTGTACTGAAGCATCTCTTTTGAAGTGCATTATAAGACCTTTTTATTTCATCCCGACCACTGACAATGAAATTTTATAGCACGCTGTAAAGTAACTGACATCCTGAAGGGTGATTAAACCATGTATTTCAGAAGGAGTTGTAGTAACTTAGAAAGATGAGACACAATAAATAAAAATATGTGAGTTAAACTCACACAACACCTAGCTCTTTTGACAGATGAGAATGCTAGAGGCATTACTTTTCAGTAACTAATAATTTCTACTGATTAAACATTTCTACTTAGGTTACAAGTTATTTTTGTTCAGGAATGGATTAAGTTATGTTCTAAGTTGTAACTGAATGATCACTCCCTTGTTGGAGGTCAGAGCTTCTGAATTCTAATTTGTCTTCCACTGTTGCTCAGCGTTGCCTCAGGGCTTATGATGTCTGTTTCTCATTCACACTATCCTTAGGTGGCCACAATGGGGCTTGTTTCATTTGGTCAAAGTAAGGGTCACATCTGGGAAGGCTGAGTCACAAAGATTTTAGCTGTCATAACCTTCATCTCCATTCCCAAGTCAGATACACAGAATTTACTGAAAAGCTAGCCTGGAATCACTGCAAAGCTCTATGCATTTTGCACTTGTGTCCACATTAGGAACCATATCTACATCTGTGTGCTATTAGGGCTGTGTGTTACCCACACAGACGACGTTCAGGAATTCCCAGAAATGTCTCAACATCAGCAATTCTTGGTTCCGCTCAGGACATTGGAATCCACAGAAAAGGGAACCTCTGCAAAGTCAGTTCATGGGGCTAGTTATGTTCTCAGGGCAGGTCCAGGTACGAGTGAATACACAAAATACAAATTATGGCATCTCAGCACAGAGAATTGCTTCTTAATGGTAAGAACACATTGTCAAATTCCTGCACATTGTCAAATTCCTGCAGAGAAGCATGATTTGAAAAATCTGCCTTCTCAGCATTTCCAGTTGTGTTTCATGCGCTATTTTTATGTGGATTCTTTCCTTTGAGTAGCCTAACATGTTTAATTCATTAGCATTAGCAGCCAAAATGCTAAAGATGAGCACTAGGAATTTGTCAAGGCAACTGACTGACAAATACTTAGGTGGAAGTTTGAATACCATTTCGATTGAAGTTGACCATTTTGAACTCTCTGCTAATCTACAGTAAGGGAATATCAATTTTCAGAAGTATTGAGCACATTCACTTCATATAACAGAAGCTTTTTAGACATTAGATGTGAATGGATCAGATCAGTAGCAGTGTAAGCACCTCTTCTCATTACACAAAACCGTCAATATTTTAAGATCTCTCTATCTTTTCTGATCTGCCTGGACTAAAAATATCCCCATTATTAAACAGAGGTATCTTCTGTAATTTGTCACATAGAAATAGTAATCTTGTTTTGACACCATGCCTTGTCTGTCACAAAATATTATTCATTGAACTAGTAAGCAAGATGAATATTTAAAAATGGCTTTCCCATAAAGTCCATGACACCAGCACTCTACATGATGCTAAGATTTGAAATACAAATTTATATTGGTTTTGAATAGGTATTATCTGTGCAATTTGCTAATGGCTTTGTCATTCCTAATTTAATGCACTATCTCAGGCCAATGAAAGTTCCAACTGCAGCAAAGGGATTTAATTTTAAAAAAGCATGCTCTGCAAGTATGATAAATAAAACAAGTAGGAATTAATCAGCTGAGAATATGGTATGTGTTTAAGGGATCTGCACAAGCATGTTCTTTAAATACAATGCTAATTTAAGTGAAACTTGATTGAAATACTTACCACACACCCTTGAGCCACAGAGTATATTAAGATCACAATAAAAATACACAAAATGGTACGAATTTGTATTGTCAGGCACCCTGGAAAACACTAAAAAAGAAAAAAAAAGTATTTATATATAAAATATTTAAAGTATTTTTAAAGTGGGGTTGTTATTTTTTAGTAGTCTATAAAGAGAAGTGAATAAGGGATACAGAAATTCACCTGTACAGCAAATTATGAAATTGCAGTTATCATTGTGGAGTAACTGTTATTCACTTGTTAGTGTGTAGGTGTATTTTAATGGCAATTGCAGTTTTGGGGATAATAAATGTGAAATTACTATTGCTATATATTAATTCTCACTATAATTAAAACTCATAGAAATTTTTAGTTGTATGTCTATTCATGATGCAAATAATATTCTAGGATGGCATTTGATTTTGCTCTAATGGGGAAAATACCCAAAGCAACTTTTGAGTTGCAAATTTTCAGCTTCTTTGCCTTGCAAATTGTGATCCAAGAGAACATACTGTGATAGCATAGAATTCTGAAGTGGTATGTGTGTCTTCTGCTATAATAGGCAGGTTAAATGGCAGGGTAGTTTTAATTATTGTGACTCATAAAAACATTGAATTTTTCAGAAACAGCAGTAGACAACAAAAATATCTGGAGAAATGGAGTCTTGAGTGTTTTGTTTATCTCCACTTTTACCCTGATTCCATTTGTCACACTATTAAGGGTTAAGTTCTTGCTGTTATGAAGCCTGTGGCAGAATGTGAGGGAGGAAGGGTAAGTCTGTCAAGCCATGCACTTAGGCCTGTTCCAGTCATTCTGATCAACTCTGCTTCCAGGTAAAGCTGCTTTCCTTCCCTTCCCCTTGCACTAAGAATATTTGGGGCATCTATTATCTACTAGATGTATCTTTCAGACCACAGGACTGCTTCTAGTGACTTCAAGGGTCAAGAATACAATCCAAAAAACAGTCAGATTTAAAGTGGGGACTATCCTGTGTCCTTTAAAAGGAGGAAACTCAGACTTATCAATGCTGAATTTCACTTATGGTTAAATGGAGCAAGCAAACACCGTTTTGGATGAAAGTCAACAATTTGAAGAAAAGCTGTTAATTTCATGGGTATCACCAGCCTCAAAAACATAACTTCCAGCAGGCAGCCAAGTAGTCAGAGAAAGACTACTGTAGCCTTCAGAATACAGCAATTACAGGAAAAAAAATAAAAATAAAAAGTAAGCATGAATCTACAAATATATTCTGGCTTCAATATAGGTTAAGTCCATGTAAAGGTAGGTGTGGGGCAATCAATATAATATCAGTTGTAGATTTGTATTATAGATCTGAGTTAATTTTCTACACCAGTGTAAGTACTAGCATCAATAAAATAGATCGGGATACCTGATGTATATCACCTTTAATAAAAAGAGCATATTGAAGAAAAAACAGCTCAGATTATAGGAATCTGAGATTGAAAAGTTGTGTCTCAAGGGAGATAGAGCAATGTCCAAAATTTCACGATGAAAAAAAGACTAATTCTGCATTCGTTCATCACTATCATACAGTTCTGGTTGGAAGGGACCTCAGGGGGCTCATAAGTACTCTCTGCCTTGACGCCAGAGTCTCAGGACCATTTTTGTAGAGTTGATTACTGCTCCTGTGTCATTGCACAGCATTATGTCTTCTCAGAACCTGGACTTTGCATTATACATTCTATACTTATAAGATTCTTGTTTGCCCATTCTGTCAACCTATCTAGGACCCTCTCAATAATCATCCTGCCAACTGTTCTCACAAAATTGTAGTCACTTGAAGACTTGACATGAGTATTTGCCATGTCCTTCTCCAGGCTGTTGACAAAAATGTCTGACAGGATAGGATCCAGGAAAAACTCCTGTAGTATCCCACTTATTACTGGTTTCAAGGTAAAGTATAAGCATAAAGTGCTATGCTCTGAATGTGGTTACCCCCACAGTATTTTACCCATCAAACCTGTTCACTTAACTAGACCAGAATCCTATATACAAGTGAGGTGGAACATATGTGGTTTTATCTATGTAAATAAAATACAAAATAATTTTGTTTGAAGAAAAAATATATATTCCATTAATTAAGTTTGCTACCAAATAAGCTGTCTACTGCTTATTAGAGAGATAATACCCATGGTTTGAAGATAACGTTGGATGGTTAATAGGGATAAAACAAAATATGGATTCAAAGATCACATGTCCTGACACATTGCACAGACAATTTTTTTGGTCTGTGTAGCACATACGTGTTTTAATTGTTGTCATGCTAGACTATTGGGCTAAAATGGAAAACAAATCTTTAAAAGATAAGGTATGAGACATGTCCAAATTAAAATTCTGACACTATTAAGATTTATACTTCTGACTTTAAGTCATTCTAAAATTGTATCAGCACTTTTATGATAGCATAGAATTTTTGGCTTAATTTTCTTTGTTTTCTTTAGTTTATGAAATTTTTATTAACTAAATAAGTAGTGTCAAATTACCAAAATTCTAGGTAACAGGTACAGTAAAATATTATTATAGTAGTTCTGTGAGTGAGGTATTTAATGCCAAAGCACGGAGAAGCTGAGTCACTTGTGCAGTATAAAAGAGCAAGTAAGTGCCATAAGACTGATTAAAATAGGGGAATGATTGTTTTACCATTGTATATCCATTATCCGCATCATATTAATTTTAATTATTATAAGACTTTTTTTTTGCCACAAAGTTTTAAATTGTGATATTCTAAGGTTTTATATTTCTTTATTTTTCTAAGGCTGGATTTAATCCTGTTTAGTATTGAATCTCTGGAAGAACCTCGGATAAATACAAATTAACTTGACTGACAAAACAGATGGAATACTTCTTATGTTTGCACTAGCCCCAGGTAAATGGTATAAAGAGAAGTAACTTGCTGCAAATTTAGTCTGCATTTTTATGATCTATACAGAGAAGAACAGATGATAAACTACTCTGCCCTAATAAAAGAAAGAGATCATCAAAGTTATTCCCAGATAATTTTGTAAGTTCATAAATAAGGGTCTTTTCAGCACCTGATACTGTGCTAATATACTATTTATGTTCCCATGAAAACACATGCTTTTCTTCTGCCAAAGGGCACTTTTTAAAACTAAAATTAGTGTGTCCCAATCAGAAAAGCTCATTAAATGAGTAGGTGTTTTTTCCTGATATTTTTCTGAGAAGACTAAATTTATATTAATCCAATAGAGATTTCTTTCATGAGAAAATTAGTCTGTAGATGCTTTATTCTGATCTGGCAGACCTATTTCTCCCTTAAAACAACAAATGTCCTTCTGCATCATTACTGTTGTGAAAATATAATGCAGGAAAATTAATCATTACTGAAGGTTTTGAAAAGGCCAAGGATTGTGTGTGCAAAACAACGTGCTTTACCATCAAAACAGCTGCTGTTTTGGCAGGAAAAATTTTGAAAACAGAGGGGATGTTAGCAGGACTTTACACCCAGACCAGCTGGAATCAAAGGGAGAACTGTTATGCTCTGTAGTCAGAAAAGAGTAAAAGTCAGGTTAAAGCAGTTTATTTAAATACAATATTTAGTGGTAAGTGTTCAGGGAAGATTTAGCAAAAAACAAAGTGTAGAATTATTGGCACTGAATGCTACACTGCTGTAACGATTACTGATGTAAAAAGCCTACTTTCAAATGATTGATCTTTGGTTTTGAAGTGTCTAATACATTACTTACTAAGGAACTCTAAACACATAAATTTCAGACTCTGTTAATCTGTGAAGCATACACTGATGGCTTCATATTCCGAAGGACAAACACATCATGGACACCAAAGGGAAGAATAGCCACAAAATCTTAAATCACTTACTTGTACTCGAGTGACATGTAGGTACATAATACAAGCCACTAGGAAGCATATGCAGAACACCAGGAGAACAAGAACTACGGTACTCCTAGAAGCAAAACACAACAGAAGTAATGCAATGCAACTCAGTAACTCATGAGAACAAACTACGGTTAGGGGTCCTTCTAAAACAGTATTTTATAAAGGGTGGAGGATGTCCTCCTCAACCTTGCTGTTATACTAACCATCACAGTGCAAATTAAGCAGTGATGTCCACTGCTCTCAAGACTATGAAATTAGTAAATGCTCTTGCAAATGGTCCTTGCTCTGATGTCAGAAAGGAGATCAAAGAACCTCAAAAATTCAAAGGTATGGTAGTCAGGAGAGACACGCTCTAATTGTAGGCTAGTGCAGAATATTCAGCATAATGAGTCTTGTAAGGAGAGTGTGTAACTCAATTACTTGGCCTTGGCAGTGGCGTTAACAGTTACCAGATGCTTTTTCTGTCTCATTCCTCTTTCTCAAAGATTCAGAAATCAATGGTCATTCAATTTAGGCAGAGCAAGTCAAATAAAATCAGAGAAAACTGCCTTCCAATGAAACAGAAAAACTCCCTCATTTTGAGTCTTCCTCAATGGTTAGACAAATCTTAAGTTTCACAAAGATTATGCAATAATTCTTAAATTCCTACTCTTCCTTCTTCTGATGTATCAAAATAGGCTTGTTCTTAAAGAGAAGAGGGGTGCAACCCAAGAACTTTCTCCAGAAAAGTTCTTTTGGAAAAGTGCCTTATGGATGTGAGCAAGCTGACAAAAATTAGTCCACCAGTGTGGGTGCATTTGATTTCTGCTCAGGAACAGCCTGGCCCCATGCCAGTGCTGTATGACAGCAGCATAACATGATCTTCACACCTTCTTTTCTAACTTGTGAGAACAAACCGGTCAGTCCAGAAGCCATGTGAGCAATGGAGTCAGGCATTTATGTATCCGTGCCCTAGACAATTACTGGAAAAGATTGTTTTCTAACAGCAAAAATGTGCAATTCTCCTGTAGAGTTTCTAACTATTTGACTTTGATTTCAAATTAATGTGACAGTTTGTACTGAAACAAGAACTGGGAGAATTCCGTGGTGTAGTATGTGTACCCAGAATGGGAAGGTGACTCTGGGTGCTGTTAGTGTGGACTCTGAATACAAGTATTAATCAAGGCAGGATCTCATGCCTTTAGAGAATTCACTCGTATTCAGAATGGTAGCATGCTAGAAAGGAATGCAGGGAATATGTCTGCAAAATCTTGTAACGCAGCAATAGCTGACAACTGACAGTAGTGCTGAGTGGGACACTGACAGACATTTGGGTTGGCATCTAAAATGGGCTACATTGCTTTTTTAAAAGTAAACACCGAATCTGACATCAGCAGGGTTCATAGTCAGGGCATTTAGCGGCTACACTGTATATGTGCCTCCCTAATTGGACAGCTTAGGTTGACAGGAACATAGCCTTACTCTGACCACTTCCATCTGGGAATATAAAATGCGTCTCTAGCTGAGTAGCTGTTTTGCTCAAAAGATTATAAGAATTGTAAAAATAGCAAGCCTATTGATTTCTGTATATCTATGCAGTAATTGAATTTCCTATGACATTTTCTTGTCTAGATGATCAACCTCCTCCTTGAAATATATATATATATATATATATATAAAACTTCTCCCATTAGGGTAACATATTACAAGCCTTGTATTGGCTTTTGCATTCTCTTGCCATACGTATAACTACTCTGGCAATCTAAATAGCAGCTTAAAGCTCCAAACTCTGGAAAGAGAGGAAATTTTCCTATACTTCCGAAAGTTTTAATTGAGCTCATGTTTGCATCTGTGTCACAACAAAGGAAGAGCCCAAGAAGAATTTGGCTATATGAAGCCACCACTCAGACACTGGAAGAAAGAACTTAGGAGCACTCAGTGGGTGGCTTTTCCAACTAACCCAGTCCATCTTCATTACTTTCTGTGATGATATTCTTCTGGAGCTTGTATGTCTGTCAGATCACTACTTAAACTGAATCTGTGCCCATCTGTTTTTAAGTGACAGTAGTTTTTCGAAAGGCTATTATATGATTCTTGGAAATTCATTCTAGTTTCAACTACACTAATACACATTGTTTCTCCTTGTTCAAAACTGCTATGTACTGCAGCTGTGGTTGACTGAAGAAGAAGGTGAAAGACTTCTTAATCATGCTCCAATTAGTCAGCAGAGTCATTAGTCTGGAAATTGTGGAAATGATGACTAAGCTCCTTTGAATTCTTTAGATGAAAGGTACTATATTACAAATTATTGTTTCTATTTTATTAACTTGAATAAACTCTTTTTCAATCTTTCAATTAGAAATAATAAAATATAGAAGTATTATTCTAACTGGGGATTTGTGAATAGAAAAGACCATAATGTAAATGGAATTTTCAAAAGCATTATCCTGTGGCCAGGTCTATTCCCACTGTAGTAGTGATAAAAGTGAGTAAATTTTTTTCTTAATGCTTTGATATTCTAATCTGAAAAAAGTTCATTATTCATAATTTTTATACCTTGTACACAATTCTATCTACTTCTAGATTTGAAAGTGGTCTAATTATTTTTTTCTTTAGTGAGCACTCACAAAGAACTGACAAAATCTGAGGTAATCACTAACTAATCACTCAACAATAGGCATAGGACACCTCCCAAACACACCACTTGGTTATGTTTACTTAAGTGCAGTCAAGGCTGGACTGCAAGTTATATGTGCATAGCCAAAATACGCACTAGACAGTTTTTGTTGGGATAGTGTTGATACCAAAAACTTCAATGAATGCTATAAATGCAGGCCTCAATGCAGCTGGATGGGTACTTTCAGTACTTTGTTCCCAATAAACTCTGCAGGGTTTTATCTCCGTTGCTATCAATACCTGAAGTACTTAATCCAAAGTAACACAAACACATTTAGAAAAGCTGCTGTAATACTTTTGTTTGTAATGCAGAAATGCTTTAAATAAGTTAAAAAAATCCACTAAATTTTAAATAAACACTGAAATGTATATTTTTCCTCTAAGTGCACACTACTACAAAAGGAAAAAAATATAGTGAAAAATGTCTCCTGTGGACAAATGGAAGAGATAACAATTAGACTGAGGGGTATACTAACAGAGAACCTCCCATGTGAGGTCCCCATTCCTGTTCCAAAGACTTTAATTTTTTGACCTGTGCAGGTTTTCTGAGGATGTTCCACTTTGAGTTATGATGGCAAAAGACAGAAACTTACTGTGGTATTATTAGAAGGTAGACAAGGCCAAATAAGGCAGCTAGAATTAGTGAGAGAACTACAGCACTGGTGAAGTACTCATCCTGAAGCTGGTGGTACTGTTAAAGAAAGGAAGAAGTGAAGACAGTAAATATTTCATATATACCCACACACCCACACTTGTCCATTCTCAGTAAGAAAGAACTGTATCCTAAAATAAAACAAGCCCCTACTTAGTTAAAAACATGATGGCCTAATTTGCACTGAAAAAACAGATGAGGGAAGTCTACACAAAATTTTCCTTGACAGACTTCTCTTTCACCTTGTAACTAGTCAAAACTGGTTTAGGCTCAGATATAAGTTTATCTTTTTGAGAAAAAAATTCAGCCACTTTGAACCAGAAGGGAGTGGCCCTCCCTCTGTTTACTCATTGTGATAAAAGGCCATAGACTCCTTGCTGCTGCTTTCAAGAAGTTCTCTCACCTCAGCTGCTCAGGATAGGACTCTATAATGAGTGGACTTGGAGGCAGCTGCAAATGAGACACATGGACTCAGTTTGGAGCAGCTACTCTTCCTGATTCCACTAAGCTACGGTATTAACAAGAGGAAGCTTTCTAGGGGTCAAAACACAAAAGTGTTTTCTCAGAAAGATCCAAAGCTCAATATCATTTACACCAGAAGACTTTTTATTTTGAAACAAAAAAGTTACAGCCTAATAATAAATTACTTTGGAAATTCGAACCCAAAATTTATGCTTAAAACCTTAAAAAATTTGGATCCAATATGGCACACAGCCTTCTAACTTGAAGCAGTAGTGACCTGAAATCTTAGACTATATAGTGACTTTCAGCGGAAAAATAAATGTTGCCGCCAAATTAATTCAAAATCATACTACTTTTGTTTTTTCAAACACATAAAGTAAAGGCTGTAGATACAAATAATTTCTATTCACAAAAAATACTCCTACAAGGTAGGAACAACTGTTAACTGATATGCATGCTTGTACGGTCTGAGTAAATCCCCTGCTTTCAGCACTGCCACACTGGTATAATATTGCAACCTTGTCCAGAGATTCAATGCTTGGAGTTTGGTTTTTATTTTTGGTTTGTTTTTGGTTTTTTTTTAAATATTTTCTAGAACTTATGGATCAATACTTATCAGGCTACCTATGCATCTTCTTGTCAATAACACTTCTCCAAAACAGATGAGTGAGTAGGCAGACACATTGCAATGAGACAGCATTAAACAAGTGAATCAGACAGTTTGAAGAAAGAAAAGAAAGACCAAAACACAGGATATATAACATGGCGTAGGATCCTGACAAGTAGGACAATACCTATTGTGGGAATGGTCCCCTGAACGGGGAATAATGAACATTGACTCCATGACTGCAGAAGGCTGATCAATCGCTTTATTAAGCTATACTATATTACACTATACTCTTAAGAAACTTGTAACCCTTACAGACTGTCCAATACAGCTTTAATTGGTCCATCAATCCAAACACCATCCAGGGTCCAATTAAGAAATCACCCTTTGGTAAACTATCTCCATAACACATTCCACATGTGCACAACAACAGGCGCAGCAAATGGAGATAAGAATTGTTTTTCATTCTTTTCTCTGAACTTTCTCAGAGCTTCTCAGGAAAATCCAGGGAGAGAACTATGTCTCTCTCTGTTCAGAGGGTATGTGATTACCACAAATGCCAATCTTTCTTTTTAAACCCTTCAGGTGTTTCCATAGAAGGTAGAGATAATGTCACCCTCCTAACTGAGAGACAGTCCAGTGGAGTATTTAAAGATAGTGAGTAGAATTTAAACATTGCATGAAACCCAAGCAAAAACCCCAATGCTAGCTGGCTTATGGTCAGTGAAATCAATAAAAACAATTTTAAACTCCCTTACTTTATTTTCACGCTCAATTTGCTTATACTTCAGGGTAATGAAGTTCAAGTCAGCCATCTCAGACTCAGTTTGCCGGGCCTCTATCAAGCGGCTGATGTATCTGTTCACGCGAGTTCCCGGAGTGCTGTATACAATATTGTTAGAAAAAGAGGAGCGATTCCTGAGTTTTTCAGAGGCTGTCCTTAATGCTCTCCTCTGTAATATGGATGAAGAAAGAAGCATAGATTTTATTAGCACTGAGATTTTGCACTGCTGTTCATATTACTTCAAGCTCACACAGAGGATGGGGAATTCATTAAGAAGAGCAACTACAAAAGATAGAGTTCTTATCTCTGTGTGAATGTCACCTTTTTAAAATTCCTTAGCTGAAATCCTGATATCATTCAAATCAAAGAGAAAACTCCCACTTCATTCCAAGGTTTTAATCTAGAAATTCTTTTCACATATGGCCCTGACAGTCCTCTGCCACTGAGGAAATAATCAGTTTGTACCCAGTAGGGTTATTTTACCTTGCAAAATGGTTTTATACTGGTTTGTTTTCTTGACAGAAGACATGGAGCTCTGAACATCTCGAAGATAAGATAACCAGGCTCTTCATAATGCAAGAAAAGTCCTACTGTCTAGGTAACAATACATGTTTCAAACAGATAGTTTACCTTAAAGCCTTGGACAATGACCATGTGTGACTACAAAGGGTCTGAAATCTCAAGTGTTGTTATCTTTAACTCACCCAATTGGCTCTCCTGTCAAGCCCTCTTGAGTATGTCTCAAGGGCACTTGCAGATCCAGATGGAGCCATCCAACAAATTACCAGAGCTAACCTGTGCCCAACTGACTCCTCCAAGGCTGAGATAGCACAACTATAAGATAATTACTCATTGTCCTTTCCAGTGGAAAAATTTTATCACAGAGCATATCCGAAAGGGATTTTAAACAAGCTGTCTCACTTTTCACAGAGAGCACTCAGGAGACCAGCATCTCAGCCACAATGGTGGCAACCTCCAGTTGAGGGCACTTTAATCTGAACCATTATGGCTAGATCTGTTCTGTGACTGGACAGAGGTCAAGCCTACTTCCAAAAAGAGTTATGACAACAAAGCTCAGGCAAATTCTACTATTTCTGTAAAATTTAAGGAATATTTTTTTATCTAGCATCTGCAGAGCTCAAGACAGTTCAAAACATTATGACATAACAAGTCTACACAGAATAGAATGAGTACGTCAGAAAGATGTTAAAGAAGAAAACAAAATTTCTCTCTTCAGAATACTCAGTCCTAAATACCCATTCTAGAGGCTGTACAACAACATATCCTTTTAATCTAGATGGTTAAAAAGATGGTGATCACTGTCTAAATAATCGAGCCGGAATAGCAGTTTCCTTTTTTATTTCACAAGAAATTCTTAGGAGTACCTCATCAGTGAACAAATTTTGAACTCTTGCAGTTCATTAGCTTACATGGCTTATTAATATTATTTTATATCTAAATCCTTATAAATAGTGAGAAGGGTTATCTGCTGACTGATACCTTAGTTTTCTGTTTGTGAAGAAAAATGGACCATAGCAAAGATAAAGTAACTTTTCAAGTCTTGCTTTGCTAGCTTTATATGCAGAGAGGAGGTAACCTCTGTTACCAGCAGTAAACAATTGTAAGGTTACATTTTTCTTCAAGTCATCAGATCCCACTACCTGGTAAATTGTCTTTGGTGTAAGAACTAATTGTTTCAACATGAACACTAATCTTAGGGACATACATTGATTAGAGAACTTAAATTGCCAGCCAAACAACTATTTTCAGTGTTTCTAAACCAAGAGAAATTTGTTTTCTTGAAGAAACATTTGTATCAGTAATTTGTAAGAAAATTTAGTGCTTTTAGGAAAATAATAGAAACAGGAATTTCTGTGCCAGAAATATACAATTTTGCTCTCAATAAACTATAATAAGTTAGCATATGTATTGCATTAATTGCAGCAGAAATACTTCTTCAAGGATTTTTAAAATTCAAATTTAAGCCTATAGTATAACAACAGGGAGGAGGAAAACAGTATTTAAATAAGTGTTTCTCTGCATCAAAACCTGAAATGAGGGTGCATGAATATGGGTGTTATTCTGGTATATGGAATAAATTTTATTATCTATGCCATTTTGAAACAGGGTTAAAGTTTCTACTCTTAATCAAAAAGCTGTTTCTTACATATAATTATTTCTTCTAGGTCTCTTATTTTTATTTCTACTATTATTTTGCCAAAGTAGACTTACATCATGTCTTACATATGATTAAGATCCAGTATTTATGTTTCTCAGAAATGCACTGGATTCAAAGCCTTTAAAGACCCCACGTGTTTTACTTTATTTACATTATTTGAGTACTGAAAACTCTAAAAGAAACCCTACATTGTAACACAGTGTACTTCTATAAGCATAATATAACACAAATCCATGATGTGTTACATAAAAGGTACAAAAGCCCAGAATGACAATTTCTGTTACTGACTGTTACATTGTAGAACTTCAATGCCAATGTGCTGGCATGAAAAACATTTCATTAGATCACTAACAAATCCACATGGGTATTTTCTGTGTGTATCACCATATTTATACATACATGTACACAAAACACAATGTAAAGTATTGCATATCCTTCAAAGAATGTGTGGGTTATTTTTTAGAATACTCAAAGATTACACTAAATCCCAATTGAAAGGCCTTGTACACGGCCAATTTCAAAATCAAATCTGGAGTTTCCGAAAGTCTTCACGTAAACTGATTTTAAAAGAACTAATTGACTTTTCTCCCCTTTTCCTGCAGAGGAAACACAAGCACATATAAAACTCAAACTATGAAAGTTCGAATTCTTTCTGAAAATAAGACTTAGGCTGAGTCTTCAATGAATGAAAAAAAGAAAAAAAAAGGTGAAGCAATCAGTCAAATTGAATTACTGATTACAGTGCTCACATGCTGCCACTCAGTGGTGGAGTGACCTGTGTAATGTTGCCACCTGCTGTCAAAGAAAATGGAACAAGCAACTCTCTCTTTACCTGTAAATCCATAAATTTACAGGTAGATTCATATACAGAAAAGAAGCAAACCAGGCTATTAGTATGTAAAGAGTTTTGATTTATGGAATTACCAGGCATCCAAGAAAGCAGAATTTATATTTGCATTAGGGACTTTTATGTTTAGGATTTTTACTATGAACAAAAAGGGGTTTTGGCTAATCAGTTGCCTTTCATATTTCAGAGAACCATCTAGATAAAAAAAATTATTCTGTTGGTTCACATTTGTCACAATCAAGTTCAGACTGGGATGGACAAAAAGATGCAAAAGAATATATGTTTAAAAGAATGGAAATTGCCTCAGAAATTCCAGTTCCTGTGAAAAAAGCCCTTAATAGTAGCCACAAGGACACCTATGCTGGCTTTTCCAAGAGCAGCTCCAAATTTGAGGGCTTTTATAATTAAATTTGGTTTTTACTGTGGGAATTAGATTTTTCTAGCTCCAGCGGGAACACCATAAGCGTCTTTATCAGTTTGTAACATCATCCCCTGTGTTCTCAAAGATGGTCTGCTTGATGCAGTCCTGGAATTGATGCCCAAAGAGTGCAATTGGCCCACATGGACTACCTTATCATCATCCTCACACGTCATGACGTTGGAGAAAGGGATCTCCGCTTTGAACATCTTGCGACAGTGCATGAGCTGAACAAGCAGATAGCAGACTGTCTTGAACTTCATTCTTTTGGCAGGCTTAATGTCTGAGAGAATCAGTCCAGGAAATATCTGTTGGTCAGAAAGATAATATTTATAGCCAAGATATTGCATTCCCATGCAGACATACACACTTGCAAGCATTTGCACCCCCTCCTGGTCAGAACAAAACAATACTCCAGTCAAGATGCAATGTTTTTTGATAAACATCTCACATTTGCAAATGAAAACTACTTCATCTTTCTTCAACATGACATGTAAAGAATCTATTAAACAGACTTTATGTAAACTCATTCTTAACATTTTGGGAACTGTTCTTTTCTTAGAAACGTGACCTATAAAAAAAGTACATTAATGACAGACTCATAAAAAGAGGAAATATTTGTATTTACTTAATATTAAAATAAATATTAACAAAATACAGGGAAAATAAGGAGGCACTTGGCATTTTTAATAATTGATGTTAAAAAACCATAATTTCAGTCTTCTTCATTCAGCCATAGGAAGTTCATTAAAATCTGAAGAGAATAACTTTTGCTTTAAATGTATATATATACATGTGCCTTAAAAGGAGGGTGTGAGGCATTGAGGTTACAATGTACATCTTATTTCTACAAAGCAAGAAGTGTTATACCACACAAAAATACTCTCAAAGGTTTAGAATTTTAAGAATAATCTATTCCTTTTACCACTGGTAAAAGCACTTGGTTCAGCAAGGACATATGAAACAGCGAGTAGCCCAAAGGAAGGCACGCTCCTTCCAGTCGCCCGGCAAGCCTACAGCACTGCTTGCAGCTGGGGGCACTCCCCTGGGACTGGTTTCCCAGGAGGGCGCCTAGGGAGAATGGCTCCATGTAATAGTGGACACCGCTCCCTGTAGCGGACGGGGCTCCCAGCAGCAATCCAACAGGCAAGAGAATGACTCCACCCAAGGGTTAAAGCAGCCTTTACGGCTGAGGGGACTCCCAGGGCTGAAGCAAGAAACACGGGCTTGCAACAGTTTATAAAGGCTACCAGAAACAGGGGTGGAGACGACATCAGGACCAATGAAAGACAAGAAGGGAGTGGTATTCGAGGGATTGACATTCAGGGAAGACCAATAGGAACACATAAAGGGCGGGGCCCTGGCCCCTGAGCCAATCACCCAACGCTCCAGCTAGAAGTTTCTAGAGGGAAGGGAGGGAGCGCCGAGTGACAGGCAGGGCACCAGGGAGGGGTCTAGGGAAGGATACATAGGGTTTTGGGAGGAGTGGGGGTGATGTGCAGGGAGGCGGAGGGCGGAATGAGTCAAGCCTGAACCATAGTGAACTAAGGGGGAAACAGCATAATCCAACATACAGAACTGAGGGAGAAACCGAACAACTTAACACAACACAACAGACATACATTTCCTTGGTTAACTCTTAAGCATGTATTTAATGACTGCTGACTTCAGTAAAGCCCTAGCACATGCTCAGATGCTTTCTAAGATAAGAATATTATATCCTCAATATTTATACCAAACTTATTCATCCTTCTGGCATGTGGAAAGTGTTAATGAGAAACATGGCAGGACTCCATGCCTCCTCAGTATGGGAATTCAAGCTTGTAAAATTAATTTCTTCTGAATCAACAAAATAAAGAAGCACAGAGGATATGGCCCTTAGTTTTCCTAGGTACAAAAGACATAGAAAATCGTTTCCAAAAACTTTATTCAAATGCTATTAAAGTCCACAAATGACAATGAGTATTTGCTGTGCACTATTCACAATACTATGATTTACTAGAGAAGTTTACATCATCACTTCAATGATCAAAGAATAAAACTGAAAGCATTTGTTTAATGCACGTTTTCTTGGGCAACTAAAATTAGATGGGCAGGGCAAATGACACTGACTGTATTCTGAATGGCATCTCAAATATTGGCTTGTTGTCATGCTTAACACATACAGCCATGCACTTGCATTTTCTGGAAAATCAAGGTTGTACAATGTTGAACTTTCAATACCTTGTTTAGTCAGTTACCCACTAGCTATGAAACACAACAGCACTTGCTATTTTCTTCCTAGCAGCCATGTTCTCAACACGTGACAGGCTTCAAATGTGCAAAGGTGCCCAGGTGCTTTACTGTGCACTGGAAGACTGGCTGAAGCCAGTTAGCATCACTGCACTGCACTGCACTGCCCAGTCAGCAGCTGAAATCTGAAAGGACATTTGCGCATCTAGTGCGGAGTCACTTGTGTAAGTGGTAGTTAAACAATAGCCTGTGTGAAGAGATTCCCAATATGAACCCTTTCTTTCAAGGGCTTTCTGGCAGAAGACTTACTACTGAATTGCATAGAAGATACTGTACAAGGATATTCACATACTAATCATCCTTTAGGTATTCCTAAGGACACCAACTAGATAGTTGTTAGGCTTGAGTATGGCAGACATGCTCAGTTTTGAGCTACAATTCCCAACAGCTAAAACATACATTTTGGAGAAGTATTCCACTTACAAATCTTCCTAATATAGCCATAATTCCCCTAGAAGTTCTACATATTTTACAAAGTCTCACTATCAACATTTTGATACAGCAAAAATGAGCAACTTTCTTGAAACTCCCTCCAGTTTTGCATTTAATTTCATTTTCAGAAATTCACATGTGGACAATATCTCAAAAGATCATTAGCTCCTTGCTCAAACCTTTCACAGTGGACATTGCATTAATTAAGTCAACAATTTTGATAATTTTAAATAAATTCAGAGACCCACAAAAGCTTCCTGACAACCTTCATTGTGGAAATGCCACAGTATAGATGCAAGAGTGGCAAAGAATAGGTAGAGCATCTTAGTAGCAAAAGATCAAGAAGGCATGATTGTGAAAGGTGATCATATGTTCATGACTATGTTCTCCTACGAGGATTTGAGGTCCTATGAATAGACAAGAATTTAGACTTTCCTCCTTGCAACTTTCTTATAATAGATGTCTTTCTGAGAATAACCTGCAATGTGAAAACTGAGAATGGACTAAAAACTGTGGCCCTGCCACCAACATGACTTTTCTCCAACCACATGTTTTTATTCAGTTTCCTGACTTTATCTTCAAATCAATATGTAGAACAGTTTTAGTTCTTACCATCAACTGGTTTCTTTTAGCTTAGAAATCTTACAAGCAAATATTATATCAACAGTATACACCCTTTATGTGTTGGAAATACAGTGAATTTTTCCAGCTGTTTCAGAGTTAAATAGAAATTTCAGCTCAGGTCACTGAAAAAAAAAGGAGTAGTATGAGATCCCCCATCAAAGAAAAACAAAGACAAGCTGGAGTGAGTTTAGCAAAGGTTCACCAAAACAATTAGGGTTTTCAAGTGTATGACATACAAGAAGAACCTGAGGGAATTTAGCTCATTTAGCTGGAAGAAGAGAAGGCTAAGGAGGGATCTTCTTGCTGTCTTTAACCATTAAAGTAGTAACTGCAGAGAAGACAGAGCCAGAATAATCCTGAATACTACTCAGAGAAAAGAACAAGACACAATGAACAGAGTCTGTAGCAAGGGAAATTCTGATCTGATACAAAGAAGTTTAGCTGTGAGGATGATCATGCCTCGAGAGGCTGCCAGTCAGGGAAACACTCAGCGCTTACTCAGAGGTGGATCTGACTGCAAAGCCAGCCCTGCTTTGAGCAAGGAGGCTGACCACTCGACCTCCAAAGGCCCCATCCAATTTCAGCTGGTGTGCAATGCTATGAATATTTGTGAACACATGTACTGTGTAGCTACTGTACTTCATGGTACACAGCCACTCCAAGGACACTGCATACACACAAGCTGGACACAATGACAGTTCCCAGCAGATCTATATAATTTTATTTATATTTCTGGTTGATTGGTTGAGGTGTTTTTTAGTTGGTTTGGTTTGGGTTTTGTTAATCTAGTGGTTTCAGGACATGTAGATTCTGCACTGGGACTGAGGATTTTTCATGCTACTACTGTATATACACAATATCTAAAATACGAATGCATTCTCTCTCATCTTAATCTCACAAATCATATCCCTTTTTTATTCTTGCTTTTACAGCAGAACAACACTTTTGACACAGTCAACTCAGTGAAATATTTAAGTAATCTCAACTTATGCTCTAAGTTTATGATAAAATCAAGAAATGCAAATCAGTCTGTTAAAACAGACTTAAAAAAACCCTCCAAAAAAAGTAAAAAAACCCAACCCCAATGTCTTTTACTCTGCTTGTCCTCTGATCTTGCTCCAGGCCAGCATTTCAGGAAAGCTGGACTGCAGCATTCCTATCCAGCTCATTTTGTCAATGCATTTTACTTTCTCATGTTTTTTTGATCCTTGGCATCATCTCTAATTCTGTTCACTGTTCGTTTAACTCATCATTTTAGGAAAGGTTGGTTGTTTGCTGTAACACAGCTGACAAATAAGGTTAAGAGCTGGACTTTTCTAGCAGAACACTCTGAAAGCAGCCAGGACTATATACAGCTTTGTGAATGCAGAAAACAAACAAGCATTGATTCAAATCCTGGTAAAAAATCCCCAGTGTTTGAATGTCATGTAATATTCTGATAAGGACTTAACTGTTGCTCATCTGAGATTCTCAGAAATGTCAGCAGACTGGTATTTCCCTGATTATATTCAACCTCAGTGCATAAATTGGCAAGGAAAAGAAGATACTTATGTCATTCAAAACACATTTACAGAAACCATAAATGCTGTAGCACTGTGTCTGTATGTGTTTTCTATCTTCAGGCAGGCAGGACCAAGTCTCCTGGTGGTAATATTTGTTCCATGACTATCTTCAAGACATTTTGTCCTAAGATAGATGAGCACATTTATTTTACTTTTTTTTCCATCTTCCTGTAGCTAAAATCATCAGACATTTTTTCTACTGCCCTTATGATACTTTTTACTTATCACACCTCAGCTATCCAGTAAGAAAGTGTATTAGGGATTTTACCAGAAAATATAGAAAAAGTTTTTAGCAGTTGTAAAGGAAAAACCAATATCTAGGAGATCAACAACAGAGAAAAATCTTCTACCAGTGCCCTACATCTTTCCTTGTACAGATTCCACATTTATGGAGGAAGAAAAAGAGAGAATGATACTAGAGCACATAACTAATTCTATCAATGACAGCCCAAACTGCAGGCTTTCACACCGATGATGATGATGCACTAGCAGCTTCATAGCTAGAGCAGGAGCAATCCTGAAGATGTAGAGCAGTACACTCTGCAACACAGACATTGTTCTTCTGTTTGCGTTTGCTGCGTAGTAACACAAGCAATTTATTTCCAGTGTTTGAGTTTGTTTATTCCAGCTTGGGCAATGCAAAGTCTCAGGCACAGAACAGCCCCTGTCCAGATACAAGCTAGAGCTTCCATTAAATGGCTGTGTGCCTATCTGTTAAATTGGCTCTGCTAAGGTATATCTAGGGTGTTAAAATCTGAAACACCCAAATTATGCATTCAGATCTCTAGTTAAATTCCTTGGAAGAAGCTGTGACCTGTTGAGCAGAAAGACCACCCCTGGACTCTCACAGTCATGGTGGCAGCAGCAGCTACAGGTAGCTGTCAGTTTGAAAGAAGAAATCTTCAGTTTGTGCCCAGATATGGACTCAGATGCCTGACGTGCAGCATTTCACATTAGAAGAATTTTGTCAAATACATTTTTGCTTGCAATGTGCTAATAAAGGAAAGAGTTTTTATGAGTAGTGGGTTAAGTTTTTATATTCCCTTCATTAAATGGGAAGCTCTCTTTTTCTGTCACTACTAACAGTTTCAGATTCAGAGCTCTAGCACTCCGTAAGGGCTGGTAAGCATACAGTCGCTTAGGTAAAAATATCAGAATCTATTTGTCCAGAAAATTCACAGCTTACAAGAACTATTAAAAAATCCTTGAAACAAAGTAAACTGAATATTTTTAGAAGAGTAAGATGCCAAAAAAATCTTAGGGATCTGTTAGGCATACAGGAGGATTTACTGGGACATAAGTGCTCTGTGGAAAAAAACCAAATTTTACATGATTGGAAAAAGAACACCATATGAGAACAGTGTAGTATGTTCCCTCAGACTTAACCAGAATGGTTAAATCAAATCAACTTTGAAAGAAATAAATTTCCCACAAATATGGATGGAACTTCATTTTGAATGGAAGTAATAAATTAAAAAGATTAGGTGCAGCAATTTTAGACCTATCATATCACTCAATTACTTCCTTCTGTAGCCTTCTTTTTCTTCTTTTAATCAGGTCAGACAAAATGCAACAAATTTCTATTAAAAACTCCTAGTAATACATGGATTATAGGCATAAAATTCTTTCACTGTTAAAAGCTCAATTAGAGTATTATTAAGACATGATAGAAAGCATCCCAAGATTAGTTCACCCTGTGAAACATTCCAGTTGCCAACAGTAAATTAACAATAAAGTCAAAAGACAAGCATAGGTAGTCTCTATGTATTTCATCTATACAAAGCAAAAACATCATTGTGAATCTATGTTATTTTCTCTCTGCTATATTGCATAACATTCATTCCATGCTGGGGGGAAAAGAATCAAATCAGCCACAGGAAAGACATAAGCTGACAAAACCTGTTGTCTGGTGATGGGGAGATGTAGAGCCTAGTAAAGAAGGATGTATGCCAAGAAAAAAATACTGCCTTTTCAAAAAGGCTGATGAAAAATTTGTCTGTTTTCCTGTTACTCTGTGGTGTGAGGACTGCAATGCAGGATGCTTACAATCATTAGTTTATGCTAGATGAAACAACAAAATATCAAAGTGATATGACAGCCTTAGCCACTTTTCTTGCAGCTGTGGCATGCAAGTTAGAACAAATACAGAAAGGGTGACTGGGCACTAGAATGGGCTACCCAGAGAAGTGGTGGAGTCAGCAGTCCTCAAGGTGTTTAAGAAAAGACTAGATGTGCCACTCAGTGCTATGGTCTAGTTGAGATGATGGTGCTTGGTCATAGCTTGGACTTGATGTTCTCAAAGATCTTTTCCAGCCTAAGTTGATTCTGTGTGATTCTGTGTGAATCTCAGTTTGCTGAATCTCTCCCTATTTTGTCATGAGTCAGAGAAATTGTTGATTCTGAGCTGTAAATCCTCTGCAGTTGACAATAAATTATGCCACAGGTGTGTACTGTAGATAATTCTTCCAGAGAATTCTGGCATTTCAAGAGATTTTATATTTTAAATAGAATATTTTCCAAAGGATGCTCCTAAGATGTGTTTACTTATTAACAGTCATCAATCTTTCAGCTAATTTTTCCTAAAATTCAAAAGACTGAAAATAGTAATTTCCTCTTCCTGAAACATTGCTTTAATTACCCTTTTTAAATGTACTACTGTTTTGGTTTGGTTTTTTTTTTTTTTTTTTTTTTTTGCTATGATTAGTTTTTTGGCAAAAATAAAACTGTGGTTTTAGCCATCTGAATTGGAATGTTTAGGGCATGATTCAACACAGCAAACCAGACAGGACACAGAGCACCATACCTCTAACCAGCATCCACTTCCCTCTGGCTGGATAACTAAATAAAGATTCAGAAAAAAAAAGTGGTATTCACCTGCATTTTCAGAGTGGGCATAGTATTGCTCAGAGAATTCAGATAAGAAAGCAGGGCTGTCCAAGCCACAGAAAGAATTTACTGAGACTGCTTGGCATGGCTTTGTGTGTGCATGGTAAGGGAGGAAAGAAAAGTGTCAATCTCTTCAGAGAAAAGTCTAGTTTCCAAAGGGCAAACAGATATAGTACTCACTTTCATGGATTTTTCATGACTGTCCATCTTTCTGTGCTATTCAAATAGTAGGTGTGGATAGCATGTGATTTACACTGCCACAAACAGAAGGCAACTAATATATTTGAATAACCCCATTGGTGAATAACTCACTAATGCATTAAAAGAAATTTTGCAGATGGTGATTTACAACCTATTGGAAGGCAATTATTGATTATGTTTGAGGTAGACTCTAAAATCCAAGAGACACTTATGAAGACACAGGAATAATTTGTAAATTGTATCAACAGTGCTTCCCTATGATCTTTGCACTCAATGACTTCCATTCCTGGACATAGCTCTATTCCTGTTAATGGTACACTCTGGGGAGGCAGCTGGGCAGTGCAGCAGAGAGTACTAGGGAGATGGTGGATGGTGGGGACATCTTGGCCCTTGTAGGCCAGAAACCATGGGAACATCAAATAGAAATGTAAAGGAGGAAGCAAAAAGGAATGTGGTACTTTGTTTTAAGGTAGTCATGTAAGACTGCACCTGTAAGATTGTGGTTAACCAATACTGCTAAGTAACATTAATAATGTGATTATTGCTTGGCAGTGGAAAATTTCATTCAAAACTGTAAGAGTGTATAAACCTAGTTTTAGTTAGAATAGGTGACTTCACAACTTCAGAACTTTACAACAAATGACTTCTTGCTTGCACCTAAGTGGAGTCCCATCTCTGAATTGCTGACAGTACACAGCAGTATTTATCTCTCCCTTGTCTCTGGAGCCAGCAAAGTTACACCATGAAGCAGGTTCCTTTAAAGCTGGCAACAGTGATGGCAGGCAACTTCTGTAAAGGCAAAAACTAACACATTCTGAGAAATTGTTCCCTTCATGAAAACTTGATCACTTCTCATCACTGCTCAGCTATTTGTAGAAGTACCTTTAGGAATTTTACTTAATTGGCTGTGCTGGGCTGTTTTCTCAGCTTTTGAAACAAGGAGTCCCTTCAAAACTAGAGAGGTGCCACCACAGAGTGAATTGCTGCAATAAATACAAAGAAGTGAGGCCAAATAAAAAACCACTCAGGTATAACTGAGGCTGCACCAACCACAGAGGTGTTTTACTGCAGGAGAATCAGACTTTCTAGGGCAACCAAAAAAATGAAGCAGACAGTCCAGCTAAGCCCCTACCTCTGCTGCGCTTCTGGGAGTCAGCCACACCACTAGAAAAACTGAGGCAAAAATGTTTTGACTACTGTCAGCGCTGACAATGAAAGAACAAAAGATTCTGATGAAAGCCAGATACAGTCTATTAAAAAATTAAATTAAAATAAATTAAATTTTAGGCAAACAGTTTGAAAGTCATAACAAGGATTAGTCAGGTGAGTTACCAAGAAATCATTAGTAGAAAAAGTTATTCAGCTGGTCTAAACAGTTATAAAGTTCTTGTAAGGGGCACTGAGATTAAGACGTACCGCCTAGATTTTTTTTTCCTTGAAATAAAATCCATATAAAGTAATATTTACTGTGCTTCACAAAGTTAGAATTTTTTGAAACTAACAGATAATAATCATGTTTCTAAAGCATGGAGTATGAATCTTGTGAATATTTAATATATTCAATTTTATAAATTAAATGGAAATATATGTTTTTCTATCTGGATCAAATCTACTTTAAAAGCCCATAAAGGCATTCACGTGTATGGTCAGATTTGTTTCTACTTACATAAATCAAAATTTTCAAATTTTCTCTCAGTGCAGTATTTTAGTCACGTGACTGTAAGTATTAATATCAATATAAAATATCAAGAAGGTATAATCAAACTTTACTTAAGAGAAATGTGATGGCTTTTAAAAAGCTAGTAACTTTACCAGGGTATCTATCAGGGAACACATATTAAAAAAAGCACCTTTCCATAAGTTTTTAACTATGAAAGTCAGCAAAAAAGATTCTTTTAATTAAAAAAAATTCTGTTGGTGCGAATCAGATTCATTATATAAGTCTGTTTAGGAGCTGAATGTAATCCAGTAAATTATGCATAAATATTACTTAATAATAACAATAGTAATGGAATCATAAAATGGTTTGGGTTGGAAAGGACCTTAATGATCATCTAGTTCCAAACCCCTACCGCAGGCAGGAACACCTTCCGCAAGACCAGTTTGTTTAAAGCCTCATCCAAACTGGCCTTGAACACTCTCAGGGTTGGAGCATGCCTAGATTCTCTGGGCAAACTGTTCCACCCTCACAGTGAAGTATTTCTTTCTAACAAGTAACCTAACCAACTCTCTTTCAGTCGGAAGGCATTACTCCTTGTCCTATCACTACAGCTCCTGCTGAAGAGTCTCTCTCTCTGGCTTCCCTGTAGGCCCCCTTCAGATACTGGAAATTGCTGTCATGTCTCCACACAACTTTACCTTCTCCAGGCTGAAGAGCCCTGATTTTCTCAACCTGTCTTTGTGGGGGAGGTGCTCCAGTCTGCTTGCCAACTTTATGGTCTTCCTTTGGACTTGCTCCAACAGTTCCTTGTTGGAGGAAGGAACTTATGGCGGGGGTACCACAACAAAACTGCGGGTGAGGTCTTACAGAGCAGAGTAGAGAGGCAGAATCATCTCCTTTGACTTGCTGGCTACTCTCTTTTTGAGGCAGCCCAAGGCACTCTTGGTTTTCTGGGCTGTGAGCGCACACTGCCAGCTCGTGTTGAGCTTTCATCAACCATCACTCCCAAGTTCTTATCCTCAGGGTATTCTCAGTCAATCTCACCAACCTGTAAGTGTACCTAAGATTGCCCTGACCCAGCTGTTGCTGGCTTTCTTGAGCTTCATGAGGTTCACACAGCCCCACCTCTCAAGCCTGCCCAGGTCCCTCTAGATGGCATCCCTTCCTTCCAGCATAATGACTGCTCTACACAGCTTGGTGTCATCAGCAAACTTGCTGGACTTCCATGTCATTGACAAGGATACTGAACAGTAGTGGCCTCCCCACTGACCACTGTGGGACACCACTTTTCACTGGTCTCCAGGTGGACAAAAAGCTGTTGACTGCATAGACTAATAGATAATAATAGACTAATATATTCTTTACCAAAATAAAAACTGTAACAAAAGAAAAAGAAATTTATTCCTTCAGTGGCTGCTTAGTGGTGCTCTCACATTTAACCAGCAAGCAGATCAGATCACAAAAGTTAGCTGATTCGACAGAAGATTTAAAAGATGGGAATAATTTATAATTTGTTCATATTTAAAAAGTACCTGGTACATGAATGAGTCATCTAACACTGTGACTATCATTCTTGGCTAGAGTGACCGTGATGAAAAATTTCCCTGTCAGACCAAATATAGAAGAATGTGGGGCATGTGTCTTCTAAACAAATATTGTTTAACATATTCTTGTACATCTGTTGCTCATAACGTTGATTTTTATTCCATTTGGTATCATACCTGCCTGAGTCAGCTCACGGTAATGTCAGAGATGAGATATAAAGAATAAAAACTGCATTTCAACTGCTGAGGTTCAAGAGGAAGGCATGCAGTATTAAACCAGAAGATACCTGCATTTGCCAGGTGAAACTCTGTCTTGTCTGTGCTTCATGGGTAGCCTCCTATTTTTATGTCTCTAAAGAGGCAATGAATGAATTGGGCTAGGAGGGAACAGCAGGAGTTGATTTAGAAGGCAAATGTGCTATTATGTAGCTTGTGGTCCGTGATCAGTATGCAAGTGTACAAAGATGGGGCATGGCTGTGATGGACTGTGACAAACAGCAAAGTGGTTTGCTGATTGACCTGTGAGTCCAGTGGAGAAACCAGTCAACACCAGTAAAATTCATGAAGGGATTCTTTCTTGGCTGACACGCCACTGATGCACGCCGGAGAGCTACTGCTAGCCAAGCTGTGGAGCAGCATCTGCCATTTCCACACTCTTCAGCGACACCCATGGGTAAGATAGCATCTGGGTTTATGTAGCTGATGACAAACAGAGCAGTCCCTTCTCAACAATCACCAGCAGTTTCTCAGCAATCTCACAAAGACAAAGAAATGTGTGCTCTCACAGCAGTACACTCTCATTCTTGCAGATTAAACGTGCATTGACCTGGCTTCCTTCCATATGTGATTGTCAAGCTTCTGTTCCTCAGTCACGGTTTTTTGTAGCACAATTGACACAACACAGTTTTTCTATGTAAAAGTCTCATTAATTCCCTTTTGTCTCTCCTTGTCCTTTTGAACCAACCTGTGGAAAAATTTCCTGAAATTCCACTATTTATTTCCTCAATATGAAATAAACCTGATAAATTATAACACAAAAATGAAACGATACATAATGCTGAAGGTGTTAAAACAACAGAAAACCAAGACAAACAATCTAGCAGAAATAGGCAACACACCTACCTTGAATAAACTCTCCCTAGCATTTTCTTCCTTCTTGGGATTGATTACTTTAGGAAATACTGATTTCCTAAAAAATGCTAGTACTGATTTCAAAAACGCCACCAAAAACCACTCTCACTGACTGCCAAAGCGGAATCTAACCTGCTGTTTTTCCGACTGTTTTCTTTCATATTATCTAAAACTGAATTTAATCATATATACCAGAGGAACAAAATGTGAAATTGCATGATTTTCATAGTGCAAGAGAAAACTCAATCTCTCTAATAAGAAAATGCTTTAGAGGAAGTACATAAAATCACTCTTCCAGCAGCCTTTCCAGAATAAAGCAATGGGATTTTCAATCCCAGAATCAAATTACCCTGGTGACTGGACTCCCAACATTTTCATAAAAACTCACAGAGTCATCAAATTAAGACCAAAAAACTGATCGGAGATATGATATTCAAGATCACCTGTTTCTTTGTGGTTATGTTTTTCTCAGACACTTGATGGTTAAAACCCTTAAATATGGAGTTTTGACAGCTTAAAAAGCTGGTGTGTATAAAGACATCATTTTAAAACCTGACCAATATTTTCAGAATTTGGTACTATATTTTTCCCCTTGAAGGTGAAAATCCCTGAATTAAACTTATTTGCACAGAGTTACAGAAGATAAGGGTGAAAAAATCTGTATCCCAATTTCTATGGCTGACATAAAAGGCAATGAAGTTTCTCTTGGCTGTTATCATGTTATGATAGATAACTTCAAAGACAAGCCTCATGTGACGTAGAAAAGGTTTACAAAATTGAAAGTGTTTAAACAACAGTTATGGACTTTCAAACTCCTACTGAGGTCACAAGAAACATTTTTCAGTAGAACAAAAGACTGTGCTCAGTAACCCTTTGAGGAGGAAAGGTGTGACTACAGTCGCGCCTGTTGGAAAACCACTGTCACCACCTCACCGCATGCTGAGACCCAAAATGTTACCATTTTGAGTAAATGGTAAACGCTGAGCCTTCAAGAGTGTTTGAAGAGTTTTCAGGGAAAAAACAACAACAACAAAACAAACAAGCATTGTCTCTGCTTTCAGAATAGCACAGAACAGTTTTTAAATTATGAAAATATATCACTGAATAAGCATACCTTCCTACGATGGGATGGCACAATAAAATATGTTTCAATATTATGCTTCTTCAAGAAACTATTCCTTTCATGACCATATCCTGGTTCTACCTCGTAGTCCCCATTTAGGCACTCTAAGGTGGTCTTTGTAATGTGAACTTTCCTGGAGAGAAAATTAGAGATTATTGTTTAAGGCAAAGATACATTATGACCTTATTGCTACCAAAATTTACTCCTGTACAAAAGTTCATAAAGAAGTCAACAGGTCGATTTACATGCAAGACCATAGGTTTAATGTAAAAACAAAACAAAACAAAACAAAAAACCCACTCCCCCTCCCCAAAAAAAAAACCCCCCAAAAAAAGTTAGGTTTTGTACTTCTAGCCAAATTGAACATAGAAAAAATTCTATTACATGCATTTTCTAAACTTAGGCAAAGTTAACAGAAAGATAGCTGTTGTCTATCCAAACACTTGCAGATTTGCCATTTTGTAGAAAGTGAGGGTCTGAACATGATCTTCTACATTGTGTGGCCTTCTTAAGTTTTTACCTCAACGGCTGCTTGGAAAAACATCCTGCTGTTTAAAACTTGTGACGTCACACTCCAAACCTCTCTTGTGTATAAAGCAGAAATTTCTTTTTCTGTCTCACTTCACATGTCTGACTCATATAATTCATCCACTCTGTTTTGTAGGCAGCTTTCTGACTCACTTTGTTTTGGCAATACACCAATCTTTAATATTATTTTTGAGTTTTCTTATATTGAAAAAGTTTTCAAATTTTCTCCTGAAAGACTCCATATATTTGAAATGTCTTCAGAAAAGATATCTGAAAAAATTTTACGTTTTTCCTCTATAAACATGTGTTCAGATTTTTTTCCACTGGGTAACTTTAGGATAATGAATACATAAAATACACTGCCAAAATTATCTGAAGTAGATGTATGCAATAAATAAAATTCATCATTATCACAAAAAAATTAATTGGTTCCTTTGTCCTTCTGCACAGCAATCAAGATCTCGTAAAAATCAAAAAGAGTATGGCAGGTCCTAGTCCAAATGTGAGCTACATGGAGAACACCCATGCACCTTTGCAAATGTTCACTGTATTTATTCAAATTGTGTCCACGGCTGTGCAATGAGTACTTAACATTCCAGGACATGCCCCATGGGTCGGCTGCAGGTTTATGTGCTACTGTATCATTTGCAAATCTCATCAATATCTGAGCTCATAAACTGGTATGTCTTTTCTACAGCATACAACTAGTGTTGGAAATCTGGTCAAAAAGGAGCAAGACATCCCCCTTCCCCCTCAAAATATAGAGGTGTGCAAGGGTAAAAATTTCCTGGAATGGCTACTTTTGTAACATGAAATGATCAAAGTCTAGCATTCTTACATTTCTAATATTGTCTCATTCCTACTTTTTATATTCAGCAACTTCTAAAAACGATTTTGTTTTAAAATGTTTTACTTCTAATCTAACCTATTACTTATACAAATATCAAGATCATTTGTAAAATTCCACAGGATAAATCACATAATACATTGATTACTCCTGCCAAACACAATCCTTTTCATCAATAGCAATTATGTTGCAAATGCCTTGAAAATGGAAGAAATTCTTCACCAATAGAGTTTTCTATTTCTTTTCCCCTATGGTTTTTTTTTTTCAGACTTACCCAGGCAGTCCTCCAGCTTCCATTACATTAGCTAATGTCACATCATTTGACCAGACATCATATTGCCATTTTCGGAGACCCAGGACCCCACAGAGCACCCTGCCTGTATGCAATCCAACTCTCATGTTGAGATCAACCTCTGTGGCTTCTGCAACAGATCTGTAATGGACAGCATCAGAATTAATAATTAGATGATTGCTCCTCATTTTCTCTCCTCCCAAAATTAACAGATATATTTATACATGACCAAATAGAAAGGGTCTTATAAAACCTGAAATGGTTTATTCAGGTACTGTTCTCTACCTTCACTAGTTTCAAAGCCTTAATTGCCATTCCAAAAAAAAAAAAAAAATTGGTCATCTTTTATTACTGTTGTACCAAAATATCAGTATTTCTAAATTTCTTGACCATTTCTGTGAGAAAAGAAGCACTAATTGAGATCGCCAATGTATAAATAATTATTCCCAATCTACTACATTCTAATTGGTTCAATTACCCTTACTAGAGTACAGGCCAAGGAAAATGTAAAAGTAACAAATCACTGTAAGAACAGCAGAGTGATTATGAACACTAATATTGGTCCAATGCTCCTGTAAGAGTGGAACTGAAACAATCTGTGACTAGTCTTGCACCTGTAAATTAAATCTAATGTTCAGAGTTTTTTCACTGCTTAGCTGGTAAAGGATGAATTATTCTGCAAAATTGTTATTAAATAAAGAAAAATTTTTTGTGCCGCAATAAGGAAAGAGTCTTCATTTCTGTGAATGAAGGGCATGCTATGACTGGCACTCTGCAAAAAGTTGTGAACACTGAAGAGGCACTTTGAAACTAACAGTCTTTAATATCACATGTTGTTTGATAACACTGTACATAGATTTTTTTCAGCTCTTTCTGTTAGACAAACGCCTGTCATTCCACAGTCCAGTTGCTGTCCAAAAAGTGATATTATATCTGAATAAAGGAAACTGACTATCACTGTGAGAATTTATTTTCACTTGACTTTCCTAATTTGAATTTTCCAATGCATTTAATAGAAGAAGACCTTAAAATGGGACTCTAGCTATCATTTTCCCTTGGCCTTCATTGACAATTTTTTTTTTGAAGTGTCATCTAGTTACCCTGGATTTTGCAGAGATGCCTTTAGAAAGATTTTCAGCTATTTCAGGTGTTGTACTTGTTTAAATTCAATTAACAGAAAGGTCAGCATAGATCAAGAAGTGGGATGTGCAGCAAAGATACTTGGCCTCAATTTAAATAATAAACCCTTCCCCTATGAAGGTACATTCCATGTCAGCCATCACTAATGTCGGTAACATGGTGATCTCTTTTATCTCCACAGGGAATCTTGGCATAAACCATTTTTCATTCATATTCTATGCAACAGCACAGAAAGGCTTATGCTCAGCTTTCTGAAAGATTAAATATTTCCTTGTCCTATTCCTACTCACTGCAAGTCAGCTCTCCCTCACTCAGTATCTGTTCCCAGTCAAGCCTTGGATATGACTTCAAGGAGTCCTAAAAGGATTCTAGTGTTACAAAGCTTTGTTGTGCACATGGCTTGATAAATCTTTGAGGAAATGAAAGACCCTAATACCATAAGACACCTAACAATAAGTGACCACACTTTGTATCTTCACCTGAGCATGTGTGTTGTGTCATTAACAGATTGGCCTTACACCAAGCCCACACCTTGCAAGACAAAGCCCTTCAGGATTACACCTTGCCTGCCTATGTTCTCCTGCATAATTTAGAACCTATGTAATATTCATAATTAATGAACCTGCAAAAGTTTGGGTTTCTCTGTTCACAAATGAGTGTGGGTTTTTTGTTGGTTTTCTGCCTCCTCCTCCATTAAAAAAAAAACCCAAAAACCTCAGACTAAATATCTATGGAAAGATAGTGAAATCCAGACATTGATAAAGTTCACTCAAGGCTTTGACATTGCTTTGTCTGACCGGGGTAAATTTAGTCTCATTTTAGAAACGTTAATAGAATAACGAAAAGTAAATGAAAAAAGATGAGCAGAGAAATACAACATGGCAGATCATACTCCTTGTTAAATAAGCTGAACTGAATCATGCACCAATGAACCATAAAGCAAAATCTGAAAGAACTTTATATTTTGAGAGAAAATTTTCCATAAGTAGTCACTTAGTCAAAAATCTAAACTGAGAATACATTTCTACATCTTCCCCAGAAGGTACAATGTGTTTCAGAGATGATTTCATCATTATTAATTTTGAGTAGGGAAAAAAAGCTCATGAGAAGTTCATTACGTTTTTTTGAGTTTATCTTGTAGACCTTTGTGCTCTTTATGCAGATAATTTCCATAAATAAACCCCACTGAACTATCAAAAATGAGGAATATTAGGTAATATATAAAGCAGAGGCTTCAAATTTAAATTCAGAGCAGTACAATGATCATGTTCCTAAACAACATCAACATTTCTACAATAAAATATCACAAAAATGTCCAGTAAGGTATTTTAAATTATAAATTCATTTCTGAGAAAATATCAGCACTTCACAAACAATCCAGGAACAGGAAAAAGGAGTTTCTCAAATAAACTATTAGTTATAACTTATTCTTTCATAGGTTCCTATACTTAAGTTTTCCAAACATTAGCACAAAAGTAGGCCCAGAAACAAATGGATATCAAAAAACCATTTTCTTTTTAAATCAATTGTGTTCAGAGTCTAAGGAGCTGATTAATAAGAATAGCATCTACCCTGACAGCTCAAGTATCCTACAAAGCCTTTAAATTTTAGCTACCTCAACTACAAGTATTTTATGTGCTGCTACAAGCCATGAAAGTAATTTAGATTACCTGCAGAACAGCTCCAGACCCGTGCTGCTGAGCATTTAGTTTGAAACAAAAAAAGTCTGTATGCCATTTCTTATAATTACTTAGGTCTTTTCCTCAAGTCTAAAACTATCAGCAGAAATGAATGTTTCCTGCTTAAAGGCACAGATATGATTTTTGGTTCAATTACAAAGACTTCCCCAGAGTATTGCTCAGCTGCAGCAGAGCACTAGGACAGAGAGACCAGGCTGTTGAAGGGCTGCTGGCTTACTCTGGCAGAGGTGCAAGCTGATGAAGCTTTTTCCACTGGTAGACAGCTTCTTAAAAATGCAGCTGCTGGTTCTCTAAAAACTTGACATCAATTCACTCCTGCCAGTTCAAATATTTCCAGGCCCTGGACTTTTGGATGACCAGGGGAAAAGCTTCAAGAGTGTTGACATTAGGGAAGTCAATGCTTCTGTCTATTTCCTCAGACAAAAATCACACAGGAAATCTTGATATTTCCATTGGACTTATACAAATGGGCTGCTATAGTTCCTCTCCCTTTCCTGGTGCTTTTGGTCAGCCAATGACCAAGCCCATTGAAAGTTCAAGGATCAACTTCTCCAGTGCAAAAACCTCCCCAGGTGCAAATAAGCTCAGCTTCCATCTCTGAGGTTTTACATGATGACTGGTGGAGTAATTCACATTTGGAGTGATCCATTCAGGATAAAATCACCTATGTGTCACAGCAAATAGCTGATAAACCCAGCTGGATTGCCCAGTTCTCAAGAAGTAAAAGTTCATGGACCTCAGTTTCCTTCAGACCTCTTCAAACCCCACAAGCAGCAACAACATTCAATCAGAAGGTCAGATGAGACTTACTCTAAAGTAACCCATCCCCTCCTCACCACAGTATCTGTAGGTTGGACTAAAATAGTCAGTAGCAGTTGCTGTGATCCACAGATATGCTCCTACTGTGCCATGCTCCCTGCTACTACACAGTCAGTGATGCAGCTAATGATGAAATTCCCACTGAGTCAGTACTAAAATGGCATCCCAGCAACGTGTTAACAGAAGAAGCATCATGAAAATGTACTGTCTGTGTGACAACAGGAATGATTATGGATTCCATTAAAGTTTTGAAAAGTTTATGAATGTTAACCTGAGTATTCTGACCAAGTCCAAAATATAGTATTTATATACTGCTCAGTCAGAATCTCTCTTTATTTTCAATTGGACACATTACAGATTATCTCTTGCTCTGCAACATTTTTGAATGCAGGTAAATAAGTGTGTCATTTCACCACATTTCATCTCCTAAGAGGAGTTGCTGTACTGAGCCAAAGAATTGTTTAATACGAATTGTACCCACTGTTGAACCAAAATATCAGTATTATATATCAGTATATATCAAACTTATCACTAAGGATGACAAATTCCAAGCATAAGTTTATAATGCCAAGACCTGAATTTTACAGTAAAGTGAATGGACTTTAAAAAGACTACCAGCTGGCATCCACCTCTGCATGAAAGGGGCATGTGACTTTCTATCTCATGGAACTGATAAACAAAGCTTAATAATCATACCAATACAGTACAAAATGCTGCATTCCAATTTTACTGTCAGAAGCTCTTGATTTCTCCTTTTCATTTACTAAACACATTTTAAAACAAATTAGTCTGGGGCATCTATCTTCTAACTTCGGTTTCTCTGAAGGAGAGAGACTAATTGTGCTTATGCACAAAGAATGCAGAATATATCCCTCACTATCCAACAACCTTTTATAGATCTGGCATTATCTTGAAACCTTGCCTCTTGCCCATCTTGCTCTCTCACCTTGCTCTGACCACTAACTACACAAAAGACCTAAAATTTATGAATTCTTAAAAAAATTAAATCCTGAAATGGCCAGTAATCTTCTACTACAGCCTCTGACTAAACATGCCTAGAAAACATACTACAGCTCATCCACATAAACTTGCAAAGTTGCAGATGCTGCAAGTGGCTCTGGAAATCATCTAGACAAACATACTTGCTCAGAGAACAGCCAGACACAGAAGTTTGTCCAGAACTGTGCCCAGCTGGGTTTATATCTCTCCAAGGGCACAAATGCCCCACTTTTCAGTGGAACCTCTTAGGTATCTGACTACCTGCACAGTAAAAAAAAGTTTTTCTTCTAATGAAATTGAATTTCTTACACTTCCGTTTGTGCCCATTTCCTCTCATGCTGGCGCTGGATGTCACTGAGAAAAGTTTGGCTTTGTCCTATTTACTCCCTCACTCTAGGTATTTGTGTGCATCGATAAGAATGCAATCAATCCCTCTGAGCCTTCTCTTCTGCAGGCTGAACAGCCCCAGTTCATTCTTTTCTAATTCAACTCCCTTTCCAAGTTTACATTATCATGTCAGTAGCCAATAAAATATACCCTAAAAAGGGAACACGTTCATTTCTAATAGTAAAACTGAAACATTCTAAAGAGGAAAGTTCCAACAGCAATACTAATACCTTATTTGTATACGTGAAATACAGCACAACTAGCAAATTAAAGATCAATGCTAAGTTAAAAGAGAATGACAGCATCATCTGTCGCTTTCCAGGGATTCTAAAAAACCCCAAACAAACCAAAAGGCTTTTGAAAAATGTGTACAAGACCTGTACATCTAGTTATGTTTACAAAGGTCAGGGTTTCCTTATAAATGGAGAATCCCTAATATTCTGCTGAAAGAATACACATATTCTTTTAGGGTTTTATATTATCATAGACTATCAGAAATTATAGATTAAGAGATTAAAAAGTTTTTTATTAATTTTACAATGCTTACAAATGTGATGAACTTGCATTGAATAAGAGAGAAAATGAATTAATTTACCCAACTTTTTATGCTCTGAGAGATTTTGTAGTATGTTTAGCAAATGAAAAGGAGAAGTGGGCAATACAGTAGTGAAGATATTTTGCATCTTTATCCTTTCCCTCCTACGTAATGAAATAGATCTTCAGCTTCAGCTAAAAGCTCATTCACACTTCTCTCACATCCATATTTTTTTGCCTTGGCAAAATAATGGTCAATGTAGACCTCTCAAGCATAAACAAAAATCTGAGCAGCAAAGTAAATTTCACATTACATTTCTGAAAAGCAGAATAAATGAAAGATTTAAACATTACATTAAAATGGGCAAATCAACAGGCTCTGATTCTGAGACTAAAAGCACATATGCAACTGGCATACATCAGGACTGGTTTTGACTTTACAAACTGGTGTGCAAAATGAGCAGTGTTTATCACTGCAAAGCAACACATTTGACTCCCTTCATTGTGGCAATAGGCAATAGGGTATATTTTCTTGTTTCCAGTTATATTTCTGCCACCTATTCAGTACATGTATGTGACTCTACATACTCAATTTGCACACTTACTTTTTACAGTTTAATAAATGGAGTGGAAAATCAATGTCTAGAGTTCCTGAGTGCCGTTCCTGAAATCGGGGTCCTGTGGCCTGAATGCAAGAGTGCGACTTGCCAGGTGAGTAGTGCTAGCTGACACTGACATTTTTCTAAGAGCACACTTCCTGAACACCACATAGGAGCTGTTGCAGCACTCCTGTCTGGGTTCACCATGCATGGTACTTACGTGATGGTGTCAATCATATCCAGTCCCATTTCAACACAGCAATGGGCATGATCTGTTTTGGGCTGGGTCAATCCTGATACACAGTAGTAACAGTCCCCTAGGATTTTTATTCTTCTGCAATGATTTTCCTTTCATAAAAACAGAATGGGAAAAGTTTTACTATTTATATCAATATTTCAATTCTAACAGGGTAAAAATCTTCTCCAATACTACGCAATAATTCAGAGAATCTTTTTGTGATCAAATGAGGTAATTTACAGTTAATGAAATCTGGGTTCCCAGTACACAACAGCTGACATACATTTGTTTATATACTTATAAATAGACACATATATACTGGACATCAACCCTGCATTGGTCAACACACAGCTTAAATATATAGTTCTGAACAAATGCTATTGCCTTGCCCTCATGCTAGGTTAATATAAATTCAAGATTTGCAATGAGACTTTATTTCTATATGAACTCAAACCAAAGGACTGCGGCCAAAACACTGCTGGCTATTGGGAAATGCTTGCATTCTGAGAAGCTTTTGTTTCAAATTCAGTTCAAATTCACCAGAAAATATTATTTATTTATCTGTAAAGGTACACACATTTTTGCATTACCTATTCTTAAACCCCAGTTTGCAACACAGCATAATCAGTAATGACAGACTTGCAGATGAGAAGCCAGTCAGTTTGCATTACAATCAAATTTTGCATGAAGTTTAGTTTCTACAGCCAAAGAACTCTGGTAAAAACTCCCCCATTAAAAAAAAAAAAAAACCCAAAAGTGATGGCATGTGATAATTACTCCATCCATCTGAGCAGAAAGTCAATTTCTAAACAGAGAGCACATAACAAAATGCCTTTAAAAGAGCAGTATCTTTAACTAATAAACTATGAGGAGACATGAAGAGATGATGGCATCTTTTGTAACTAGACTATGGCAACTTCTACCCATTTAGAGTTTGGCACAGAAAAGTAAAGAACCTGATTAAATGAATCCAACTTAGAAAGCTGGGATTATTCCAGTAAGCACCATGAAAAATTAACTGTTCTGAATATGACGGGAGTGGATCCACAAAAGTCTGATTCTTTTCCCAGCAGTGTGCAATATAGACTTCAGCAACACAGGAAGGGGGAAAAAAAAAGAGAGGGCGGTGATGATGGAATTTAAAATTTCTGGAAAAAAAATACCTAATCATAGAATCATACTCATTCAGCTCCTCATGCAGACAAATATTTTCATCCAGTCTCCTGCCTACAAGAATTAAAGCCTTCCTAAGTTGACCACATCATTACCCACATTCCAGCTCAGAAGCAATGATTATGCCTACAGTGATCCTTTTCTCTCTGACATATCACCACGTACACCAGCATTTGAGGCTGGTTGCTGCACACACTTCCTGCTGAAGGCATTCCCATGCCTCTCTACTTTGTAAACGGTACTCAGTATTGAACAAGTACTATAAATAAGAATTACCTCTGTTCATGCATGGAAGAAGGCACAGTTTGGGAAAGTTGGCTTGTCTGCTTCTTTTTATAAATTAAACTTCAAATTCAGATCTCAAATCAAAGAGGAGACCTGTCTTTTTGGGGGTGCTTAAGTAGTAGAAAAGGCTTTTCCAGTTATGACTACTTGACATTTGCTCTTCTGTACATCAGGATTTTAAATATTCCACTAATTATCATTGCTAATATATATTTTAATGAATGCAAGCATAATTCTTTTAGAAGGAATATCACCAGGGCCCTAACAGTATTCCTGCAGCCTATAGCCAAAAATGCCTCACCAATTTTACTCAGCATTTTTGGAAACCCTTTGCTAAATGCTATTATGTAACTAAAAAATTATTGATGCACACAAAGCAATATGCAGATCCTAAAATCTGCGTTGATAAAAACCAGTCCTTTTAACTCAAGGTTTTTGAACACTAATCACTACATTTTTTAATGGAAACCACAAAGTTTTTTACTAGATACCACTAGATTATACTCCCAAGAAAAGGCTTCACCCATCCCCCCTCAATTTTGGATATATCTTGAAGCACTAGAGTATACTCAGTAGTTAAAGCTGAAGCCTACTTTCCAAAATAAATTCAGTTTTGGCCCATACTTCAAAATCTTTTACAAGGCCCTTTTCATCTTTCAATTTGGTATGCATGATTTGTGGCCAGGCAATGGCTATCTCACCCTTAGGAAAGCTATTCAGAAAAGCCATTTCAGTAATCTGGGGTGAACAACACATAAATGTTAATCAATCAATCTCTCCTATTAGTGTCTACCTCACAAATGGCTCATTTCTAATGACTAGATAACAGCCAGTAGACAGTTAAAGAAATAAAATTAAAAAACCAAACCAAAACAAAACAGAGTTTACTCCATTACCACTTTTCTGAGTCAATTTCTTATTTGTGCAGGAGAAAAATAAAAGAAGAAGAAAATAAGTGCAACAGTATTTTCTGGAGAGATATTTATCTTGATGGAAGAGATATGGCTAAATCACCTGCTGGTTTTTAAACCACTAGCCTGTTTTTTTCTTATCAGATATTATCCTCACTGCTTTATCAATTAATACACAGTAATCTCTAGAAAAATTGTTGTTTCCTTTTTCTTGACATGTGAGGTACACTTCCAGGAGAAAGCCACAGTGCAGCTTTGAAAAAGCCATCTTTTCAAGGACTGATATACAAATCAATAAAAAAAACCTCCACTGTCTTTGTTGTATTTCCTCAGCAACTTCCAAAAAATCCTTCTCTTGTCAATATTTTTCACATTTGTGATGCTGATGAATTCATGTGTGATAGTTACAAATTCCAATCACAACTGACACAAGCAACGTCTGTTTAGAAACAACAGGAAATTTGGTTTTATGGACATGACAAAAAGCACTAGAGATTGCCAGCACTGCATGAGGCAGGCAGCTTGCCCACCTGTGGTGCCTCACTAAGACATTTCCAAGTGGATCAGCAGAAATCCCTCAGGCACAGCTGTCAGTCACAGGGTCAGGCAGTGTGTAGTGAAGCCCAACGCAGAAAGCAGAGGGCTTGGAAGTTACTAAGAGCTTTCTTCACACTTTCAGGAAAGCACTTCATAAAGCAGTTTATTCTATCTGTTATGTAAAACCAGGGAGGGGGGAGGGGGCTGCTTTGTTGCAAACAGCTCTGAGGTTCTGCTGTTGTTGTAGTTCTTTATTTAATACATTTTGCCTAAAGAGTGAAGTCTGTCAACTCAGACTGAAAAATTGAAAATTCAGAACATTAACTTCACATTCTTGTGCCATACAAGACAAATCTTTGATATACCCAGGATAAGGATATTTTTTAATAAAAAGAGAAAAGATTTTACAGTTTGTAAAAAAAGCGTATACATAAATATATATACACGTATATATGTTGTCTCAAAGAAATAATAAAGAAGGTGTCAGACTTCTCCCATAAGAATGACAGTCAGATATTCCCTAGAACAAAGAGATTGTACTGAATAAGTGCAAAGTCTTTTAAAGGAGGATCTTTCTCATGTGTCAGATTGCAGCAATCCTTATTATCACTGTTGGAACTTTGTTTTTATTAATAGGCTATCCAAGTAAGTAATTGTTATGTGAATAGATTCAAAATCAGGATCAATTTTTGTTGCTTGCAACTCTGTCTGGTAGGAGAAGAGTTTCTTTAAATCTTTTATTTATTTTGGAGATGGCAGATGCTAATGCTGGAATGAATCCCTGGTCTTCCTTCTGTCATTGCAACAATCTATGTATTTGTACATAGTCAAGTGTCATTGTAGTATGTGGTACCTCTAAGAGTGAGCCAAAGAAGAAGGTCAGATAGACTACAACTTTAAAACACAGGATTTTAAAAGCATAAACATTCAACTTTTTCTTGTAACTCCATTGGCTGCAGTGGAATTGTGCCAAGGCAGACTCTGATCCTGTGTAACTTAATTGCAATATATTTAATGCTTATTATATTAATCCTTTTTTTTGTCTGCAAGTCTGAAAGCAACCTGATCTGCAGATATGCTTTTCAGACTTTTATTGTCCTAACCTCCTGGAATCACAATCTGTGAGCAGGCGTGACTTTAATTATCCATAAATTAGAAAGAAATTAGAAATTAGAAATTTTTTGCCATTCTTAATAAAATCTGCACCATCTAAGGTTCAAAAAGTTTCTGTACCATATCCAGCCAATGCGGATTTGGTCATGCTTTGCAGAGTAAGACAAGGGGTTAATAAGGCTTACAAAGAGATGCATAAGTAATGTTTCCCATTTCTCCCAACTCACACCCTACCAGACTTGCAATCCCTCACAATGCTATGGACTTTAGAAATAGTAATATTTTGTTTTGCTTAGCCTACATAAATGGGAACAGGAGTTTGATCACTCCCTACAATGCTTAGTTATTGCAAAGTTAGTCTTAAAGAAAAAAAAAAAAAAAGAAAATAGAAAACCAAAGCCATGTTCAGGTTCACCATTTAAATGCTGGGGAAAACGGGAGGAGATTTATTAGGCCTGGGCTTACAGATTCAGGGAAGGCTTTGACATCCTTGCTGTATGTCAGACTTCAGCTATGGTGAGATCTCTGGATATTCATTGGGCGTAGCTGAAAATTAGTACAGGAGCAGCCCAACATGCAGCAGAAAAGCGGAATGAGATGTATGCACTGGCAGCACAGGAAACAGCTCTGGAGCTCAAAACCCCAGCATGCCTCCGTGGGGGGAAAAACATTGCCCTACTCCCTGAAAAAAATTTTGCTAGCTCAATATTTTCTTCACATATTGAAGAGAAGTCACGATAGAGGGAATCCATTAAATGTAAATTTTTGATGGCTCAGCTTTCACTGAAGTAGAATAAACTTGGGGCAAAATAGTGAACTATGAGGGCTGAAGACGGAACACCGATGAGTCTTTTAGCTCTGCTGTCAAGAAGTTCATCACTGGGGCCAGGCATTGCCACAGAGGGGCATGGTCACCTTCCCTTACCGGTGTTCAACGAAACGAAAGGAATATCAGTGACCCTCAGAAAAGGAGCCTTCATAGAAGTATTTGTGGGGTTTTTTTCCTTTCAGATTTGTCTTCTCTAATTCTTTCTTCTTGGATTATCACTCACTTTCATTTGGAAAGCCCCATTCCAACAGTTTCCTTTGTTGGAGGAATCCTCTGAATTGTCTTTATCAGGTAGGCACAGGGGATCAAATTTTCAATCCATATTAATCAACATGGCATTACGTGTTTCAGGGGAACTACACGCATTTATACCAGCTGTCCCTCTTATCCTCAGGGATGCAAGACATAACTCAATAATCCAGGCTAACCACAAGACAGTTACAGACATTTCTTAGTTACTACTGCATAAAATGACTACTGGGGGGAAATACTCAAAGCATATCTAAAACTCCCTGAAGACAAAAAAGAATGATGAAAAATGCATTCCTTATTTATCTCTCTTCACAAACCTAGAACTTCATTTTGCTTCCAAAGAGGTCTTGTGAGAGGACAAAATAGGATTTACCACTGTTACTACTGCATCTTATTTGCAGTGTTACAGCATGTGCAGCATATTTAATATTTATAGCCCTTTCTGCCAAAATGCTATTAATCTCAGTAGAAAATTGGATTAGAAAGCTTTTAATCACTCTAGAAATTATCATTTACTGCAGATGTGTGTGCACACACAAAAGACTTGCAGAAAGAATTATATCTTCTGCTGCACCCTCTGAAGATGAAATTATGTCTGTATTCAATTTCAATACAGTTGTTCATTAGGTTGGAACAAAAATCACAGAAGCCTATATGTTAGCTATCATACAGTACAGATTTATGTACATCCCTTCATACATATGTGAAGATGTGCATGTATGACATGCAGACACACAGTTCTGCAAGTTTACCTACATCATCTTGCATATATACACAGCATATGGCATAAAGGCAAATTTTAATATTCATTCTCTGCAGTACTAACCAAAGTGGCTCAGCCAGATAGCTGTGGGCCAGATACCAGTTCTGAGCTCCCCCCTTCCAAAAGATTTGAATATAGACTGGTAGGAGATATCTGGCTGTTGATAGCTATTTCTGGCATTACTACTCCACTCCTTCCTTTAAGCAGAGATATAGTGACTGTCTTACTGCTCCAGGTGCCTTTGGGAGAACATAGTACAGTGTTTGGCTGTTATGGAAATTGTGAAGGACAAATCACCCTCTTTCAAGGTCTTAAAAGAAACAGCGATGAATTGGATAGTGTTAGTTGGAAGGCTATATAATGTAACTAAGCAATGCTGTACCGAGTTGTTAAGTTCAGTGCATGATGTCAGGAAGAGATTCTTTGTAAGTAATCACTTTACAGGTTTTGTCATTTGCACTTAATGCATTTCATTCACTTCTAAAGTCAAGTGAAATAATTTTTTTTTCCCCCTCAGCTGTAACAGTTTTGTGCATCAAAGAGCTTTAGAGAAAAACAAAACTGAAAGCATTCCATGGAAATTGCAACTGAGTTAATGTTTCCTAGACAGTAGCAGTATTCTCAAAAGACAGCTAGGTGCTCAAAAAGAGGAAAACATGGGTTTAGATTGACATGAAAAACTCTTTAGAACTCTACCTTGACACCCCTTTGAAACTTTTAGTTTAAAACTTTTTGCCCCTTTGTCCTACAGACCCTGATAAAATCTTTGCTGACTTTTTTATAAACCCCCTTTTATATATTGAAAGGCTACATTAAGATCTCCCTGGAGCCTTTTTCTCCAGGCAATGCTCCCAGTCTTTCTTCACAGGAGAGATGTTCCAGCCCTCTGACCATTTTTGTGATTGTCTTCTGGACCCACTCTAAGAGATCCTGGTTTCTCCTGTGCTGAGAGCCCCCGACCTGGATGCAGTTTACTCATCTGCAGTTACCATCTGCAACTTTCATTAATGACTGACAATTTCGCTTATCATATTTTTTTTTTATCAGTAAAACAAAAGAGATCTAGCAACATTGTTTCTCTGAGTAGCATCCAAATCTATTTTAATAACTATATTGAATGTGGGCCACAATGTGAGAGATTGCTGAAGCCATCTTCTCACATAAACTTCATAGTCAAATCCTAAGTATAATGAAGTGACAAGGACATTGCCACCAGCTCTATTATATTGCAGTGTGCCAATAGTATAATATACTTATGAAAGTTGTCCAGCCTATTAGAAAATTCCACTGAATCCTGTAAATTACTACATACATATTTTACAATTATTCCCTCAGGTTTTGAAGTGTATGTTTAAAAACTGAAACATCTATTTTAATAAACTTTTAATTGAATAAATCCTGCAAATAGTAGCTTTATAACTAACATTAGTTCTTTTACATCTGCTAGTCCCAACATGAAAAGCCTTGAGGATGAGCTAACTGCAATACTCCATAGAGTTCAATTTAGCAGAGTAATGGAGACATACTTATTGCAATAAGGGTTAGCATAGAGTTAAAAAGAAGAGTTTCTGCAGTGGCAGAAAATATGAAAAGAAAACAAATGCAGTATAGGAAGTGCCACAGAAAATTACCTGATAGGCTCTGACCGGGGAAAGCTGGCCATCCCCAGGTGAGCATTTGTAAGCTTTTAATTCAGTAATGTGTTTGTGAAGTCATTAAAAATCATCTACCATCATGGGAGCCACATTATGCATGAACAAATGCAGAATTATTCAGGACAGCTATAAAAAGGATGACATTAGTTTCAAATGCTTTCCCTCAATTTTATTGGCAATTATATATGCTGACCTAAAATGACCTAAATTTTGTCTACATTTTCATTCTTACAATAAATTCTTTCCTTACTTCACATGAAGTATAATTTTACAAAACTAGAATATTAAAATGCTTTTAGTTCTGGAGAGTGAAAACCTATGCAACAATTATGTATATTAATTTACTTGGAAATGAAAAAATATTTTAGTAATAATATTTTATACAATCATGACTGACACACATACTGGTCTCCTTCCTAGGTTTTATTAGGTATTCTTTCAGATTCTGTCTTTTGATGATGATACATTCCAGGAGAAGCAAGCCTAAACCAAATACACTATAAAATGCTGAAAAAATAAGCTCCAAATTTCAGTAAATGGTTCTTTTTCCAGATTCAAGAAATACTTTTCTCTACGCTAACTGCACAACAGGTCAAAACAGCAGGTGTCAGTACATATGCCCACACTTCAAGCACCTGAGGCTGATTGGAACAATCCAATACAGTCCTATACAAAGATGCAAATTTCAGATTTGCAGCATACAAACTCAGGAACAATTTGGTAATTTACTACAAGCATACAAATTATGAAAGGAATTGCGACAAAGGATTAACATACCAAGCACAATATTCTCTTATCTAAAATAAACTGTAAAAAAGGCAAGACCTTCTCTCTGGGGTACCTGCCTATTTATATGTTCCTACTGTACTTAAAGTGTGCAATGTTAATTTTTTCCCTTGAAAATTGCTCCCAGACACTTCAGCTTCACTCCATGCACACATCATTATTCCCCAATCCTATAGAGTTACATAGGCATATTGACTAAGAACACCTTAAGAAAGTTTACATCCTTAGGTCTCTCCAGGAGACATCTCCAGATGGCTGTTCAGAACTTGATTTAAACTTATGTGGTGATCTGCCTCAGTGGGATCCTGTGTCTGTGCTGACTTTCAAGGGAAACTGAGGAGACAAGTCTCCTTAAAATTAGCATTTATAAATATCCTGTCCCCCAGTGCCCAGAAATTTTCACAAAGAATGCTGTAAGTTTATACTTATGCTTTCCAGCACTAATTTTCCCATCTTAAACAGTTCACAAAACTGAGTTTATTTCATATTTTAAAAATACATCATAATTATCTTAATATAAACTAAAAGCATTCTACAGATGCAATATAAACAATTTTTTAGAGTGATTACTTCTAGGAAAATCTAGTTCAATGCTCAGCAAAGAACTAACTGTTCTTGACACTGTTAAAAAACACACAAGCTGATTAAAAATATTATCTACTGATTCTTTGCCTAAGGCTCAGAAAAAATGTTTTTCAGTTCAGTATCTTTGAGCTTGAACTGGTAGCAAAAAACACTTCAGTAATGTTGAAATATGCAAAGTAAAAATTGTTAAATGCTAAGAAGACAATCAGGGAAGGACACTAAATTAAAATGGAAAGAAATAAAAATAGATTCAGCCTGACAAAGCCTGGAGGTATACATAACTGTAAATGGAAATAACAAGGAAGTGTTATCAGTCTGCCTAATAGATGAGATGACAAAAGTAACATGAAGAAATGAGAACTTTCATTCAGAATATTAAAACCCTCTTCTAGTGATGTCCTTTGAAAAGAACCTAAAATTCTTTTATCCTTGTCAGCTTCTAAATGAAAAGTCTTAGAATTCCAAGATGCAGAAAGATGGATGCTGAAAGGGAAATATCTGAATTTCAGACATTCAGACAAACAATTAATTCTCCATGTAGATTAGATGCAGGAAATATGTGAAAAAATATACCAAAGAAAAAAGAAATTTAAGAAAATAGAAACTTCTCTAAAAATCAAACATTTTTCATTAAAATTCACGATGCTGTAGAACTGCCTCCTCTTTTCTATTAAGATGACATATTGCAAGTAAAATATTTGGGACATGTCTAAACTGCGTCAAAATATAATAGAACTTTAACCATGACAGCATAATGCAAGTGATTATATCTCATTAAAATTTGTCACTCTTGTAAGTAAACTGAAGAAGGACAAAGTGAAAGCTAGCTATAGTATCAAAGGTTGATTGCAAGGCATCTGAATACCTCATTGAAAAATCAGTTGCTTGAAGCATTTATTAATAATATGTAATGCAGGATGACTATCAGCAGGGCCAAATCTGGCACTGCACAAAAGCTACTCTTGTTTAATAGGAAGAAACCAAGAAAAACTTAGGCTGTTTTGCTCGTCTGCAATCTCCAAACTGCTTCTTCCATGGCCAAGAACCGACCTTGCACCAAAGGCTGGCATCTGCCTGGTACCTGCCTGCTGGTGTCACTGACTCCTTCACTGGCTGCACACAGCCATGGCCAGGGGAGCAACCTTGGTAGGGCAGCCACTTCCCTGGCTTCAGGGCCGTGACACAGCATTATGCATTTCTGTGGGCACACATGTGATCTTGTGTCATACTACAGTCCTTCCCTTTGGTTACACGGCTCTGTAATCCCTGGCTATAAAGACTCCACAAATGACAGCATTGTAGGTTTTAAAAGAGCTTATTGGATGTCTGGTTGACATATAATTAAAATGCAATTAAAGTGAGAAGGATATTTGAACTTCTTAAACCATTTAAGCTCTTGCGAATGACTATCTAAATGGAAGTTCATTTTTATTTCTAAGGCATAATCTATGAAGTACTCTGGGCTGAGGACTTGTGCTCTCTATGAGATACTGCCAGTAGTTGCAGTAATGAATTGGTTACAAAAATTCATGCCTAAACCCCCTAGAATTCCATTGCATCTCTACTAAGCATCTAAGTTAATCTTCTGCTTTTCTTGGAAAAAAGGGAACACACAATTTTTTTTTCTGTTATGACTTGAAAATCTAGTGCAAATCAGAGCATAGCATTCCATCAAAGGATAACCCACTTAACTAAGAATAGGTCTTTCTCAACCCTAGGACCTTGTGGAGCAGAAGGTTTCTTTCTCCTTGGGGTTCTTGAGAGCTGTTTATCAAGAGGGAGATTTAGATGCAAAATGTCCACATGCTTTAGATCTCTCATGTGGAAGACTGCATCAAGGAAAAATGAGTTTGGACTGAAAAAATGTGGATGCTATTTATGTCAAGGACCTAAACAAATATTTTTTTTTAGGCTGCTGCATGGAGTGTGAAGACAAAATAGCTAGAAAGTAGAGGAGTATAATTTATGTGGCAGAGTTACTTCTCAGCAATGAAGGTTTTAAGGACAGCTGGCAAATAAGATAGATTGGATGAAGCTCTGCTTTGTTCAGGGGAAGACATATTTTCAACATCTTGTTAAATGTAATTTGAAACATGATGTGTGACATTTTCTGGCACAGCAATTCCCCTCATTGCCCATCCAATGGTTCTTGTCAAATTAGGCTGCTTGGAGTTATAAGCAAGGAACATTTCACTTATTTTCTCTTCCTTGGGGAATCTAGCATAATATAAGTGCAACAACAAAAACACAAGTATCAATTTATTATATGGATCCTATTTTGCCTACAATAACCTTTTTGAAAAGCTACCATCATTTCTGTTTTAAGGAGTGCTCTCTGTGAAGAATGAATTTTATTCTCTAGCTGCCTATTATCACATAATGTTTTATGCCATACTGCCAATATTCATATTTTCCATTGTTCTGATTTTTTTGAATGAAGGATAAAATTGTAAATATTGAAAAAATCTCTCTGTTTTGTACAAACAAAACCCATGAAGAACACTGATGGGCTACATGAAGGGGGAAGAACAGTATATTTAAAAATAGCAGTTACTTTTCTTTCCTAAACCATTAAATGAGATTGTTTTTTCTCTAGAATATTAAAAAAAGATTGAAGCTTTAGAAATTCATGACATGTGTGGCCAAATCAGTCTATTACAGATTTCTAACATTAATAACTCATGAACCATTTTTCAGAAGGAAAGGTAAATTAAATTGAAACAAAAGGGTTGTACTTACTGTAGCTAATTCATCAAATTTTCCAAAAAGTTCATTGAGCAGCTTCACCAGCTCTTGGGCAGTACACTGTGATGCCAAACTAGTGAATCCCACAATGTCTGCAAATAAAATACTGTAAAGAAGTAAAGAGACATGGATAAATCAGTAGAGATCTTCACATTCTTGTTACTCTCTTTTACAGCACAAATGTAACCCAAAACACAAACTCCTGAAATATTATCAACAAAGTGCTAGTTGTAAAAAAAATAGAAAATATTCAGAAAAATAGGCATTAGTCTGGTGCTGTCAACTGTTTTGAAGAGCTCTCAGACACTTGCAATTGCTCCATACCTACCTGGCAGAGGAGGAAAAGCACCTCATTCATAGAGTTCCCAATGAATACTCTAGGAGCATGGTGAAAAATTTATTCTCTTTGCAGCTAGGATCTCCTGAGCTAAATTGGTCTCAGAGACAGTTTTACACTGCTAGAGTTCCACAGCCAAACAGATAAACTTTGAGTGAGGTTTACTACGTACTGAAAGACAGAGGGTAATAACTTCAGTGCAGTAGCTCTGTGATGTGGCCCTGTGGTCTGTGATGATGCAGTAATTTCCTGTGAGGAGCTAGAATCTACAATGTCAAGCCAGTATTCTCTGCACTGTGCTGCCTGGCTCAGGTAAGTGTCCGGCTTTAATCAGCATTAGCAAGGTTTTAATGTCCAACAGTTTAATCTGCTGTAACAATCCCTGCTAGTCAGTGTTCATCAAGGGAGATATTTGAAATAAGTGCAGGTACCATTGTGATCGAGAGAATAAAAATTCTTGTGTAAATCACAAAACTCAGGAGAGTATGGTGCTGTGATCCTTTCAAATCTTTAGATCCCTTTCCGCTGGTAGAAGCACAGGATCAGCTGCAGGAACACACTGCATTTATCTCCAACATCCAGACTAGAAATGTCAAATTATTTATGAAAGCACTAATAAACCACCCCATGATATATAGCCTAGGTATAATTGATGTAGTCTAAAACTTAGTTTGCTAACTGTACGTTGAATTAAACATTATGTACACCCATTCACCTCAGCAAAGGTTCACTCTTAAGATAAAAAAGCAATACTAGAAAAGCAGGCCTAAGAAGTCTACTGTTTTCCATTTTTCATAAGCAAGTCTCAACACTTCTAATATGTTACAAAAAATGGCAAATAAAACTCCTGACTTCCACCCTACTTCTATAGTTTCATTTAACCCAGTTGCTTAAATCCCTTGTCCACCATAGCAGGTAAGTAAGCATATCCCAGCACAAAACCAACTAATCCAAAGTGCAATGACTTTGGTCTACCAAAAAAGCCTTTACGTTGTCATTTTAATCCTTGAGGCAGTGTCTTCACTCAGTACTCCTTGGAGAATGCCTTATGAGAACATTTCTCAAGAGGGCCCTGGTTCAAGGGAAAAATAGTTGTTCCATTCCCATGCTGTTTAATCATAACAAAAAGGCTTCTTACAATAAAGAAGTCAGCATTTACTTAATTTTACTGATTTACATCTCTGCTATCATAAAAGCGAACCAGCCAAGTGATGGGTAAAGTAAAATGCAATAACAGAGTTCAATAACACCTGCATATTTGCCCTGAAAGATCTAATTATTCTCTTAATTCTTTATTGATGTCCTTGTTGTTTGATGGCCCTAGGTCCTTCTGGAAATCCAGAGTTACCTAAGTTCCTTGAAGATTTTCAAAAACACTTAAATGTGCATCAATGTATTTCATACATTTTGCTTTATGGCTGTTTTTCTTTATGGCCTAAATTCACATCAGAACTTATAAAATTTAAAAAGGCACAGAGGAAAAAACAACAGTGACAATTATTGCAATCCAGTATGACATGTAGTTTCCTGACTTTAATTCAATACTATCAGTATGGAGGGGGAGGGTGGATGTTACTTTATAATAATAGCCTCTGATAGCCTCTCTGCCATTTTACATCTCATCTATTCTACACATTTTACATTTTGATTGGTTTTACTTTTCTATTTCCATTTAAAATATGGAGGTTCACTTTTTTTCTCTGTCTAAGCACACATAGAGTAACAGTAATTTCCAGCAGCACCAACAACATCCATTTGCAAAAAAAAAAACAAAAACAAAAAACCCTATGGCATTGGGAGGGGGTTAGGCCTTTGAGGTAATAACAATGTCATTTCATTACTGAGGTCTTTAGCAATGAGGAACATCTATATGCATACAAACCAAAGATGTTCTGTGTTTGTGAAAACTATAACAGAGTTTTAGTAACAGGTAACAGAGCAACCATTACATCACTAACATGCACACTGATAACAAAACCTCTCTATTAGTGAAACAGAGAATAGGAAACAGGTTCCTACATAATCATTCAGTTAAGAAGAAAGTTGTTTTACATATGGGTACCTTAGTAGGTCAGTATGAGATCCTTGCTATTCTTTAAAACAATACTTAGTCCTCAGCACTTGATTCAAAACACTGGTCATTGTACAAAAATGTGAAGTCCTTAAAAGCACCCGCAATACAGAACTGAACACACCATTGAAAACCTAGGAAAAAATAAGTAATTATTGTATGCTGAGAGACTGATGTTCAATTATGCTTGTGAGCTTTTTAATACTGTATTTAACTACATGTATACATTTTAAAGCTTATGGAATGGGTTAGGTAATATGATCATTGTTACACTTTCGTTTTTTTACAAAACTTCCAACTCTTTTAATGCAATCTTCTTAAAATATGCAAAGTATAACTCTCATGTCTGGACATGGCACAGATGGGGAAATGCTGTGAGTAGAAGTTCTGCCTTTTATTAATGAAAAATCTCCTTTTTTCCACTATGAAATGTTACAATCATAGTAACCGCTGCACTTTGTTTGAAAGTAGGCTGAAATGACAGTGACTAGACCTGATTTTGCAGCAACAGTGGTAAGGAACAGCCAGTGGAGAAGCAGGGGATTTCCCTATCCAATGTTCAACTGGCACTGCAAGCCTGCTGCTTCCATGGTCTGTTCTCAGGGGTGGCAGTGCTGAGGAGAGCACACACACACAGAGCTCTACTATTAAAAGAAATGGCATTGAAACTCAACAGCTGATTCATTTTATTTTAGCTGGTCAACTGACCAATATTATCCCTTTTACTTCTTCACCCATTTGTGTCCATCTATAGCCTCTTCCCATACGACTTGTACTACAAGTATTCTGGGGCAGCACCAACACACACTCTCATTGCACATCTGAAAAAAGTTAGAGTAGCTTCTTGGTCTGTGACAGGGAGTCAAATTACCCAATTCATGCAATACACTTTTTTCCCCTCTTATGTTCTGCTCGGTTTTTTGGGAAGTAAAAAAGAAGGCCTTTATGAGGAGATGGCAAAATCAGTCATAGGGAATGACAACAGAAATGAAATTTGAATTCTTGCAATGGCCATGAAATCATAATGGTACTAAAGAGAAAAATTATAAGATATACGGTGCCAGAATTCCAGTCATAAACCCGAACTGTTTCCACGGCCAAATGTATTCAAATATCCTCAAAGTCTAAGTCTCCACACTGGCACTGAAATTCCTTTTCCTCTGTTTTGGATATATTATTCACACAAAAATACTGTAAGCTTTAAATTTAGGCCATGTCTAACATACTCAGAAAAGTTAAAACAAAGTAGATACAGGAGTGACATCAATGTTAAAGCACATTAATCACTCCTCCAGATATACTAATTCAAGAGCAAAGTACTCTTGCTTCACAGTAATTTAATCTGTAATTGCTATGGAGGTTCACATCCTCAGAGAGGATTAAACCAGAGTAAACTATTTATGCATGAAAGATTCCTCATAATTGTCTGGTATAGAAAGGAACACTTCATAATGATTGCCAAGTAATTTTATTTTTAAAAATGTAAATGCTGGCGTATATAGAAACAAGATGTGAGAAGCTACCAATTAACAATTGTTTCTCTTAATGACCAAACAGAGATGAAACTGTCCCTTCTTTAATTCCACACAATTAAACAATTTGATTCCACAGAATTAATAATGCCATTGGGCACTTTGGTGAAAAACCAAAAAAACCAATCTCCTTTAAACTACAACTATTAATGAAAGAAGAGAAATGAATGTGGAAAGAAATGGAAAACAAAGAACAAATGTTACTTTTGTTTACTCAGCACCATAATTTGCATGTGATTCGAACGCTGCTCTTCTTTACCAGCAAGGTGAAGGCATTGGTTAGGAGGGCTAGGTACCTCTTACGGTGCTGCAGCTGGTGCTGCCTCACAACCCAGGGCTCAGCAATGATCCATGATCTTGCCTGGCACAGAGATGAGACTGACTGGACTATAGGTCTCCATATTTTCTGCTTTCCCCTTTCTAAAAATCAGGGTTGTATTTCCCTATTTCCAGTCATTTGGGACTCACTGACATGACTTTTTAAATATGATAGATGGTGGCTTAGCCACTGTCTGCCAGTTCCCTCAGAGCTCACAGATGAATCTACTCAGGTTCCATGGACTTGTGCACATTCAGGCTCCTTAGATGGTCTTGAGCCTGATCCTCTCCTGCAGCGGGCTCAAGGTGTTCATTCACTCAGTCCCTGTATTTGTCTTTTTTCACCAGGGAGGCATGGCTGGGGCACTTGCTATTGAAGAATGAGGTGTAGAAGTTGTTGAGAACCTCAGCCTAGCTGAGAAAAGAGAACTTTTTCCAGGGTAGCCAGGTCTTCTATTTCCTATTGGTGAGAGCTGAAGTTATCCCTCGTCTTTCTTTTGCTTGCAACACATTTATGGAAGCCCTTTCTGTTATCCTCAATATCCATGGTCAGACTCAATTCTATCTGGGCCTTGACTTCCCTAACCCTGTCCCTAACTTTCCGTACAATTCCCCTGTTTCCTTCCCAGGCCACCTGTCCTCATTTCCACTTCCTGAAAGATTATTTTTTTGCTCTGGGTTCACTCAGCAGCTCCCGACCCATCCATGATGGCCTCCTAGCATTTTTGCCTGATTTCCTCCTTGTTGGATGCATTCTTCCTGAGCTTGGAAGAGGTGATCCTTGAAATTCAGCCAGCATTCTTGGGACACTTTGCTATCCAGGGCTCTATCCCACGGGACTGTTCTCAGCAGGTCCTGGAAGAGGCCAAAGTCTGGCAGGGAAGTGAGCTTGCTGTGTACCCTCCTCACTGCCTTGAGGCTCTTGAATCCCCCCATGTTGTTATCACTGTAGTCAAGGCTGCCTTGGAGCACTTCATTCCCCACCAGCTCCTCCCTCTTGGTAAGCACAAGGTCCAGTACAGCACCTTCTTTTTGGCTCTTCAACTACTTGTGTACAAAAATTGCTGTTGACACAGCAGCTGGGGATTATGTCCTGCTGTGCTGTCCCTCCAACAGATATCACAGTGGTTGAAACCCTCCATGAGGACCAGGGCTTGCGAGCATGAGGCCACTTCTGTCTGCCTATGGAGGGCTTCATCCACACCATCCTCCTGACTGGGTGGCCTGTAGCAGACCCCCCTGTAACATCCCCTGTCCCTGCCCTCCCTCTACTCTTCACCAACAAGCTCTTGGCAGGATCCTTATCCTTCCCCAGAGTTCCATACACTCCAGCTGGTTACTGACACGGGGGCTCCATCGCCTTCTCATGTCCCTTGCCTGTCTTTGCTAAAAAGCCTGAAACCTTCCACTTAAAAGCTGCAGTCATAGGAGCCATCTCACCATGTCTCCACCATGCCCATGGTATCACATCCACACAGGCCTGTGCACAGCCATAGCTCCTCTTGTTCTCTTGCCATACTGCATGCATTTGTATAGAGGTGTCTGAGTCGGTACCCAGATAAAGCTGGCTCGCTGGCTGGAGTATGTGGAGTGCCTTTGCACTGTTCCAGGCATCCATTAGAGGTGTTGACACCTGGAGGTCAGGACTGGAAGGGATAGGTGCCCCCGTCCCCTGACTAATCTGATTTAAAGCTCCCTGCACCAGTCTGGCAAGTCCCTGACCCAAGAGAGTTTATCTCTTTGTCAGATGAGCCCTATAATCCCTTAGTAAACAAGGCCTGGCAAAATGAGTCCCATGGTCTGAGTAAGCAAAACCATGACTTACCAATCATACCAGGATTTTATCAGTAAATTCACAGGATTAGGAAATTTGGCTAATCTGGTAAAAACTGAAATCACTTTGGTTTTTAGACAGACAAGCTGTTAGCAATCGTAAGTTGCAATGGCACATTATTATTCTAATATATCCTAGGGGGGAAAATAACCAGTTGAGCAGAGCTTTCTCAAATTTCTGCTGTGAACTTGATTTTAAAGTCTGTGTGATGCCATTGTGTTTCAGGAGCAGTGCTGTCTTGGGTTAGAGCCTTGCTTGCTCCTATTGCTGCCTGCTTGCTTACAAAAACTGAGAGAACATATAGTGAGTGCTACTGAAATGCAAGAGGGCAGCAGAACAAGACTAGTTAGAAATATTTCCTTATGATTGCTTTATTTGAGATGCAAGGCACACTTTTTTCACACTGGTTTTCTCTCTCAAGGTAAAAGGGTTTCTCTTTCTGTGACTTAAAATCTCCATTGCTCCTCTAACACCTGCTCACGGATAACCACAATAACCTCTTGTTGGTGCAGCTTCACATGGATTAGTGTTGTCTTTCTTCTTCTGCACAACCACAGCAAGGCTGAAAGATTACTCTCCAGTCTTACTGCTCTTACTCTCATCTAGTAAAAGAAGTGTAAACCTACTGGAGTTTTTAGGCTTCATTTGTGTGATAGTATTAAGTTATAATTTTTTTAATCAATTTTTAATTGATTCCTAGAGTGTAGCCTAAATTGTCCCCACTAAAAACGTGGCCTGTTTTTACAGTCACCTTCTACATTTCATAGGAAAATTAGTTTATTTTTGACAAAGCAACCCATTTTTTTCATGAATAATATTTTATATACAAATAGCTTGTTTAAGTTATCAATAAAACAAAAAGATTTTTAAATATTTGTAGTCCAAATATTTCAAAATATGCCTAATCTGAAGAAAAAGATTATGGAACTGCAAAAGTAAACAATTTTACAAACTAATTTCTTCAGAGGAGTTCAGTTTGCGGTAGAACATTTCTTGTTGCAATGTGCCTGTCCCTCTGATCTTATGATACCTCCTTCTTTCTCAATGAAAGACATCTAGATTTCTGAAAACATAACTTTAAAAAAAAAAATACTGTAATGACAGTTCTTTCAAGTGAAGTGTTACAAGGAATTGCATCTACAGTTACCAATGAAGGGCTCCTGCTAAACACTACACACAGGAAACACACATAAACTAACTAAAACACAACCTAAACTAAAATTGACATAAATTTTCTATGACTGCATTCCCCACAGATAACTGCAACAAAGCACATACGATAGATAATGTGTAAATATAGATTTGTAGTCATTGAGATGCAGTGCTTTTCTTTTGACTGTTCATTCCACTCCTCATTTGCTAATGACACAGACAGGGAGTTCGTGCACTCTCTACCATTCACCATCAAGTTTGTGAATGACACCGAGCTGTGTGGTGTGGTTGACAACACTGGAGGGCAGGGATGCCATGCAGAGGGACTGGATGGGCTGGAGAAGTGGGCCTGTGCCAGCCCCATGAAGTCCAACAAGGCCATGGGCCAGGTCCTGCACCTGGGTTGGGGCAGTCCCAAACATGGATACAAACTGAGGCATTAGATTAAGACCAGCACTGCTAAGGAGGGCTTGGGGGTGCTGGTGGATGAAATCTTGGACATGTCAGCGCTGTATGCTTGTGGCCCATAAAGCCAAACAAATCCTGTTACACATAAAAGGAAATGCGGCCAGCAGGTGGAGGGAGGTGATTCTGTTCTCTCATGAGACCCCACCTGAATTTTCAGCACAGGAAACAGATGGACTGGTCAGAGTGTGGCTGTTCAGAAAAGAGTGGGCTCCAGGGAGACACAGCAGCCTTCCAGAGCCTAAAGAGGGTATACAACAGAGTTGGAGATGGACTTTTTATCAGGGTCTCTACTGATAAGACGGGTGGGAATGGTTTTAAACTAAAACTGGGTAGATTTAGATTAGATACAAGGAAGAAATTCTTCACTAGGAGGGTGGAACAGGTTTCATAGAGAAGCTATGGATACCCCATCTCTGGAAATATTCAAGCTTGGGCCAGTCAGGCTTTTGAGCAACCTTAGTGAAATGTAGTGAAAGATGAACCTGACTCAGACACAGAGACTGGACTGGATGATCTTTAAAGGCTCCGTCCTACTCAAACCATTCTATGATTTCATGATTCCAATGTTTAATGGAAGTTTCCTGAGGACTTTTTTTTTAAAGTTACCTGGACTATTTGGTTTGAAACACCAACAGCTCTTTCTAACCTGTTCTATTATATAAATTCTGAACAAAAGCCAAGCAGCAGTACAGTGAGTAAGTTCAGGAAAGGAAACAGTATAAACAGATGTTTCTCTCCTCCGTCACAGAGACAAACTGGTATGAGTTACATACATCATTATCTCATACTCCTTGACAATCTGAAACATTTCTGTGTAACAAGCCCAGAGTTATCACTCCAGGACCTTCTGTATTCCTGTTTTCCCCTGCCATGATCCCTGCAGGCAGGCATAGCCAGCACCTGAACAGGGACTGCAGCCCTCCTGCAGCACAGCGGGAAGCAGCTGCACCTGCAGGAAGTGAGTGCAGAAAGCCTGCAGCTTGGTTTAAAAGGTTTAAGCTGCTTCCCAAGCGTGAGTATTGACAGAGCAACTCTTTTGTATGTCACTTTATGAGGCATTCAGAAGGAGAAGTCCTGCCAAGTTACACAAGAGATTTGACAGCTTGTAGGTAGTAAATGTTCAGTTTCAACAGTATTCATTCATGGGCTTTGTGCACCTGAATAGTCCTGCTGTTTTCAATAGAGCCACTTGTATAAACAAGTACTCTACAAAATAAGGACGGGTTGTATGCCCTGTTTTTTATTTTCATTTGGGCCATTTGTTTAATTAAAGTACAACTTACAGTAAAAATGGTATTTAAATGGCACATGGCGCCTCAGAAGGTAACCTGTAGGGCTCTTTTTGCCTCAAAGGTGAAACATAAGGGAAGTTCATTAATAATTTTATGTGTGACTCACTTCAATGTTTAAGAAAAAACTGCTCTCTAAAATTAAAGAGGGCTGTTAAAAATAAAAACAAAGGGAAGCTGTGTTTTTTACATAATAATAATTTACGCAAACTAGTGAAGTCTTACAAGTTCAGAAAGACTAGATACAGAAGTCTGTCCACAATCACAGCTTTTTAAAATGTTGGAATGGTTAAGTTAAATTAAAAAATGATTTAAGGTCTGATGTTTTCTGAAAGACAGGAAAGACCACAAATATTTGCTCATAAATATCTGCAGATTGTGTTCTGGCTTCAGATTGAGTCTTAAGAACCTCTAAAATGCCACAAGGAATCTTTTAATTAGTAGCTTTGAAATCAGGCAGTGTGTTTCCTAAAATTAATATCTCTTCTTACAGAGCATCCAGTTCTATTTCATGCTTGTAAAAATAAGGCTAAATGAAAGTGCTGTACCTGAGGCCCAAAAAATTTTTAGTTGTTCAATGCTCACTTTCTTTTTATCTCTTCAACATTGTTTGAGTCATAGAATAAAGCAAGAAGTTGTGTATTAATATAGGAAGCCAGCCATATCCTTATTTATCTATGAGTTTAAACAGTTTCATGAATATCTAACATCCATTCCAAAAGAGACAAACAACAAAATGTGTTGAGGTTTCCATACAGGGCATATATTTGAGCTGAAACTCAATTTGAAATTTTCATAATTGAATTATGGGTCCGTGGAGAGATTCAGTCAGGACTAGTGAGTTTTCACAATGGATGCTGTACCTGCATATGTGATCTGTAAATCTCTCAGCCCTATACGAATAAGGCAAGAAGGAAATATGAATTTTAAATTTCTTAACCTAATCTTCGAAAAAGCATGTCTCCATGTTACAAAACGTGTTTCTGAGCACCACGTTTTGTAACATGGAGACATGCACTGAAGAGCTGGTCTGTTGGGTAGCCTTTACATGTAACTTGACATCTGGTTCCCACATCTTTCATGGTGTCCTTGTCTGGGACTACCCCAGTACTTGTACTGTAACCTGCGTACTGTAACAGCTTGTGGACTGTATACAGATTATTTCCTTCTGATAAACCACAGATATTTTATTAGTTGTAATTATTTTAGTTTTCTGATTGTTGAGTTTATTGTCCTCACTGGGCTAATGCTATATCAGATGTGTATTTGGATATCTTGTTTTGCATAGTGCATTTGCGTTGGGTTACTGGTCTCCATTTAAAACACATGCTCTCATTTCTTACTGCACAGTAATGCTGCTCAAAAACTTTACAAGGTAGCAGATGTACTACAGAACTAGGAAGAGCTGATCAAAGCATGACACATTCCCCTCCAAAGCACAGTGAGTTGCAGGCAGTCATTCAACAGCTGTTGGGTAGTTGGTAAAATATTCACCAAGTAATTTATAAACCAGGGCAGTTGCCATGGTTATCTGAAATATGCCAGTACTTTTCTCCAGTCCATCATTCACTTCTTCCAAAGGTATGTGCATCTCCACTGTAATGTGCTTTTCTGGGAGGAGGTAAAGAAAGTAGCTGTATGAATGTCTTTTTTTCACATGTAAGATTAAATATTCTTTGCCCTTTTTTTCAGGCAGCTATATAGAAGACTGAAACTTTCTGATACTTATGAGAGTATTTTTTTTTTTTGCTGTTGGTTTTTCAACAGATAAGGAATGGAAAAATCATGTAATCTACTAATTGCATGCCTGCTTCCTTCAGACTATCTTTTCTGAAGAATACTGCTCTGATACTATCAGGTATTTGCAGGGAGAAAAAGAAAGCATTGCAAAAGGAAAAGTGCAGCTCATTTTCTATTTTCCACTGTGTAGCTTTGGAGTTAAAAACCCCTGGAATACAGAATTATAGAGGGGCTTTTGTTGGTTTGTTTTAATAGCAGCACTTTAAAGAACACTTGATGTGAAGAGGACAATTCACAAGAATTTAGGAATGATCTCTCAGGTTTACCTGTTATAGCACTGAACTGCCGCTCCCCAGAAGAAAAAAAAAAAAAGTTGTTTTCATCTCCTTAAGAAAGTAAAGCAAGCACTTATTATTGGCACTGACCACCAGCAGCCCTGCCAAAGGGATGCTGTAGTGCTGCTGTTCACACTGGTGTCAGGGTGTCACCTGCTGGGAGTTCTCCTTCATCCTTCAGGTCTACACAGTCACAAAACATCTGAGGTGAAACTCTGGCCTACTGGGACGTACTAGCCACAGATTGCTGGGCATTTATTGGACATGATTTCACCCCATTTTTTAATCATTATAATTACAGAGTTGTTTCATTATTGAAATAAAAGGCAATAGAGTTTCTTATAAGTACGGGTGGTGAAAGGAGGTCTGCTATTTTCAGTTCTCTTCCCTGAGGATCTTACCTGTGACATTGAAATGACCTCATCTTATTTGGGCTCATTTGCCCCCAAAAGTACCTTCTTAATGTCAGAGAATTAATTCACCCCTCCAGACAGGGTGTTTTGATTCAAAAACTTTCATGAACCCCACATCAAAGCAGTGAATAAGCCACAAAGTTTTAGCAGTTTTATGAAAAAAACATCATGTAGGAAAAAGATTACTCCTGAGGTTACATTTCAAAAAGATCCTAGCAAAAGAGAGGACTCAGAAGCACTATAGTCTGCAAAGCAATGCTTTCTAAGATGACTCTAAATAGTGTAATGCATGCAGAGACTTGTGACACATACAAGATATAACTATACTAATCATGATACAATTCTCAGCCTTACCTTGACCCTGAATATAAGGGCAACCAACAGTAGCATACATGTGTTTCATATCACTGTGAGGACATAATTTTTAAACACAATTTTTATAAGTATATTGAGGAATGTGATCACCAAAGGGTCAAAGTAGAAGACACCCAAGCATCAAAACCTGGCATACCTGACACTTGATTAGAAAACCTGACTGCAAACAGACAGACAGGCTATCATTCAAAGGTGGACGGCTGTCAAGAAAATGAAAAAAAGTGCAAATGGTGTTGGTGAGGAGTGTAATAAACCCATGTGACATAAACAAGTTAAAGTGAAGGAGTAAGACAGCTCACTTAGATTTTGAATGTGTCCTTCAGGAGCTCTCAAGTCAGATTTTGACAATTGAGAACCATCAGATACTGTAAACAACATTATCATTTTCAGCATCAGCTTTGGGGTAGTGTGCACCTAGAACTAATTTTAAACTGATTGTTAAAGACCAAGTTTTGTAAGCAAAATGATGAGATAAATATTATGCAAGATTTACCCATTAACATGAAGTAAACGACTAATTTTTAATTCAGTAGTGTTAAATTTTCCAGCGTAAAACTGACCTAATTTGGCAGTCTTCTGAACACTCCCATTACAGACGTCTCTGATTCCCTCAGTGACAGAAATGCTTTTAGTTGCAACAACTTAGTCACTAGGAAGTGCTCCTTGCATATATTAAAGCCAGCTCCATGGGGGGTTGACTAAATCTTGAGAGAAGAAACAGCAGTGGAGGAGGGAGAGGAGGAGGTGCTGAGGTTTACTCCTTTGCTACATGAGTACACTATGCAAATCAAGGCAGCTCTGTGGCATCACTTCCTAACAGTGCGCCTTGTTTAGTAAAAGGGTGACACCAATTGAACTTCTTTGATGCTGTTTTTGATGTGGAAGCAAGGCACTTGGCAGTAGTGTGATAAAACACAGACAAGTTCTTTAAGGAATTTGTTCTGGAGGCAAAGAAGAATAAAAACTAAGAATGCACTTCAAGAAAAAGCAGTATAAATGACAGCACTTGCACACAGTCAAACACTGAACAAGAGCAAGAAGTAGAACTGAGCCTTAGTCAATAATCTCCGGGGGGTAATGCTCATGTGATGTAGACAAATACACATTTCTTTACATTTGCATCACACTTTCTTTTTGTGTCCATGCTATTACCTAGGAAAATCTATTACTTTAGAAGTAATTAATCTTACTATCAAAAAAAAAAAATATAAATGAGCAAAAACTACCATGCCGAATAAATACTCCTGTTCACCCAAAGCATAATACAGTCCAAAACCAATGACTAGTCATTTGGAAAAAGCTGCCAGTCTCCCAGCGCTACTATTCTAAGACATTTATTGATTCAGGCTTATCTCCTGAGAAGATTATTAAATCTTCCTAGTGCACCCATTCTTCTACTCTGTATAAATGATAAATCTTCACTTTATTGCTTGCTTTTTTTTCTCTGAAACCTGAGTGCAATTCAGTTCGTCACTGTCCTTGTACCAAATATTCTTAGTTCTTTAGTTTATTTCATGGACTGCATCAATCCTACCTAACATTGTCATGCCTTTGAATGTAAATTTTGTGGAAAATCCTTTCAGGAGGCTTCAGGAAGTCTTCCTTCATTTCCATTGCAACATTCCTGGGCAAAAGGCTCATCAAGAGACGTTCCTAAAAGAAAACATAAGCAACATCAGTTTTGTGGTATAGTGTGTGGCCATTTTTCAAAGTTTTAAACTAACAAACTGGACAATCTTCTCTTAATCTGCTTCCTTAAAATGTCTGCTGCATAAAAAATACAAACCATTTCTCTCAAACTCCTGCAAATTGTGTGGGTGTCTTCTTCTATGTCTTCTGCACTAAAAAAAAAAAAAAACCAATTGAAAACACCCCCCCCCAAAAAAAAAAACCAAAAAAAAACAAAACAAAAAACAAACCCCCACAACAAACCAGAAAAAGCAAACCAAAAAAGCCAGTCTCATGAGCATATAATTGTCCATATTTTTGATTAACATTACAGTCCTAATAATAGCAACTTACTTTATTCTTAGCTGCATTTATCTGTCTGAGAAAGACTTCCCAGGATCATTTGCTATCCTTTTGTGTGTTCTATTTCTTCCTGGATATAATGAAAGTGTTACATTACAAGAACTATGACAGCCGGTTATTAAGCAGTGAGAGTAGACGATGGATTTCTCCACTGTCAGATTCAGTGGAACAGTAAGCACAGTTTTAATGGCATCTTAGCCAGTGTGGCAGTGTCTTTAATGAACTGTATCAGTACAAAACCCTGGCTAAACACATCTTCTTGCTACACTCACAGAGAAATTTTTAGCTCGGGTCACTGACCTGCATAAAAAGAGTCTCTAATATCGTGGATCTTGTCAGTATTGACTATAAAGGCCCATATAGTTTTTCCACATATTCTGGCCCACTCACGGGTACCATCTGGAAAATCTGCAACCGCTGTTCTTAGGTGTTGTAAGGGGTCCATTGACACCTACTCAAGATACCTACCTAATGCACACATTCATTCATTGTGTTTTCACCCAGAAAGTGCTTGCCATTTAAAATGCATTTCCAAGTTTCTCCATCAGACCTGCTAGTTTCAGCCATGGCAACAGTCTGAATGAATTCTCATAACCACATCTGATCTGATTCAGGAATCTCAGGTTCCAGACAACAACGGATGAGGCTAGGAGCAGGGAAGGTGTACCCTTGATGGAAGAGGATTAGGTCCTCTTCCTTAATTAGTGAATAATTAAGTAAACTGGATAGATGTAAGTCCATGGGCCCTGACAGGACACGTTCACAAGCTCACTGAGTGAGCTGTCAGATGCTGCTGTAAAGCCACTCCTAACAGTCAAACATGGTGACTGAGAGAAGTGATACAAGAAAGAAAGAAAATGTCCCTTCTCTAGGCAAGAAGGAGGATGCAGGGAACTGCAGGCCAGTCAGTTTCATCTTGGGTCCTGAAAATGATGAAGGATCTCATCTTGGAAACCAAGGTGGTTAGACCAGATGACTTCCAGAGTGCCCTTCCTGCCTCAACTATTCTGTGATTCTGTTATCTGACAATCAAGAGCCACTCTAAGGGCAGCTGCAAGATGTCACTGAAGTGCATATTTTGGCTGAACCTCATCCTCCTTTTCTTTAATAAATATTAAATAAATAAGGAGCAAAAATTAACACCAAGAACAGGGTATCAGCAAGTGCTATTATGTTGCTAACATGCCCACATTCACCAGATAAAGCCATTAAATAATACTAGAAGTTTATTCAAAGGGTTTTTATCTTAACAGTTCCTTCTGAAAGGCACATTGAAAGAAGTAATAAGTTAAACTTTGCAGAACTTCCCTGGTGAACTTTGGACTAAAGTTCTCTCATGTGTTTGTGGTGGTCACATTGTCTTGAGGCTAAGGACTGTTAGCTAACTCTATTTCCTACTCTTATATATACGTAGCAGAACATTCCCTCCTGCCACAGAAGAGCTTATCTGCTATGTCTGTCAGCTGGTGCATAGCTCCGGACATTCTCCCCCTCACAAGAATTGGTGACATAACCCAGGCTGGACAGATGTTGAGCAGTGACTTATCTCTGGCACCAGGGAAGTGAGATCCCCAGCTGACAATAAATATCTCGCCTTGAGAGTGAGATGTAGGGAGATAAACTAGGAATTTCCAACTGTGAGCCACATTACTTTACTAACTATAAAAGCTATACAAATTTTCATGGAGGTAGAAGCGTCTTACACACACCCTGGAAATGTGCAGGACTTCTCCCACGAGTTTGGATGCAAGTTCTGCAGTTACATTCTTGGGAATTGAGAGGAAGGATCCTATGTGTGCCCCATCAGCGATCGGATGGTAAGCTACATGGAATCCTAATCCATACTATTTCTTTGCTAGCTGTAATATTAGGTACCTCAGCTGTGCACTGTGTGTTATCTGGTAGTAGTGTTTCTTTTGTTTATCCTGTGTAGTATGTCATCTGTTAAAGCCTTATGTCTGTTAAATTTGTGTTAATTAATTAATTAATTAAATTATTTTTAATTAAATAAATAATTTTGTAATAGACCTAATCGACCATTATTAAGAACCTGTGAGTGAGAGTGATTTGGGCTGCAGGCTGCCCCCAACAGAGCCACTGCTAGAAATCTGAGTCTCAGGCAGGACCTACTTAAGCTCTCCTCTACATTCGTAACAGTGTACACCAAGAATATGGCAAAGAATATTATGGACTTCAATATTTGTTGACACTTCACACATATAGCCATTTCCAATTAACCAAAGCATCTCGCATCACTAAAAAATGGTTATTCACTCTAAATTTTATGTTGATTTAATTAAGTATACTTATATTTCTGCAGCAGAATTGTATTTGGGTAACCCAAATTTTGGGTTACAATCCAAAACAAGTATTTTGTCCCTAGTGGATCTTACAAAGCTCTGTTGACTGCTACTAGTGTCCTAAAGTTGATTTATTGTGTTAAGAGAAATAAACTGGGGTTATAAAAGGAGCTGGCCACCTCTCAAACAATAGAGAACCCATACACAAGAGGAATTTGGATGGATGGTTAAATTCTCTGATGCTTAAGATGGAAAAATTGATGCTGGAATTTCATAAGTATTGCTCTGGATAAGAAATTTACAATGTCTGATAAGGACTAAATGTTCTCTGGAGCTTCTCTTGCAGCAAACATATTAAACAAGGCCTTCACCATTTTGCTGTAATGGATTAGTAAAATCCAAAACTGTTAAGGAGAGACTGGGTTCAGACTTCTGTTTCCTAGAAAGTCAAACTTAACCAGACAAAGAAGCAAACAAAAATTGTACTGACAGACTCTTCCAGAGAGCAGTGCTAACTGAATAGTTCTATGGCCTGCAAACACAATTACAATACCTGAAATAAAAACTCAGAGATAATGTCTGCAGTGCATAGCAAATAACCTGCAATCCAGGGAAGCAATAAGAATTATTACTGTGAAGGCAGCATTGGAAAGCTGTAGGATGCAGCATCTGACCTCACTGAAATGTGCAGATGTCAGATGTATTAAGGGAGTCTACAACAGTAATGATTCTTATACACGTTAGGTTGACTATAACAAGAGCTGAAGGGAACATATGAAAATCCTCTGTCAAAATAGGATGACTTGCTTTTTTCATTAGAGATGAGAGTGAGATAGGGTTGAGATTAGAGATGAGATTCCTCACCAAGTGAGGAAAGATGCAGTTATGGCTTTCTCAAAGGGCAGCCACTGCTGACCTTTCAGGCCAAGAAGGGAAGCAGCAGCATGACTGTAAGCAGCATGACTGCAGGATTTGTCCCTGAAGGTGAGACTGGAAAATGTAAGAAAGATCCCTGCAATGCAGAGTATCAAAACACTGAAAGTGAATGAAAGACACCATACCGCTGTCCAGAAAGAATATAAGAAGAGTCTCTTCTATTTACAGCAATATCTCATCTATCAAGCAAAGCAGTATTGCCCTTCAGGTCTAAGGAATGCTGAAGGCCTCAGAGTTTTGGAACAGCAAGAGTCAATTCATGTACACAAAATATAGCTATTGGTAGGTTTGGGAAGGGGCTCTGCCTAGATCTCTAATCAGCTAGTCCTACAATTTTTGTCCAGTTTTTCATTTGCTCCTGTGTGGCTGATCTGATTATAAAAATAATCTGTAAACCAGGCTAAAAGGAAAACTAGGTGTGTAGGATAGTGCATTGAATGGAACAAGTGACAAAACCAATGGAAGACCACTCACTTTTATGGTGACATTCATGCTTGAGTGGTTGTTGCCTCCAACAGGGGTGGGTGATGACAGGAAAAAATAGAAAGAGTAACACAGGGAGCACTAATCAATTAGCAACAACTTTTACCAAAATAGAACAACACTCATGTTGCAACCCTTCTAATTAGTCACAAATTATTTTGTGTTGAGGTAGCCTCAACACGTGATATATTCCTAATCACAAGGTCTAGTAGAAACAAAATGATTCTAAATTTTATTCTTTCTCAATGATTCACAATGTTTTTTTAGGATTATTACAGCTGTCTTCAGAACATTAAATTTTTTCCACACAATCAACTTACACTATTTTAGGAATTTGTACTCTCTTCTCATGCTGTACATCTTTACTCAGCATTAAAATGGTCTAAAATGAAATCACATGCTAAAAAAAAAAATACTTTCAGAGACTGTAATTGTCAGTCAATAATTTTGCATTCCCTGCAGAAATCTCACTAAAAAAAGAAAATTATAGATGAGGATATACATCTCCTTCATTCACAACATTTTACATTCCCAGTCCTGCTCTGGGATTTCAAATGCCAAATTTAGCTGCCTCTGCCAATGGTATCATCCTGATTAATAATGATTACTGCTTTACTAATAAAGACAGCTATTTTTGAAAAAGATAGTCAATTTAAAAAAACATTCAAATTTCTTTCTCCAGCAATGGAGCATCACTAGAAAACAGAGGTGGAACAAACATTCATTTTGACTCCAAGGCAAGTCAAAATGCGCATACCAAATTAATTAGGAATTGCTCAGTGTTACCTTGGCCCTGTTCAACAACTAGTACCATTATACATGTGACAAAGAATGAAAATATGCCAAGGCAGAGAAATGGATAAGAAAAAAGTGTTTCCCATTGTTAATGGACAAAAAGACCCTATGTTACTGCTTGGAACATCCTCAACCCTATTTACAAGTACATAACCCTGGACTGCAACTTTCTTTTTGGGTTCGACCCAAAATAAAACTTTAATAATAATTATTCAAGACTTGAGTAGACAAAGCCACAGTTGACCAGACCTGGTGTCACTGGAAGTCCTGCTTTGGAGGAATGGTTGGGCTCAATGATGTCCAGAGGTCTGCTCTGACCACCGTGTATCAAGGTGTCTCCCTTGGTACACAAGGACCAGGAGAGGCAGGTGCCTGAAGCCTCCTGGGGAGCCCTGAAGCCATCTTGCTACCTCACCACACACTAGTGGGTCTTCTAAAACAGAAGAGGAGCTCAAGGCTCAGCACTCTCTAGGAGTTGTGTGATTTCACATTTCTGAGAAGGGAGAGGAAAGAAGCAAGCAGACACTATTGAAGAGGAACCCCCCATCATCTGCATGCTCTATTCTGCCCCAACAGTCTCTTCAGCTTTCTCCAGTTTGGAGGCTTCTCACCATAATTCCCTTTTCTATCCCCACCCCTGCCCTGGACAATGCCTCTCCCACAAGCATCCTTGCTCTGCTCTCCCAGGTCTGCTTTTATGGGAGTCCCCACTGCATATTCCTAATACATCTCTCTTGCCTGCCTCCAAAAGAAGACGCCTGTCCCCCTCCCATTTTGAAAATCATACTCTTTTCTCATTTTACTTCTCATTCCAAACATTTAAAAGTTACTCAAAGTCCTTTAAATTTTTGCCTTGATTTAGAATCATTCCATGCAGTTGCCCAAATATTATTCCTATTGTACAAAATTATTTGTTATGACATCTGTATGGGAAATGACTATGATACATTTTCAAATTCTCTCAGCAAGCTGCAAATGAATCCATACTCCCTTCATCAGAAAAGAAGGCTCAAAAGCGCGTTAATATCTTAAATGTTCCTAGCCAGAATTCTCAAAAATTTCTATCAAAAACCTTGCTGTGCTTTCCCATGCTAAGTTGTATTCCTGTTTATCATGTGAGATATAAAGAAAACAAAATGGAAATACTATTTATAGTCAGAGCAGACTACTTTATCAAAGGAAACAGCTGTCATTTTTTTCTGAGATAAGCAACCAAGCTGAGAGAAGCAACCAAGGGAACTGTAGCATTGCCTCAGAGCTGCAGGCTCTTGTGTTTCTCTGGTTCCTTGAATCTCATTGCTCATTGTCCTCTCATCCTACTGTATATGCACATCTGCTGGAATTCATTTTGAGAATGCAGTTACAGTCTGGAAGGGCCGTGCAGAAAACTGTATCGCTTTGCATGTTTTTCAATCCCATGAGAGCAGAGCTGTAATGGATAGAGCTCCATCTCCTTCAGCCAGCTTCATTAAATTCCTCCTGAACTGCTCCTTCCAGCCAGTATGCTGGCAGTGCCTTCACCCATCAGGGAGTCTGAGCCTCACACCTGGATGGCAGAGAGCTCTGTCTTGTGGAACTACCTCTAAATAGGACTTGGAGGTTCCCAATTTCGTGCTGAGGAAAGCAGTAAGTCTGCACAGCACTCCAGATCCTGGTCCTTTTTCACCCTCCCTAGCACTGAACCACATTATTCAGGATAGTCTTCATGCCCATGTTACCTTTTTTTTTGCATTTTCATAGCAACTTTAGGAAGGAAGAAAGTCAAAAAAATTAACGTGACAAAACTAGGTTTGACATGTTTGTTTCTTGGCTGATAAAACATGAACATTTTTGTTTTCTATAGAAACAGTCCAACAATGATGACAAATAGGAAAAGTTGCTCAAAAAAGAGAAGAGATTTTGATCATCTACTCTAAAAAATTCCTTTCCAATATGGAACATAAAATCTAACCCAGCAATTTTTGCAGTCTATCACAGATCTTATTTTGTTATTGCTATACTTAAAGAGAAAAGTGCCATCATATTTTAAAACTAATTTTTCTCCCTAGAGAAGACAAGCTTTAGACATGCATGTAAAACATTAATGAGACTATTTCAGAGTCAACTCATCTATATAATTTTGAGATTCAGTTTCTAGTTAGTCAGCAGGGACTCCAAAATACATCCTAAATATTACTGCCTGCTACCTAATATTGCCAGGATACTATGCTCAATTTTGTCTAATTTTAAAAGCAACATTTTAGTGAGTTCACAATCTCTGTCACCCTTACATTACACTTCACGGCCATTTTAATTCCCTCCAAGGAAAAAGAAAGAAAAAAAAGGAGAGTGAAAAGAAGCTTAATGCAATGAATGGAAGAAAATTTTGCGTACAACTATTAGGATTCATTTATACTTTTTGTAAGCTGGAAAACAAAGGCAGAAAATTTCATTAGTGAATTACTGGAAATTCAGCTATGCTAGCCTCTGTCTTCCACCGAAGTCCAGGAAATAGCACTGTTAAAGACGGCGACGTCTTCCAGACGCCACAAGGTGGCAATATTTCAGAACAGTCCTGAGATTTCTTGGAAATTCTGTTCATCAGCAAATCATTGCTACAACCGTAATCATAAAAGAGCATCCCTAAAAGACCAGATACCTAATGCAAAGATTTTGAGTAGTAAGAGAATGGCTAACATGAACTGCATGATGCATTCAGTCTGAATACACCTATTCCAGACCAACCTAACATCTTTCTATGGTCAAGCGATTATTTTTGTTTAAATAAAGGAAAGGAAGGATTCATCAGCACAATAGTGTTTAATGAGGCATTGATAGTTTCCACATGGAATGTTGTTAGTCAGAATGGGGATGGTAAGGCCTTGGGAAAGAATTAGGAGGACATGAAGTCTTGGCTAAAACAGAAGGCAGCGGGCTGCATGGAGTGCAGAAACATTGGGATGGAGAGGGGACATAAGGAAGCCATAAAACTGCTTGGATGTATGAGGTCTACAAGACAGCATTCAAGAAGTAGCATGACAAGAATGAGAAAAACTCGGTAGCACATTGTACTTGGTAGGTACCATCCAGAAAAACACATCAGCTAAATAAGTGACAGGGATTCAAGTGGTTCATGCCTTAAAGTTAACTTCTTAATGCCTTAACTTCTTCATTGCTATGAAAAAGTTTTACCCATTACAGCAAAAACTGTAAAAAGAAGCTAGAACCACAGAAGCCCACCCCTCCTTGAAGATGCCTGACTGGAACTTTGGACTGTGAGTTAAGCTGCCCAGATAAGATAAAGGGGACACTACTGCTCAGTCATCTCAAGCTGAGGGAGAAGAATGCATCCACAAGAAAGCCCAACCCAGCAGCTGCACTGAGAATCATCTCTCTCTCTCAGTTTGGGGTGAAGACCACAGCCCACAGAGGTTTACACAGACTCCTCCTGCAGCTGAGGGTGGGGAAGAGGTGCATGGCATAATCTCTGCTCAGAAGGCACTGAAAACCCATTCTCCCTTACATCAATTGGCCCAGCTGTGAAACCCCCCAACCCCACAGGCCACATCCACAGGACATTCACATAAGGGACAACTGAGGGTTGTCACAATCCATCAAAGACCCCCCCCTCCCCCCCCAAGGTGCTCCCCAGACTTATTCCTGGGATCTTGCACCACAGGACTGCACGTGATGCAAAGTGATGCAACAGATCCAGAGACTGCTGCAAGAGACTGTGTCAAACTGCCCCCACCGAGGGGAGGTACCTGGGCATTCCCACCTGGCCTGAGCACAGCTTAATTCATCAGATTCTATGCTTTTCAGGGGGACCTTCACCTCCAAGAAGTACAGCTGGAGAGTATCAATGGGACGACTGTGGCATCCAGAGAGTGGTGGTATTTTCTTTATTCTCTCTCTGTTACTCTCTTTCTGTCCCCCCACCTCTTTTCTACTTCTTTCTCTTCCTTTCTCTCACTCTCTCTCTGTCTCTCTTTCTCATATTTGCTATCAAATCAAATCCATACTATTTACTTTGACATATGGTCCTGTTTGTACCTTAATTCAGGCAGAAGCATTTCTAATAATTTTAAAACGGGACTGTAACAATAAGTTGGAAACTTCTGCATGTAAAGAAACCCCAGATACTCCCTGATCAAAGAATATGTATATGACAATATCCTAAAAAGGCAAGTGTGATTCCTGAAAGGACTAGAAGATTAATAATAGGCTAAGTCGAGATCAGCTCCACAAATCTTGTTCAAACAGGAACAAGAGCTGAGAAAGGTTGTGAGAATAAACAAGAAAACTGAAAGCATAAAAAGCACAAGCTGTCTTCCTAGTTATTCTCATATCTATTAAATCAGAGTGCTCTAGAAATACATCAATAAAGATTAATAATCAGAAGGCTAGCTAACAGTGGATACCAGATACAAACTGGCAATGAATAAATCATGCAGTATCCAAACTACTGTTAGTTTTTTTACTTTCACCTTTTATCTTTAATATTTACTCCCTCTGAAAAGTCATTGGCAATATTCAATGTGTCCACAAAACTAATATAGAAACTTGACAGGAAAAAGATTATACTCATTTCAGTTAATAGAAATCTTCCTACTGGAAGTGAACTTGAGAGAGAGGAACAAAATAGTGCCTTTATAGTTAAGGCATATTTATTTGCCTCACTTTAGTGCAGGCAAGTAGCCATACAGATATAATCAGACCATTCTCTAGAGCAGATAACTCGAAAGCTTCCTTTTGCTTGGCATGAAAGAAGGAAAAGCATTTCTGCAGTACATTGCCAGGGACTGTTATTTCTCATCTCCAGCACCGTTAGCTTAACAAAGATCTTTGTTTCAATCATGCTTCAGTAGGATTTTAATAAGTAGGTTCTTTAGGGTATGTCAATGAAGATGAAACTTTGTGTGGCACAGAAGAGCCACTGAACATACTTTTCTAAATCTTCCTATGTGGAAAGAAGACATTTTGCCCCTTGTCCTGCAGAGTCAGGAAGACTAGTTTTCATCGTCCAGTGAAAAGATCCATTCATGGTAGCACTGACTGTATGCACAGGTAGTTTGGGTATATAAGTTAAAAACAAAAAGGGCACACTTGAAGCACAAATTCAAAAATTATAATTTATTCATTGAAAGTATTTTCTGATTGAAATAAAGAGAGGTCTTAAAAATTATCACAAAGAGAACTAATCATCTGCTAATGTCATGATCAGAGGGAACACAGAAGTACGAATGCAATTCCTAAGCTGGCCTGCAGATGGGACATCTGTGAGCTCAGGTTTTCTAGAGGCTTAAGGGCCACACACTGTCCTGTGTTCCATCGTGAACAGGACCGGGACAACAATCCTGTTATTGTATTTCCTCTTCCAAAATGTTAGGCAGAGGGACTCACAAACAGCATCAGCTTTACCAGTGCTACCCCTTCCACAGTAAATGGAAGAGCAGACAGATTTTTACTGGCTTACCCGTGGTGTACCAAGTCTCATCTACAGTTACAACAGCACATCTTTCCATTCCACAGCCGTGTCTGGTTTGTTTCACCAATGTAACATTGAATATATTGATTAGGCAAGGATGTATTCTGCAGGAAGGGAATGTCAGAAAGCTCAACCTTTGGCAAGATGGACACATCCCCCTCTTTTGCCCTCATTAATGCTCCAACCCTCAACTAGTGGAATTTTTCTTGAAGAACATGCTACATGTTACAGCTCAGGTTGGTTCTGGGACTGTGTCATTCTCTGATTTTCCTCCATCCCATGAGTGTTGCATATAGGTAAAGCCTTATAAAATAAGAACCTTGTTACCTTTGTAAAATCATGGCTCAGGCCTTCTACTTTGGCTAAGTACAGCTAACAGCTAGCCTAACAAGTTCCTGTGAGAAAGGAATTGCACCTGTAAAAATAGAGTCTTCTAACTGTGAGAATGGTCCTGTACCTTGAAAAAAGAATGTAAACACCATTAAAGAGGAAAGCTTTGACAGACACATACACTAGCAACAACTAACCAATGAACTGAATCGCCATAAGTAACTGACCAGTTAGAATGAAACACAATGCCTTTAGAAAATGATATAACTATGAGCTGTGAAGAATAAAGATTGTGATTGTGGATGACTTGCAGGTCTCTACTACAACACATGAGTTATGACATTCTCCTTCCCTACACTCCTTCTCCAAAACCCACGTATTTCTACCCGCTCTACATAGATATGTGGCCAACCTCTGTGGTCTCCTCTGGCACCTGGTTGAGAAATGGAGCCAACACAGGGAAGCAGCAAGAAAAAGGACACTAACATCTTCAGTCTTCTCTTCTTGCTGCTGGAGCCAACACGATCTGTAGCTGAGAGTCCAGAATTAGTGGAACTTTGAGGACACAGTGCTGTGCTAGTACCAATGCTTCACACCACTGCTACTGTCTGATATAGCATCACACGCTTTTATTTAGAGTTAGGGCAGCGACTCAGAATCAGCACATGTTCTTTTTTAGTACAGATCTCTGCTGGCGGCAGAAAAAGCATGAAATCTTCAGTAGAGATAAGCTTTTTGATTGCTGTTAATAGATACTGAGCCCACTAGTGGGTGTAAGCAAACTAGGAATGAAGAAAACCCCAGGAACCTGAAGTAAATTAAAGTAATTTTAGAACCTTAGAAAGACATATTCAGTGGCAAGCAGTTAGCATTTCCTTTTCAAAGACTGTAAATGTCTTTGCTATAGCAATAGGAAAGAAAATCATAGCATAAAACAGTAAAATGGAATAGATCTCTGAATCTCCAAAGACTAAGATATAAATATGGTTTGCTTCGAAAAATCTAGATATTTTTCCAATTTATATTAGTAAAACCTAAAAGCTTTTGTCCTTTTCCTCATCTTTTTACAGAGCAGGGAAGCAAGCCTAACCCATAGGAGAAAATCTCATTGCCTTCCAGTGTAGAAGAACAAGGACCAATCAGTGATATGCTAAGGAAGCAAAGAGTGTATTCACCCACTTAAAATAGCAAGTGTGACTCAGATTTAGTTCATTATTTCCTTGTCAAACTGGGAAATTCCTAATGAAATGTGAACGAAGGGGAGCTAAACTCCAAATGAAATAAGTTTGTATTGAAGAGGTAATGGCGAACAGAAACCTTGGAAAGAATTTAAATCACATGACAGACAGAAGTTAATTTAGAATGGCAAACCTGACAAAAATACTACCTTAGAATGTATTTCTTTTGCCAGTTAATGGGCTGTAGTCTAGCTCTTTTCCTCCACAGACAGTTGGCCAAAGGAAACAGGCAAAACATCCATAAGAACACATGTGCCAGCAGCATAAACTTTTTCATATATTGGAATGAAAGTAAAGTGCCCAGCTCAGTATTCTGTTCAAGGAGATAATCTGTGCTTAAGTGGTAACATATCATTTGGCAAACTGCACATGTGGCAGCGCCAGCTGCTGTGACATGAAACACCAGGTGTCAAAACAGTTTATGGTCTATGGTGGAACCACCCTGTGTTTGAAGACTGGCACAGGAAAAGTGTCAAATTTGTGTAACATGTTAGATAAATTGTGGTCAACACTGTTCTAGAAGTGAAAACAATTTTGTGAACAACAATAAAAATGCCTGTAAGAGGACTTTTCTAATGACATTTTAAAGCTTTCTATGAATTCCTGCTGCTGAGGGAAGAAAATCAGTATTCGCTATTGAGGATGCTTTACTTCACACTGTAGCATTCTACTAAAATGCCTAACAACATTGTATTAGTGTTCACACTGCACTTCTGTCATGGATATTACTCTAAATTTAGAAATCTACTCTAAGAAATTCTTTTGAATTATTTGTCTTACAACTGAACTTCAGAATCTGATGCACTATAGCCAGTGTGCCTAATTATGATAATTCGCCTTGGCAACTGTCATCCATGATGTTATCTGCTGAAAACTGTTATCTGCTTAAGACTGTATGGTTGTGTGTCTTTAGACATCTAATAAGGACAGGTTTGTGGGAGCCTGTTCACCCCTTCTCCTTCGTTCTCTCTAATTGAAGCAACATAATGCAAGGAGGAAAAATAAACTGACAAATTCAGAGTCCAATTCTACTTTGGCTAAGTACAGCTAAGAGCTAGCCTAAAAAGTTCCTGTGAGAAAGGAACTAGCACATTTGATTGACAGTTGCTTGAAAGAGAACATATTATAAATTTTCCATTATTTATTCCAAAACTCCTAAGAGCCAAGGTATTAAAAGGTTTAGAATTATATAACCACCAATTTTTAAGTTATCAATCTATTGCAGAGAGATTGGAAAAGGCCTCTGAGATCATCAAGTCCAACCTCTGGCCAGACATGCCCTTGTCAACAAGACCATGGGACTCAGTGCCACATACAGCTGGTTTGTTTGAACACATCCAATAAAGGAGACTCCACCACCTCCACGGGCAGCCCATTCCTCCTATGCTTGACAGCCCTTTCCATGATTAAATTCTTCCTAAGGTCCAACCTGAACCTTCCTTTGTGGAATTTGAGGCCATGTCCTCTGGTCACTTGTTACCAGGGAGAAGAGACGGACTCCCACCTGGCCACAACCTCCTTTCATGTAGCTGTAGAGATCACTAAGATCCCCTCGAGCCTCCTTTTCTCCAAGCTAAACAATCCCACCTCTCTCATCACCTTCTCACAGGACTTACTCTCCAGACCCTTCCCCAGCTCCACTGCCCTTCTCAGGACACACTCCAGCCCCTCAATGTTTTCTTGTAGTGAGGAGCCCAAAACTGAACACAGGATTGCAAATGTGGCCTGACCAGTGCCGAGTACCTGGGGACAATCACTTCCCTGGCCCTGCTGGCCACTCTTGTGCTGATACAGGCCAGAATGCCACTGCCTTTTTTGGCCTCCTGGGCACAATCTGGCTCATGTTCAGCTGATGACCAGCAAGCATGGGTCTTTTTCACCAGACAGCTTTTCAACCACTCTCTCCCAAGTCTGTTAGCACTGCAAGGGCAGTTCCAGGCACTTGGCCTTGTTGAACTTTAATCCATCAATGCAGCCTGTCCAGATCCCCCTGCAGATCCTTCCTATTCTCTAGCAGGTCAATAGTCCCACCCAAAAATGTATCTACTCTACTCAAAGTAAGCCGGCATATATTACATATAAGAGCTTAACATGGGTGGCATGACTGTCTAACATGCAGACATATATGAGAAAAAAACAAACTGCAACAAACAACAGTCCAAGACATCTTCCTGCTTAGCCTGAACATGAGTGACTATACATGTACCAGAAAACAAAGTTAATGCACCCTCTTTTTATCTTTATAAATCTATAATAAATATTTATAAAGAGATATTTAAATTTATAAATCTATACATTTTTGATATCTTGTGACATAAAATGGAATGGCTGATAACCAATTTAATTTACATATTTAATTTGCTTTCTTTTTACACAGAATTAATAGAGTTCATTTTCTTCACAGTGGCTAGTAGGGTGCTGTGTTTTGGATTTATGCTGAAAACAGTGTTGATAACACAGGGATGCTTCAGTTATTGCTGATCAGAGTTTACTCAGAGCCAAGGGATTTTCTGCCTCTCACATCATCCTGCCAGTGAGGAGGCTTTGTATGCACAAGAATCTGGGTGGGGACAGAGCAGGACACCTGACCCCAATTAACCAAAGAGATTTTCCATAAAATATGGTGTCATGCTCAGCATATAGGCTGGTAGAAAAAAAGAGGAAGGGGGATGATGGTATTCAGTGTCATGGAATTTGTCTTCTCTAATGACCACTACATGTGATGAAACTCTGCTTTCCCAAGAATGGCTGAACACCAACCTGCCAATGGGAAGCAGTTACTTAATTTCTTGTTTTGCTTGCATGCACAGCTTTTGCTTTAGCTATTAAAGTGTCTTTATCTCAACCCATGAAGTTTCTCACCTTTGTTCTTTCTATTCTCTCCCCCATCCCGCCATGGAGTGAGAGAGGAAGGAAGGAGCTATGTGCTGCTTATAGGTGCTTGGGATTAAACCACAACATTTACTAACATCAGAAAATTTTCAGGGGATGAAATAAAGTTGAACCAAATAGTTATAGCAATGACCTAGTCTGTTCTTATGTGTGGTTTTTTAAAATGTTTTTCTAGACTTCCCTTAAGTTTCATTTTGTAAAATAAAGGCATGCAGCTAGAGTAATAAAATTACAAGGCAACTAAAATACATGAACTTTATATGATTTACAATTGTGTGTTTTTATTGTATGTTACCCATTTTGTTATTTATGCTACACTTTGGAATTGCAAGTCTAGCAGCAAGGTGCATCTCTCTCTTATCCTACAGCTGTGCAGCCCTAAATTGAGGTGTCCTCTTGTAACTGCTCCCAAAGAAAAACCTCATCTTGTGTTTAACAAAGAGCTCAGGATGGAAGGGTTGAACTACCCTTGGATGTGCCTGTTACTATTAGGGATTACTGCCTGTAGGTTAAAGGGTTAGATTACAAGCCTCACTTGGCCAAAATCAGGTAAGAGAAGTCCTGGTGGTATGACAAGCAGTGTAGCTTCTTGCGCAAACTGGATTCAGATAAAATGTTCATTCTGCAAACCAAGAGGCGCAATAGATCTGTAAAATTAAAACACATTTATTTGTTTGCTATATCTTTCCTTGGAGGAGGTTACAAGGAACTCCTAATGACTTCAGGCTGAAGCTAAAGCTTAATCTATTTCATCTGAGTAGCTCTCAGTTTTATTATTTGCTCTGTGAAGGATAGACACATGTATTGCAGGACGGGAGACTAAAGGTGCTGGTCAGTAGACAGCTTCTGGGTAATTATTGCTGTGTGGGAGAGAGAAATGTGCCTCCATTCTTACCTGAGAATGGTGGAAGATGGACCAGGGATGCCATGTATTTTTTTTCTGTGTAAGGATCTAAGCAGCCAAATGAGGCAAATGAATCAGACACCAAGACAATTTCTAATCTCTGATTTGACTAAGAGACACTGGTTGTCAGCCTGCTCGAGGGAGCCTGAAGTCCAGTAGTTCAAACTGACTGCCTGACATTGCAACACTCCCTATTTCCTGTTTTGCCTGATCCTATTAAAAAAACATATAGATATTTGAAGACAGAATTTCCTGTGTAAGAATGTAATTTGATGATGGAATAGATACAATTTTTAGCTGCCCTGTAACGTAGAACATAGTGGTGATGTTGCACAGGCTCACCCTGCTAGCTAAAATTAGTCCACCCATGTTTTTCAAAGATCACATTGGCTAGCTTTTGCAGAGGACCAAGTATCACCACATACCTTGCCCTTTGTGCAAAATCAGTATCACTCCCCTGCTGCATACTAGATAATTTGACAAGAATATGGTTTTGCATCCACACACAATCCATGTGAAATTTTTGCTGCAGGGCGATTTGCTGATGCGTTCTGCCAGTATGAATGGTTATGGAAACAAGGCCTGTATTAATGATAAATTTCATATATTCTTCTGCACTGAAAAAAAAGATGCAATATTCTGAGAATAAAAAGTATGGGAAACATGAGGAGAACCTGATAAGCGTGTTGTCAGACACTCTAGAAATTACTTCTGCCTTGGGCTGTGCAAATAACTAATTCCTTAGTTTGGTTGCTGAATTAAAAGGCTAAAAACCTCAGCAAACTGTTATCCACTACCAAAACAAAATCCAACATGATTTGCTTTATTCAAAGTTAATGTAATTTTTCCCTTTCTTCATAAGGGCTTGAAATTAAACACAACAGACAAAACCACTGGAGGGTTTCTGTAGGAGTCATCTTTTTACTCAAATATACAGGAGGCAGTACAGACATCCAAAATGCAAAATGTCTAGATCAAATTGTTTTAAAGGGGAATGCAGCAGAGAATTTGAAAGCAAGACACCCTAAGCTGTAGTTGAAAGTATTGTGCAGTGACAGTCATAGCATCTTTTGTTGACACCTTTTCAATTTCTATGAATAGTTATTAATCAAACCTCTGACTCAGTGGTGACCCAGTTACTACATGCAACATCAAGGACATTGCCCTAAATTGCAGAAGAGACTTGGAATGCAGACACATATGCATGCAGATATTTGCACACACAATTCAGCACCGCATAAGGAAAATTTAGCTAGCTGCACATTATCTGGTGAACATGTAAGGAGGAACTGCAGACCATCTCCAAAGTTCCAGTCTGTCTCGCAGAACCAGCATTACTGCAGTACCACGGTGTTGAACAATACTTCAGCAAATCTGGTTAGTCTAGCTGGAGTGGCAGTCATTTGGTCCTGAAGCTAGACACACAGCTGGCTATCTCAGCCCCATGCTTCCTAATTCCCAGTAATTTTTAAGTGCTTCTTTCAGTTTCTTATATTAAATAGATTAAAATTTCATGCATTGTAGTGAAGTAAACAACTATTTCTTGAAAGATTGGTGTCATCAATAAATACATTTCTCCAGTCACAAAGGTTTGAAAAACTAGATTTCATTTCAGAATTACTTTTTAAGATAGTAATTCACCCATTCTGGATACTTTGCTATTTTCCAGTTTATTTTCCACTGTCAATTCTTATTGTGAAGAAGTACAAAAGTAACATTTAGGAGGGAAGGAAAGATTTAAGCAAATAGCTTGAAAGAAGGCTTTATTGTGCAAACATACTTGCATGTACTTATGAAATTAAATAATTTGTGAAGACATTTAAGGTAGTTGTGTGGGCTTTGAAGGCTCGCATGAAGTCGAATGTTTTCCTGGCCTTCCTTCTATGAAAGCAACAGGCACCTTTCATATCAAGCTGTGCTACAACAAGTGCATTTCACCAGTGAAAATTATGTGTTTTGTCCCCAAATTTAGTGCATGAATACACATAAAAATATTCTTACTGGCAGGGCAAGAAAAAGAGGGAATATGATTAAGATTCATTACAAGGTTGGCATGACTGGGCTGGGATGTAGCTTCCATATATCAGAAGACCAAAGAGACAACAGGTCTTCACCTTGGAAAGAGAGATGAGCAGGGTTATGAAATTCTACAGTGTTGTGAGTGGCATGGAAGAGGTTACTGTAGGATGATAACTAAAGTCACAAAACAAGATCTGGAAAGCACAAAATCAATTCATCAGACAACAAGTCTATGACAAATAAAAGGTAGTTGTTTCACACAGTGCATACTTAGAATATTAATTAGTACCCAGTTAGAGGGATGACCACAAAGCTGTGGGGATGACAAAACTATGAAGATGCTAAAAGAGACACTTGGAAAATAATTGTCTGCAGGTCTTTAAAGACAGTGGTCCAGTCGCTTCTCAAATTAAGATGGACTCAGAAGAACAATCGTATCTCTTCCTTGGAACACAGCTCCACTACAGGAGCTACTACACCTGCAATTAATACATAGTGAGCCACATCTTCCTTAAAACCCCTTTTAGTCAGTTGGCAATCAGTTTCATCAGCAGCAGACTCCTCCTTTTTCTGTGTTGAGTACATCCCCCATTCCCCATCCCTACTTACTCCTTTCTTCCTTACTTGGGAAGGGGTGAACTACTGCTGGATGAACAGTTGGGATGTCCTAAGACCAGGAGTCCTTCAGGGAGCTAGGTGACAATGCTTTTTTTTCTGTACAGGCAAAGGATGATCTGGAATTAAGGAAGTGGACACAGAGAGATGGTGCAGTGGGAATGAGGAGAAGTGCTCACATGCTCTTACTGAGCATGAACAGAAAAAACAGAATTCTAGGGCAAGGGACCCACCCCACAACAATTATTCTTAGCTGTTTGCTCTGCAGAGGATGGCATGCTGCTGAGATTTATAGATAACAAGAGAAGAAGTTTATTCCAAGTGGATGATTGTAGCTATTTGTTCATTATCTAAAAACTTGCTTCTTGGCCTTTGCTTCTGGTGGAATTGCAATCTAACATTCAGCAATGCAACAAATGGATGATGCTGCCATGGAGGCCAGTTATTCATTGTGATCACAGATAATAGATAACAGGGTGAGCATTACACTGAATTCTAAAATAAACAGAATCTGTCTGCTCCCTTTCTCCCCAGCAACACTTTCAAGGCTGTTTGCATGAATCCAAAAATGTGCCAACACAAGATATTTACTCTTGCTCACAAAAATAGTTTTAGCAAAATTATCCTGTGGGGCTATTACTACAAATACATCCCATAAGGATAACTCACTGTAAGTAGGACACAGAGGAAGAAATCTCACTCACAGTTTCATCTGTGGTATCTGTCCCACACAGTCAACACTTTAACTCCAGAAAGCTGTGTCTGTTCAAAAGTCAAGACCATGTTCTTTCCTTTCCAGTAAGAGACTTGCACAGAAATATCAGGGAATAATTTTACCATTTTGGGTTACAATTCTCAGTGTTAAAGGGCTATGTTTTCTAGGGCAGAGCATTTGGATGAGACAAGAAAGTCTGATGAAAACATTCAGTTCTTTTTAACATGTAATGTTGATACTTCAGAGAACAAAAATACAGAACTGATCACAAAAATTGAAGTAGGTCAGCAGCATTTCTTCTCCTCTCAAAACACTCTTGAGTGCTGCCAGCTGGAAACTCAGAGTATGTTATGCCACAACAACTGCAGAATAATTTTGCAGCCTGTAATCGTGTCTTAATTCCCACTCTGGTTCTAGAGCTGTGCTAATATAGTGTGAGAACTGCCACAGAAAGTATTTTGGCGGTACTTGTGACAGCTAGTTAGCATATTTCACAACTGCACTGAGTTTTACGATGTAATGCATAAAAACAATTTCACAAGTGTAAGAGAAATGTTTATTCTCTTCCCTGACCTGTAGACTGCATTGGAAAAACATTTGCAGGATTAGGATAGGTACACTATCAACAATAATGGCATTTATGTGTAATGTTATTGCATTTGTTGTGTTTCTATATGCATGTATAATATATAAAATAAGACAGATTGCCAATGTGTTAACAAGAGAAGCCCAAAAAATCAATTATGTTTTCATGCTGGATCCCAGAAGTAGGTTTTCAAAGACAGAAATGGCAGCCTTGTTTAAATCCCATGGAAATTCACATTTATGCCTTTAAAAAATCTGCAGCTTTGGATTACAGAAGACCAGAATTACATCTAAAGGCTTTGATTCTAATACCATTTTTACACAGCCAGCAAATACATTCAGTGTTCAAAGAGATGTCTACTTAATACAGAATATGTTCAGCTCACAAACCACATATTCACTTAATTCATAACAGAAAGTACTTATGGACCTGTGTTTCTCCACACATAGGAATAGACTTGCTAAAGAAATTGCAAATGAGGGGCAGTAAAATTGTGTGAGGTACACAAGCTTTGAGGACCCTGCCATCTTGTTTGGTGTAAGTAACCACCATGACACAGAGGTCACAGTGTCACTCTCTATTATCACCTATACAGAAAGAAAAAGCTAGTCCAAACCTTACACACCAACAGATCATAGCAGGTTTAAGCTATGGCAGGTTTAAGCTATAAAAGACAAAGATTGTTGCCTTTTTCCCAACCTGGAAGTGAAACTCAAGAAGATAATTTTAGTAAGGAGATAAGATAAAAGGGCACCTTTATTTGAAGGCATTCAGAGGCAGTTATGGAAAGATGTCCACAAAAGCCCACCCAGCCTCTCCCAGGGGTGAGTACATTTTTATAGGTTAGTATAATGGATAAAAAACACCAATTAGGAGGACAGGTGGTGATGCAATTCCCCCCTCAGGCCAAGCCCCTTCTCTGGAGCCCCCCTTCAGCACTAGTTGTACTTTGTCCATGAAATGTATCTGGATGAGTTGTTCTGAGCCTTGGTTCCCAGGAAGAACCAAGATAGCATGGAGCCTTGTACCCCCCAGGGCTTGGAGCTCTGGAATTTGTTTTGTCTTTTTGCTAAGGGAAAGCCCATGGAAAATTACTGGGAAAACTAGCTACTAATACAATAGGTGACATAGTTATAAATATATGTGTGAAGAGTACAGAGAACATAGAGAGAAAAAAAAAAAAAAGGGAAAACCAAAATGGCATCAAGATCTGTGAGTAACAACAGCAAGGTCCACAATAAAGCATTTTCTTTGTCTATCGTTTCTAAATATGCTTGGAAGGCTGACTGATAAAATTGTATGAAATAAACTATCAAATAACTCAGGTCATTTTTGAGAAGAAATACTGAATGCTATTACAGTCATTCTTATTATTAGTTGTACAAAAATATAATATATTCATTCTTGTTTTCAATTGTACTTATTCAGTTACCAGTAGAGTTCCTTGTGCCCAAAAAGTGGACTTTTTTTATTGGTGTCATGAAGGCAAACAGGTTATAGAACACTCAGCAAGAAGCAAAGTATTTACAGTGCATCTGACACCCACCCAAAAACATCCGTACAGATAAATAACCACAATCTTATATTACAAAAGTACGTTGGCTTTGACTCAGCCCTTAAATAGATCCCCTCTGGCACAGTAGCTGTAGAGTCAGCCTGTACCTTCTCTGAGCTCTGCAGATGAAGAGAGAAGGGTGTGCATCCTCTGGGGAGGAAGACCTGAAGCAGATGGGGGAAGGCAGCATTTCCTATGCAATGGAAATGCACACATGCCCTAGCATACATTTGGCAACAATGTCCTAACCTGTGGTTCACATAACTACAGTCATCTCAGGAGAAACAGAGAAAAATAAATAAGGCTTAGAAACTGACCTGTTTTTCATTTTCATCCTCCAGTCTCAGCCTGTCCTCAATGCAGTTCCTGGCCTGAAGGAATGCCTTCCTCTGAGCCCTTTCTGTCAAAATCCTCACAAAGACCCCATACAAATTTACACTGACAAAAAGGATTGCATTGGCCACAAGCTGTAAGAAAGAAAGAAAAATAAATGAATATTTTAAAATACAGATTTTTTTTTTTTTTTTTACATTTCTGCTCAGCAAAGATATATTAAAAATACTTGTTGCGAACTGTGCCTTGCTAGCCACATCACTGATACCCCTTCCTGCAGTGAAACAATTACAGCAGCTATCACAAATCCGGACAAGCAATATTGCATAATACAGAATTTTGCATCTGCTGGAATTAATTTCTTTTAGCTTGCCATCTTCATTCATCATCATTTCTTTCATCAGCCCATTGGCAGATCTGTCCATCCAATAAGGAGAGCAATATCATCAGTATTGGTTCAAATATACCCTGAAAACTGAAATCGTTTTCCTATGCCTTTGTAAAGTAAAGATATTGTCCCTTTTTTAATAGTGGAGAAGACAGGGACTGACAAACCTGTGACTGCAAAAAAAATGTGTGCCTAGGTATCCCAAGCTTTCATATTGTGTAGTTTGCATTTGGAAAATCTGTTTCTCTTTCCCTATCCACTGTTAGTAACCATACTGTACTATTTGAGAAATCATCCAAAATATCATTGATGCTATCCTGCAGCAGATCTCTCAGAAGGTGCTGAGTCCTTTCAGATCATGGCCCTCAGCACAACCCAAGGCCCACCACTATGTAATAATCAGTGACCACAAATTACTTTGGAACTACTTCTATAAACAGTGTTTTTGTGAAGGAAACAAAAATGACTCAACTGCCTTTCTGGGTTTTTTTAATGTTTTAGCAATACATGAGAAAGTTACTTAACTAACATAAATAACTGAACAGTGGTTAGTGCACAACCTCCGTATCACAGGCAATTCTGTCCAAGTTTCTCACCACATCTCTGAAACGTCTTCAGATTATAATTTCTGCAATGCAATGTCTATTTAGTTAGGAAGAAGTAGTGCCTTTTTACGCAGTGTCTTTCTGTCCCAGTATCCTTATATACCCTAAAGCCTACCACAACATCATGATAAGGATGGGACTCATAAATTCCCAAAAATCACAAATGAGCTGGCATTTAAACCAGCCAAGAGTGAGCAAAATAAGAGCAAAGAAAGACATTACAGCAAGCAACACAATTTGTGTTACTATCCTATGCACCTAAAATAGTTGAAAAAGACCATATAACTGACATTTGTTTCCTTTTTCAAGGTATACATTTCAAGGTAATGCACCTCTACTGTTGCATGATCTACCAGCATAAATTGGAGAGGAGACCATTTCTTTTGTTTGCACAGTATAATGAGTCAAAGTGTACCAACAACATAATCAAATTTTAAGAAAAATAAAACCACTGATACTGTTGTAGAGAATGCTTCCTTAACAAGACTAGGGTTGAAGGGTTTATGGTAAGACAATATGCTAAGCAAAGATCCAAAATTACATCCCTGATGTTTTTGGAGAGACTTTGGGAAATGTTCCACTCAGCAAAAATAAGCAGGAAATTTCTGATGTGCAGAATTAGAAGTAATAAACATCCTACCTCTTAACTCAGAATAGTGGGAAGAATTGAAAGACTAATTCTGGGTCAGTTTTACAGACCTTCATGGATTCACAAGTCCTCTAACTTTTACCTTCAAATCTGGTTGTGATTAGTTAACAGGACATCAACAACAAATTCCCTGCAAATGTTCTCACCAGCACAAAATCCTAAGATAACCTGCCACAATAAAAGAAGCTGTGCCTAGTGGTACTCTTCTCCCCAGTCATCAAGAAAGAAACAATTATCTCACAAGAGCTAAAAGCAGTGAAGAATGCAGTAATACCTTCCTCCCAAGAATGGCAAAATGCAGGTTCATCTGCATTCAGATGAATTTTAACCTCACAGTCTCATACACCACTTACTTTTATGCTGCTTCAGATGACAATACAGATAGTAAAACTTTGAAGATGAAATGCAGTACATGAGCATATTATTTCATGATACAGGCTGAGGATAAATAGTCTGCAATTCCCATTCTGCTTCATTTTGCTTGATCACAGAGAACTGTTTGAGGTATATCAATTTTTTATCACAAGTTAACACCTACCAAAATGAAATAACTGTAGAAATTCCAGTGAAATGCTATTTTTGGAGACATTAATATGACCACACTCACCTTATCCTTGCATTTTCTCATGCCAAAGTGTAGTGACAACAGTGTATTTTAAAGCTAATTCTTCAAGCGCAATGGTATAAAAATAGAAAGGATTTTTAAAGGTTGTATTCAAAGACAGTGAAGAGAGCCCACAGAATGAACAGAGCTGACAGGTACAGACAGTGCAACTACTTGACCCTGTCCATATACAAAACAGCTGGTAATAACACAGGGTGGAAAGCTAACTTTTTGTGCTGATATCAGAGTGGCTCAACACATAAATAATTACCTCTACAGACAATTAAAAAAAAAAAAAAGTCAATTCAGTTTTTTGATTTCAGCTGCAAGTAGTAAAAGGCCATATACTGTAACAATCTGACAACTGTTCTGGGACTATCATTATGATTTCACTCAAGCAATAGTGATCACCTGGTCTAGGGGTAACCAGTAGGTGGATTCCTGCTACTTTCAGGCTCAGCAGGGCAAGTAATTTTCTGACATGCTTTGAACAGTTTAAGATGAAACAGAGGCTTAGCTGTCAGCTCTGGCCTGCAGGGAATCAGGAAAGTGATAAAGCAAGTAAAAGATTCATAGATTTAAAAATGTGAGAAAAGAAAGTAGGGCAGATTGTCTCCTGAGGTAAGAGTTCCTTTCCTCCACAACCTGTTTCTACTTAATTACTAGTTTTCCCCCAGTTGCAAGGAAATACTAGTCTTTCTCTCTAGGTTTCTCAAATGTGTGCCATTTTCCAGTAATTTCATTTTAATATCTACCTTTTTACCTAGACACACATATATATAATATATATATATATATACACACACCATACATTATGTCCCATAATTCCAGGAAAGATTGTGAGACTTGCTGTTAAAACAATGGAAATTGAAAAGGTACTAAGGCATTCAGAACGGCTGAAATATCAAGGATTTTCATTTTAGGTCATTCCTACATTATTTACTATACTACTGCTTAGTGCTCTTCAGGTTTCACCATCACTTTCTATTTAGAGAACTACCAAAAAACTATTTCACTTGATGCAACACAAAATGGTTCAAAGATAATTTTATGCTGCAAAATTTAAATCGATGTTATTCTTTCAATCCATAATGAGATAACAGGTCAGCCAGAATACAAAAAGGTTATCAGGGTCATGAAAGCATGTTTCCAAAATTATTTTTAGTCACTGTCAGTGAATCTTGCATCTTCATTCTGCCTCTTGCAGCATTTCAGTATGAACATTCTGAGCTTTAAGATTCCCTGGTCCTTAGTTGGTTACACTCCCTGCCAGCAGAGGAATTCTGGCACCGTTACTTGTGTGAGGGTGTTAGCAAAGGCAGACTTCCAATACAGCTAATCTTTATGGGCTGCCTAGAGGCTGGAACCTCCAGCAGCTGTTGCAACTAAATGTCTGTCTCTCTCTCTCTTGTTTATTTCTCCATTGCGTTTTTTGGGTCTCAGCTTATTTTTGGAAGGGATCTTGAACTGTGCAATACAGCAACACCCATCAAGGAGTGAGCAAATAATTCTAGCAGTAGACATACGTAACGTGCATATGCACACACAGAGCTTGAGGAGTTTAATTAAAGATCTCCTTTTTATTCCCCAGATTCATCTCCCTCTTCTTGAGTCTCCCATAGGATTAGTTAAGAGACTCTTTGAAGAGTCTTTTGAAACTTTTTTCCCTGTTCCAGATAGGATTTATTCTCTCCTTTTTCTTTCAAAGCAAGAATGCTCATGTGTGCTTTCATGGGTTCACTCGCTCTTTCTCCATTAAATGGCGAAAAATTCTTCTACATATTATTATTTTTCTTTTGAGAGGACTCTGTTTTCTCAGCACACATTCTGTTCTCAAGTTAAGAGTTGCATAGTAGATGGTTCAAAATTAAAGCTGGTTTTCACTGCCCAGTAGCTTTCTGTTTGTACTACAAAATTATCTCAGAAAAATATGGCTGTTTCAGAAAGATCTAAGTGACTTCTGGATCACAGAAAACCTTTTTACAAAGTGGTATTCATATGTATGGTTATTGAAGTGCCCAAATAGTCATAGGCTAAATAAAAAAAAAGGAAACTTGAAGAGACTCCCTCAGAATTTCATTGTGCTTTCTGAAGGTGGACTTGTGGTGTAAGTAGGACTTCCATAGTTACCACTCCCAGGGTTATAATTTAGTAGCTAATACCAATATTTCATTTATTCTCAGAAGCGTGAGTTCTCATGACAGCTCATGAAGTAGAGTGGAACATGTAGGAGATATGGCCAACATTTCCATTTGAAAATTGAAATTTGCTGGAAAAGGAAAGATCAGTGCAATTTCTGTGTATTTTAATCCTTAAATACTTGATGGGAAGTGTGGTATGTCTAAACTCTACTTCCAGGTTTCTCCATTAATTGAATTTTACTGCAAGTGATTTCTGCACCACTATTGTTGTTCCTGTTAAGATAATATAATATTTCCTCATTCTGTCAAAATACTTTGACAATGTAACATTTACTCATTCTGTCAAAATACTTTCAGATCTGGCAATGCAATGCATTACTTTAAAATATGAATGTCTATTGTGAGGAATGTTTCTAAAGAAGGAGTTGTGAACAGCTTACAAAAATGAATTTGACCAAAGTAAAAGATACAATTTTTAAAAAATTGTTTTAAGTACAGGCTATACACCTTTGTAAAAAAGTTCCCTCTACAAAAGCAGAGTCACTGACAGCCATCAAACACAACAGTCTTAAAAATTTCACTTGTTTCATTGTTCTCCAAAGGATTTGCCCTTTTTGGAAGCATGCTCTGGGAGAAAAGTTAGTGCACCTCCTTCCCACGATAGAGACTGCTGGCTGTTTATCCTGCCCAAAGCATTTACCTCTGAGATTAGGTAGCAGAGACTTATGATGGCATAGCAGAAGTAGAGCTGATTGAATCATGAATTTGGAATCCTAAACCTTATACAGCACTGAAACTTAATTCTGATAAATGTAACTATGATTATGCAAGATACCAAATATTTACTGTGATGAAGTTGCAAAATGGCAGCTTTCTCCTTAACAATACCCTCACTCAAGTATATGATGTGAATCTATGACATCAGTTTTGGCCTCTTTTTTTGAGATTCTTAAATTCTGTGCCTTTCTTAGGGAATTTCTGAAAGGAACTCACAATCCCATAATTTATACCTTTCCCAACAGCAATAAATTAAATCTTTTTTTTTTTGATGTATCAAAACTTCTGGGTTTGGGGTTTTTTTTGTTGTTTGTTTTTCGTTGGTTTGGGGTTTTTTTGGTTTTTGTTTGTTTGGGTTTTTTTCTGGTTTGTTGTTTTTTTGGGGGGTGTTTTGTTTTGTTATTTTCTTGTTAGAAAGACAGAAAGCAGCACTTATACACAAAAACTTTTCTTCTTTTCTGCTTTTTAAATGAAGAAAGCAAGCTGATTTTTAAGGAATTTGAAAAATACTATACAAAAGACTTACAGGTAACCTATAATAGAGCACTGATATATGAAATTTTAGATAAAATAAATAAAGGACTGGATGGAAAATACCTTTAAGTATAACTTTTAAATTACTTCAAACTTTTTCAAATAATGAATGATTTCATAAAAGCTGTACTTCTGGGGAAAAAAAAAAAGACCAAAGCACACAGCAATATTCTTTAACAAATGGCTGGCAAAATTGCAACAGTACTGTTTTTGAAACTTCCCAATGATAAGCACTGGGCTGTTGTACTTCAGATATTAAAAAATAAAAAAATTTAAAAATGGTATTATTTGTCTCCACCTGTTCCCTGTTTATATGCCATGTGTACCTACTGATACACATGTGTGTTACTGACATCATGTGAACAATACTAGTTATTTCTCTTGGTCTCATATTTGTATGCACAAACCCAACTGATGTTAGTATGAACAATCTTCCCATACACCAAACGAGAACTTCAGATAGATAACTGGAGGTTGCTTCTAGATAAAGCAAAAACTCTCTCCAAAGCCCACAGAAGTGGCGCCATTCAAAAGAGAAAATCTGAAGAATATTACCAGTGAGGGAAAAAAAAATTTCCTAGTCATCCATACTACTCTCTGGGTATACAGGAGGAACTGACTTTCCACAGCTTTTCAGTGTATGAGAGGCTATGAATGCCTCTCAGAGAAGATATGACAGATGAGATACCTCAGTTATAGCTTCCTCTTGCTCTCATTGTGTACTGCACTCTGGAGTGTAACAGGTTCACAGAACACATACCTTAAACACAATAACAGTATGGTCTCAGTCACTTCCATCTGTGGAAAGACGAAACACCGAGCTACCCAGAAAAAGATATTCTTGCCTCATGTGTCACATCCCATGTATTTCTTAGTCCTGACAAGATACAGGCAAATGTTACTGACATGGTTTAGAAATGGTATTCCTCAATTTAGTGTTCTTGCCAAAACACTCCAAACCATGCAAAAATACTCCAAGCCATGTGCAAACTCTCTCACTCCCTCCTCTCCCTCTCGTCCTGCTGCAGCAGCTGGAGAGGAGAATTGGAGGGACAAAAAGCAAAGATCATTGTTGGAGACAGGAACAATTTACCAGAAACAGCAATGAAATAAGCATGGTAACAGCAGCAATATCACTGACAGAGTGCAGAGGAGAGACAAATGATTCAGACACAATTGTTCACCACCAGCAATACCTTGAGCATGAGAATACTCCTGCCCCTGGCAATGATGGGAGGTAGTACAGGATAACCTCTTGTGGCTACTGCCACAAGTCATGCCTCTTGTGGCTACTGCAAACGTTAACCCTTTCCTAGCTGGAACCAGGGCAGTGGCTTATACTTCTTTCCTGATTTAGCTGTTGCATTCTTTTCCAGTGTATTTTAAGCCATCATAGAACAAATAAGCCCTCAGTTCTTCAGTATACTAGAAGTGTACTAGCATACACTTCTGTACACTGGGAAGTCGGCTATGGGTTTGGGGTTTTTGGACATTGCAATTGCTCCCAAGCATGATGAATAGCTGCTATCACAAAATAACTTGGAATATTTTGTCAAAGCCATTTCAAATAATTTCTATAGAAATGGTGGCCAATATTTTTATTTATTTATGCATGCTATTAACTTCACAGAGTCCAAGTCACCAGCCTCTGAAGTTATTCTATATCAACCCAAATTCTCAGGTTTCTCCCCTTTTCTTATTAGTTAGTATAATGCTTTGCTGTTAGAGCATAGTGCAGCAATCTGTTGTCCAAAATTTATTTGCATTTGCTAAATGGACTACATGGTTCCTTTCCCCCACAAGAATCAATCTGGTTTTTTTTTAAGCTGCAGTAACTAAATACATCAAGATTGTGGGGATATACAATCCAAGCTAGTTTGAAACCTTTAGTGGAGAGTTGCTAGGTGACTGGACCTTCAGATCATAAGTGAAGGTTTTTTTTCATTTGAGTCCTGTGCACGGTTGAGAAGCAGCAGGTAGTGGCCTCAGTCTGGCGCCTGGCTGCTGCAGACAGGAAGCATTTCTTATCTAGAGCACAGCTCTTAGACTACAGATGCAGAATGAGGCCATGGCTCCAGTTCAGCAAGGGCAGACACATTTTCAGATTGTGCCTGTAACACCCCAAAGAGGATGCCTGTGCAGCCTGAGAGGGACAGCCGGGTTGTCTCTCCCGGGCTCCGTGCCATGCACCCTTCGCAGCCCACCGTGTGCCACACTTGGAGTGAACCTGCTGTCCTCATGCTGCTGTGGCACGATCTGGTTACACACATAAAATATACTCCACAATGTCCCCTTTGCAGGGCCTGGCTTTCTGAAGAGTGACAATTATGTCTTGAGCCCTTGTGTGTTCTGACAGCTGGAACACGCTTCCAGCTTTTCACTTAGGCCCACGCAGTAAGCAGCTTTAGTTTAGTTTTCAAAGCATTTTCTGTGAAAACGCAAAAGTGCTATATGAAGTTTTGCCAGTAAACCTTGCTGGAGCAGAGGGCTATTCTGCCACCCAGTGATAGAGCTGGTGACAAAACATGGGTTTTCTGAGTCTGAGCTCCATTCTCTAGCGTTCAAGCTTGGACCTGTTAAGCCTGGGAACTGTGCTGCTGACGATGAAGTACTATCCCCAGACTTACTCTATGTGCTGCACAGCCACTGAACCATCTATCTCTGTACTGAAATGATGCTCTGTGCTGTACACAGGCTGTTTGCAAAGAGGACTTGAGCTTTGCAACTGAAAGTTGGCTGCATAAAACCTGGGAAATGCAACATCAATCCCTCAAACCTGTAAGTGCCTTTTCTGAATTTAGCTTCATGGTACTTTTTCAAGATCTGGGAGACAGCCATGGATACAATCAGGTTCCCAAGTCAGTGTATGTCAGTTAGGTATTATCACAGACATATTGCAGATGAGAAAATTAACACAGATTCAACTCAAGAAACTGTCCAAATATTACACTGTAATGAAGCCATCACTGAGAAATCATGCTGAAATGCATTACTTAAGATCCTACATAACAAATTCAAGTAATTCTCGATGACCCGAGCAGTGTCAGGCACACAGTTCCATATCAAGTATGGCACTTCACATTTATTTCATGCCATTAAAAAAAGTTTGCTCCCAAAATGAACAGAAGTATACAGAAGTCTTCTAACAAATTACCTCGAAATTAAATTGAATGACTAAACTATGAGGACTTGGGTCTCCCTCACTGGTGAAACACCTGGTCCTTTACCAGATGAAAGAAGCCAGATGGAGATAAAGAGAGGAAAAAGTGCATGTCCTGTTGCCCTGGCTGTCTGTGCACTGTTAAAATGAAAACACGACTGCATCAGTACTAAACTGATCTCAGTCAGTTTCCCCTTGCACCAAAAAGATTGCCTGCTAGACCTGACAACTGTCCTCTTGTATCACTTTTTTCGGTCTCCATGCAGACATTTGATGCAGTTGGTGAATGATGTCACTTCTGGTCAATTGTCCTGAAAAGATGAAAGTGCTTGCCTTGAGGAAATCATGTTCTATTACACAGAGCCCGGTTACTTTTCTCCCCATTGTGCTTTACAACTTGCAAGAGCTGTCTTTACAGATAATACGATTTTCACTCTGCAGGGTCATTTAAGCTACAGTGTCTTCTGTCAGTGATGGCATTTGAGAGCTTTAATACTGTCAGAGTTAAAGGAGCAGCTTAAGAAGAGATGGAGAATGTTAGCCATTTTCTTGTTCAACTTTGAAAATTATTTTTGCAATGAGAAGCCAGCTATACCATCCATATGTCACTAAGAAACTGATTAAACCAGGGATTGATAGGAGATTTAACAAAACAAATTCTGGTCACATTTGCACTTGATGGACAGACTGATTAGGACCACAAGAGAATATGCCTCTGTTCAATTATTGTAATTAACAATTTAATCAACCAGTCAATTTTTTCAAGAGAAGCCAAATAAATTCAAAATATTTAGGATCAAAGGACCAAATCCTACTGATTTTCAGTTACTGGTTCTAAAAATCAAGTTTATTGCTGGAACATCTGTATGGTAATGATTAAAAACAGCCTGTGTGTGCTATAAAATGGAGGCATGATTCCATGGTTGGGAGTTTGGGTAGCATTCCAAACTGATTTATACAAACCTCATTGCTGGATCAGGACCTCAGAAATAACAGTGTGCCAATTTTGTGAGCAACAGAGTGTTTTGAAAGTCATACCATAAGGGCACAAGACTTATGTCTAAAGAATTTAAATAAATAAAAAATAATAATAATAATTTAAATAAATAAATTCTTGCATTACACGACTGTCTTGTTGTGTGTACATGTTCTGGTTCTGTTTTAATGTAACATCATTTAAATGCAAAAAAAAAAAGATTCTGGGAAAAATTCAGGATATTGTGAATGCCAGTCATATAAAAACACAGAGCTGAACTGTGGAAATAAATTAAAGTATAACTCAAAAACTTGAATGTGTAACAGGATATAAATCAAGGGGGTTTTTAGGAGAAAAGAGGATGAAATGGCAGAAAATGCAAAATAAAAAAAGGAAAAAGTAAAACAATGAGGTGGAACTGAAACATGCCTACTCTGAATAGAAGAGTAGAAGAATAATAAGGGGGCTAAAATGAGAAATATGCCAAATTAGCACAGTCTTTAAGACTGTGCTTTTGTTTTCTTTTTCTTTTGTTTGATGTGGGTTATTTTCCTATTGTATTTTTTTTTTTTTTGTCGATGACATATTTTGGTCTGCCATGTATGAGAGGAGTTTGGGCTATCCTTTGTTTAAATGAAAGAAACAGGTAATGATCACAGGATGCTATTCTTTGAATTCTGAAAAGGGTGCCTTTCTGATTTGGTTTTCTTGGGCTTCTATAGCTATCAAAATACTCAAAAACTCATCCCAACTTTCATTTTATTTCCTCCTGCTTAAAACTCTGGTGGGTCCTTCTTCTGCTTTGAATGTCTTTTCAGTTCTGGTTAGCTTAAGGTTGTTCATCAAACTAAGATTGTACTATCTTAAGAGAAATGGTGCTATTTCCATGTACATATTATGAAAGATTGCAGATAGCAGAATTTTGTGCCCTGGAAAAGAAAAGAGTGGCATTTAACTGAGTTATTGAGTATTCTGAGTATTTCTTTTTCTGCTCCAAAATAAATGAGAAAGGAGAGATAATAAGTTAAGCCCCAAAGCAAACCATTCAGTGGTAACAAAATAGTAAAAGTCTATTCTAACTACTCTAATATGTCATATTATGTCATAATATGTCATACTATATCTTCCTTAACTGTACACCAATCCCCTCTTGCTGATTGCCCTCTTTATTGCACAAATAAAGAAATAATAAGTTTAGAATAGGACATGCACTCTACAGCACTGCTGTACTTTTGCCTTCTTTTGGTACTGGGTCTGCTCGCTGTCTGACCTCAAAGCTGCAGAATAAGTCCAGGACTGTATTTGGTTATGTTTACAACAGCAAGCAAAATGCCCAACAGGTGTGCAGCTGGAAAGAGGAGGTGCTCAGGATGCCCACAATAGGTGTGTTTTGGAAGAGGTTCCTTTGGACCAGCTCTAGTTTGCCCAGTTTCCACTGCAGTCTCTGCTCTGGAAGACACAAGATGCAATACCAGAATACAGACAAGAGATTTGGCTTTTTCTTCACCCCCACCCCCTTCCAATACAGCAAAAAGTAGATATCACTTTTTTAAAAGATCCACTGCCCTACAAGTCTCAAGGGACTTGTATCATAAAGATTGCACAGGTAGAGAAAAAGATGACACATCACAAAGCTATGTGCTGAATCATGCTAATGTAAATGCGTTTAAGAGGAGTTCATAATAAAAGCAAACGTAGTGTGTTGGCTATACTATGTGTGTATGAGAAACCTACAATATTCAGAAGAGCCTGAAGATGTTAATTACTCCATGACAAACCCTTGATGCCTAAAGGAAGATTAAAATACTTCTTACCTAGTCATTCAAAAACTTCTCAACCATTTTAATATTTTCTAATGTCTGCTGAGAACAGTAGATTCCTGAAATAAGTAGTTCCTAAATCATTATATGATGACACCAGAAACAATCCCGGAAATTACAAGTGTGCAACAGGGGATTTAGAAAAGGTATGTGATACTGAAGTAAAGCTTCATTATAATTCTGCAGACATTTAGAATATTTTAGACCAGAAATGTAAATAAGTAAATATCATTTCACAGTAAATAAGAGACTCTCCATTTCTCATGTTTTCTTTTCCTTTCTGTACTTAAGAATAAAAATATATGTGAATAATACATTCTTGCAGCAACTGCATATTATTTACATTATTTTTTATGACACTGAAAAGAATTTTGCATATTAGACTATTATAACGAAGACCCTGCTTTACTGTTATCATTAATAGACTGTTTTTATGTATATTTTGAAGTGTAATTAAAAATAATAGTTCTCCTGCCTTCAGAACTAAGTACCAGTGATCTGATTCTAATTTCCTCAATAAAATCACCTGAAATACTTCTTAAAAGAGCATCAAACATTGAATCATGCAGTACCTGAAAGCTGAGGAGATAGTGTAAGTTTGGCGAAGACCCTTAAAAACTGGAGGTGTTGAGTCAGTGATTTTGAAACAGGATGAGTTTTTGCAAACAGGATGAACATCAAAGAAACAAAAGATGAGTGAAAGCAAAACAAAAGAACCGGGGAATTTTGACAAGGTGGAAGACCACATAGCTCAAGAGTCCACATCCTTAGCAGATGAAGTAACAACAGATTACTTAGAGGAAGAATAGCTGCAGGGAGAAACAAGGAAGCAAATTAAACAATAAAACCAATAGCTTGAACCAGTTAAGTTCCATCTAAACAGTGTAGAAAGTAGGTAGTCAGACCAAATGGGTGTATGCTTGTATGCCAATACAGAATGGGGAACTGGGATGAACTAAAACCAACTAAGAAAGTTCATATTAGAAGGCAGAAGTGGCTATTATTATTGGTTATATATAGGAAAAAGTGACAAAAAATAGGAAGAACAACTGAATCTGTAGGAAAAGTGCAGTCAGGGAAAAGGCAATGCAATGCTTAAAGGAAAGTTGTGTCTGTGAACATGAAGTCTGTCTCTGTAGTATTTTTATTTAAAAATTAATCTGAACTAACACTAGAGCAAATCGCAGGGCCACTACTTGTGTTCACTTTTAGCCATCTCCAGCAACTTCTAGCTCCATCTAGAAGTTGGAGTATCTTTCATTAAGTCTAAATGCCAGCTAAAACACTAGTCAGAGATGAAATCCATGATGTTCACACAAAGTTCTGTCAATTTTAGAGATATAAACCTACACTTTACATTACATAAATAACAATTGCCCCAGTGCAATTCCTTTTAATAAAACCCCAAATGCATAGTCTATAATCAACTAAATAGTCTATAATAAACTAAATTTCGACAGCAGTCACTTCACATGATCTGGTTCACTTTTGTTTTCATCTACATGAAAGCCAGAATGATAGCAAGCTTTCCGCTTTAATAACTTAGGTTTCCACACTGTGTTCTGAAGATTTAGTTATTATAGCTATGTTATTATTGCTAGGCTATCTACATGTCTCCAACATTTTTAAAGTTATTTTAAATTCTGGCTTTTATTATGTTGCATTCGCTATGTTGCTTTGCATGTTGAAAAAAAAAAACCCAAACACGTTTATTTAAAAGAGGCAAATTTCTATATTGAGTAACTAATGGGTCTATTTTGATATAATTAACTAAGCACAAGAACAAAGATTCAAGTTGAGAACTCTAAATAACTTTATTCATGTTGATATGCCTGTCATTGTGTTCAGATTACATAAATTATGTACAATTCCACCCTTAAAGACCTGTGCCAATAGGGATACTGAGTGAGATACATTTCCATGGTAGGGCATTGTGTAATGAATTCAGTGTAGAAAATACACCAAGTAATTACATTTTTGCCTGCCTGAATTTCCTCTGTAGGGTCAGTGGATAGTAGGAATCTGCCAGCTGTTAAGCAGCTACTGTGTTTCACCTCAAGCAGCAGCTTTTCAGCAGTGCACTAGGCAAAACAACTCCCCTAAATCTGGCAAGTCTCAATGCTATCCAACGGACCAATATAGCTAACTCATCACCTGTATAATTGCACAATTAATGAAACCTAGTGGTGGCTGCCCCCAGTAACACATTATGCAGTACCAACTTACAACTGCCATCCTTTGAGGAAGGGAAGGGTTTTTTTAGTAAGCAGTGAATGCACAATGTGGCACAGCATTTTCAGTAATCAAAACAAGACTACTGATAGAAGTAAGATACAATATATAAGTGGAACAATAACTTTATCTAGCAAAGCAACATTTTAGCAAAAATGAATCAGTTTATTTAGGGACTTATGACTTTGCACAGTCAAGAGAGGCAGTCACCAGCTGCCTTCAAAGGTGCACGTCAAAAGGTTGAACACTGCTTTATGTCTCCTGAGAATAGCACAGTGCTACAAAGACAACACCTTCTGAGAAACTCTATCCATGGAAATGCAGTCTCTCTGCCCAAGAGACGTGAAACTCTCTCTTATGTGGGTTTATCCTTCCAGGGCCAGTGCAGTGCTCATATTGCCTCTGGTTTCAGTGTTTGAACAGATTCTTGAAGCTGTGTGCTACATCCTCATTAGTACTGCTATGAGCACATGAAATGGGGAGTGAGTGGGGGGAGGCACAAAGGCAATGTGAGCCCGCTGAAGCACAGACTGCCCTGATGCTACCTTCTGCTGACTTTCTCCTGTCCTCAGTCAGCAATCACAGGTTTAACTGGCTTGGAGAACTCACCTGACTAAAAACAATCCACTACGTACAAACAATCTTATTTTTCAAAGTTGTACCCCTTGAGGGATCACATTCTTTTCAACAGTTAGCAACATGAGAATCACCACTGCATGAAAATATGTTCCAACTAAACAAAACGTATTAAGCAAGATGCCACAGATATTGCTATTAAATCATAAAGTGTTGGCCATGGTTATTTCCACAGGGAGGCTGGTAACAGTGATGAAGATGCTGACTTAAAAGATAATGTATTTAAGTTAGTTGCAGTGGTAAAAGAAACTAGAAAAGGGCTTTGAATGCCTGGTCTATTTAACAGTACAGATGCAAAATAGAAGAGTGGAATGAATAGCCTTTGCTAAGCCTCAGCTCTATCTAACCTCTTCAGGAGAATAGTCCAGAGTATCAATAATAAACCTACATTCTGAACCTGGCAGGGATTTCTTAGACATGTGGTTCCCTGACCACACAGCTTTTATCCATGCTGACCAAGTAGAAAAAGGTATGGCAGGTAAATTCCTCCAGTCTCCAAAGAGACACCAATTATGGACTAAGTACAGTAACTGTCTCCTGCTACTATGGACTAGGAAAGCTTTGGATTAACTGCTACTATGGACTAGGAAAGTTTTGGATTAACTGCACTGGATCTACATTCTGAAAAGTTCTAAAGACTCCCTGGAAAGATCATAATATGCCGGAATCACAGACTCACAGAATGGAAAATAGTTATCTACAAAGAGAATGAACAATTTGTATCAGAGGCCCAGTCAGAATGCTACAATGGAAAGCTTTGAGAAATGACATGGAACTAAGGGTACAAGGGAGAAAAACTTGGATTTCCTTACAAAAATGTAGATGTTACTGGGAAGAAAGCTCCAAGAAAAATGTTAAGTTTTTCATTTGTGGGGAGATTTATGTTGGTTTGTCCAAATTACTTTTTGTTTGTTTTTTCCTTTTATCCCTAGCTGAAAGCAAAGGGAATTTTATTACTGGCTTTTAACAGAGAAACAGTTGGGCCCAAAGTATTTGAAAACTACAGAGACTACCATCAAGTCTGCAGTCATGAAGCCACAAGTAAAAAAAGTAAAAGAGATGGTTACAAACAAAAAATGTTCATGTCCATGCTCTAAGCATAGACAGACAGACAAGCAATAGACAGCCTGCCCACTCCTAAGACCTAAAGACAGGCGGACAAGAGCTCCCAACACAGCCAACTGGGATACTGCCAGTTAGCAGTGTTCTAATTTGAGAAAAAAAAACCAAAAACCGATCAGGTAACTAAAATCCAAAAGCCATAAATCAACCATCCAATGCAGATGATGGAAACAGCATTAGTATGAGCCAGTTAGGAAACAGGGCAAGCCAGCCACCCCTTTCTAGGACTGACAGAACTGAGCAGAAGACCAGCTAACTGCAGTACATTTTGACAGACACCTAATCGCTGCAGAGATCCCACAAGGAGTTAAGTGAAACAGTCAAACCCACAGCTCCCAGATGGAGTAATTCTTCACAAAAGATCAAAGCTCAAAATCAATGTTTTTAGCACTTGCTGAAGGTTATGAGTATCATGCAGTATTTTGATGACATTTTTCTATTTAAATAAGCACCCCAGGAGAAGAGTACAAAAATCAAATGTCTCTTGCAAAGATATGTCACACAGTTCCAATTCAGCAATATTTAATTCAGCTCCTGCAAAACTTTTATTAAAAAAAAGTCCTCACTTTTTTCCACATCTCCAGCTTTCTTCATCAAACAGCAGTTTGCTCTGAAAATTTTTACCACGCAGTGGCACTCTGGTAAACCTGGTGAGGAATTCAGATGTGATGTGAAATAGAGCGTGGCTTGGAACTATTAAGAATGCTAATGTCAGGTCCATCAGCTGTGGTGGCACTAAAGCTATTGCACAGGCTGTTGGCTGATCTGGGGATGCAAGGAGTGCCTGATGCACGCTGGTGGCTGAACACATCCAGCCTGGGTTTCACTGCACAGAGAGGTGTGGGCACCACCTCTGAAAAAACAAGTGTGGTTTCACAGTGTTTTCTACAGCCAACCTGATGTTTTCATACGTACAAGTATATGATAGACTCCTAAAATGCCACTGTGAGACACTACAAGGGAAATTACCAAGACTGACACCAAAAAGAGATCTGGGAGGGAGAAAAAAATTAAGCAAGCCCTGTAACCCTGTCAAGAGATTTGAAACAGCACAGTAGTAAATCCATAGGAGAGCAAATCCCTTTCATCCCATAGAGTTATCCCTTGTTACATAGCTGATTTTGGCTACCGCCTTTCAAGCTGTGAAGGCCTAGACACTTCTCTGCAGAAATTAGAAGTTTTCCTGGGTATAATATGTGAATTAATAATTCTGAGTTATCTAAAATGGAAATTAGACTGCCAGACATGTTCCACTAATGATCCTTTTAAAGTCAGAACAGCATTTTCAGAAAAATTATTTCCTCACAAATGTAGGTCAGTCACTGTATTTCACTGATCAGATAACTGAAATATCTTAACCTACTTAAAGGAGTTCAAATTTAAACTTACTTCCAAAGTCATCCATTGCAAAGTGATATGTCTGTGTGACTCTGTGCTCTGTGTATGTTATACATAAATGTATGTTTTTTATATATATATATATATATATATATATATATATATATACATATACACATATATATATATCTGTACATTCATAACTCCAATTTAGCATGACATTCCAAATATTATATTAAACTCAAAACATATAAAATATAAACCATCAGTGCAATAGCCTTTGATTATGTCTAATTATTTTAATTGCAATTCAACCCAAATTTTCTTGCTGCCCTGCCTTATTGCCCGATGTTTTACAGATTTGCAAGTGAGCGAGAGATGCTAATGCATTCATATAGAATACATCTAGACATGCTTTATTTGGTTTTCTATTTAAGTGCTTAGCCCATCCATGCAGCAATAGGAACACATGTAATATGTTAATGGGAGTGCACATCATGATTCCCTACTCCTGCAAATGATTCTCACCTTCCTGGAAATATACATGCTATGCTCCTAAATGCAGATGGTATTAATCAGAAAGGATTTAAATTCTTACAACAGGGTTTTACCATTTTTGTCAACATGTTTCTTTGTTCAGTATTAATTAAAAATAGGCGAAATAAGGGCAGTGTTTTCTGAACTAGAAGTAGAAGAAATGTAAATCTACAATTTTTACACAATTCTGCTTTAAATGCTTACTCAAAAATATACCCATTGCCAAGGGATTTATGATGCACTCACCATTAAACAAAGTCCAATTTTTATACAGCAACTATTCACTCATTCTAATGAACCATGACTCTTAAATTCTACCCTTGTTTCTAACATAAGAAACCAGAGGATGTCAAGTCAGGGTGAAGAGAGTAGCACTGCAGAATTGTCTACAGTGTACTATCCATTTTGAGGTTGTTACATGTGGTGTTGGTCCTTTTAAGAACTTCTGAACATGAACAGAATACAATTCACAGTGCAAAAACCTAAGTTCACAGAATATTGAAGACATGAGCTTGTTTGGTAGTCCTTGAAGCTGAACCACTACAGGACACAGACAGTATCTAACCCACCACTGACCTCCCATCTCAGGGGCAGTAATGACTGTGGTGGGCAATGTGGCACCACGGGTCTGATCACAGAATCACAGAATCATGGAATCACAGAATCACAGAATGGCTTGGGTTGGAAGGGATGGTAAACATCTACTTTCAACCACTGCAGCGGGCAGGGAGACCCTTCACTAGACCAGGTTGCTCAGAACCCCATCAAAACTGGATTTGAACACTTCTGGGAATTGTCCTAGCTTTGTTCAGTACAGGCTTAATTTTTGCCGTATCAGGGACCAGGGCATGGCTGAGGGGGCATGGCCAGGACCCAAATGTTATTTGATACCACTTCCTGTCATTGCCAGGGGCAGGGGAAAGGGACTCTATGGCTTCAGAGGAGAAACATGGTGGGTGAAACAGTTCACTAATGTTTTATTTTGCATTAAATTATTTCTTTGTCTTGGGCGTTTTGCTACTAATACTGTTGCTGTTCATTTTCTTACCTCATTGCTGTTTCCAGTAAGTTGCCCTTAGCTCAACTTGTGATCTTTGCTTTATGTGCCTCACATTGGAGGGAAGGGGAAGGGGAGCAACTTGTGGTCTTTTTAGTGGAAGTACTAAACTGGAGAGTACCATTCCTAAACCATGAGAGGCATCTACAGCTTCTGTAGCAATCTTGTTCCAGTCCTACCACCCTCACAGTAAAGAATTTCTTCCTAACATGTAATCTAAACCGGCCTTCTTCAGTTTAAAGCCGTTGCTCCTTGTCCTATCGCTACCTGCCCTTGCAAAAAGTTTCTCTCCATCTTTCTTCTAGGCTCTGTTAAGGAACTGGAAGACTGGAATTAGTTTACCCAGAAGCCTTCTCTTCTCCAATCCCAACTTTCTCAGCCTTTGCATAGAAGACATGCTCTATCCCTCTGATCATCTTGGTGGCCTCCTCTGGACTGCCTCAAAGGTCGATATCCTTCCTGTGCTGGGGACTTCAGAGCTGGATGGTCCTCTGCAGGTGAAGTTTCACCAGAGCAGAGCAGAGGCAGAATCACCTCCCTCGACATCCTGCACACACTGCTTTTGATGCAGCCAAGGATAGTCCTGCTCTGCCCTGCTCACCCTGCCACTACCAGCACCAGTGTGGCCAGTCTGCAAGGGGAATGACAGTTCATTTTAATTACTGAACTGTATGGCCAGCACATGCAGTCATGCATACATACACAGCACATGGTCACTTGGTGATGATTATGGGCAAGATTATCACCAAACCTATAATTTCTTGCTGTTTAGTACACAGAACTGTAACTGCATCGAGTTTTTGCTGCTGTGGTAGATCAAAGGGCAAGATTTGCCACAACCTGAAAAAATTCCAAGGACTTGTATAAATTTCATTGACAGATTAACCCACTATGATGTAGAGAGAAGAGGAAAAGAGAAAAAAAGGAAGGAAGTGGGAAGCAATTTCCAAAACCTGCTACCAGGAGTATAGATATCACTAAAATAGCTAGGAAAAAGCTCTGTTGAAAGCAACACTGAACATTGTGTTTAAAAACATATGTTTATAAAATATTGGATGTGGCACTCGGTGCCATGGTTTAGTTGAGGTGTTAGGGCATGGGTTGGACTCAATGATCTTAAAGGTCTCTTCCAACCTAGTGATTCTTTGATTCTGGGATTCTGTGATTCACCCAATACTAGCCATGGTGAAGCAAGCACAAAATTGTGAGTGGGTAATAGGCCATAAAATAAGAGTTTCTTTGGTAGTTAAATGTACCATGTTCTTGACCATAATCTCCATGATGGCAACTGTGATACAAAACTCTAGATATCCAAACACTTATCCAAAGAATACTGACACACAGAGGAAGTACAGCTTCCCGTTCTCTAAGACATGAGTAAAGATCTCCCTCAGCGGTTGTGGTGAGGTTCACTTCATTCCAAACAGAAAACCAGCAGAGCACTGCAGTCATCACCTAAATCAGATGGTTTATTGGATTCTTCCCTTACACCAGCCAGTTTGAGATCAGCCTTCCTTCTTTCTGCTACAGTCCTTCTACACTCTATTTAGCCTCACTTTCTGCTGCATAAATCTTTGTGCTTAGGCAGCTGTAACCATTCCTTGAGCTGCAAAGAGTTCTTTTCCTGGAACAGATCAGTGCCAGAGAGATACAGCAAATCCTTCAGCAAAACTATCAGTGCTCTGCTGAAGTGCTCACTACCAAAAGCATACCTTCAGAGGAAGGTGAGGGACATGGTGTCACAGTGACTGATAAAAAACTAAAAAAGAATTATTTCCAAAAGACACAGGAAGCTTTTAATTATATGGAACAGTTCCTTCCTTCTGTGAAATCAGTTCCATTCTACATGTACATATATTTACCTTAAGGAAACAGGGATGCTTTAATGATACAAACACCATGATAATTTGTTATCATGGTATTTGCCTTAATAATTACTGTTTGCCACCAAGCACAAGAATAAGACATTTATCTGTGAGGGGGCAGAGATATCTAGGAAGAGTACAGGACCATCTTTCTGGTTTTCACCAACACACCACCCAGCTCAATAAAATTCTGATGCACATCTTTGCTGGGGAATTTTTAAAGTTTCTTTTATTAGTTTTTGGGGCATCATTGCTGAAAAGGTATCAAAATAAGGAGAGTAGAAGATTTTTGTGGGGATTATTTTTTTCTATCTCATTAAGATCTGTCTGACCTTCTCTTCCACTTATATTTTTCTTCCTGGCATTTATTTGCATAGGGGTTACTAAATGAGGGGCAGTGCTATATACAGTTGAGTGGGACACAACTAAGGAACAACCTCTATTTATTTTAAAATAATCTACAGTCCATGTTGTCTTTCCTCTATCATAGTTTGATAAACCTTCCCCTTTCAGCAGCATACAGGTTCTAATGCTGCTTCCAAGTGGAGCCAAATAAAATTTTAGAATAATTTTTTCTCTTTTTCTAAGGGGAAAACATCTTCATACCAACTTAACTCATCCAGACCTTCAGTTCCCACCATAGTGTCTGACTTTTTAGCACAAAAACTTAGCATTTACTTCTCATAGGCTCTGTCTTCTGTCCTTTGTAATGCTCTGGAAATCCCTGGCCTTGATGCTGTATTGCTTGTGCTCATCAGTGTGATTAAAAACAAAAGAATAAGCTGTGCAGTTGCAATCACATGATAGCCCTGTCACAAGCCCTCTTGGTAGAAAAGATAGTACTTATCTGTGTGATTCTGTTTGATAAAATATTTCTTTCCTCTCTGTATGACCTCAACAGAAAAAAAAATATATTATTCTTGTTACTTAGCATATATCCAGAAAAAAAAGTCTTTAAAAATATTTTCAGTGTACTAATTCAGTGTATTCTGGGGATATTTGATAAATAGTTACAATCAAACATGGAGCTAAAGTTGCTGGAACGATGGGGGTAAGTGTACTCTGGATCAGGGAATAAAGGGAAATGCTTCATTATGCAATGCATAATACCTTTCTCTCCTGTTTCAATAGGGTCTCATAATTAATGAAGCACCCATCACTATGTTTTTACTATCACTGCCTGAGCAAAAAGTTGCTCAATTATGCTGGTACCATTTCGGCATATATGTCTGATTGTTTGGTACCAGGGTTCCCTGTCTTGACCTTTGAAACACAACATCTTACTGAAGTCTAATAATTAACAAAGGCCAATCACAAACTCAGTAGTTCCACAGTGCACAGCCGGTGCTCATGTTCACATTAAGGGAATCACCAGCCTGTGGTGCTTACAGAGACACCTGTGGGGACTGCAGTGTGGCCCAAATGGCAATGCAGCATAGATCCAATTTCAAAAATTGATGCCTAGAGTTAATGGCTTAATTCTACGAGGGTCATGGGGAGTTGCATGATGAGATATCTTTTGGATGTTTTGGCCTAATTGAATTCCACAGGCAAGCCATCTTCAGTGAAAGGTGCTCCTGGCACAGCTGGAGCATTATTATTATTATTATTGTAACACAGCTTCTGTGGCATAAGTGATCCAAAGGTATCCACCTCAGGTGCAGGTAGGAAGATCAACTTTTTTTTTAGCATGGAACAGGGAGAGTTGGACCTCCTTCTGCAGTGGAAAGGCAATCAAATCAATTTGTCAGAGTTTAACCACCTTTGCTCTGCTGTGCCCATTATATGCCCTCTGTAATGGACACTGGACCATTTCTATCTTCATCCATTTGTACTACACAGCTTTTATGTGTCCCTTCTGATGTGCAGTCTGAGAAATAGCAAGTGATTCCTGAGCCAGCATTTATCAAATGATTTCCTGCCTATTCTTGGCATTTGCTTCCATGTGAACCAGTTTCCATCATTATCCAAGGTTTTCTGTCTGCTAGTAAAGACCTGATTATGGGGAAGTTGCATGAACCAGCTGAAGGCAGTCAGCCATGTGCTGACTTGGGTGCAAAACCACATGTGCCATTGGATGCCTAATTGTCCAAGATCATGTAGGGGCTTTAATCTGTGCCTTGCAGTCTAAGACTCATTGAATATATGAATAATGCAGTATTCAATATATGATGTAGTCAGTGTCACATCCTTAATTATTTCTAAAGGGTTATTTAGTCTTCATAAGAGTGAGCAGAGGGTACTTTTACAGATTTATGCTTAAATGTTTTTACATTTACTGACTACTTTGGAGATAAAACCTGAGCAGGGGTCTGCCTCTCTGTGAGAAAAGAACCAAAGAATTTGTTTCAAGACTCAGAAATTAAAATACTTTAATCCATGAAACACTGCAAGCAGTCAGAAGAGCACTGTACTTTACTTTTCCTTGGCTTTTCTAGTCAAAATCCATGACACAGAAAACATTCCTACAGAAGGTCACAGAGTCTAGCCCTGTACAATTTTCTACAGATTTTCCAATGTGCTAGTCTTGTGTTAATCACCATCTGAGCAGTGTGTATGAACAGAGTGAAATCAGCATTTGTACTGAGGGAAGAAAATAAATGAAGACAATAGCTAATGGGTTTTTTTCTTTCTCTGATCACCATGAGGGGTAGGGGGGGGAGAGGAGATAATTATGGAAAGGGGGAATCAAAGTTAGAAAAAGTGAGGAGAAAGAAAGATTAAAAAAATGAACAAACAAACAAAAACCTAAAGAGAGCAAGAAATGGATGGATAGACAGATAGAAAATAATGATGAAACGGTGGAGTCTCTAAACCTGTGTGAACTAACTTCCTTTGAGGCAGTTGTCTTAACAAATAGGCAGAAGTTCTTACCTCACTTAATATTAACAAAAAGATGAAGTAACTCTTTAAAATTTACTAATGAGTATACATAATTAAAACAACCTTCTAATCTAGGTCATTGTTTTGTATAGTACTTGGATATGCATGAATGCATTTGGTGCAGAAATCAGGAAGAGTTATGCAAATATAGCTGAGGACGAGATCTGCTTCATTTCCCAAAACTACTGTGCCTAAAAGACCTCTTTAGTTGCACAAGAATAATAATAATAAAGTTACCACAGCTTTTACCATGTTCTCTAAATCTTACCAAGACTAATCACACTGCAAGTACTGGAAATACATTACCCAAAGCACAATTAGAAAGTCACTCAAATAGAGTGTTTTATCTCTCTTTTGGTCTTGACTTTTAATGTATCATGTTTTAGTCTATGATTAAAGTCCAGTTGAGTCAATTAATACACCGCTCATACACTACATTGATCACACCATATAAGAAGGGTAGAATTTATATACTGTCTCTTGGTGCTGTAGTAATATTTAATTAGCCATGCAAAAGCCAAGTTTGTTATCACATGGAGTAGCATGCCACAAAAAGGCAGAACAACAACAAAGGATTCAGAGCCCAAAGGTTGAAAATGCTGCTGCTTATGGCAAACAATTAAATTGTTCAAAGATGATTTTAGTCAAGTGGTGTATGAGTGCACATGGAGATTGTGAAAAAAGGTCATTAACACAATCACCTCTTTCTCACAGGAAGTATACATGTTGAATTCTGTAACAATGCATACACTTCTTCATAGCCAAAGCCCAAATACATTCTGTTAACCAAAGAAATCCCCCTTTCCACAACTGAATGGCAATCAAAGCAGTTGTGAGATTCAGCAGTGATCTCCAAACAGACAGGAGCAGCAAAGCACATTGCACTGAGAAGGAGCTATGTGTTGGTCCCTGGTTGGGTGATAAAGGAAGGCTACTGCTGCAGCACACAAGGAACTCTGACAGGTCTCTTATATCACACCAGTCATATTTACAGCCCAAACCTCACTTACAAATGCAGTCGTACCATATATTTCCATGCTTTCCAAATAGTCCAGATCTGAATGAAGATGATAGCGGTATGTTTTCACAGGGTAGTATGATTTTGAAATTAACATACTGAAGTGTGAAATAATCTTCCAGCAGACAGAGAAATGCTTCTGCTTGGGAGAACAGTGTTTATGAAACAGCAGGCCCTTTGGTTGTCCTGGAAACTATATTTGTAAAGGGGTGTAACTTATATTGTCCTGGAGGCTTTTAACACTTGCATTAAAGCTTCAGAGGACAAGAACTTTCAGGGAGTATTTATTCAGAAAAAACCCAAACTTCACTTAAAGAATTGTGTGATCTATTTTTTTTTCCCCGGCAATTGATGAATGATCTTTCAAGAAGCAAACCAAAAAACCTCAAGGAGTTCGGTATGTTTGCAGAAAGTCACAAGCAACCAATCTAGGATATGCAGCTGCTAGTCAGGATTACACAGAGAACTTCAAACCAAATAGAGGGCAAAAAGAATTCATAGAAGGAATAACAAGAGTTTAAATATTTTCAGCATTTTATGCTTACTGCTTTTCAGTATTGACCCTCAGGTTGCATCCAGAAACCTCCATCAGATTACTACATACTCTGTAGTCATAGATTTAAGAAGATCTCCTTAGAAATAAGATGCAGAAAGCTAAAATTAATTTTTTTATTTCAAATACTTAGTGACAAAATGGTCTTTGTTTTAGGCCCAGAAGAGCTTTTTATTTTCCAAGAACTGTGAAAAAACCACAGCCTTTTAGCCATTATCAGAGCTTCACAAACTTACCTTGTACAGAACACCTTGCAGAAAGTGCCAGAAAATTTCCTATTGCTTTCTGACCTTAAAAACAGTTTATAAGGCAGTCTTGATACTTATATTTAAGCAAATCCACCACTAAAGTTACTGGGTGAAATGCTTATTGCAGAATGAAGCAGAACAGTCAAGAGAGGTACTATCTGATTTTTCTCATTTCTGCATCAATTTCTCGTCTTGAAACATTTAAGGAATGGAAGCTGCCCCAAGATGAATCCTCTTTTGAGGGTCTTGCACAAGCAGGAGTTGAGGACAACATGCAGAAATTTTTATTTATGACTTGCATTATAAAAACTCTGAAAATATATCAAAAAGAGAGACCTTCCCCTGGTCATAGAGATGCTTAGAGATGAGTTGAGGGAAAATTTTTGTGAAGTCTGTGCAAGAACACTAACAAGGAAAAGAGACAGACAGAATGAGAAATTGAGAGTCCTCTGACTCATTTCCTTTGGGAGAGAAAAACTGAATGAGGAAAGAGAGAAAATAAAAAACAGGCAGGATACTTTCAATTATTCTTTCAGAATAAATATGCTTTGTCTTTGTGTAGGTGATTGTGTACTACAGACCATTTGCAATATTCAAATGTACTATTCAAATAGCAAAAAGAAAGCACAGTGAAATTTTCACAAATGAAATCAGACAAAGATAGGAAAATTGTATTTTTTCATAATATTTTGTAAAACAAAGTCACTTATATTCCTCATATCAAAAACTTTTATATATTTTTGATCATTTTGATTTTTGTGCTAAAGTATGCTTCAACCATATTCTTCAACCATGAGCTGCCAAGCATACAGGTACAGGTCAGTAATATATATGGCTAAGTTCTTCTAACTCACAAGATTTGTGAAGCTGCTCCTAGAAATTATAATCTGTTAGCAATAGGCTACAGAGCAGTCTGCCTCTTCTTTTTTGTTTGACTAACCAGTGACTCCCTCAAGCTTCCTCTCAAGTACACCCATCTCATATCTGCTTCCTGTATGCTGTGGAACAAGATGAAGCCCAAATCCTCTGCAGACAAACCAGTGTGCTGCCTCCAAAATGCCTGCTAATAATTCTTTAGAAATGGCAAACAGAAAATAAAACAATGAGCATTTAAGGGCCATTTGAACTTTTCAGATTTTCCATTGCTTAGTGTACCTTTCTTACCATTATCATAATTAAACTACAATATGCTCTGGCATAATGCCATTCATCTTTATCACACTCTATCTTGAACAGAATTATAATAGATAGCCATTAAAATGTACAAATTATGGATATTTTGTTCTAAAGCCAAGATGAAAATTTATTCAAAAACATATTTGTAATTTCCAAGGGAGGAAAAAAAAAAAAGAAATGAAGCAAATTCTATTGTTTTTGGAAAATATATGGATGAATAGCTCTTCTTACTTGTGTACAATCATGTCATTGCTTTGGGAAAACAAATTCAACCTTTCATTTACACTTATGCAGTTAATAACAAAGTCACTGAAGCAAATATGTTGAAAAAAAAAATTAAGTGGCTCATAAACATGCTCCATTTAACTGTAACATGAAACTCCTCACTCTTCTATGAACATCCTGCCCCGAGTCATGCAGACCAGAAGAAAAGCTTCATCTCAGAGTAATTGAAAAGAAAACAGGACAGTATAGCTTAGCCCAGAGGAAATGGAAACATTTTAAACTATTCCTTGAGGCATTATGATGCTTAAGATGAAGTCGTTACTTATTAAATTCTTGCCCCAGTCAACTGCAGCTGAAGTCAGGACACTTCCAATCTAATCTGATTGACCTCTGAATTTTGGAAAATCATCTCACTTCTCTTCCTCTTAGCGTTCTTCCTGCTCTTTGCTACGTCTAGCAGAGCAATGTGAATTGCCTGTTACTTGTGCACTTGGACAGAAAGTAGTGAGTTGAGTAGCTCATCAGAATTGACACTTGTAGATATTACCATAACATCAATTATTTAATAATAATAATAAGTTATAGGGAATTTCAGCCTAGAATTTGTCATGTGAGGTTTGTGAGCAATCCTGTGGTTGCTTTGTGTTAGTGTTTTCTAAGCCACAATGAGAAAACAGTCATTGGGAAAGAAGCACCTTAAGCAAGTAGGTCTTTCCTGAAACACAAGTGCAAAGTAAGACTAGTTTCAGGATATGGTGCTAGTGTATTTTGTAGAACTGCATCACTAATTTTCAGCAAGCACTCTTTTGTGCTTTCCATGAATTTGCTACAAGACATCTTTATTTGAACGCATTCAACGATATTACTATGCAAGACCTCTTCCTGAAACACATTGCAAGACAAATTTAAATAGATTGTAAATCTTCAGCTCCTGATGTGACTGGATGCAACAGGGCTGAAAAGCATAGATTAATACAGGGTATCATCTTGCCATCAAAATTAAGGCCTTCTTTGAGGGTCTGCTTTGTAACTCAGGTATTGAGAAAGAAATATGGCCAAAGCAATAGTATAAGATAGAATCTGCCTATTTTGTAGGGGGAGAAGAAAGTTTTTTTCCATTCTGAAAGAAACAACATATTCACATAACATTTCCAAGCTGACATGCAAAGCCTATTGATTTCCCGTATCAAAATTCCATGTAGTATCTTTGGTACTCGATACCAGGCACGTTACCTGCTCCAGAACTAACATATTCCGTGATTCATTCACTGAGGCCAACATACTAGTTATAAATGATCCATTTCTTTATGGATACTGATACAATTTTTGAAGTTTTGAGGCATTTAAAGAATACCTAGTAGGAATCCAAATTGTTTAAACAACTTTATTTGCTTCTAACCATTTTTAAATGCAACTTTTTTTTTTTTTCAGTATAATTTATCAAATTGGTTCCTCTATGTCCTGGGGTGACACTGTATATACATGGTTTCAGGGGGGATCCTTGAATTGCTTTTCAAGTGCTTTTGAAACATAAGAAAATAGGATTTTTTGTCCTTAACAGTAATTTATGTTTTCAAATTGTGTAATAAGGTTTGGAACCTAAGCTTAGAGTTGTTCCAGGATCCATCAAAGGAAGTCATTGTTTTGACACCTATACTAAATCAACCAACGTTTAGCTGTAACACCAGTTTTAGTATTTTCCAAAAATCCGTATCTAAATTAAGGCACATATGATTAGGAATAAAGTGAAAAGTTAGCCTTCATTTACAGAAGATGTAATCAGGTTAACACTATTCCTGCTGAAGCTCATGCAGCACTAAATACAACGTGGCTGCTGTTACATGAGGATCTAAACTTACAGAACAGTAAAAAAACATTTCTGGACCTTTTTTTTTTTCACTGGTTGCTCATTCCTATTCCCAGTCTCTTCACGCCAGCACAGAAGTCCATGCAGGTGCGATGATAACTTTGGAAAGCATCCATCTGAAAGCCCATCCCACTGGCTGGTTCTAATTCACATTAGCAGCTTCCCACTCCACTCAGAGCAGGGATTCAACTGTTACTGCATGGAGAAAACGGGGGAATAAGGGGGTGTACCCACATGCATGAGACTACTTTTTTTTTTTTTTTTTTGGTGGTAATGATGATTTAAACTATTGATTCTTATTAAAGTTAGGCTGTTAAAAGCTGGTTTCTGGAAGCCCATAAAGAAACAGCTGGCCTTTAAACTATTGTTTAACCCAAATCATTCACCTATGAGACTTCCTTCCTACTGCACCCTAGATATCTGATATTCCTGGAGTCTGGGCAAAGTCTAGACACTGTCTTTTACTGTTCTGATTTCGGTTCAGAGGACATTACTTAAGCACCACATGTCATCACACCTACTAATGGTTTCCAAGTTTACTATTCAGGACATAAACAGCCGATGTGACGACATCACCAGTTACCACCAGGCTTCATGACTTCTCCTTAATCTCATCTGTGTGTTAGCACTTTAATGCCATTTTATCATCCACACAGAGATGAGGTTACAACATTACAGATGAGGCTGTAGTGACAAAATGCACCTGGCTGCGTTACAGAGTTTCAAGACTCAGATGACTAAACTTGACTGACACATTCCCAAAAACTGGCCTTAGGCAGGGCAGCACAGAGTTCTATTCACCCTTAGGAAAGGCACAGGCACAACTGACCTGGAATAGGAGTGACTCCACAGTGCAGAAAGTGAGTGCACCGAGGTCTGTCACCGTGTCATCCTCTTCTGAATGTAAAGACTTGTGCTGCAGTTTTCTTGAGTCAGAGGAGAAAATGTATTACCTGGAGCTCCTGCTCTGTTTGCATACACTATAAAACTGGCACAGTTTGTACATGGAGCACCCAACACTGCAACAGTGTGCTCCAGATGCTGAAAGCATCAACAGGCTGGTTCAAAATGCAGTTTGTTTCTTGTCTTTAGCATTATGTTTTACTGACACTGACATTTCGATGTGTCTGAGGACAAAATTAATCCTCATAATGGCTAGTGGAACCAAGACTGCTGTTTACTAACTGTTAAATGGACACCTACTAGCCATTTACATGTCAGTAATTTTGTCTTGATAAGATTTTCCTCCATTCTTTGCGCACCAGACTAGAAATTCATTCATTTAGTGAAGGCAGGAAAGGTGTAAGAAATGAAGCATCCTATGTCCTGGACTAAGACTGAGAAAGCTAACTAGATCCTATTTTTCCTATGGTACTCCTTTGTCACATGAAAGTCCCCAAAGTTTAACCCAGAAACTGCTCAGACTGATAATACCAATCAGCATCTACAATTGTTAATACTGCAATAGCTATGTGATACAGTGATACAGTATTATGTCCAGGCCACCAGCAGAGCTCTGACATCTACACCAATCCTAAGAACATTTTCAACTGGAGATGTTTTAACCAACTCTGAAAACAACTGAGATATTTTCAGATGTTACAGAGAGAAATATTAGTCTTAAGGATTAGTAATCTGACCTCTAAGGGCTTTCCCTTCTTTTTCTACTCCCATACAGCCTGCCTCCTGCCAGTTTTTGAACTACTGTATCTTCTTGTCTTCAGATAGCTTAAGCATTCCTTGAATAAAAAACCCACACCCTCTAAATACTCTGCATTTATTGCCATGTTACACAGAATTAGCTCATACTGTTCCCAGTGTCTTCTTACATTTGCCCTGCTGGCATTTGCTGACAAGTCAAAGCCCGTAGGTTTCCTTGGGACTGATTTAGGGTCAATGTGGCTTTGCTACTGTAAGAATAATAATATTTACCCAATATGTTAAGAATCAAATATGGCAGTGGACTCTAAAATGCCCTGGAAGTTGGATTGCCCCACTTTCTGTTGTTATACAATTCTGCTAATTGTAGGAGCAGAGGTCCTGTGAACTTCCATTACAATTCCACATAAGATATACCTATTACCTCATAGGCAATCTTAGCAAAACAACATTCATGTTTGGCCACAGACCAAGGAAACAACTTTAAGTTTGCCAGGCTTGCTGAGTTACCAAAGGTGATGGTATATAAATATAACTCACATTCTCAGAAACTGGACTAGTGGCATCAGTCTTTCTCACACATTTTGGTATCATCAAAATATCTTTAGATACTAAAGAAACTTGAACTTAACAAACCAAAATCTGAAGTATGGCTCTAAAGAAGAAAAGACTATTCCCTCATACACCTCCACTCTTGAACTCCTTAGCTGCAATAAGGAAGAAAAAATAATCTCTCTTCCAAGGTTTGTACCATTGACTAGAACCATCTCCTTTTAGGATTGTGCACAGTAAGACCACTGCAACTCAGCAGTGTATCAGCTTCAGAAATGCATTTTTTTAAAATATTACGACTTCAGAAAAAGGTTTTCAGCTGTACAAAGTAGCTGTAAATTTTTCGTTTTTCAGTTTTTTTCTATTTTTATGAGTAGAATGGCAGCAACTATCACACACAAGGGAAAAGGAGCTGAGATAGCTGATGTATTCCTGTGAAGAGAATTTCTTTGAGAATGTTAGGTAATGGTTTATTTATATGTCAAATCCTTTTGTTTAAAGAGGACCAGAAAGTCTCAGCAAACTTCAAAGACATCTTCAGGGGCATGTAAGACGTTTTGTAGGAAAGACAATTTCTCCCTACTTTAGGTATTATATCTTTACCCCAAGAGAATGAAGGATCTTTACGATCAGTAGCTAAGCTCAGTTTTTCAGTATACAGTTGTGCTGAAAAAATGGGACTTCTGCAAATGATGGCAAAGAGATTTGGAACAAAGGTGCATGACTGCAGACTCAACAGACAAGAAAAACTAGGTCTTGGGGCTGAATATTGTGTACCCTTAGGGGAATTAGGGAAGATCATCCTCCTTTCTGCAGTAGTTCTCTGCCTAGAAGAATGTTCTCTGTTTTGCATCTGGTTGATGCTCCTTTTTGGGGGAAATTCAGTAGAGACTACTGCACCAAGAACTACAGTAATCAGCAAAAACCTGACAGGGATGGGTTGCAAAAAAGCATCAGCAGGAAAAGAAAAAAGCAAGCAAGCACAAAAAATATTTAAATTATTACATCCTCTGATGATACACTAGAGCAGCTACAAAAATATCAGATAAGGATAGAAAATAATTCATACAAAAATATCAGATAAGGATAGAAAAGTGGACATTGCTCATTTCAGTACTTCTGTTCATCCAAACTGTAAAACGCAAACTGTTAATTTTTTCAGAGTATTCTTCTAGGACTCAAGAGCAAAAAAAGTACATTTTTCATTGCCAATAGGCCAGCTAAGAAAATCCAGAAAATTATGCCCACTTTTTCCTCTTAAACATCACTATCCTTTTCAGTGATGGATACTCCAGAAGCTATTATAAGAAGAGTATGCAGTCTCAGGTAGAAAATCACACTGCTCTCCCACCAAAGTCATTTCAGCCATTGTGTTAACATTAATCAGTATTGTGAAGTGCAGTTTAGAATAGGAAACCCTCTTCAGGCTGTGGTCTCTTCAAAGGCAAAACCCAGACTAATGTTTTTAATAGTGCAAGCAAGAAGAAATAGACTATTGATAAAGCAGTTTATTTTGACTAACAGATGAAGCAAATTAACTCAGCTGCAATCTCCTCGATCTACTGCTGCCTAAAATAGAAAGAGCTGCATGGAGAAGGCCAAATAAGCTGCTGTAATCTTTCCATCTGGGGGAACTCAAGCAGCTATCATTCACCACTGTCATTTACATAAGTGGTAAAGAGGAAACTCACATGCTGAACATGGAGATAGTGCTCAGTTTGTTTCTGTTTTGAAGAGCATCATTATTCCTTCTATTTCAAAGCATCTAGGAATGACAGAGCATTCATCATAGCTAATCCAACTATGAACTTAAAATAGAGTTCAACTCCCAGAGCCCCTGCAGTGACAGCTGATTTACACTAAACCAGCATGGATCAGCAGAGAGATCAGCACAACAGCTTGCAGGGTGGAGTACCAGGAATCGCACAGGACATCAATGAGGGGTAATCCTCACTTTCCAGAGCATAGCATCACAGCTCTGGGATCCATAATACCAGGTGAGAGTAGCACTCAAATCTTTGGCAGCCATAACTGCAGTGACCAGGATTCTGCAGAGCAGACTCCAGAGACAACCTGCAACAGTGGAAATTTGATCCTGGTAGAGCTTGTCTCTTGCAGGCTTGTTTGGTCAGAATTTTCTACTGCCATTACTACTTCCATGTCATTTCACAAACAAGCAGATACTGACTTTCTGTATAGTTCTTATCAAATTATGTACCTGTTTAGTTAAAACATCCTAGGAAGAAATTATTACAGGCAAGGAGAATCTTTGACACATCAGGTGAATCTCCCTGAAATCCACTGAAATGGTTTTTTGCATTTAAAGGTGAAATGAGGTTCAGTCCAACATCCTCCACCTTTGAATGAAAAGTGATCAATTTACCTCAAAATTAATTTTGCTACTTTGTATTTTATACAGATTAAGAGAAAGAAAGAAAGAAAGAAAGAAAGAAAGAAAGAAAGAAAGAAAGAAAGAAAGAAAGAAAGAAAGAAAGAAAGAAAGAGAAAGAAAGAAAAAGAAAAAGTCCTTAGAAGGCATAGGCCTCTTTTCAACTTCTTGGGAACAAATTTCATAAGTCCTGCTCAAGCAAAATACTATTTTTCAGCCTGATGATACTCAAATTAAGGATATATTTTATGTATATCTCTTTTTAAAACTGTGTTTATTAGTGTTATTTCATTTTCTAATTTTGTGTGGGTGGATAATTGCTTTCATCTTCTAAATGGTAATCATAGGCAGATTTATGGCAATTGACAAACATTTCTACATTGTAGTGTTTGAATGAGTAACCTATGAAAAAAACCCACAACAGCCAAGTTAAGCACTCCTTAATTTTATGTGCTAACCACTGTAAAAAGCTAATTATGTTTATTTCTAGGAAATTGTACTGAAGTATGCACAAACATTTGAACCCAATAATTAACATCTTGTTCCAGAACAAATATATGAAAGGTGATGTTAAAAGTGAAATATTGCTCTATAACATTTTTCATACTAGCCACGCATTTCTTGCAACATATATCTCTGGATGAAAAAGGATTTCTGTAGCTCCCAAACCACAGCTAAAGAAGTCCTTCTTGAGGTTTTCTTTGCACTTTATTTCTCACCTTGAGTTCCACACTAGATCCACATTTTCGGGATTTTTCACTATTTCAAACAGTGATGGAGAAAACAGCTTTTCTGTATATATAAAGTGCTTGGTGATTTTATTTCAGGAATCAGCTCACGTGGTAAATTCATGCAGAATATAAACAGCTGAACAAAGCAGTAACTGTGCTGTTTCCTCGTATTTCTCTAGGTACGTATCTTAAAAATTTGAAGCAAAGCAAATTTCTTCCACTAAAAGTTCCATCAGAGGAAGAAAGTAAGAAAGAAAATCACATATTTTGGAAATTGTGAAAAAAAGAAAAAAAAAAAAAAGATTCCATTCTACTCATTGATAGTCTCTCATACCCATCCATCATAGTCAGCCAAAGACAAAGCTCAGCTCAAAAACTTGAATTAGTCTCTTCTGCTGGCACTCTTTCCACACCTTCCCAACAGCAAGGGTCTTACAGGAGTTAATACTGCCTGAGTTCTTCCTGTCATAAAACACAAACATTTCAAATCCTAGATGAAATTTTCTTAAAACATTATGAATTAATCAGAACATGAAGTCTGTATGAAGCCACGCCTTTTCCACATTCCTAACAGACTTTCTAACAATTATTCCATCTTGACACCACCAAGAGCTTACAAGGAACAGGAAACAATGCTTTTCTGGCTCATCTCTGGTGTTCCATACATGCCACCTGCATTTAGTTATGTTTGCACCACTTTATGGTAGCACAGAAAAGAGATGTAAAGCCAGGAATATATGGCCTTTTGCAAATGAGAAGTTAAAGACGATAACTAACCGTGATAGACAGAAAACATTATTTTACGCTAGCTAATGTTTTCTGGGATGACAAGAGAAGAAATGCACTGCATCCAAACTGACAGAATGAGATAAGATGCTAGAAAGAACGTTTCTGTCCTAGTTCATAAGGCCCATGTACAGACAAGCACACATTCAGGGCTGTGCTTAAAGGAGATGAAAAGAAATCGAAATCTGTACTACCTAGTTGTTATATTACACTGGTTCTGCCTAGAAAAGTATTGCACTATGCCAATAACTGGGGAAAACAAAATGGGGAAAATACTTAGAAGCCTGAATGGCAGAACATATCAAGAGCAGCTACTCCCTACAACTAGCATTTTCTCACAGGAGTTTAGCTCTGAATATATCCAAAATTACATGTTCAGGAAAAAAGAAATTAAGGAAGAAAGGAGTAGAAACCCTTGTTAACTTACCACATAGAACCACCAAAAATCTTTAACCCCAATTTGGCAGCCCCTGAGCTCAGAGCTGCACAAACACTGAACACTTTGTGAAAACTACTTTTCCACACAGTAAGCATGTCAATTAAATGCACTCCATAATGACAATATTAAATGCAACGTTTTGCTATAAACTAGGGTCTAGGTGACAACATTTTACCATTTCGAAATGAAAACACCCTTGGGCTCACTTTAATAACAGTAAAATAATAGCAGTAGCAATACATGTGGAGACAGTCAAAACAAAACACATTAAAAAGGAATGCAACAATATAGCCCTGTAATACTGTATTGCCACTGCTCTTACTGTGCTGCCACTGCTATATAAAAAGCTATAAGTTATGCACTAACTTTGCAAGGCCTCCAGACTGAGACATGTCAGACTTTTTCTGGGCTAAACGTTTAGCTTCTCAGGCTGAATTTTTTTTTAACTTCTGTGGACATTTAACTTCTGTGGACCTGGTTTAAACATTTTTCCCTGATTGACCAGATCTCTCTAGTTCATTTATGATACTTCTGCTTACTTTGTATGTTAGCACAACAGTTTTATGGCTAAAACATAACGCTGTACTATGCAGAAATGTAGGCCTATGGAAACACAGTACAGACCTTGAGAAGGGGAGACACAGGAGATGTTATAGAGTACAAGCATGGGATTACAAAAGGTCCAGCATAGAAGAAAACACCTATAGCTACAAAAAAAGACTCCCCCATGGTCAGCTAAAGAAATGTGAACATGGAGATAACCAGACCTGGTATTAGTTGAAACAAAGGGAACAAAGAACAAGTATCTAACATACATAAAAGAAAACTATTTTAAAAATTTGGATGAAACATGGAACTGTAGAACAATAAAGGAAGAGAAATGACTATATCAACATTAGCACGAACATCCCCTTCCTTCCTGTGAAAGACTCCAGATGCTGCCAATGTAGGCAACACTTCCAGCAGAATGAAAGACACCACCCTTAGAACTTGGAGAAGCAGGAGAAGGGAGAGCCTAACATCACAGAAAGTGGATAGGAACTGAGTATATAACAGTATTAGCTTGTTTTTTAATTATTATTTTTGAATACTTTTTTGAATAGAAGCTCTCCTTTTCTTCAGTAATGATGGGATCTAACCTATTAATAACAACTAAACTTCTCAGATAAACTATTATTGACTATGTCTCCAAGTCACATGATTCTCGACAAGGCTTCTTGTTTCTCAAGCATGCAGAACCATCAGCATGCTGTTAATTTTTGGAAACCCACAAAGAGTAGCAGTGTCAGCATCCGCAGACTCAGGAAGCCAAGAGCATACTAATCTCTATGTGGAAAAAGATCCTGAACGCTACAGTCCATAGAAAATCCTACACTTCAGCCCTAGATAAAATGACTGTGGTCAAGACCTGGCAAAGCCTTTGCCACAAATTAAGATACCACTTTGATTAGAAAGGAGTAAAACCCCGAACCCCCCCAAACTTTTAACAAACTTTCAATATGGACTAAATATGACATGAAAATTAGAGTTACACACAGATATTGAGAAACTCTAAAAGCAATGTTCTCTATCTCTAGAAAGAGAGGAAAATAGTGAATTCACACAGATTATTAGTGGATAGATATGCCTGAATTCTAGAGAGTATTATAGATAACGGAATTCTAGATATATTCTTGATACTAGTATTTGAAAAGCATCACAAAGACTGAACTAGTAGAGTCCCTCACCAGTATTTTATATGCATGAAGGAGAAAAACAGAATTTTGCACTGAATAATAATGACAATGGAGCTGAGCTGTCTTTGATTCACAAGCCCTTTTATTAAGCTACTCAACTGCCTTCTATGTGAGAGACAAAGGTGTGGAGATTAACAGTTCTGTCAGTGATGTGTTCATTAATTTTCTTTTAAACACTAGCACAAATAAGATTATTTTTGGCATAACAATTCCTTGTGATATTCTATAACACTATCACACTAACCTGCAAATAGTTAAGATTATAAAATAAACTTTTAAGTAATAAATTAATTCTTTAAAATAAATTATACCAATTTCCCCCCATTATCCTTTACATCGTCTGTCTAATCCCAACTAAGATTTTTGAATCAATAAAAGTGCTATCATACATATAAATATGCAAATGCATAAAATCAAGGCGAAAAAAACTCCAAAAAACAAACAAAAAACCCCCCCCAAAAAAACCACAAACCCAAACAAACCAACTGAAACCTAAATTTGTTTTACCACACTTCTGAAAAAAATTCTGTGTTAGTTTATGAGAGCACTATTCTTTCTTCTGCTCTTTGTTACTCATGCTGTAATTCTGGGATTTTTTTCTGAAATATCTGCTTTTTCACAAAGACTTCTGTGGTGTGTTAGGGTACTTTGGTGGTATATTATTTGTTTTTTAATTTTCTGGAAATAAAAATATACTTTTTTAAAAAGGGAACTAAAATATTTAGAGGGCCAAAAAAGGTTATTTAACGGTAAGACATGAAATGGTGCATATGCCACCACTGAGTAATTTCTATGAGCAGCCTTTGCCTTCCTTACCCCATCTGGTCCTCATGTCTCTAACACCCACTCACTGCATTACAATAAAAATTATATTAAGATCCTTTGGGCAGGATTCTCTGTTTCTGTAAGGGCTCTGTAGCACCTAACATATATCTGGAATCTGTATAGGGGAAAAAAGAAGAAAGAAAAAAGGAGACAAAAGTCCAAGTTTTTAAAACTTCATTTGTAGATTCAGCCATCTGTGAATACCTTGTCACCTTATTTGGCAGGAGCATTTTGTTCCATGATTCTGAAGGACAGGAAAGAGTCCAACTAACATGATCAAGATGCTATTGGTTATATACACACCACTTACGTCCTTATCACGATGTCAGATAAGACATGCAATATCAGCTGCAAAGTCAGCATGTCTTTGGCATGATCCCAAATGGGATCAAGGTTGCCCCCAAGTACTTTGCATATTTTTTAGATTGCACTTATTTATATATATATAATCTCTTACTATATTTCTATTTAGGAATGAGCAGGACATATTAGTAGATCGGAACCTTTCATTTAATGAACAAAACACTAGTGAGTGGAAAGATTAAGCTCAAGTTCTGTCACATTACTCCCCTGACTCTCATTATCTCCCTGTACTTGCTTTCCTGCTCTCCTTTTGCCTTTATACATACCTATGACTCACCTCTGGCATGGCATGGCATGGCATAGCATGGCATGGCACGGCATGATGTTCACAGACAATACTGTGCTGTCAGAAAACTATCACTTGCAAATTAAATGTGCTTTACTCAACAGAAATAATGACAAACTTCTGCCAAAATGAGCATTGGTTTTACTGTGTAGAGAATTTGCACATTTAAAAGAATGCAAGTTTTAAGCATGCCATGGGGCACACTCAGGTTCTGATCTGTCACTACTGAAGTTAGTGAGGCTTTTGGCATTCAAAGATTTGCAAATGGAGATTCCTCAGACTTCATGAAATAGAAGACGCACATCTAAAAGCTCACTTTGGGAAAAATCCCTTAACTTAGCTATGCCTGTTTTTTAATGGGTTGAACTTGAAGCAATATGAACTATTTGGCTGTGCTGACCAATTTCCAGTTTAACGTCAATGGAAGATTACTAGATCTGCAGTCTCCTAAAGCTCAGGCTAAACAAAAAATAAAAGTTATTCCCAGCTTGGTTACAAATCACAAAAAAATCAAAGAGTTCTTTAACAGAATACCGATCTCAGTGATTAGTGCAGGAATTTCTGCATTTTCAGATACTTCAGATATCTGTTTAAAAGTTTAAATTCATCCACTTGCTTGGGGCTAGGGAGCAAGGGGTTGGGAGAGAGAGCAGAGCCTTTCATGCTATTGTAGCTCTGCATAGAGCACTCCTGCTTCTCTGACGTATCAACTGCATGCTGTGTCTACAAGCACGGGGGCCATCATGATAATATCCGGTGTCTGGGAAGCAGATCCCAGTCAGGAGGAGAAGTCTACTCTAGCCCTCACAAAAAAGGCTCAGCTACTCTCAGGCCAAGCAAATAAAATTCAGATGATGCAGCCTTTACGAATCTTTAAACCTCCAACCATTGCAAAGCTGTTCTCTGGAAAAGCAAAAAACTTCTCTGTAAGGGAAAAGTCCCTTCCATACATGGAGATGGCCTTCAAATCAGAATACTTATTCCTTGCCAATATGCCACAAATCAGTGTGCATTTTTGTGTCACATGTTCACAGACCAGTTATATTGCCTGACTGAGATGGTTTCTGCCTCCTGTTATCAGTAAAGCATACTGCTTTGGGGACTGCTGAAATTACTCTGGTTGGGGGAAATGGTGATGAAGAAGAAACGTAGATATGTTACATCAGATGTTAGTCAACTATTTCTATGCATTTTCAAGCCAGTTTCTTGCCTGATGAACAATTGAGTTAAACTAGTGTGAAGGGACAGAGCCAGAAGATTTTTTTCTTTTCAAAATGTTTTACATTCACGACCTTGGTTAGATAATTTAGTGAGCAGACGTTATTGTCATCTTCTTTATGTTACTCATCTAGAAGAGCAGATGCCACACCGAGCTGCAGCTTGGCATCAAGGAAAGTCTGCCTGTGCATCAGGGTAGCCAGGATAGTCTGGACTTCCTTAAGGACTAATTGGTACTCCAGTAAAAAGAGCTACCTTCAGCCCTATTCAGAAAGAATATTCTAGTGTTTTTAACATCCTTCCAGATGCTTTTTAGGAAGGCTCCTCTCAGCACTCCTGCATTTTATCAGCTCTCCCTCTCATGGAAACTCTAAATCGCATATTTAAAAATAGACCATCAGATTATCTGGGTAAATCATAAAGCTCAGCTTATCTCTCTCTTCCCCTTCAAAATATACAATTTATTTTGTCCACCAGCTCAGCAGCGTGAAGCCATCAATAATCCTGTTTGTCTCAGTAACCCCACTCAGTGATTGTCCCTGTGTATCTCTACTCTGTGCATGTATGTCACGCTGGGATGTGTGTGTCTGTGTGAGCACTGAAGAAGGATCCAGGAATTCACAGTTCTGGGCACAAAGGTGTACAACCCTGCTGTAATTATGCCCATGTCAACTGTCTACGTCCTAGCATCACAACAGTTACGGAGAATAATACCAGCATTTTGCCGAAGTAATGTACTAAGTGCTTCAATTATGCATTAAATTGTCGTTTAACACCAATCTGGACGTCGGAAGCCTTGTGCTTCTCCTTAGAGCAGGCATAACCAATGCGTGCAAGGAAGGACACAAAAATTTTTCAGTTCCTCTCTCCCAGTGGTTCACACGCACCAGATAAAAGAGCCTTCAGTGGCAAACCCCGACTGCCAGCCCACACGTTTCCTATACGCGCATCTCCTCATCCTCCTCCCCCTGCCAGTGCTGCCCATCAGGCCACGAGAGCCGGAGAAAGCCCTGCAGGGATATAAATAGCTCCTCGGGGGAGGAGGGGAGAGTGCAGCAGCACGTTTCTAAAGATGCTTGCTGCAGAGGGAGGTTTTGCTGGATTAATTCAGAGGGGAAGGGGAATCGCTAGGAAGTTCACTGCCACAGCAGGTAATGTCTGTGGAAAGAGGGCAGCAGCAGCCCTGGGGAAGCTGAAGGGGGAATGCCCCGCTTTCTGGGAAAGCAGCGAGGCGGGGTTGCCATTCTGAGTGTCCCACCTATTTCAAATCGTTTTCTCAGAGCCCCCCCCACAGATGGGCTGTGTACAGGCACGAACGGCCCACGGCTGAGACAGACAGCGAGGATACGAACCAACTCGGTGGAGGTGTTATTACCACACGCAGCTTATTGTCTGTGCCAAGTTTGTACAGAGACAGGTGATGTTGCCGGTGCGCGCTGTATTACACTGACTGTGCATGCGGTGCTCTGAACTTGCCCCATGAGCGGGGCACGGTAGCGCTGCCTTCCCTGCCCTGTCCCCGGTATTTCCTGGGAGAGACAAAGCCGAGAGGTTTCGTCTCCCCAGAGCCGCCCTATCCTCCCCTGCCTCCCGGAAACTTTCGGGAACTACAGACACAGACGCCTGAGGCACAGGTGCGCGCTCGCCCGTTCCCGGCCGGAGACAGCCGGGCACTCCTCAGCCGCCGCCTGCGCTGGATGCGCGGGGGTCGCGCAGCCTCCGCGGCCCGGGGCCGCTTCGCGCCTCTCCGCTCTCCCTCCCCCCGGCGGGCCGGCACCGCGCGGCTCTGCGGTGCTGCAGCGCCCGGCTCGGCCCGGCCCGGCCCAGCCTCTCTCACCGTCCTCCAGAGCCTCTGCCGCTTGGCACTGACGGAGGTGGCGGTGACGATGAGGTGGGAGACGGACACCACCAGCCCGAAGACGATGGCCAGCAGCGTCCGGACGGGAAGCAGCGAGTAGGAGACGAAGGTTACCAGCATGAGCTGCCACATGCCCTGCTCGGGGGCGCTGGGCGGCTCCATGCCGTAGGCGCCGAGAGAGAAGGGGCAGCAGAGGAAGGAGAAGGTGAAGCTGAAGAGCAAGGTGAGCTTGACGATCTGCTGCAACTGAGTGACCTGCAGGTACTTGACATTGGTGACGATGAAAAGGGAGAGGAAGATGATGCAGTGCACCGGGTGCGAACCTTTGGAGATGGTCAGGCTGGGGCCGGAGAGCAGCTCCATCAGGGCTAGGCTGGCGGTGAGCACGATGAGGACGGCCAGCGCCTTGAGGGTGGACGTCTGCTCCAGCTTCAGGTTGTAGCTCTGGAAGAGAGCCTCCAGCTCCTTGCAGTCAAACTCGTCCTCGCAGGCGATGGCATCCAGCAGCAGCAAGGGAGGGGGGTCCCCTAACCCGGCTCCCGCTCCCGACGCCGCGGCAGCCGGCGGGGAGCAGCAGCAGTGGCAGCACCTCTTCCTCTTGGTCTTGACTTTCTGAAACGGTATTTCCTCCATGTCAGTGCCATTCATAAACCCGGGGAAGAAATGCTCCTCCAGGTGTCCCCCGCTGCCGCTTTGCCGCCTCGCTGTTCATAAAAGAGAGGGGGGTTGCGCGCCGGAGCCGCGGCCGCTTGCCCGCCGGCAGCCCCCGTCGCTCCGCGGGCGCGGGTCCCGGGCGCACCCGCCAGCCGCCGTCCGCAACCCGCGCCGGCAGCCGCCCCCTCCGCTGCCACCCAGGAGCCGGGGGTGGCTGGGACGGCGGGAGGAGAGTCTCACTCGCGTTAATGTGCCAACCTTCCTGCCTGCAGTCTCGCTTTCCCCTCCACCCTCCTCCTCCTACTCCTCCTCCTCCCCTGGTGCTCCAGGGATGCTAATCTCCTAATGACACCAAAACACCATCCAAAGGTTTGAAATCAAACAGAGGGAGGGGTGGGGGCAAAGGGTGGGTGGAAGCTCAGAAAAGGGGAGACGGGGATAATCAACAGGCAGCTTTCCCATCAAATAACGCTATTTTGGGGAGCGGGAGCTACAGAGGGAAGCAAACGGGCTCCCGTGAGGTGGGCAATATTAAAAAATAAAATAGCGAGTAAGGGGAAAAAAATTAATCAGAGCCAGGGATGTGGAGGAAAAGTGCTGCAGAGGGGCCGAAAAGAAAGCAGCAGGCAGGGAATGGGAGGGCGATCCCCTTCCCAGGTCCGAGAGCATCTCACCGGAGCTGGGGATTGAGAGGCGCCTGCGCGCCAATCGCTTGGGAAGCCGGACACGTCCCCACCGGGGCTCCGCGACTCGGGAGCCGCCGAGGGGCCCGCCGCCCCTACAAAGCGCCCGGCGTTCCCCCTGCCGGGCGCCCGGGGCTCGCCCGGCCCTCCGGGTGCGTCCGGCATCGGCCGATGGCTGGCAGCCCCGTGCTGCCCGCCTGCCCTGGCAGCTAGCTATTCATATATGTATATATACATAGGTACATATATACAGAGAGAGATACACATATATATGTGCGTGTGTGTGTGTGTGTATAAAAATATACAAAATCTACAGATAAAGACGTAGAAGTACATGTAAATACAAATATATTTGAATATATATATGTTTATATTTTTTTTATATATATATATATATATTTATATAGATGAATCCTGCTTCCTTTCAGAAATAAAATCGTATCTGACTGAATAAATATTCTGATGTTTCTTGTTTCTGCCTAGCTCTGAAGCAGTGGGAGAAAGTGTAGTGAATGAGAAAATTTTTCAAGAAAACACACTTCTGTGAGCACTTCTGCCTGTCTGGTATTACAAATCAGTCAGTTGCTGTGGAGGATTACTCTTATGACAGGAGTTGAATATCACCCCACTCAAAATTGTATTTCGTGCTTCATCAGGAACTTGGATGTGTTGTTTTTTAAAAAAAGCCTCTAGTTCTGCCTATAATACTGCAATCAGATACTATTACCAAATTGTCACAAAAGAATACACTGAAATATGGTTTTCTGTAATCATTGCATCTAATTTTGGGATTATGAGACTGATTTTAAACTCACCAAAGAGTGGGGAAAGGACACCAGTTTCTTTTTGTTTTAGGTCAAGCATTTTAAGATTCAAGTCTAGGAAAATGTCAAAATAGAAAACTTAAGGTTTTCTATTTTGACATTTTCCTAGATTTGTTATGGCTGTGAATTATGTTGGCACTTCACTTCTGGATAGTAAAGTAGCATTAAAAAATTCTCAGATACATAATCTGAGGCAACATATTTTTTATATTAATATTTTAGTATTTGATGTTAGTCCATGCCCTACAGACTCAGTCAGTATGCAATCATTCTTTTTAAATCTGGACAGACCTCATCAGGAAAAGAGAATTAATCAACATTGCTGGAGTTTGTGTATTACAGATTCAAAATATTCCACACCTGGGACAATGACTGATAGTTACTCTGTGTTCATGAGTAGCAGCTCATGGTGATTTCCTAGCCTGTGACTTAGACTCTCAAACACTGCAGAACTGTAAATACAGCTGATATTTAGACTTCTGTAACATCCTTCCAGAAGAAAGTAAAGGGGTTGGATTTGCTGGCCTGAGTACTGGAAACAGGAAGAGATGTTTAGCTGAAATGAAATTAAACCTGACAAACAAAAAGAGGCTTCCTTTGTTTTGTGGGATCTCTAGTGGGTTTGAAAAGCTTAATAAATTAACCTCCTTATTAACTTTGGTGCATAAGTTCACTTTGGTCACACATATACTAGATAAACACACACTGTTGTGTTTTTACCTGTCCTCAGCTTTTTTTCTGAGCTCATATATCCTGAGGGATAAACTAATATTTCACATCTCACAAAGTAGAAGAGGTGGCACTGAGTTGCCCAGCCCTGGGAGCTATTCACTGAAAGAGTTGTCATGCTAGCAGTTATCATTTCTTTCTTCTGGCTCTCAGCCTGCTGCTGAGGAAATGGAAGGTGAGTAATTCCCTAAAGGGCACCCTGTGGTTTAGATTATTTTCATGCTTCTTACAGTCTCAGGTTGGCTTAGTTAGTGCATACATAAAGCAGAGAAAGATGGTGCATATGAAACATACACATCTTCATTCTTGCTAGGTCAAGGGGAGGCAGTGAACTGTTGAAGCTTCATCTTCCTTAGACACACTAGGAGTATGGAAATGCCACACAGTGATTAATGAAACTCTGCCATCCTTTGTAGACTGTTTCACATCACAGGGCAAATACTTCACCATACCCTCCATAGTGAGGAGCCCAAATTTTACACCTGATACAGAGAGGAAAATGTCACACATACAAAGAGGAAACCTCAAAGCCTTTGTCTGAGAAAGACATATTATTAAAGCAAATAGCCAGCTATAAAACTGCTGGAATCCACTTGACACAGGACCATATTTTCTGACTTATCTGTTGTACATGACAGTAAATCTAAAATAAACTAAATATTCCTGGGGTTTTTGAGCTATAAACAACACTTTCTGGACTGTAGTACACTTCTGCCTTATTTTTAAGAAAGATATGAGGTTGGTTTTGACAGTTATTGCCCCCAAAATTCTGGATGTTGGCCAGAACCAAGTCAGTTCTTTGTTTTGTATGCTCTTGCATTTGTAATCAGAGACTACTCTGGGAATGATGGTAGTATTGACAGGAAAGAGTTCAGCTTTTTCATCTTTAGAACTGAAAAACCTATCTGCTTTTCTTTTTTTTTTTTTTATAAGAGGCAAACTCTCTTGGTAGTTTGAGCTGCTGGAAGTGGAGAGTCAGGCAGTGTATGTATGGATCTAGGTTACACTAAGTACAAATCTCACTGCCTTTTACTGGACTATAGTCTTGAATTAAAGAGTTACTTAGTGTTTCAGTTCCCACTCAGTTCCTTCTCCCCCAGTCTATTTTTATTTACTTTGTGCTTGTAGATTCCCCACTCAGTAATTATTTTTCACTATAATCTTGTTTTACTTTACTAAACTCAGTACTTGCTTTTTGCATCTCATCTTCTGTAACAGTTTCAGGCATTCAGTGCCTGGTGCATTAGGTGGAGATCATCTTTAAAAGCAAAACCTTTCATAAAACTGGGGCTTTTCAGATTCCGGACAAATTTAGAATTAGGCATAATGAAAGTTTTGCATTGATAGATTTTTTTTTTTCTTGTGATAATTTTGGTCTGAGTAAGAATTGCAAGGATTTTCATCTTTTGCCCATGTTTAATATTGCTTACCGGTAACAGAATGCCATGCTTTATGATTGGAGACAGGGATAGAAATCTCTTTTTCCTCTCAGTGTCTCTAACAGTAAGACTAAAGACTCTGCATAAAGCTATTGAGAAATTTCTGCAGATTCATTCTAGCAGGCACAGCTTGTTAATGCCACCACAGAAATCTATCTAGTGAGAGAAAAGCAGTGATATGTGCAGGACAGAAAAGGTCCAGCACAAAATAGAAGGAATGGCCAAGTTTAAATATAAAAATTGAACAGTGTTTTCCTCCTCTCATGGGTCTCTGAAATAGATTCCCAACTTCTTCTAGATTTTGGAGAAAGATTTGAAAAATTGAAAGTATGTTTTGCCAAATCATGCACAGATTTCATTTGAAGTGAATCTGGGGACTCCATTCACAGGCTTATTTCAAGAAATGTAGAATAGATTTCTGTGAGGCTGCTGAAAAATTGTATGAAGAGGTCCCATAAGCATTATAATGACTCTTCCTTAATATTCTTTGTGCTTTTAAAGTTTGACTTATAGTACATGCATTTTGATGGAGAAGAAATGAAAGCGACCATTCTGATACATTACCACTTCCACAGTTAAACAATTATCTGCATGTTTGAATTCACCTAACCAGAGCACTCCTTCTACAAAGATGCAATAAACTTTGCCCACCTGCAGTAAGTGAAAACCTCGCAAGACCTACAAGTTCAGTCATTAGGAGACATTGGCTCTAGCCTCAGCAGGGTTGTCCGAAATTACTTTTTGATTTTATCTTTTTCTTTGTGCTTCTTCATACAAGAACCAGTTTTAAGAGAACAGAGATGAGTCTTTCTAGGGTAAATTTAGGCTGCAATACTAATCACCCAGTGACAAACCTGTGCCTTAGCTTCTGTTTAGGTCTAACAATAGCAGTTTTATTCAGTTTCTGTTGTACTGCACAGAGCTTTTTCACTCAGATTATTTTAGTCGCTAATCTATCTGTATAGAAGTCTAATTGTGTAATCTATTGGAAAGAAAAAAAATCAGATGAGAAAAAAATTACATTAAGGCCTTGACCTCAAGTCACTTGTCAGACAAGACTGATGCTGAAGCAATTACGACATTTGACAGAAAATAATATGGCTAAGGCAGCTAATTTGCCAGCAGAGAAAGGAGGTGGGTTTTCCATAGGCTTCTGCTGAGCAGGGAGTATCGGCATTAAGAGTATTTTAATCCTTTACCTCTCTCTTCTATTTTAAGCCTTACAGGAGAGCATGAGACTTCCGTGACCTACTGAACTTCTGTATTAATACTAATGAATATCTTCAGTGAGCAAGCAATGTGCTTTCCAGCCAGAGTGGACTCATAGCAGGTCAGCCAGACCCTTCCAGCTTTTGACCAGGCATTCATTTTCTACATCATTACTGTATCAACTCTGATTTATTTATTCTTCACCTAAAGTTAGTGCCATCTAATATCTATTATAAAGGCAAATTTTCAGGAAAGAAGGTTGATGCATTTTTATGAGGAATTCATTCACTGTTTCTGTTGTGGTCTCTAGTAAGCAAGCCACAGTTCTCAGGATCTCTCCCAAATACCACACCCCATCTGGCCATGCTTCTGTCTCACCTCTTCCTACTTTATCCTCCCTGTTACCTCAGAGAAATGCCAGGATTTTTCCTTCATGAGCCTGTGGATGGTAGGAGGGTGGAAATGACACAGGAAAGGTTTTAAAACAATTTGTTGTGTACTTTGCCAAGGGGTATACAAAAGTGACATATACTGATTAAAAAACATCAGCAAAACAAATCACAAACCAGCTGCAAAACCTACACAGCACTTGTAGCACCTGCTTTTGTTCCTTCATTTTAGATGTGTATGTTAGAGCATTTTTCTCTCTTTCTCAGCAGAGAATGCCATAGTGCAAGATGCCATAGTGCAGCCGTGGATGTTCTGGTACCCCCTCTTGGTGCCATGGCACTCCACGCAGAGAGGTACCAGCTCAGTTACTGACACCCATGTCACCAACCCATTACACTTGTATCAGAGATTACCAGCTCAGGCTTCATACTATATTTACATGTTTGTGCATTAACCAGGTCTGGAAACAGCTTGTTCAGGGCTGCCACGGGATCTTTGCACTGCAGTCTGGAGACTAGAAATATCATGTTAGCCTTCAACAATTGACAACCTTTTCCCAATATATAAAAACACCCTTCCTTTCAGTAAAGTGTATCTTTCAATACATTGGTTATCTTCAGAATCACAATCCCATCCCAGGCTAAGAAATCACCCAAGAAGTTGGTTGGGTTTCCTCTAGTAAGGCTATTATTTTATCTTTCCCAGTGAGCTTGGTTAACAGACATTTTCTGAGCCAACTTCAGTCAATATATAAAAACACCCAAACAACAAAACCCAGCCCCCAAAATTAGCTGGATCAGTTTCCGGCAAAACACAAATGTTGTTGAGTTCCCAAAGACTTCCTTTTGCAAATCCTTTCAGAAAAACCAAGAAAAGAACATAAAACTGAAGCCTCCTTCCTCAATATCTCAGTACCTGTCCCTGCAGTCGGCCCATGAAAATTTCCCAAACCAGTTAGCAGATTTGGTGGAAATTTCTGTTATGCAGGTGACCTGATTGACCAAAGCATTCTTAAAAGTCCTTTAGTTGTCAAATAAACTCGTTAAAATTCAGACCAAGGTCAAACAGTCCATTCTTGTGGATGGACTTTTTTAGGAGTTCTGTTAAAGTCTAGCATCAGGGCACTGGCAGTGGGAATGAATCTGATCTTGTTCCATGAAATCAGAAGAAGTTTTGATATTCACTGCAGCTATATTAGCCCTGGTATTACAACCATGCTTATTTCCCAAGGAAGGTTTCTGTTCCTCTCTATATTAATACTGCTTTTGCCTAAGGTAAGAGCATGGCTCTGTTCAGAGCTTATATTATTCTTGTTTGCCTAATGAAATGTAGTTTAGATGTATTTCAGAATGTGTATAAGGACAGATATTTTGGTTAGTTTATTCCCTTGAACCTCTTGAAAGAGAAAGCCAAGAGATATGCAAAAATAAAGACAGAAATTGTAGCTGTTTATAATACACAGTTCACTCATAGCCATGTTTCTGATACATCAAATTTTTAAAAAAACATATTAAATAGCAATTCATATTTAACAGAGACGTTTTCCTCCTATTTTACTTATCTCTAGGTTATGTAGCACACATATTCTTTAATCACTTATGCTAAAACATGGTATTATAATTTATGAACTGAAATTTTAGTAGACCAATCTTTTTTTTCTTTTTTTTTTCTTTTAATGAAGCCTATCAGTTGCTCAGGACTTTTTAACTCCATGTATATTTTCGTTATGTCAAGCTTTCACTATTGGTAATATTTAGAATGTGCTCTGCTATGACTTTTCATCACAGTTCACTCATTAGAGGTTCTGAAATAGCTGCCTCAAGTGCCAGACATGAGGCTGGCTCCCTTCTGGATTTCTGATTTGGGCAGAACTTCATGCCAGTTTCATTTGGGAGTTTTTCTTGAGTAAGTGTTCTGAAAGCCTGCATATTTTCATCACTTGCAGAGCCTCCTGTCAAAGAGTGAAAAGTACATTGACAATATGAATTTTACAGTAGCAGTAGAAATAAATATATTTGCAATGACTTCCTATTGGAGAGAGGAATTGCTCCTTTATACTAATTTAATGTTTTCTGATGATAACAGTAAAGCTAACAATAGTTTCAAAACATAGCATACTACAGAAAACCAGAGTGCTCTCTGCCAGTTAGTACTTGTACTTCATCACTGAATGGAATACAGATATAGCCATTTGCTGTTTTTTATAAACCCAAGGAAACCATCCCCAAATCCAGTGGAATTAAAAAAAAAACCCTTAATGATGCTTTTCAAATAGAAAGATAAGCTTGTTACAGAAGGCTAAGTCGCAGAAGATACTTACTAGAGATTCACCTCCTCTAACACTCTCTTGCAAAGAACAGAGTACCCCCAAACAGCATGTATCAGACATTAAACTGCTGTTCCAGATTATTTCCACCAAGGGCCAAGATTCCCTCTATTTTATTTCTAATCTATGTAATGGGATTCTTCACGTAAATCCTGCAACTAGCAGCAACTAATTAGGTCAAATTAACAGGACATATGTTACTGGATCTATTTTGAGTTAACTCCTCAAGATAGAGCTACCCTCCTCTTTAAGGTAACAACTACTGGGTGTTAAAAGGGAAAAGACAATATTGTTGTGGTGTGTTTACTATTCCTTTAGTCAGAGCCTTGCTCAACATTAAGACAGATTTCCGGTGGACTTCAAAGCTATATTTATTTTCTTATCACCTGTGCTCCCCCTTCATCCTAAACAATTTGCATAAGCCTGCATAATGCTTCTTAGCTTATGCCTCACTGCTACTATATATAGATGAACTGGAAATTCAGCTTAGTAAAGCAACTTAATTATTTTCTTGTTCCCTTCTTTCTTCCTGCCTACACACTGTGCATGTGTTTTTGCGCATGAAGGTGTGAAAGAGAGATCATGTGCTCAGAAGGAATTTTAAGTGCTAAGTGTTATTGTTCTTATTAATCATTGAGGGAAACAAAATTTTCTAAACTGATGCAAAAGTAGGAGCCATACGTGTAGGGGGATAGAATTTCAGAAAATAAAGATAGTGTAGAAAGTGATCTTATCCCTAAGGAGTTGCAGCTGGGCCAATTATCAAAGATTAGGAACAGGCCTGACTTTAACAGGCCACAGCTGTAACAAAGGGAAGACGAGTGCTGTAAAAGAGTGGGGTGGGTGGTTGGGAAGAGAACTGGAGTCAGTTAGCTATTTTGTGAGGAAAAAAGAGTCAGTGCTCTGAGCAGCTGACAACGAGAAACACCAAGAAGGTATGAAACTTTGTGATAAGGAGAAAACAGCATGGAATGCCTGCAATAAGATGAAAACACGTAGGAACTATCCCAACTATCACAGAGATTCCAGCATTTGTGTGTAGACTTCTGTGTGTGAGTGGGTGTGCTTGTAAATGAGAAGCAGGATTTTTTTTTCCCTTTTTTCAAAAAGAAAAAATACAAAAAATGTTTTATGTTTTCTTTGTGACACACAAAGAGAGATATGTAGCCAAGTCAGCTGCTGATATTAACAGTACATTGCATATATTTCATACAGGCTTCTTTTTGTTTTCTGTGTAATTTATTTGCTTAACAATCTATTTGTTTCAAGTTTATATTTTCAAATTAGATTATTTCTTAAAAAACCTAGAGGTGTAATTAAAAATCTCATTGACTATGGAATATTTCTTGTTGGATAGGACTCAAAAGGAAATAAAAACAATACTTAGATTTTAGTTAGAAGTAGACATTTTTCTCACAACTTTTGTTTGCAAAAATCACAAAAAGTTACAGCAGTTTAAATATAGATCTGCTTGCCTAAAAAAATAACTTTATATTTGATGAAGCTAATTTTGTAGCACCTTAGCAGTTAATCCCTGAGAAACTTCCTCTCCTCAGCTCTCATAGCCCTTTAAGGCAGAAAGAGGCATTACTCCATGGAGAGTTTACCAGTGTTTTTGACTCTAGACTGAGTAGTGCAAGCCTGACTACATTTGTTATAGATTGGGTCTTATCCTATTGTCTGAAATATATCTCCCTTCTCTAAACAAGGTTAAATGCTATTTTTCTTCCCCTAATCCTGTTTATCAAGTTAATAGATAGTCTGGACAGTTTAAGTATTCCAGTTAAGTGGGAGAAAAGTCACTGCAAGACTACTTAAAAGGTATCAGTGGATGCTAAAGAGTAAATGCAGTTTTCTGAAGGTTTTCCTAAAGGGTTACCAAAGGATTTTAGGGAAGGCAAGTCAATACTAACACTAAAATAAAAAATCTCTAGGAATTTCCAACTACCATTGCAGTGATAAAACTTGTGTTTATTTTTGTAAGTACATTTTACAGTTTCTTCTCAGCACTGACATACTCTCTTGGCCTTACACCAAACTCACTGAAGCTGAAAGCTGACAGGAAACTTTGACTGCCTTTAGCCCCAGGTGCTACTCCTCAGTGCCCAGTGATGAAGGGCCTCAAGGCGGCCAGTTCTGCTCATTGCACTGCCTAAGAAGAATTTCCCTGACTTCACTGGTCACTTATCCCACAAGGCTAAATCCAGAGGTTAAGGAAGCTGACTTGGTATTTTCCACCAACTCTATGGAAAAAACTCTATATGGTTTAATGCCTAGCTTGTAAGTTCTGGGCCTTTGCGTTCAAGACACATTTGTGACAAATCTCTCTTCAGTGAGATTTGTCCCTGCAGTTAGCAAGGTACTTGCAGAGGTCTGTCTGTCCAAAGATACATTTACCTTACAAGGAAAACTTGAAGAGAAATGCACTATTGACTAAGCAAAATTTTCACGAGCAGATTTTTGCGGTTTTTCTGCAGGAGCACCAGGGGAATTTTTCCAAGGACCTTATGGGGAGAAATAGCAGCAATAATCCAAAAAGTGATGATAGCACTTTCTGAGGATAGCTTAAGTACCAACCCTGATGGTACAGAGATTTCATGCACCATCTCACAAACTGTATATGCTGGGGAGTCCCCTGCTGGAAAGGAGCTTGGCAGTAATGGACCTGGGAGTCCTGCTGGACACCAAGCTTTCCATAAGCCAGTGATATGAGTTTATGGCAAAGGTGATTAACAGTATCCTGGGGTGTACTGGGAAAACTTCTGTCAGCAGCTCAAGGGAGGTGATCCTTTCCCTCTTCTCAGCACTGGTGAGGTCTCATCTGGACACCTGTGTCCAGTTCTGGGCTTCGCAGTACAAGAGACATGGATATACAGACAGAAGAGAGTCCAGTAAAGGACCACACATATGGTTAAGGGACTGTGAGGAAAGGCTGGAGACCTGTGACTGTTCAGCCTTGAGAAGGGAAGGCTCCAGGGGTATCTTATCAAATGTCTATAAATACCTAAAAGGAGGTGCAAAGAAGAGGGAACCAGGCTCCTTCCAGTGGAAAGTCCACTGACAGGGCTAGAGTCAATGGACAGATAGTGAAACACATCAGGTCCCCTCTGAGCATCAGGAAACACTTTTTTTTTACCGTAAATGTGACTGACCACTGGCGCATATTGCCCAGGGAGATGGTGACATCTCTGTCCTTGGAGATGTTCAAAAGCAACATGGACATAGTCCTGGGTAACTGGCTCAAGGGGCCCTGCTTGACAAGCAGGTTGGATTATATGACCTCCAGAATTCCCTTCCAATCTCAACCCTCTGTGATGCTGCAATTCTGTGACATAGGTGGGGAAGGGACTGTTAATCACTCTGGTGCAGGCCCATTCCAAGGTAGGCTAATAGAATGTGCAAGAAGTATCTCCTACATTTTCTATACCATGTTAAAAAGAAAAACTAAAATAAGTCAGTCTGTCAAAGAAAAAGTGGACTTGACAGTGCATGATCTCCCCTAAAAAACATAATTATTGCAAAATATAGAACTACAGCTGCATTTTCTAATTTACCTCATTCTGCAGGGTTATCTGTATTGCAAGCTTCTTGTGAGATTTAGGAACTATTAAAGGACCAATGACTTTAAAGGTGATAGCCATTCATATTCATAGCTTCAGTGAAGAAAAATCCTCAACTCTGTCAAAACTGGTTTTCTCAGAACTGGTAGTTTCAAGAAAACAGGTGCAAACCCCTAGTCCCTAGAAGATAAGCCAGAAGAAAAGAGGTATGGAAATATTATTTTAGCACTCCAAGTTCACACATCAGTTGAATGGAAGATTTAAAGACTGTAATTTGTGTTTAGGTTAACTTGGCTGTCAAATCACTCATGGGATCTGACCTAGAGTGTGAAACTTTGTGTTCATGAGCAGAGAAATAATCAAACTGAGCACTATCAAGCTAACCTTCACAAATTCTGCAATATCCTGCCTGGAAATTATTCTGTAGCATAGCTTTCAGAAGTTTTCATTTGTGTAATGATCTGCTTTTGTAGCCTTTGCAATTTTACAGGGAAGTATTATTTCTCTTTTAAATATATTGGGATATATGGTGATATATGGCACATGTTGATTTTCAATATTTCTTCTCCCCTCATATTTATTCATTGCAAAGATTAAACTAGCAAAACAATTAAATGAAATGTGAACAATATTAGATATATTTCCTCACCATAACTGAACATTTGTTTTGGTCCAGTTGTATCCTTGTTTTTACCTCATATTACTGTGTTCCTTTGATTTCATTGAAGTTTTTCAGAGTCTCCTTTATATTCAACGTTTCTTTTCACCTTTTATCGTATTTCAGTTATACACAATAGATGAAATGCCCCCTAAAATTTCAGTATTTGAAATGTGTGGCTTTTGAACAGTTTTGGAAAACCTATTTATCATCAAGGAGAACTTTTTTCAACCTATGAAGTTTTATGCATATATTTATAGTAATGAGTACAAGCTATTATGCCAGTCATAATAAAAAGCAGATCGGCTGGTATTATTTTCATAAATATTTAAAAGTTAGTACACCTACAGAGTAGGCAAGGAGTATTATATTAGAGTCACAAAAAAAAAGGGAAAATCTATGTGATTTTCATCTAAAAAAACTTATTTAAAATAGAAGTGGACATGACACACTTGAACTTTATTTTGACTTAGCAAGTTAAACTCAGATTTAAAGATCATTAGAATAAAAACTTGCTACTTTTTCTTCTCTGCCTTTTAAGCATAATTTAACTAGAGAAGCTTAGCGACTTGCAGTTTGGAACAAGTTCTTCTGATACAGTGTAGACTGAATTTATGTGTCTACAGAGGATTCATGTCCCAATCAAGATGAAGTCTTGGACATGGCTTTGATCCACCTAATCTGCTGAGTATTTCCCTGCCCATGGCAGGGTGGGTAGATTATCTTTAAAATTCCCTCCCAACCCAAACTATTTTATGACTTCTTAATTGTATGTTCCAACTGATTATTCTAAGGAGTACAGACAATATCAAACTTGGGCTCCTGTATCTAAATGTGAGAACAACAGACATAACTGGGATTCTGGACCATGGCAGAATTGTGTAGAGGGAAATATAAAGCATATCTATGAACTAGTAGATTGCTCCAAAAGCACTTCCTTTTCTATATTCCTTTGCTCTTCCAGTTTTCTTGTGTTTATAACGGTCATGTGGCTAGATTCATCATAAAATTTAATTTTATCTGAGTCAAGAAAAAGAAGTTGAGGAGCCTTTTGGTTGCCTTTTTAGATGTTTCCATTTATTACTCACTTAACTCCATAGCCTTGGACAGGAACAGAAAAAAATATTTTATTGACAAAGATGTAACATACTAATAAAGGGAACAAAGCCCTTTTTCTACCTTCTGCTTTGGTATCATTGCTGTCTCCCATAAGAAACTAGAATAGTCTGTTGGGAGCTTTTTCCAGAGGAACAACCTTATGTATATTTAGTGTGGTTGCTAAATGGTATTGCGCTTATCATTTGTGAATCACTGGAGCTTGCATCTGTTTCTTGTAGCTGGGTTTCAGACTGAAAGGGTTATTTTAATGGCCCATTAAACTCCCACTTGGTTTTTTGCTTACACTAATCTATTTGTAGGTTCATATGTAGATTTTTTTAAGGGATGTAAAAGCATATTTTCCTTTCCGCAATCGACCTTAAGACACTGTGACTGTCACCCACATAAAATGCACAAAGGACTCATAACAATAAGCAACTAGTTTAAAGTGGTGAAATGGTGAAAATCCTTTAGTCCTAAGTGTCTACACCCAGAACTAATGAAATGTAAAGGGTAACAAAATGTCAGAGCTTCCTAAGAATGATGTGAAGTCTGAAATGTCACAATTTTATTTTTTTTGTCTTGGTAAAAATCATTTAGAATGTTGTTTACTCATACAAAAATGTTAGCATTAAACTATGGCATTATTGCAGATATTACTCTTTAGGATTAATTACTTGTATTTTAATAATACCAAAATTAATATCATAGAATTATAAAAGGGTTTGGGTTGGAAGAGACTTTTAAAGGTCATCTAGTCCAATGCTCCCTCTGCAGTGAGAAGGGATGTCTTCTGCTAGATCAGGCTGCTCGGAGCCCCACCCAACCTGAATGTTTCAAGGGATGAGATATCAATCAGCTCCTGCAGAAACCTGTTCCTGTGTTTCACCACTCTCATTGTAAAAAAATGTCTACCATAAGCACATTTATACCATCTTTTTTTAAAATCACAAATGAAATCTTGTTTTCAGTCTAACCACATGTTTTCACCTCTTGTGCTTCCACTTGGTAAGGAGTAGCATCCTGGAAGACTGCACATACAATGACTAAGGGCTTGTTGTGAAGCCATTCAGTCCTGATTTATCAGAAGTACAAATTGGTGAAAAAGCTATATCACAGTTGAAAGAGATACTGAATTTATAGTTACATAAGGCTTTCCTACTTATTGCACTGGGTAAGGTTACATCTCATCTAAAAGCATTACTTTTCAAATAATGGCCCATAAACATAAAGAAGTACAGCAATGCATGTTGCACCAACACTGCACTTAGTATTTAAGCAGTATGAATCCTCAAAGCAAAGATTTTCAAGGCTACATAAACACAATTGAATAATAGGATTTTTGAAAATGGTCTGATTTAACCTCTTTTTGTTCCCACTCAGCCCCACCAAGACTAACCTTTCCCATCAGCAAAGATTTATTTGCAACAGGTGCTAAAATTGCTTATCTCTTCTTCTTTAACCCCCATCTATTTACCTTCTTCTATTTCCAGTTTATCAGTACTACTTTGAGAAAGGTTCTTCTCTGTTGACATAACTGGTACACATCTAAAAGCTTTATTTGAGACCAACATTTCAGTTGCTTTTGAACTGAGACCACCAATGTTATTGGCATAACCGCATGGACAGAAATAGTTGTGCTAACACCCATATCAGAATAGCATGCACTGAATTTTTCCTTTACAATTGCACATAAATCCCCATCTCTGAGGTTTATATCTGTTGTTCTGCCATTTTGATACAGAATAATTTATTTTCGAAGGTCTACTTATCTTTAGAGAGAAGAGAAAGGTCCTTTTCCTTAGAGCAACAAGTGGTTTGCTAAGAAATGATAAAAAAACTTCTCAATATCTGTAATACTAAGCAAACCAGCAACCAGCACATCCCAAAATACAGGTGGACAGCCTTCAAGGCATAAAACATGCATAATTTATGCAAAACTAGAATTTCCATGAAACTGTAAAGACATCAGGAAGAACAGGAAGACATCATTAGAAATGCTTTTGGTAGTTTGGAAAGATCTGTAGAAAGATCTAAAGAAATTCACGCGTGAATGTGTGTGTTAGACATTTAAAATTACTGGGTTTGGACATTGAAGGAGTAGGAAACACTGGAACTACAAAGGCAGCAAACACAGAAAACAACCAGGAAGGGTGTCATGAATAGCCAAAATGTTAGGCCATATGTGCTAAAAGAAGAAAACAAGCTTAACCTGTGATAAAGGAATATGAGACTCCCAACTAATAAAGAAAAACATTACTGCATATTATCTGAGGCACCTGTGTTTCAGAAAGGCATTTCTTTTCAGGAAAAAGTGTCATACATGGAAATTAGCAGATGTAAATCACAAGGAAGACCATTGAGTTTTCACTGGATTTGAGGTGGTGGCTGCTGAGCGAGGCCCTAGTGATACCAACTTTGATTTTCTTTGTAGGATTTTGAACTACAAAATAATAGACTATAAAATAAAAAGCCCAAAGATAAAAATCCTCAGTATGCTGTTTGTGTTGTATCTGGTAAAACAATGCTCCAGAGCCTGATGGCAGCAGACCAGGTTTATAAATCTTGTCACATACAGTGAAAAGCAAGAATATAGAGGTGTGAGCAAGTGATTAGAGTAAACTTAGGTCATGCATACTTCAATGTACTTTAAATAACGCTATCTAAATGTTCTTACACTATCTCCTCAAGTTGCCCCTTATCAGTTTGCAGCAGCTAATAACTGTCTAAAGGTATATTCTGTTAAAGCATGGATTTTGTACAAAAAAAAAAAAGGGGGGGGGGGGGGAAAGGGATTTCAAACAATCTGCCTCCCTTTTTTCCATATCTATGCTGTTTAGAGTCAAGTACTGATGGTAAAATTAATGAAAACCATGGGCTAGAATTACTAAATAAGTGGGAGGTTTGCCATAAACGCACTGAATTAAAGCATCCATTCAAGTCTGGTCTCATTGTGGTCAACTGCTATGTGAATCAGGAAAGACTTAGAGAATATGGTCTTTTTCAAATACTGAAGGAATAGAACTATAGGGAACTAAAACCAAAGCATAAGGTTTTTAAAACACTGTCAATACCATTACTCTGTTCTTCTGATTGAAGAATTTCTGATGGTATATTCTTATAATTGCATTGATTTTGCATTTATTCCTTAGAAACTCAGCCTAAGAAGACAAGAACAAACTGAAAAATATCTATCATGCTTTTAAGAATCCAGTGTTCTGAAAGGTAAACAGATCTTGTCCTAATATGGATAAACTAAAACACTGGGAAGAGCAATGGCTTTCCCAGTATCATCTCTTAAGTGCTAGAAAAGTTGTGAATAAAAGAAAGCTTAGAATCCTCTCAACCAAGTCACCTTATAAAGGGAAAACCTTTGTTTGATTTATACCAAGGAAATAATCGACTTCAACTTAAATTTTGGATATAGGGAAAGGATTTTCAAAATTTTTCTGTAATTTCACAGGTAGTAGTGGTCTTGATCTTTCTCTGCATTTGCACAATATAAAAACTGTGCATTTTCAGACTGCCACAACAACCATTCAGCCCATTATCTCAGCTTGCCTATCTAGTTCAATGTCGCTTTCCTGGCTTCCAAAAATGCTTCCTGTTTCTATTTATTCATATGCACCCATACCTATACAAGAAGCAGTGGTCTAGAAACTATGTTTTTAGGTAGGGCAATACAGAAAAAGGGGTATAGATCTGTGCTGGGGTGGGTCACAGACAAGAAGAATAATGTGCAACATGATTTATGCCACTTTTACTGTGTGCTTTCATAAATGTGATACAAGTTATTCAATGAAAGGAAGGGAAAATTAGAGTTCATTCATCTTTGGACAGTTGTTTGATATAATGACAATTCTTGAAAGGCACTCACTAACATTTATTACCAGTAACAAAGAGATGGTTTTGCTTCATTTTGGTATGTGCATATATTACATGAAAATTATCAGAGAGATGTGTCCGTGCCTATTAAGCTCACATAAAAAACTTCAGATAATAAAGCAGCCTCTCTTTAAAACAGTAGGATTTTTTCCTTTGGCAGAGATCTTATTATGCTATTGTTTTATCTATAATTAGATGTATCATATTATTAAGAGCTGACATATTGTTTGGATTTTTTTAATGAATTTATCAGAATATAAAACACTGACAATTTTCACATATATGTCTGCTGACAAAGACAACAAAGAGATCCACATCTATTCCACTCTAAACTTCTTTTCTTCTCTATTTGCTTTTTAAGATCAGCATTGTTTAGCAATCCCCAAACATGTCTTTTCTTCCATGCTCCTTTCATTCCCCCTACTACACACATTGGTTGCTGTGTTAAAGAAGAAAGCATTCTTTCCTCTGCTCACAACTATTTACTTTTGACAGTGCTTTGAAGGTTTGTCCGCTCAAAGTGCAACAATTGGAATTTTGTGCTGAAGACAAGGAGACTTTGGCCCCTTCCCAAGATGAGATTTTGCACCCATGCCCTGATTTGAGACAATTTAAAAGGTAGGCACCCTGTAATGTATTGCCTGCTTCTATAGTATTAACCAATTTCTTTCCACCAATAAGGAATGAATATGAGTTGATAGAAGGGAAAAAAGAAGTTTACTGACAAGCAAAAGCAAAACAGGCAAACATAGCAGTAACGAATTACTAGATAAAAAATTATAAATTGCACAAACCTCTGGGGAACAAAGACCTGGAAAGGTGGGATAATCCTTTCCCCACAAAAGATGGTACTCTGCAGCCTAGAGCATGGCTTGAAAGACCAAGGGAAAGACGGAGTCTGCCTCCTTCCCCCCTGCTCTTATCTCTCCAGAAGCTGGAGCTCTGACTGGTATTGTCCAGATCAAGGGGATCTGGATCAAACTTATGGCAGAAGACAATGGAAGCAGTTGGCTGGAGCATCTGGGGCTCAGTGCTTTTCGCCCTTTGTCTAGGCCTTGTTTTTGAAATGGAGCAACTTGGTCTGGAGCAGGGCCACCCCATCCTCCCTGATGCAGCAGTCCCTGAGGGCAGGCACCATAGATTTCACCCCAAAGCAGCCCAAAACACAAGGGAGGAAAAAAAGAGAAAGGGAAAGAATCTGTGGTAGAGTTTCTCCCTTGAGCAAAGACTACCAGGCAAGACAGAAAATTCAGTTCCAGTGCTTCTGTCTTTTAAAGGGTCTGTGGTAACCCCTCAGGTGCCCCAAGATCCCACCTGCCCCAGAAGACAGTAACAATGATGGGCATACATAGATGTGGAATACAATAACATTTTGGATTACCCACATTAACCCTGTCCTAGGTTAACTCTATGATGCTTTTATCCCCAATTGTCTTGTTTTGTTTATGCTGAATAATAAATTTTACCCCTTTAAGACTTGTTCCAGAGAGTCAAGAGGGGAGAGAAGAAGCACGTAGTTTGTTTTCAGACACTGCACTCACTCCTCCACATTCCTGCTCCTGGACTCTGTTGCCTGCAGATAGACAGACAGCGGGACAGAGCTCTCCTTTGCTTTTAGTTAGTTTAGCTAGCTGAGGCAAAGAAGTTCCCTGGACTGCAGGGGTTTTTTTCCCTTTTTCCCTTTTCTTTAAACCTGTTTAAACCTGCTATGGACTGAACACCCAGAGGAGCTCCGGCAGCTCCCACCTGTGGCCCACCGGGCTGGGCCTGGGCTGCGGCATTTCCAGTGCCGGAGGGACTGATAAGGGATGGAGTGAGCTGAACTGGAACCCGGGGAGGGGACTCCCAGAGTTGGTCATCTCTTTTAAAGTAGCAAGGGGTTTTATTGCTTAATATTGTTTAAGTTTTATTGTTTAATAAACAGTTTTTTTCCACTTTTCTCCGAAGAAATATTTTCTCCCAAACTGGTTAAGAAGAGAGGCTGATTGAATCTGCTTTCCTAGAAGAGCCCCTTTAAGGAGTTCTCTCCCAAATTTGCCCTGAACCAGGACAAATACATCTATTGGCACCCAACATAGGGCTCGAGAAAGTGGAAAAAAGCGTTATTGATTGCGTGTTGGTTGTGCTTGCTCTGCAGTGAGTTAAAGCAGTCAGTAACCATGTTGCTTGAATTCGTAATGTCTCTTGGGGTGGACGCCTTCATGTGGTTCTGGTCTATAAACCTTTTTGAGATTTCAATACCTTTCTGGTCACTAAGATTATTGTCCCTAACACGTAATTTTTACAGTAGAGGGGCACGGATTGGGATAGCTATTGTGCTGGCCTTGGTGATAATGATTCATAGGGCATTTACAAAGATACTGGAGTCTGCCTACGATATGCATGGTTTATGGTTTCTTTGTCCTACCCTGCGTCCCAGTTCCAGTAGTATGTTTTAGGAATTTATTATTAATTGCACCCAGTTTGTTAGAAGAGGAGCAGGGAGTGAGGCTTTCCAGCCTTTCCTTTCCTTCTTCTCCTTTAAATCTGTTATGTCAGTTTTTGAGAATGTTCGGTTTCCCCTGAATGTTAAAGAGACCATGTTTCTGGTATTTAATCTGGTAAGCTTCCTCTATATGGTCTGCAGCTTCTCTAGAATGAGGGCTGAGATGCCCAGAGGAGCTGATGAGACCCCTGACCCAGAAGTAGATGCAGGCATGGAAAATCCTGAGTGGTGTGGAGAATAGGAAAATATAGGCTAAACCCTGAAAGAATTTTCTCATCCTGTAGACTGAGATTTTGCACGTGAACAAATTCAGAACCCAGCTGAGGTGGGGAAATTTTGTAGACTGAGATTTTGCACGTGAACAAATTCAGAACCCAGCTGAGGTGGGGAAATACCTGAAAGAAAAGTGCCAGGATGACTCTAAAGAGAAAAGTCTCATTGCAAGAAGCTGGGCCCTGGCCTACGCTTATAGCACCCTGCTAGATACTGTAGCGCAGCAGATAGAGGCGGGGGGTCAGGGAGATAAAACAGCAGCTACCCCAGGCACTCAGGCTGCAGCCAACACCCCAGCTACTCAGGCTGGAGCTGAACCAGGCAGTAAGCCTAAGCCACTGGCAGTTGCTGCAGGAAAGAAGCACACGGGCAAAACCAATCGAACCGTGACTGACGATGATGATCCAGGGGAAGGACCCTCACCACCAACTACTGATACAAAACCCAAAGTTAACGCAACTGACACAGCATCAGGAGCCACTACTATTCCCTGAAGGACCTTTGTGGCCAAAGGAAGGATTACACTCGAAGACCTGATGAATCCATAATTAGTTGGTTAGTCTGTCTCTGGGATGCTGCAGGTGAGGCTACAGTTTTGGACAGTAGTAAAGTGAGGCATTTGAGATCCCTGTCATGTGATCCTGTCATTGACCAAGGAATGATGAGGGGGCCTAACCCTCACAGCCTCTGGGCACGGGTCCTGGGAAATGTTGCACAAAGATACCTGTGTGCAGACGATCTCTATATGCAGCAAACCCAGTGGAAGACCATAGAGCAAGGGATCCAACGCTTGAGAGAAATGGCAGTGGCAGAGATTGTCTTCTCAAGTGATGTAAACATCGTAAATCCAGACTTAGTACCAGGCACTTCTGTGATGTAGAGAAAACTTGTACGACTTAAGTCACACGAATACGCTTCTGCTTTAGCCATAATGAAGCAGGATGACAGGGATGAGACCGTGCTTGATATGGCAAAGAAACTTCGAGCATATGCAGATGCTGTACATGGCTCAACACGTGCCAGAATCGCAGCGGTAGAAACACGTTTGCACAAGTTAGAAGATAGAGGAGAATCACAATAAGCTCAGAGAGGAGATTAAAGAAGACCTTCTCCAAATCTCAGCAGTACAGATCAGAAGTTCTGGTGCCCAATGCAGATACTCCCCAGATGGAGAGAGAAGGTACACCCCACGAACTTAGCTGTGGTTCTTCCTGCATGATTGTAGAGAAAACATGAGGAGATGGGATGGAAAACTTACTGCTGCTCTGGTACAATGGGTGTGTCAACTGAAGACTCAGAGAGGAAGTTCCAAAAGGGAAGCAGCTCCAGTAGCCAGTAACCAAACTGTTATATATGATGATAATGACAATATTTTTGATCCCCTTGAAAGAACCTCCAAGACATATGCCCAAATAAAAAAGGATGACTAAGCTTAGAGGGGCCCTGCCTCTAGCCAGGTAGAGGCTAAGGAAAACTGTGTTTCTTGGACTTTGTAGATTCATTGGCCTGGCACATCTGAACCACAAGAATACGAAGCTTGATCGACACAAGTGCGCAGTGCACATTAATCCCATCAAGACATGTAGAGACAGAGTCTGTTTCTATTGCTGGTGTGACAGAAAGATCCCAAGATTTCACTTTAGTAGAAGCTGAGGTGAGCCTGACTAGAAATGAGTGAAAGAAATGCCCTATTGTGACTGGTTCAGAGGCCCCATGCATTTTAGGCATAGACTTCCTCCGAAGTAGGTATTTCAAAGACCCAAAGAGACTCAGATGGGCATTTGGAATAACTGCTGTAGAGACAGAGGGTGTCAAGCAATTGAACACCTTGCCTAGACTATCAGAAAACCCATCTGCAGTAAGAGTCCTGAAGGTAGAAGAGCAACGAGGTGGCAACCAATTGCCACCTCGACAGTGCACCACTGACAGTATCGAATGAATCAAGGTGCCACAAAATCCCCATCCACAAAATGATCCATGAGCTGGAGAGCCAAGGGGTGGTCAGCACGACCAACTCACTCTCCAACAGCCCCATCTGGCCTGTGCGTAAATCTGAAAGTGAATAGAGATTGACTGTAGACTACCATGCATTGAATGAAGTGACTCCACCTCTGAGCACTGCTGTGCCAGACATGCTGGAACTCCAGTATGAGCTGGAGTCCAAGGCAGCGAAGTGGTATGCCACCATTGACATTGCCAATGCATTTTTCTCCGTTCCTCTGGCTGCAGACTGCAGGCCTCAGTTTGCCTTCACCTAGAGAGGTGTGCAGTACACCTAGAAGCACCTGCCCCAGGGGTGGAAGCACAGTCCCACCATCTGCCATGGACTGATCTAGAGTGTACTAGAAAAAAGTGAAGCTCCAGAACATCTGCAATACATTGATGACATCATTATGTGGGGGAAGACAGCAGCAGAAGTGTTTGAGAAAGGAAAGAAAATTATCCAGATTCTCCTGAAAGCCAGCTTCGCTGTCAAAAAGAGCAAAGTCAAGGGACCTGCTCAAGAGATCCACTTTCTGGGAGTGAAGTGGCAAGATGGACAGCATCAGATTCCCACTGATGTCATCAACAAGATCACAGCAATGTCTCCACCATCCAGCAAGAAAGAAACACAAGCTTTCCTAAGTGCCATAAGCTTTTGGAGAATGCACATTCCTGAGTACAGTCAGATTGTGAGCCCTCTCTGCCTGGTCACACGAAAGAAGAACGCTTTCCACTGGGGCCCTGAGCAACAACAAGCCTTCACCCAGATCAAGCAAGAGATTGCTCATTCGGTAGCCCTTGGCCCAGTCAAGACAGGACCAGAGGTGAAGAATATGCTCTACTCTGCAGCCAGGAACCATGGCTTGTCCTGGAGCCTTTGGCAGAAAGTTCCTGGGGAGACTCAAGGGCAACCACGAAGATTTTAGAGTCGAAGCTACAGAGAGTCTGAAGCCAACTATACCCCAACAGAGAAGAAAATTTTAGCAGCCTATGAAAGAGTCCAAGCTGCCTCAGAAGTAATAGGCACTTAAGCACAACTCCTCCTGGCACCCCAACTACCAGTACTGAGGTAGATGTTCAAAGCAAAAGTTCCCTCTACACACCATGCCACCGGTGCTACATAGAGCAAATAGATTGCTCTTATCACACAGCGTGCCCATTTTAGAAAACTGAATCACCCTGAGATTCTAGAAATAATTACAAACTAGCCAGAAAGTGAAAACTTAAGTCTTGCTGATAAAGAAGAACAAGAAGTGACACGTGCTGAAGAAGCTCCACCATACAATCAACTGCCAGCAGAAGAAACACGCTATGCTCTTTTCACTGATAGCTCTTGTCACATTGTAAGAATAAGACGAAAGTAGAAAGCAGCCGTATAGAGCCCCACACGACAGGTCGCAGAGGCCACTGAAAGAGAAAGTAGATCAAGCCAACTTGCTGAACTCAAAGCTGTTCAACTGGCCCTAGACATTGCTGAGAAAGAGAAGTGGCCAAAGCGCTACCTCTGTGCTGATTCATAGATAGTAGCCAATGCTCTGTGGGGATGGTTGGAGAAGTAGAAAGAAGCTAACTGGCAACGTAGAAGAAAACCAATTTGGGCTGCTGATGAGTGGAAAGACATCGCTACCAGGGTAGGGAGGCTACCTGTGAAAGTCTGCCATGTGGATGCCCATGTCTCCAAGAGTAGAGCCAATGAAGAGCACCAACACAATGAGCACGTAGACCAAGCTGCAAAAATAAAAGTGTCCAAGACAGACCTAGATTGGGAACACAAAGAAGAGTTATTCCTAGCTCGATGGGCCCATGATGCCTCAAGCACTCAGAGTAGAGATGCCACCTGTAAGTTGGCATGAGACCGAGGGGTGGATCTAACCACGGACAGTATTTCTCAAGTTATCCATGACTGTGAGACGTGTGCTGCCATCAAGCAGGCCAAGCGAGTAAAGCCCCTATAGGATAGTGGGCGGTAGTCCAAGTACAATATAGAGAAGCCTAACAAACTGACTACTTCACACTTCCCCAGACACGCCAAAGCAAGCGGTATGTGCTGACCATGGTAGAAGCCACCACTACATGGAAATCTACCCTGTGTCTCATGCTACAGCCCATAACACCATCCTGGGCCTTGAAAAGAAAGTCCTGTAGAGACATGATACCCCTGAGAGGATTGAGTCTGACAACGAGACTCATTTCAAGGACAGCCTTATCAACACCTGGGCTAAGGAACATAGCATTGAGTGAGTGTTGCATATCCCCTACCATGCACCTGCTGCAGGCAAAGTAAAGAAGTACAACAGACTGTTAAAAACCACCTTGAAAGCATTAGGTAGAAGATCTTTCAAAAACCAGGAGCAGCATCTGGCAAAAGCCACCTGGCTAGTTAACACCCGAAGCTCTACTAACCGAGTAAGACCTGCCCAATCTCAGCCTTTGAATAGAGTAGATAAAGACAAAGTCCCAGTAGTACATGTCAGAAGTTTGTTAAGAAAGACATTTTAGATTAATTCTGCCTTGAATACAGACAAACCCATTTGCAGAGTTGTTTTTGCTCAAAGACCAAGTTGCACATGGTAGATAATGCAAAGAGATAGAAGAACATGATGTGTACCTCAAGCAGATCTGATTGTTAGGTGAGACCTATGTGTAAATATCACTGTTTGCTGAATGTTACTACCATTGTCTGTGCATAGCTGTATATTAGATGTATGATGTATGTGTTTGTAGAGTTAGAATATATATTAGTTTTAGTAGTAAGCTGACGATATAGAGATAAGGGGTGGAATGTCCTAGGTTGTCTATATGATGCCTTTATCCCCATTCATCATGTTCTGTTTATGCTGAAGTTTTGCACCTTTAAGACTTGTTCCAGAAAGTGAATGAGGGAGAGAAGACGCATGCAGTTTGTTTTCAGACACTGTACTCACTCCTCCACATTCCTGCTCCTGGACTCTGTTGCCTGCAGATAAACAGACAGCAAGACAGAGCTCTCCTTTGCTTTTAGTTAGATTAGCTAGCTGAGGCAAAGAAGTTCCCTGGACTGTAGTTTTTTTTTTTTTGTTTTTCCCTTTTTCCCTTTTCTTTAAACCTGTTTAAACCTGCTCTGGACTGAACACCCAGAGGAGCTCCAGCAGCTCCCACCTGTGGCCCACTGGGCTGGGCCTGGGCTGCGGCATTTCCAGTACCAGAGGGACTGATAAGGGACGGAGTGAGCTGAACTGGAACCCAGAGAGAAGACTGTCTAAGTTTGTCAGCCCTTTTAAAGCAGCAAAGAGTTTTATTGTTTAATAAACAGGTTTTTTCCACTTTTCTCCTAAGAAGTATTTTCTCCCGAACTGGTTAAGAAGAGAGGCTGATTGAATCTGCTTTCCTAGAAGAGCCCCTTTAAGGAGTTCTCTCCCAAATTCTTCTTTGATGCTAGGGCCAAACCAGAAAAAAAGGACTTAATTGGCTGATATGATAACATAGTAAACTGGACAAATGAGACTTCATTAAACCTGAATCTCAAATGTGTTAAATCTCTGTCTGTCTGACAAAGAAGTAACATTACAATCAGAAGCAAGCTTTGTTGCCAGAAGAAAATCAATACACTAACTTGCCCACATTACTGAATGTAACTTCCTAAGGTGCATTTTGCAGAGTTACAGCATATATAGAAGAAATTACTAGTCAATGGCAATTTTGACTCACTAGCATTACTATATTTGCACTGGCTGGCACATATCCACATTAAAAATCTGGCACATAATTCTAAAGTGAATCAATAAAAGGGAATCTCATTCAGAATGTTACGAGCACTATAATTTTAATAGTTTATCTTGAAAATGGACCTTTAAATTAAGTCTATGACATCAGGAAAGAGCAGAATTAGCATAGTCCGAATTTGGATGTCAAAACTGCAATCTCTGCTTCTCTCTTAATTTTCACTAATGAAAACTGCAAGTCCTAAATCTTAAAAAGGTTCCAATTTTGCCAGACCAATCTTATTGGAGCAGAGATACTTGTCTTGTTCCATATCAGACTGAAGCAACAACAGAAGACTCAGCAAAGTGTTCAATTAATTGACTACTAACACAGCTACAAGTGTTGATGGTGTCCCTGATTAGATGGAGGTACAGCAACTCATCTGATGATGCAGATTTGAGCACCAGGTTGAAAGAGACCAATAAAATATCCTACAGCTCATGTCGGAAAAGGATGATGAGAAAATCACAAGGTAACAAGGTCAAAATTGAGTTTTCTGACTGCAACTGATGTTTTCCTTCCAATGCAGATTCACAGTGCTTCCTTTTCTTTCAGCATCATTTGAGCTGAAGAATATTTCATTTCCTATGCCTTGAAGTGGTAAGACATATGAAGTTCCTTTGGGAAATTTCATGACTTTGAGAGGCATGGCAGTTTGCATAAATAAAAAAGAGCATTAGTCACAATTACACCACTGATCTTCCCAGGTGGGCTGTACCTGAAGCCTTCTCTGTAGGCTATGCCTATAGAAAAGCCTACATGCCTATAGACTGTTCTCTTCTTGGGTACACACAGCTGTAAATACAGGAGTCTGTGCACAGGCTGGCTGGGGGTGTCTGTAGACAAACAAGGACAAAGTTTGCTCAGGTTACAGGGTTGCTACTCTAAATCTTGGGAAAGAATTCATACAAAGCAATTCAAGATCAGGCATCCACGTGTTGGAACCAGGCTAAGTAACCAAAGGTGAGAAAATTTTCTGATCATAGAAGTGAAGTTTTCAATCAGTTTCTTCCTTATCATACTTCTAGATTTCCACAGCTTTCCTACTTGCTCCAATATCTCTTGACTAAAAGCATTTATTTAATTTTTCTTAAATAACTGTTTTGATATCTTTTCTCTCTAATACCTCCATTTATATTGCTGTTTGTTCTCCATTATGATCCAAGGACAAAGGTTAGAATGCCTCTCGTCAATATTATTAGAGGGTATTTTGTAAATGTCCATATTTGTTTGCAGTTTTGTTTTGTTCTGGACATAAGGCTACATACTTGCTTTATTTCTAAGTACATAAAAAACTTGCCTCTTGTTGGCTAATAGAATAGAAGTCATTTTCCCAAACATTGATTAGCAGCAGTCATCACATTCTGCATAATCAAAGGCACTGTAAAGTTTCTTTGAACCTTGGGCTCTATCCTTCATAGCAGTGGTGCAATTTAGGGGGAGTTTGTATTGGGGGTTGTTTCCCTGGGAAGAAAGGGCTGTATATGTCTGTTTGATTTTGATTTGCCCTGGAGCATTAAAACTTAGTGTTTCCTGTTGAATACGATGTGATGGCTTGCAACATGAAGGCTACAGTCTTTCTTCACTGACTAGAGGAGATTTGAACCTAGACTGAAATGGTATCTGTAACAAATGCCATGCTGCTATCAACCACATAGTTTGCATTTCAGCTGGAGATAACAGAAATCAACAATAAGAATTTGGTCCAATGTCTACTAAGGTCAGAAGTACCAGAGTGGAAGCTACAGTAACTCTATTTAACTCAGCCACAGACATGGTCAGGAGTCATAGAATCATAGAATGGTTTGAGGTGGAAGAGACCTTAAAGACCTAGTTCCAACCCCCCTGTCTTGGGCAGCATACTAGTTTGAAAGCAAACCAGTGAGAGATTCCAAGTCAGAAGTCAGAACTAAAATTTAATAGGAAAATTAAAGGCAGAAAAGACTGGTTTAAACTGACAGAGTCAGGACACAACCTGACACCCTGTTGGTCAGGGTGATGGTAGCACTCTGACTAAATGGTGGCTGCAGTCCTGTTGAGTGACAGATGTGGTTCTGATGTTCTGATCATGTAGAAGGGTCTGGTCTTCCTCTGAAGGTCCAGTGGTGGTTCTGGAGCTCTTGTCCTCTGGGAATTCAGTAGGAAGGGCTGCCCATGGTATTCCAAATCTCAGATTATATCCAGGTAGGAATGCTTGGTTCCTCCTCCTGGGCTGAGCATTTGACAATGGTATGATGTAATTTTATCAGACATGCAGTGAGACTTGATGGCCCATTAGCAGAAGATAGCCCTCAGAAGGAATTATCAGGAATGAGTCATGGAGGAGATAAAAAACACTGCCCCACCTGTTTTTAACAGTTTATGAAGATGTTAATAGAATACATATTTTTAGTTACATTTTACATTGTAACCTAAGACAGACAGGGACACCTTTCATTAAACCAGGTTGGTCTGAGCCCTATCCAATGTGGCCTTGAACAATTCCAGGGATGGGACATGGGCAATTTCTCTTGGCAACTTGTTACAGCGCCCCACCAAACTCACCAGGGAAGAATTTCCTCCTAAAATCCAGTCTAAACCTACTCTCATTTGAATACAATCTCCCTTGTCCTGTCACTACATGCTCTTTCAAACAGTCTCTCTCCATCTTTCTTGCAGGCTCCCTTCAGGTATTGGAAGGCCCTAATGAGGTCATTCCAAAGCCTTCTCTTCTCCAGACTGAACAATCTCAATTCTCTCAGCCTTTCCTCAGGAGAGGTGCTTCCTCCCTCTAATCATCCTGTTAGTCCTCTTCTGGACTTGCTCCAACACCTTGATATCCTTCCTGTTCTGGGGGCCACAGGCCTGGATGCAGCACTGCAGCTGGCATCCCACCAGAGCAGAGTGGGTGAATCACCTCTCTCACCCTGCGCCCATGCTGATTTGGATGCAGCCCAGGAGATATGTGGCTTTCTGGGCTGCAAGTGTATATTGCCAGCTCATATTCAATATTTTATCCACTAGCAGCCCCCAGTCCATCTCAGCAGGGCTGCTCTTGATATGTTTATCCCCTAGCCTATGCTGATAGCAGGGGTTGCCGCAACCCAGGTTCAAAACCTTGCACTTGGTCTTGTTAAACCTTGTGCAATTCCCATGGGCCAACTTCTCAACCATCCAGGTGTCTCTGGATGGCATCGCATCCTTCAGGTGTGACAGCTGCACTACTCAGCTTGGTGTCATCTTCAAACTTGCTGAAGGTACTCTAGATTCCTTTGTCTATATCATCAATGAAGATATTAAATAACACTGGTCCCAATACAGGCCTGTTGTGGTTTGACACTGGCCAAAAGCCAGGCACCCACTAAAGTCGCTCACTCATCCTCCCCTGCCACAGCTGGGCAGAGGAAAGAAAAAAATTAACAGAGGGTTCATGAGTTGAGATGAGGACTCCAAGGGCAAAACAGGCTCAACTTAAAATTAGATTATTAAACAAAATGAGTTTATTACTGACAAAATCAGAGGAGGATATTGAAATGTAAAATAAGACCTTAAACCCCCCCCACACACACTCCTTCTCCCTGACAGTGCAGGGAGACAGCAGGGTGGATGTTTCGGTCAGTTCATCACCTGAGATTTTCTTCCACTGCTCAGGGAGAGGAGTGAGACTGTGGGGTGCCTCCCATAGGAGATGGTTCTCTATGAACTTCTCCAGCATAGCTCCACTCTTACAAGCAGCAGTCCTTCCAAAACCTCTGCAACATGAGTCTCTCCCACGGGCAGGAAGTCCTCCCAAAACTGTTGTGGCATGGGTCACTTTTCCAGGGGTGCAGTCCTCCAAGGACAGGCTGCTCCAGCCTGGAAGCAGGGACCCCCTCTCTCCATTGGGTTTCCCACTGGATCACAAGTTCCTCCAAGCATCCACCTGCTCCAGCATGAGCACCTTCCCCATGGGCTGGGAATCTCTGCATACCCCATGGATCCCCATGGACTGCAGGGGCACAGCTCCTTCACCATGGCCATCAGTCACCATACCCTGCAGAAAAATCTTGGCTCCGGCACCTGGAGCACCTCCTCTCCCTCCTTCTTCACGGACCTTTGTGTCTCCATGTTCTTTCCCTCACATGTTCTCACCTCCTCCTCTTCTCTGACCAGAAAAAAACTGCACCACCACCTCTATTTTAATCTCTCCTTAAGCATGTGATCACAGAGGCATTACCAACCTCTCTAATTGGCCTAGGCTTGGCCAAAAGCATGTCCATCTTCAGACCCATCAGGGATTGGCTCTTCTGGACATGGTAGAAGCTTCTAGCATCTTCTCACAGAAGCCACCTCTGTGGCCCTCCCTGCTACCAAAAACTAGGCTGTGCAAAACCAACACAAGGCCCCAGAGAGACATCACTTGTCACTGATGTTCATCAAGACTCTCATCACTAACCTTTGGACATGTACATTCAATAAACTTCTTATCCATCTAGCAGTCTACTCATCAAATCCATCTCTCTCCAAATCAGGGAGAACAATGTTGGGTCAAAAGGTTTACAGAAGTCCAGATAAATGATACCTGTAACCTTTTATCCTGGGTACAGAGAAATGGGTGTGGAGTGTTCAGTGATGTTTATACAATTCCATCTTACATCACAGCCATGGGAGTGATTTCAGCAGGGGGACTGCCATGCCCAGAAATGGTAAGGGGGCCATTTTGTCTGGAACACTTCAGGGAAAGGATCTGTGGACAGGGCATCCCATGCCTAGCCATTGTTTTTTGCCCACTTTCCACCCCTCTAAGATGCTTTTGTAGGACAAGGTGCTGAGAAGAGGCAGTGGGGCTGCTGCTGGCGATGTGGTGCTGAAGCTCAGAGAGGCAGCCGAGACCAGTGGGGCTGGGGGCACAGTTTTACAGTTGCTGGATGGACCATTTTCCCACATCCCAGAGCGACAAGGATATGGAGCAACAGTGCCAATACTAACCAGCTGAGCCAAAAACCAGTCCATCAGGGTAGCACTGAATTCCAAAGGTAGAGGCACACCTGTCACAACTGTCACAATTGCTGCCACAGAGAGGGAACAGGAAAACCATCACCACAGGCAAGAAGCTGCTCCAGCAGCACAAGCACCCCCCATCTGCCATTGGAATCATCCCACAAGCCCCTGCCATCACATTTTTGTTCTGGGAGGGGCACATGGGCTGTCCAGGGTGGCAGCTGTTTTGTCTTTTGTTCCAATGGGATAATGTGATAACTTGCTTGTTGTCATTCCCCCTTTCTTACATTTTTCTTTTGATTGCTGTTTATTGTTATTTTTTAAAAAGAATTGTGGCTCTAATCTTTTTTTAATCTTTCATAGCTTTGTTTTTGTTCTTTTCTTTTTCCTTCTACTGCTGTGAAAGAGGGAAGGAGGGAGGGATTCATGCCACCTTGGCCTTTTGCTCACTTTAAAACCATCATGGTGTTCCCTTGTCAACTGATGTAGTCACTCCATCATAGACAGCCACTAGTTTGGTCAGACAGGACTAGCCCATGGTGAAGTTATGCTGTCTGTCCCATATCACCTCATTGTTTTCCATGTGCCTTAGCATGGCTTCTAGGAGGATATCTTCCATCATGTGTCCAGGTACAGAGGTGAGGCTGACAGGCCAGTAGTTCCCAGGGTTGTTTTTCCTACATTTTTAAAGATGGGTACAATGTATGTAAAGATGGGTACAATCCCCTTTTTCCAGTCACCTGGGACTTCACCTGACTGCCATGACTTTTCAAATATCATGGAGAGTGGCTTGGCAACTGCATCAACCAATTCCCTCAGGACTCTGAGATGCATCTCACAACTCTTGGCTGCAACTTGTTGTCAAGAGTACATAATTCTCATAAGAGTAGGCACCATCAAGAGTATGTATTTGAGAATATTGGAAACACAAAGGAAGCAGATTTGTCAGCAGCCAGAGATCTTTTTTCCTGGAAGAGCTCAGCTTGGTTACACTGTGTTTAAGCATCAGAAACATTCCATTCACAGTTGATGTGCTTGGAATAAGTTTAGTAGGTTTACGATCCTTATGGCAAGGGGGGCACTTTTCCTTTAGAAAAAAATTTTACTTTGAAAATAAATCACAGTACTAGGAAAGGTTTTAATCTAATTTCTTAGTCAAGATACCGTATCATGCTTATTTCTTTAGATACTTGCTCCTTAAAATAACAGTCTATCACAGAAAAAACATGGAGCGATGTTTCCGAGTATGAAGAATGTTTTGTCTTATGACAAGAGCCATGAAGTCAGCAGTTTTCCTCAGTGAGACCTAGTGAAAAGTGACATGTGACAGAATAGGAAATCCCAATCTTTCTCATTACTTCCTTTGGAGATTTAGGAAAAAGATTTGAAAAAGTAAGAAATAAGGAAAGCATTTAGCTTCCAGATTTACAGTGGTGAAAAGAACAGTTAACCAAAGCCAAAAGACTAAAGCCCAAGGATAGAGAGGATTCAAAGTGAAAGTGTGGTTAGGACAAAGTGTCAAAACACTGAAAGCCTGGCTCTCAATTTGGGAAAGGGAGCAAAAGAAGTATAAGGGAAGGTCTGAGGATGTTTAGCCCTGAGGCTTCCTTTTAGGTATAAGCTGTTAAATATTGTGAGATGTTTTACTAGTCATGCAGAAGCTGTACAGAAGCTTCTGCATAATGGCCAGAGTAAAAACCCAGATAGTTTCTGTGTTGCTGAAAATCTCCTTAAGAACTGTCCCTTATTGGCAAAGTTTACCTTTCCATCAGCTCTCCCATCTTTCAAAGCAGACTCTCCACTGCACCTCAGCTGACTCCCCAGTATTCTAATTCCTTCTTTAGTGCTCTAAATTTGGAGTAACTACATCATTTTACTCAGTTTGGAGTTGAACCTGGTGCAGGCCAACACACAAAATCATGAAGCAAAATTCAGCTCCTCCACATCCTACCCACTCCCCCAGGAGACAATTCCTGCATCCTTATATTCAGCATATATTTCAGTAGAAGGAAAATGCCAACAAGTCTAGTTCATTGACATCACTAATCTACTGTGACAGCACAAGCCAAGCAGACACTGGCAATATCTATTCACTCAGAAAACACTGAGAAAAAAGGTTTTGGAGAGAGGAAGAGAATTTAAGAAGGGAAATTCTGTCTAACATAGTATTAAGTACTTCTCCTCCTTTTTTGCACAGCACAGTCAAAAGAGTTAAGATATCACTAAAATATGTTTTCTTTTAAATAATAAATACCTTTCTCTCAGCTTCTGGCCTGGAAAACAGGGTTCATTATATGAGAAGCATCTTTGCAGTGACTGGCACCTGCATAATGCATTCCAGCATGTCTGTTTGGTGCAGGGATGACTGTCACTAGTGACTCACATGAAGAAATCCACTAGGACCCTGCCAACACGAATACATTAACTGCTGATCAGCAGCAGCATTGCACAGGTTGGCTACAATTGCGTTCTACAGAGCAGCATTGTCTGCTAATAAAATATACCTAGAAGCCATATGAAAACACAGATTATGGAGGATTCCAGGAAACAGTGGACCAAATGCTGTCTGTTTCTCTCTGATTCATCTGCTTTAAAGCTGAAATAACAAAAAATAGGCATAAACTTGGTTTTCCTAACTACATTTGATTAACAGAAGGAAGTGTCCTAAACAGCAAGAATAAACCCTGTTCTCCACTGTACTCTGTGCCATGCAGCATGGACAGTTTAGCAGGTAAAGACAGCATAAACTTTGAATCCCAGCTATTTCTGGATAGCAGAATACGTTTGAACTTATGTAAATTAGAACCCTGTATTTCTTTCAATTTATAGAAAAGATTGTGATAATTCAAAACAGAAAACAAGAGCCTTCAGAGTCAGATGTGATCCTCTCATTACTGTATACAAACCTACACTGAGATTTTGTCACATGCATAAAGCATGTCACAGATGCTCTTGTTTGACAGCATAATGTAGAATGATGGCATAGACCTGAAAAAAAGATTGACAAACAATAAAGATATGCATATATGTATATGCATCAAAACTTTTGTTATGCATCAAAACTTTTGTTTGTTTCACAGGGGCTTGAAGCAGCTTCAATTGCATTATTATTTTTTAAAGCTTTCCCTTTTTTTTTTTTTTTGCATTATTTTATTCTTTTTCAGTACCAAACCATATTACTAGGTCAGTGCCTTTTCTTTTTTGGGTGAATCTGATGGTGTAAACCTCTGGAAGGACTACAGTGCTGTAAAGGTGTTCCTCTGTTATACAGTAATCAGGCTTAAAATTGAAGGTGAAAGAAACAAAAATCCCTCCTATTCTTGTAGTCATGTGCATGGGCAGTCATGACATCAGTACTTCCAAATATTAAACTGTGACAACCCTCATGTGAATTTGCAGCCTCCACCTGACTGGCAACTAAAGTCTCATCACTGGCCACAACGTGAATAGCACTATCACACACATGAATGGATGCATGTGCCTGTTGGATCTTCAGTTGCATCTATTAGTAGTACCAGAGATAGTCCACCATGTAAGGCAAAGAAGTAAATCTGAAAATGGTAGCCAAAAAGGACAAAAATTATCACTGGCATATAAAGATTATAGCTGGCTACCACTATAACGATTCCATTTGCTATCCTGCATCTCATTTAGATATGGGTACCATTTGGTATCTTCATTTGCCCTGTTTTCTAGTTTGTCAGTGTGTTTATTTAGTATTAATTTAAATTTTTCTAACATGGCTTTGGGAACAAGGCTTCTGTCTCACTCTGTTTTTCATCTGCCTCTGTGTGCACAACCTGTAGTCATTTTGGAACATTCAACCATTTTTAATGCTCTCTGAGGTAAAAGGCTCTAACTTTATGAATTCTGTAGCTCTGGGGGAGAAAGGCTCCCTGGTGTAAAAAAAGACAGTTTGCTTCAAATGTTTATTTGAGAGAAAAAGCCTCAATATGAGCCCAGATTTTAGCAGACATCAAAGAATACACAAAAGACAGAAGAAACTCAGGCAGCATTGTACATCTTCTTAGGTGTACAAGCTTCACTAGTACTTCTAGAAGTACTCAGAGTCAGCACTGTGTTCTGAATTTATCATTCCAATATTTATTAAAGTCTGCCTGTAGATACCTTTACTAACCAAACAGTTGTAAGAATGAAATGCAGTTTCTTTAAGACTTGTGTTCCATTGAATTATGTGCTGGTTTCAGCTACAGTCTGATCCCCTAATTCTTCATCAAATTATTCCCATATCTGCTTTTCAAATTTTGCCTGAACTGTTGACAAGCTTTAATTCATTGTATCATTTTTCTGCCCTTTTTTAGCATAATCACAGCAGTAGCTCTTTTCCAGTCTTCTAGAATTTACCAATTAATTTAAGATTTATTAAAGTATTGAAGTATTTCCTAAAGAGGTTACAGCTTGCATGAAAATCTGAGGAATTAAATTATACATCATTCCCAAATGCCCATCTTGGACAAGCAATTTTTATTTTCTGGAACTACAAAATCATCAGAACAATGTATGTCTTCCTTACAGGCCAAAACCACATCATCCTGCACATCAAAAAGATGTCTTGTGTTTTCTTCATCACTGGACCAAGGATGCTAAAAAAATGTCCATTGTTGATATTACATCAAATACCCCTACCCCCCAAATAATTATGAGCTGCTTATGCCAGTACAACCAGTGCTGCCAATTATAAATTCTTCCCCTCTGCCTCCAATCTGCTCCCCACTTGCTTTGTGTTCTTGGTAAGTTTTTCACAGTCTGCCTGCTAACCAAACTGAAATGCTGCATTTCCTGATGCAATATTCTGAAAGGGTTGCGCTGACACAACTACCACAAACTCTCCATCCCTCTCAGCTAACCTTTGACAAGAGGGGGCTGAGCTCAAGAAAAACACTTTTGTTAACACTGACTAAAGTGCAATAGGTTGCAGCACAGCATGAAAGTTTTGCATAGTGCTAACTTCACTGTACCAATCTGTAAATATGCTCCTTGTGTTTTCTTGCACTTTAAGAGCATGCTGCTACAATATGTTTAAGAGCACAGTGTGTTCCCTGAAGGCAACTGTTCCTTATTTTTAAAATTTTGTCTGAATTTACTCAACCACTGATAGTATCAAATCAAAAGAAAATATCCATACTTAGAAAAGTTCACAGTAGGTGTTTTCTTGTTGCCTTCTCCAAACCCAAAACAACCCAACCCTTTCTTCTCCAAAGCAAGTTCTTGCTTTTTTTATAGAAAGATAAGTCTGTGATAGTGTCTGTAACAGAAAAAAAATAGGAGCTTGGTCACAACTATCTGTTGCTTACAGCAACCTCTCTGTTTAAGGATTCTCTTACAGTATGTGTCTATCTCTTACAGTATGTGTCTATGACACTTGTTACCTACTGAATTGGAACAACACAACAGAATATAGATATCAGCTACTTTATTGCATAGCCCAGCACACTTACTGCATAGTCGTGGAAAAGATGCCAGGAAAAAAGCAACAAGAATATTCTTTTCCCCTGTGTGCTCTTTCTTTGGTTCCTAGGTATGATAAAATTGAGATCTAGACCAAATACTGTAAATGCAACTCTGATTTTATTTGTAACATGAATGTTCTACCTCAACTTACAATCGGTCACAGAAATTAAAGACGGAAGAAAAAGATTTTCTATAAAAGCTCATAATTTCTATGAAATTGCTTACACTATGCTACACAGATATTGAATAGAACAGATTTATGAAAGGTAAAGTCCCCTTGCTTATTCCTCTGCATCCCTTTCTGTGTTCCAGCTGATAATAAAAGATGTGGAGAAAACTTAAAACAGTACTTGCTGGCTGATCCAGGAAGTTGTGCAAAAGATAAAACTGTTGACAGGATTATAGTGTTATCTGTATATTACTAATTCCAGAGCTTTAAGGATTTGCCTTTCAGTTTGGACTACCTGCTATGAAAAGAGAAAAACACAAAGGCAAAAAAGTTGCTTATTCCCCCTTTTAAGTTTTTATAGCCAGTGTGCCATAAATCTTTCTTAAAGCTATAGTTCCTGGAGTTCAGTGACTGCATAAAAATCTTTACATTTGGGTTTATTCAACAACAACAACAAAAAAATCTAGCTTTTGTAGTGTCAAAGGAAGTTTGCAAACCTGCCCTAAATTCTCTGCAAATTTAAGTAGGGAAATGGCAATCAAACAAACAACCATAATAGAAAAAATAAATCACTGATTTGAGTACGATTTTATTATTGAAATTTTCCAGGCTGGCAAAACCTGTAAATATCTCTTTCAGCTCTCTTATATGCAAGCACATGACAAGTAGTCTTTGCCTCCTTCAAGCCTGTGACCAAGTCGCAGACTTCGCTCAAGTCACAGTCCAATCCTGATTCTCCTGATGGTGAGTGAGATGTAGCCACAGGCTCTGGTGCGCTGTGCAGCTCCTCATCCATCTCACCTTCATGGACCAAATGCCACGATGGCTGGTTTTAGTGAGAGGCTTCAATGTGCTGGCTGACATCGTCTCCCAAGTATGCCAGCCTAGACTTCCTCTCTGGTTTCCTTTCTTTAGCTCATCATGGGGATCAACAACTTTGTTCTTCATTTAGACATGGACACAAAACGGGTGTTCCATGTCAGACACCAATTCAGCTTCCAGGATTATCAGACAGTCAGTCACTGGCAATACCAGCTGATCTGCTCCTACTGTCTGAGAACCTGCAGAACAATTCAAACCAAAGGACAGAGACCAGTGAATGGATTTACTGCTGGCAGAGCCCTCAACAATCTAAGTGAAGAGCAGGGAAAAATACCCATTTTCAAGCAGTCTCCTGCACAAAGGAGGACTTAGCTAACTCTCTTTGGATAACTACAGATTTTTCTTGAAAGTACACTTTTGTGTTGTAACAGCAGAAGTGCAGTTTAGGTGTGTGAGCATCTTTCCTGTGAGCATCCAAGAATCATTGCTGATTTGCATACAATGAAGCAATGTTTTACTAGCAGTTCTATAGTGGGACTTATCCTTTTATCAGGGCAGAAAGTGGAAAAGCTGCAGAGACAACAGAAGTCAGGAAAGGAATAGAAAAATGTTGTCCAAATTCTGATACTTAAGTATAATTAATGTATTAATACAATGATAAAATTATCTTCATAGGAGCAAAAATCCTCATGTTCACATTAAGTGTCATCAATTAATTTAAGTTATCATTATATTTTGGAGATTTGTCTTCTCAGTCATTGGTCTTATTGGAAAAAAACAATAGTCAGTAAGGTTATGGGAACACGGGACTTTGTTCAGAATTTGTCTACTTCAGTTTGCATCTACTACATACTTTCATCCCTTACTGTCTAGAAAGGTTTTGTGGAACATAAAGGTTCTGATATGAGAGATATAGTATACAAATTAATAAAAATGAAAATTTACTCAAAGGATAGCTTGATTAAAGAAAGAAGTCTTGTGTCTGTTGCAAGTATCTTTCTTTTTATTCTGAATTGAGTACCTAACTCTTTCCAGTATTCTTAACCTCTTCTAACTCTCATTCAGGCCTCAGAATCCTTATGCATGTTTTCTAGCAAAAAAAAAAAAAAAAAAAAAAAGGCATACTAATTATGAGCAGTCTCACAAGTTATTTCTGAAATATGGGCACTAGAAATGTAAATGTAAAGACCTGATCTGGAAATTTTTATGCCATGACTCAAGAACAGCTGAACTTGGAAAATTTCAGGTTTAGGCAATGATCTGGGCTTGCTCTTTTTCTTGTTCACCTTATTTCCTTGAATGCTTGGCAAAGCTGGAGGGTTCTGTAGCAATTTATAAGACTAGATGGATTTTGCAAGGTTTCTGAAGAGGGACATTAGGCATGAGAAATGGCCAGCACTCTCACCATTGTCACTGAGGGTCAAAGCAATCCATCGGCTGTTGGCATCTCTTCAGTGAAAGCTTTTTATCAGCTCTGTTCCCAAAGACAATTTACCAGCAAGCCACAAAAATATACTGGCAAGTTTCAGTCAAGATCTTGAGGGAAAAATCTCCCTATGTTTCCTACCATATAGCTCCATTATACCATAATAAGACATCAGAATCCATCTCCTAGAATAATACTTGTATCTCAGCTGGTTCTTTCACTAGAAGGAGAAAGAAAGAGAGAAAGAAAAATAGGAGAAATAAAGAGAGAAAGAAAAATAATCAAAACAAACAGAAAATATAAACCAAATGAGCTACACTGTAATGGTTCTCCAAACAGACAGGAACTATGTCTTACTTTTTCTTCACTGCAGCAGATCACATTTACTGCTGAAATGTCACACAACTGACAAATTGAAGATTGAAATACCTCTTTGGCTTTTCCTTTCCCTATAAATGCATCATGTCACAGCCTACAAGGGCAGAAAGGTCGTACTGGGATTCCCTCTCTTAACTTTGTTGGTAACACTGTGTGGGGAAGGAGATTTTTGTTTCCTCTATTTTTTCTGCTAAGTTGCAGTGGAGACGATGCTTGTGCTGTTGTTTCAGAAGCTGCCACAAACATATATTCAGCCATTACAAGTCCAGTCTGCATGTTTCCAGAAGCATACATCTTGTTTCCCTCCTCTCTTGTTTTCCTCCTCCTCCCAAAAAATAAACACTGTATTGTGAAGGTACAAAGCAAAAGATCTGAGTTAGTACATTGTTATGCTGCAGACAGTGTTTCAGTGCTGGCAGAAAAACCAGGACATTTGGGAGCCCAGCAGTAAAGTGCTGTTTTATCTTGAGATATCCAGTGAATGTGCAGTACAAGACATTTTTTGGAGGTAGGCAAGGTTTTTTATTTCTTTAGTGCTGGATGTCTTCATATGTATTACTTGCCTAATGGGTGAGCTTAAGTTTCTTGATCCTATTAATGCTTCACCTGCATGCCACTAGTTACGTGCAGCTGCGTAAAGTGGTTAACACCTCTGCATTTATCAGCACACCAGTACCTTTGCTCAGCACACCCAGTGGGCCATTTTCTATTTGTCACCGACATGTTTTATGAAAAAACCTTTCCTTAGGATTTTTCCCTCCTGAGAAGCTGAGAGGCCTCAGGAACAAACTGTAAACAATTCTTATCTGCTGCTGTGGAATGCAACAGGGGGAATCTATGATTGGTCTCATCTGGTTGTTTTTAATTAAGGGCCAATCACAGATCACCTGCGCAGACTGTCTCAGTCAGAGACAAGCCTTTGTTATTCATTCCTTTTCTATTCCTAGCTTAGCCTTCTGATGAAATCCCTTCTGTTCTTTTAGTATAGTTTTAATATATTATCTATCATAAAATAATAAATCAAGACTTCTGATACATGGAGTCAACTTTCTCGTCTCTTCCCTCATCCTGGGACCCTTGTGGACAATACTACATCTATTTTCCTCTGTTGAGCATAACCTGATACAACCAGAAAACTTTGTGGTACAAACACACAAACACACAAACAAACAAACAAAGTTGTATATGGTTTAAGAGCACAATGAGTATCTTGATCTTCCGTCTTCCCTTTCTTTCTGACCAATGTTTTTGAAGGAATTATTTTCTTTTTTTATCCTCTATTTGCACAAAAACCACAGAAAAATAGAACAGCCCAGACTAGAAAATTCCAGGTTAGTTTTGAGACTAGGACCTTGAAAGACCATCTGGATTAGGCTTTAATTCAAAGTAACTCATGGACATTATAGTTTAATCATTAATTAGCACTTCAGAATGGGGATATCAATTTTAGGTCATGCTGGAAGCTTAATAAAAGACATCTTAAATTTTTGGTTATGATGAATTAAGAGTAGCTGAAAGATCTACTGAACCCCCTTTCCCCCCCACTCTCCTTGCTTGTACACTGTACTGCTTGCTGCTTACAGAGAAATGTTAAAATTTTATTTCCTACTAAACTCTACCACTGACAGATGACACATTTGCAGCGCAAAATGTATCCACAGAACGGATATCATTGTTTAGATCCAGGTTTATAACAGTTCATTAGTCTTTTTAATTAAAGTTATGTAATATTTAAGCTCTTCACTTTCTCAGTATTATTGTAAATTGTGGTTACTGTGAATCTTCAGCTGTATAAATACAGGATGAGGCTAGGAAGTAGTTTTGCCAAAAAAAGCAGACAGGGTTTACAGTGGAACGGAAGTCCAACATGAATTAATATTCTTAGATTTTTACCAAGTTTCCTCCCAGAGATTGAGATAAACCACAGTTTTACAACTGAGATATTTCTGGCTTATTTCAGCTAAAATAGCATCTTCTTTGGGAAAACACATTTTTAAGGAAGATGTATGAGAAGTGAAGAAATCCAGAGGAGGAAACTCAAAGGCCTAATGAAATGGCATATACACAAAACCAAAAAAAAGAAGACAAAAGGAGAAATCAGTGTCTCTGTGAGTGCTTCAGAGGGGGAAGGGAATAAGCCTCACTCAAATTCATGACAATGGACCAAGAAATAACAGACAATAATCAATTTATTTTAATAGTATTCAGGGACTAGTATTATTAAACCAAGAATAGACACCTAACCAGAATTAGGAGCTATACAAAATGAAAATTCCTATTCTACATAGGTTACTTCCAATTATAATCTGACAGGAGTTGTATGGGTTAGGAGAGAAAGTTATGCATGTGTACTGTACTTAAAAGCTCTATTTTCAACAAACCTACTCAACGTGTTTTCATGATACAAAAGTACACATAGTACCAACTCTGCCACTAAAGGAGCAACTCATTTTCAGAGTGGTCTGAGAGACATTCAGATTCCCTTCTTGCAAAATGCAGTCACATGAACGTCCCTAATCAACTTTTTCAATTAGGCTTTTAAAAGGGCTTACAATGGTTCATGTAATCTGAGTTGGATGCAGAGAACAAATACTGGAAAGATATTCTCAAGAAGTCAAAATAACACAAAAGTTTATAGGGAAAGTAGAAAAATCAGAGAAGTTTGGCAAAATGTGTAGTACAACATCCCATCAACATAAAGCTCACAGCATTAACATGGCCCATTCAACTTAGCAAACTTTAAACCCATCTGAAGTTGAGTTACTCAAAGTATTCCAAGTAGAAGGAATTAGAAGAAGGAGAAAGAGAGAAAGACAGAAAATATATAGAAAAGGAGACATATAACTACCAACCCTTGGGTTCCAGCAGTGTTTGGGTACAAACCCCAAGAAGAAGGTTTCTCTAGGTAGGGCCTGGAGAAATGTGATGTCCTTGTGTTCAAGCCCTTGGCCTTCCTGGGCTCTTCCCCCAGGTGGGACTTCCAGTCATCTGGCCACTTAAAGCTGGATAAGGGGAGAGTAGAGCACCACCTCCAGTGTTTCATGATGGGCAGACACTACGGGGCTCTAGGTCTGAGGGTGTAAGGCAATTCACTGCCTCACTAGGGCAAGATCTCAGTGGTTCTCCAGTCCTCATTTGTCCCTCCTGTCACACATTGTACTGCTAAAAATGTATAAACTGCAATACAATTACTCCCTTCCTTATTTTCTTTCAGCTCCTTTTGAACTGGTAAATGACACTGGAAATTAGACTCTGTCTGTTCTCTTGATTTTCTGCAAACCTCCAACCCAAAATGAACTCTGTATAGAAAGTTCAGATGCTCTCATGGTCTATGTCCATGGATATTCAGGTGTTTCAGCAGAATTCTGCTTTCAAATTTGAGCTGTCCCAAATGGTGATCACAACACAGAGACATTGTGGCACAAGAATGTAGATAGCTGTACATGAGTTTACTTACCAGATAAATGAAAAAAAAGATCTTTCTTCAGTAACAGTTATAAGACAGCTTTTTTCAAGCTGTTTTTCCTAGCAAGATTTATGCACATGCGTCAACTTCACATGCAAGTTTTTAGAGAGGCAATGAAACCTAGTAGATTTGTCAACCTGTGATCATGTTTTCTGTTTGATAGTTAGATTTGGAATCTCTATTTTATTGGCATTTCTGCCTAGACTTGAGGAACAAAAGGCCAAAAATCTCCTGTGAATGAGGAATCAATTCCCAAAGTTTTCTAAAGGAAGCACAGTTTTTTGAAGAAAATAAACTATTGGAGCTGGAATCAGCTCACCTTGCTCATTTGAAACTGAACAAAATCTCTCTGGTATCTCACCAGGTTTTTATGAGGTACAGAATCAACCTCAAACCTGAACAGTTGCAGTGAGTGGGGCAGCTTTCTCCCGACCCCTGTTCCAAGGTGTAGTATTTGATCAAGTTCAGGAAGCTTTATTTGTTTCTAGTACTGCTCTGTACTCAGCAGCCTGATCAAATTGGACAGAATTTGGATGCATCTCTGTATGCATTTATATTAAAGTAGGTACTTATTACTCACCCACAAAATTCTCAATCTTAAGTGAAAATCCAACCGATACAACAAATCAAGACATTCAAGAGATAAGGCTGAGTCTGAGTTATTTTGAAGTGTATTTTGCCTATAGAACACCCTTAGGCAAGTCAAAATATAATTATTTTGTTAGTACTAAGCTGTGCTTTCAGAGTTTAAATGAAAGAACACTGAGAAAATGGATTTAACCGGAACAAGGCCTAAGAAATATTGACCTTCAGAAGCTTCCCTCTAAATAGTTGCTGTTTCTGGAATGGGAATTTAATCCATCTCCATATTTTACAGTCATACACACTGATTAAATGGAAGGGATTCAGAGCTGTTCATGTCACCTAATGCACAACTCTGCGACCACAATGTCAAAGCCGGTGCTCTTCTGCATCTCCCTGGAATCAGGGTTGTAACTTCCAGCAGAAAAGCAAAGATTATCACACTCAATAGAAAAACTATCAGGTCTCTGATTTACTAGTGCCTCACTCCCTTACTTTCAGTTTTCAAGTACGTATTCCTGTTGGTCTGTATACTTGAAAAAAACAATTATGGAGTGTAAGAGAGGTCTTTTCTCACTGTCTGGGTTTAAGACAATTTAAAAAGATGAACACTTTAAAATGAGTTACCTCCCCTTAGTTTTAACCAATCTCTTTCCATCAATAAGGAGAAATGAAATACAACTAGATATAAGTGAAAAAAATAAGTTTTTTGACAAGCAAAACAGCAACGGGAAAAAAAATAACAGTAAACAATAACTAGATGCAAAACTGCTAAATCTCACAAACTCCCTGAGAAACAGAGACACCCAAAATGGCACAAATACCCTTTCCAAGAAGGTGGCCACCACAGGTGACCTCAGTAGGGAGACAAAGAAAAAATGGCCTCTGCCCCTTCCCCCAGACAGTACCCTCCATGCAATTACATGGTCTGGGGGACAAAGGGAAAGCATGGTGGCAAACTTCCTGGGAAAGTAGGAGCTTACACAGCAGTTCGAGTGGCAGATGAGAATTGCCAGCCTGTGTGGGGTCAGTGCCACCACCCTTCACTTCTTCCTGCCACCTGCTGGACTCTGACAGGGTTGGTGCTGTTGTTTCTGAGCCATGGGCGTGTTGGGGCAGGGAAAAAAATCAGTCTGTCAGCATCCTACCCTAAAATTCTGGTTCTGGCCATGGCACCAGGTCTTAAAGAGACAGTATCAGTGTGGGTGTGGGGGCCACAGATAGATATGGAACACAATAATATTTTGGGTTACTCATGACACTCACTTATATCAATGTTAAATAGAAACACAACAGAAGACAGGTGTGAAGATCACGAAATTAGGTTGAAGAATGCTTGTAGGTCTTATTTGAAGATAATGAATGTGAGCAGAATGACATAATACGGAAGTAAGAACCCAGGATTTTTTAGCTATCAGATGCAATATTTACTGTGGTGACTAGAGACAAAAAATAATTCAAGTTTTACCATGATAAAAAGTCACTAACATCATTGTAAGATCATGACAATGTCCTTTTCCTCCTTCCTCCTTCTTATAACTTGTTATAAAATAACAGCAAGTGTCTGGAAGCCTTTGCCTGGGTATCATACAAGATTTTTTGGTAGAAGTCTTTGGCATTCCACACAAGTGGAATGGAAGATATTATAAAGTTTTCTGGGATTAAACTAGTTACAAGCAAACATACATAGAGTCTAATAAAGTAGCTCCTGCTCTACAACACTGCTTAATGTTAAGAGAAGCATGAAGAAGAGAGGGCAATGAAACAGCCTTGTGCAACAAAAGGGATGAAAGAAAGTAGGAAGGACAATAACAGACACAGGGGTAGGAGAGTCTACAAACCAGAAGAAAAATGCTAATGCTGTGCTCTCTATATTAGGTTAGCAGAGCCTATCTGCAAGCCATCACTGTCCATACCTACTTGATAGAAATGGTGTGAAAAAAACCTTTTAGTTTTATTTCCTCCTTTCATCTTCAAAGACAACTTCTTATGCTCTTTAAAGATGCCTGTGGTTCACTAGCAGTTTAAGGAAAAACAAAGTGCTTTCTTAATTATTCCCAGGCATTCATTCATGGGAGGGATATCAAACTCCCAGTCTGCAAGCTGCAGCTGTGGAATGGTGTCTTTCAGCTCCCAGACCTCTTGCCACACTTTGGCTACATCTTTGCCATACTAGACAAAGTCATGTTAAGACCCCAGTAAACAAAGTACAGTGTTTATATAGTGACAAATGTTCTCTGGAACACTCTTCAGGTATATCTAGAAATAAGACTAACACAGTGACTTAAATCTCTGCCAGAGATTACTCTTTTAGTCTCTTAGACACAGAGAAAACAATCAAGGGGACAGAAAGCACCAAGGGAAAGGAGGTTTTAGATCAAATTCTTTAAAACAAAATGTGGAATAGAGCATTTCGCTACCTGCAAAGATCACTGATTGGGATCCGGTTGTGAGGAGCATATCAAGGCATGAAGGAAAGAGCACTTATTCTTGTTCAAACATGAGCAGTTTCATTCTGTCTCTCATCACCCTCTGGTGAGCCCAGCACCTGTACTTGCAGCTCAAGTTCTTTCTGCAGAGCAGGACATGCATTGCAGAACCTCACATGCACCTTCATATCTCATTAAAAGTCCATGTCATGGCTCAGTACTCTTTCCACAACAGAGAATTTTTGAGTTGCATTCTCATCAGGCTGTGGATGACATATTTGCATTTGCACTAACTGATCATAATTCCCATTTCCTTCATTCATTTAAGTACCTATAATCAGATGCTCTAATATTGTGCCAGCAAGACAGCTGCATAAGAATTCTTTCCATACCTTAACTTCCATTAATGACTGGCTAACACACAAATGTCACTGAATTAAACATCCAAAAAAATTGTGTGAAATTCCTCAGGAGGGGAAATTGGGTCACAGAAGACCCTTTGCAATGGCCAAGGTAATCCATTTGAACTTTGGCAGAAGACAGAAACAGATGTCCACACTGCCACCACATCAGACAGCATCTCCCTCGTGTAGGACCACGCTCTGCTCCACTTCATATGTGCAGGGACACTTTGTACAGTAGTTTTGGCTTTCCAGCATTTAGAGAAGATAGAGAAAGAGGGAGAAGAGGAGGAGAAAGAAGGCTGAAGTGGGGAATCTTCCAAAATAAAGTCTTTTATTTTTTGGAATATAAGCAACAAGCTCCGGTGCAGCGGATACAAGAATATGAGTAAGAAGGCCTGGAATCCATTCACAGCTTCTGTCCTGTGTGTGTCTGCATGGCTTTGAATAAACTAGGTTAGCATTCTGCTTCTTTTGCATCTTAACTTGGGTTACCCAGAGGTGGTTTAACCTGGAGATTAAAAATCATTAAAGCACAGTTTGGGGGAGAAGGAAATTATGCCATTCAGCATCAAATGAAGACAGGCATGGCACCTCTGCACTGGATGCTGCTGGCCTTGGTGCTGCCACTGGCAGGAGGACACAGAAGAGATCCCTCATCTCCAACTCACAGGAGGCTGGGAGGCAGTGGCAGCAATTTTAAAGGTTGTTTGATGAAGTGGCAGCCAGAGAGCACATTTCAAATGACTGCCTTACTGTATTAAAGGCGTGCTTTTATCCATCCATATAAGTTCAAGAACATTTTTCCTGCAGTTGTGGCGGTCTCTGCCAGCTCTTTGCCCCAAATTATTAAAAGAAAAGACTGAGCCTCCTTCTTACAGGCAAGTGCAGCAGGGATTAAAAGAGAAAGGATTTGGAATGGGTAGCATATGTTTTTTTCAAGAACAGATGCCTAGAGGAATGGTATTTTCTAGCCAAACACCCCTGATTAAGGCCATACCAAAGTGGCCTTTGGCAATACAACAAAAGACTGCTTCACAGCTGCCTCTTCTGTAAATCCAGGCTGCAGTGCCTTGGAGAGTGGAGGACTAGAGACAAATATAGCATACAGTACAGGTAGCAAGCAGTCCTGTATTCTTGCTGAAGGACTTTGACAGGCACCCTTCATAAGAAGTCCAGTCCTCTACACCCAAGGCTGCAGTAGTTTGGATGGAGAGGCCTGAGTGCTCAGAGAAAGCATTATAGGTACCTGAGACCTACACACAAACTGTCTTCCCAAACTCACACATTATGTCTGTCCTAGTAGCTGGATGTATAAGTTGTTTGAAGCATTATTTAAATGCTCCAAAAATAATATGGGAAAATATCTACTTACTTTGATGCCTTTAATGTGCAACTCCCTCAGCTTTTCCTTTCTGCTGTTTTCATGTCTGCACTAATGCTTAAATGTGGGCCACTGCTTTCTTTTTGAAAGGAGTCTGATGCAGAGGTAGGCTATGCGAAAGCCAGATGGCTCTTTTCTTTTTCCCCCTTAACTTTCACACTCTCCTTGACTCTGATTTCTCTCTTTGGGTCTCCAGAAAAGAGTGTTCCTTGTAGTTCATATTTCCTGTTTTGGCTTTGTAATTTACCGTCACACAAAGACTAGACATTACCATGAACAGCGATGGCTTTGCCTCATGCTGAGAAATATTAGTACCAGTAAGGCCTCTAATATATTTTCAAGAAAGCCCCTTTAAAAGCACTCAGTAGAAGCCTTGATAAAAATTAGCTTTTTATGCCAGGTGTGTGCCAGGCCATCTCAAGCTACATCCAGCAAGGTAACTTTACAACATGTATAAAATAAGACACATAATATTTTACTTAGCTGGATATTGACACATTGGTTTGCCATGGAGCTGGCACATTGAAAGGGCAAAAGGACATAGAGCTTGTCACCTTTCCATTTCTTTTTTCAAGGTCATGCTTGTAAAAGATCCCTGTCTTAGTTTTGAAGCAGAAAAGAGTTGAGTTTTTTGAATGACGTCAGTACCAACTTTTGTCATTGTAGACATATATGAGCATCAGAAACCAGAATCAATTGGCCTGAACAATATATGCTCTAATCTACATATAGAAAGGAAGGAACAGAACTTTAAAAAGATCAAAGACTGAATGGACATGAAAAGTGATGTGTGAATGTATTTCTTTAATCTTGGACAGAGAGAAGGTGGATCTCCAGATCTCCATTCACATCAACAAAATAATCTACTTTCCTATACGTTAGTAGGAATGAGCAAAGACATAGATTGTACCCCCCAAAAAATAGGGGCAAAAGGTAGTGTGATCTTAAGTCAGAGGTCATACACTTCTGTGTTGAGTGATGAGAGGAAAAATTCTTCACTAAAAGAGGGAAAGATGGTTATCCTATAGGAAAGTCAGCACGTCCTTTATAATTTTATGCAAAATACAATTTTTTAAATCATCCAAGTCAAGATTAATTTTCCCTAAGGAGATTACAGTGGGAGTGAAGGCACAGATGATGTCAGAATAGGTGCTGTATCAATCACATACTTTTTCTTAAGCATGAGATTCCAAATGTGCCGCATTCCCTTGGCATGGACATAAAAACTGGTTGAAAAGGTGAAATGAAAGTCATTGAGCAGCTTTCAATCTCCATAAATATCTATGTCTTGTTGAAGACATGAACAAGAATTCTTCCGTATGATTTGCTCATCATCCAAATTATGCATATGCGGCATTTTTCTTATGGGGAAACACTAAGGGAGACATGTTCTTAAGCACCAATTTATGCAGTCATCTGCTGCTAATCATCTCTTCTGTGTCTGGGGTACTTTCCATGGGAAAGAGTCCAGGTACCTTATAGACATAATTGAATCAAATTTTACAGTAGTTCTGTTAAATAATAAAGCACTAGCTCTTCCAGCTGAAATAACCAGTAATGAAAATTTGAGTTATTTGTCCAGATCTGATAAACTTTTACACAGTTCACCCCATCTGGTGAATTAATCTCAGTCTATTTTCAACCTGTTGCCACTACACTAAACCCTTTGTGTAGTGGAGCTTTGTGCTGGTAAAAGAAAGGTGGCAGTCTCTGAGTATATCAAATAACAGAGAATCCATCAATTCTTTCAACATTTCTTATTCTGAGTAAAGACTACCATTGTTAAAACAAAAAAAAATTGCTATCTTTCCTTTTGAATTTGTAATCCTTCAGGTTCCTTTTCCTGACAGATCCAAGAGGCCTTTGGTAATGACCTCTCCCCATGGAAACAGAACTGGTTTCTTGGAGACAAGGTGGGCTAGTTCCTTAAAAACCTTTGGAACACAGTGGTCTCCTTAAAAACCTTTCTTCAACAAATTAATTTCCCAATATTCCTGCTTCCTGTGAGAGGAGTGGTATTTTACAGGAAGGACTTTACATTCTTCCTTCTTCCACCCACTCAGACTTGATCTGGAAGTGTCTAGAAATGATTCCTCATTTTAACTTCAGTTACTATTAGCTTGACTGTACCCTTGAATGCAGGAATTTAATCCTGTCACCGTATCTTCTCCACATTGTATGTTTCAAGTCTTTCTTCTTAGGTGAGTATTTTCTTCAAACCTCAAATCACATTAATATATTTTCATCACATTTCAGTAAGTTTTTATCAAATGCTGGCATAGGGATTTTATAGGTTACCCCAATATTATTTCAGTCAATGCATTTTCAACTGTGTATGCAGCAATAAAAATTGTCTCTTTGCTCTCCTGTTTATTCACAGAAAAAGCTTAACCCAAGCATTACAGTAAAAGTTAAGAACACAGAAAAAAGATTGTCCATCTATAGCTATTTAACCATTTTATGTCAAATTCTTCAAAATTGTTGTACTGCAAATCATATTTTACTCATATTAACTGACCTATTTAAATTACTAAAACTACCCACGGAAGAAAGAACAACTTATTTGACTAAGAGAGATAGCCCTGGTCTAAACAATATAATAACATACTTCCTTTTTTTACCTGATTGTAACTAAAGGTGTTTATTTTAACAGTAGCTTCCTGGCTACAAATAGAAAACTCTCCTGATTTCCAGCCTATTTGTATCCTGTCCTGTAAGTTTACACTGTCCATGTCATCTTGCACTAGAAGCAGTTCTGATGCCCAACAACAGCCCTCTTATACTGGTTTATATACACATATATGTATTTCACCCAACTTCTCAATTATAGAAAAATAATATAGAGGATGCCAGATAGAAAAATTTATGTGATAATTTAGTATCTAAAACATTTAGATATGCCAAATCCTATTTTTGAGTAGGTGGAAAGCTTACTTTTGAGCAAATTTTTACATCTAATACATATATATAGAATGTCTAGAAAATATTTCTATCTGAAGAGACACTTTTCATGACCTCTTCTAACTACTAAAAGCTAGAGAAAATTATTACAGAAAACATGAATCCTGACCTTTCAAAGAAAATAAGCATCAAAATAAAAAGCTGAAGTACAAACCACTAGAACATTATTTAATTGAGATATATAGAAGGAAATTTACTTATTCTTTTGCCTTTTTTGGAGCTACAAACACAACAGTTCAATAAGATATTTTTTACCCTTGCCTAGAACTGAACTGGAATGGGTGAAAAGGTGTGGGCATCAGTCTGAGAGAGATAAGGCACAGTAGCACCTCATAAGCATGCATTGCTTTCTATCTGTGGTAGGATTTGAAAGTTTTGCATTTTCATGGAAAATTCTGATCCATATGAGTGTCTTACTCTTCTGCTGGCACTTGTGCTAGATTTTGTGAAAGCTCGAGAATAGAAAAAGGAGAGACAGAAAGACAGATATGTTCCCCTCTGGTCACCTGCTTAGAATCACTGTAATAATGTCAAAGCCCTGTGACTGCCCACAGATCTCTAATTCATTGTGATTCCCCATATTCCATGTGCTGATGTACAGGCACTTCATAGAAGTATTTGATTATGTCAATATCCCAGTAGGAGCGCACAGGGATGCTGTTGTCTTCTGGTTATGTCTTTGGCTGCTTGTACTTGGTGCAGGTATTCCCTCTTAAGCCTCTTTTCACTTCTTGGGTGCTCACTCTGGTCCGCCGTGTACCGGGCTCTGTCAAGCCTGGCTATGTCCCCAGCCTCCTTCAAATACAGTTTTAGGCTCTCTCAATGAGCCCTGCTAACTCGAGAGCTAGGCTCCTTTTCCCCCTTTGAGACAGGTGGACTCCATCTGTTGCTAGCAGGCTCAGCGTATAAACTGATCAATGACCAAACCCCCCCAAATTCTTCTGGTAACCCCGGTCTCAAAGCCAGGTATTAACCTGCATTATTTACCTGTTTCTTGCACCATCATTCCCTGCAACCGGCAGGACAGAAGAGAGTTTGCAGACAGAGGAGCTATAGTTTCATTTCGTTACTGGACTTACTAATATTATACAGTTCAAGTATTTTTCAGTATGTCAGTCATCCTCAGTAGAAGATCTATATGATGAATTAAATTAATTGGTCTTCTAAATTGTTATTATGGGAAAAGAGCTACATGTGAGGCAAGTAGTAAGGAGTTCCATAGCAACAGGTATAGAATTATAGAAAGGACCTTAAAGATTACTGGGTCCTAGCTCCTCTGCTTTGGATCAGCTTCCACCAGATCAGTTTGCTCAAAGATCCATCCATCCTAGCCCTGAACACTTCCAGAGGTGGGACAAGTTCTCTGGGCAACCTGTCCCAGTGCCTCACCACCCTCATGGTGAAGAACTTTTTCCTAATATCTAATCTAAACCTACTCTCTACCCTCTACCTTCTTTCAGTTTAAAGCCATTACCTCTTGTCCTATCACTACGTGCATTTGTAAGAAATCCCTCTCCAGCAATCCTGTAGGCTCCTTTAGGTACCACAAGGCTGCTATAGGGCCTCCTCAGAGCCTTCTCTTCTCTGAGATGAACAATCCCAATCCTTTCAGCCTTTCCACAGAAGTGTTCTATCTCTCTAATAATTTTTGCAATCCTCCTCTGGACTCAGTCCAGCAGATCTATGTCCTTGTGCTGGAGCCAGGTGCTCCAGCTGGGGTCTCATGAGAGTGAAGTGGGATAATCACCTCCCTCCTCCTGCGGGCCATGCTGCTTTTGACACAGCCCTGAGTACGTTTGTCCTTCTGTGCTGTGAGCTCACATATTGAGCTTCTTGTCAACCAACATTTTAAAGTGCTACTCCTCTGGGCTCCTGTCAATCCTCTGGATTGCCTGCCCTGTACTGGCACCAGGGATTGTCCTGAGCCATCTGCAGCCCTTTGCACTTGAGCTTGTGTCAGGGTTTAAGCCCAGCTGGAAGAGAAGCTCCACCCAGCTGCTCCCCTCCTCCCAGCCCCTCTAGTGAGAGAGACAAAAGGCACAGATCACAGGTTGAGATAAGAATTTACAGGAAACAGTGGTGAGATGAGAAAATGAATATAACAGAAACAATATTAATAACAAAGGTATAAAAAAGAGGGTGATTTGCATACACACAGTACTTACTGATTGATCAACCCAACCTGCCCACACAGCTTCCCCAGGACAAAGAACAAAATGGCCCCTGTACTCTCTTTACCATTTGCTGCTTGCTTCCCTGGAAAACCAACAAAATGGCAGAGGACCCTCCACAGAGTATCTGTTTCCTCCATCTGTGTCCAGGCCCACCTTCTTCTTGGAAGTGAGAATCCCTTATCTCAGTCCCCTGGTGATGAAGTAAGTGCTATAGAATAACTACACAGACATGCCCATACGGCCCCAGGGTCTGCACCCTCACGGCCACTGTGAAAAATTATCTCTGTCCTTGGCTGAAACCAGGATACCTTGTTAAACATCATAAGGTTCACACAGACCCACCTCTCAAGCCTATCAAAGACCCCCTGAACGGGGAGCTGACTGCCCCACACAGCTTGGCGTTGTTGACAAGCTTGCTGAGGGTGCGATCAACCCCACGACTTCTCAAATACAGTGGATAGCAGTTCAACCGCTTCCTTGGCCCATTCCCTCAAGACCTGTGGATGCATCTCATCAGGTCCCATGGACATATGCTTCTTCAGATTCCTTAAATGGTCTCAGACCTGATCTCCTGTGGCAGAAGGTTCCACATTCTCCCATTTCCTTCCTTTCCCTTATGTGTCTCGGGAAGAGCACAACTATGGAAAGTAAAAATGCCTTTGTCTATAAAAAAAGCTTCACTTATTGGGGAGAAACTCTACAGAAGTCAAACAAATGGCCTTATTGACTGCTAAATAAGCTTGTTCTGTTCACATCTGGTGGGAAAAAGAGGAAAACCAAAAAACATCAAGATTTTAAATACAAAGAGTCCACTGAGAAGCGACATTATGTCACTTACCTTAATATGGTGTTGTCAAGACAATATTATTTGCAAATAAACTTCAAGGAACTTTTCTAAATCCTCCTTCAAACTAAAGAAAGACACAAATCCTAAGACAAGCATTTTGTCCAATCAAATCCGTTATGAAGTTTAACAAATGAAACCATATGTGCTACAACCTCTCTCTCTCTCTCAATTTCTCACCATTTCAACTACAAAGACTCAGTTTACTCAGATGAGCAGATGTCTCTCACTATGAGAAGAAGAGTGTGTACAGCATGTTCTAGAAACACCATGCACTGTGCTCAGGTTTCTTTTTTGTTGCTATTCGGATAATGAGACAATGTTACACTGATCCTGAGTTTTTCCCTCTCACGTAGCTGTCACTGAACTTGGCTAAAATATCCTGAAAAGTTTGTTCTGTCTTCATTAAGAATTTTCCACGTGGGCAGACAGGCATTAGCTGTTCTTCACACTCTTTCCCTAATTTTCAGAGTGACTCTCTCTGAAAGAGAGTATGGAGAGAATTTATATCCACACTACTCTGTTTAATGAATGAATGAATAAATAAATAAATAAATAAATAGATATACATATTATCAAAACCACAATCTGAATAAAATTAACCATAGCGTTAGGATTTGTATTGTTCAAATAATTACATACTTTATCAGTTTCCCACTTCATAGTTGATCCTGCATTTACTTTAGCATTAGACCACTGCATACTATAGAATAATATCAATTAGAATTAGAAAAGAATTGGTGTAACATCTTGCTTAGGTTTGCACCTGAACAAACAGCAGGTCCTACAGGCTTACTCTATCTGAGATTCTATTACAGCACTACATTCCTTATATGCTTTGTAACCCTTACATGAATTTCAAAAAGCAGAGTTATCAAATATCTTTTGGATAGAAGCAACGAGGAAAAAGAAAAAAAAATGTACCTGTGTAAGAATGTTAGATAATATGATATATATTTCTACTTTTCTGCTGTTGTAGAGAAAGACATACAATTCACTGTGCTCAAAACCTGCCAATCATTTTCTGCTTGGTCAGTGAGTTGAACTAGTTCATCGTGAGACTAACTATGTGTCTTATTGCAGATGAAATAATTTTAAACAACAGAAGTTCTAAATTAATATGCCTATTCAAAAAATTTAGTTTGTTTTGATTTCTGAGTAGACACGAGCACAAAGAACTACTCTTGTCTAGGAATTGAATTAGATAAATATTTACCTCTTCTCTATTCCTCCCCCTGGCCCAGTCCTTCTGTCTTGGTCACATGGCTCTATCCTAGCAAATATTTTAGTTCTCATCCTACTTGAGTCAATGAATAATGAGAACATAATTTATTTGAGTTTTTATACACACACACACACACACACACATATATAAACAGTTCTCTCTCTGAGTTAGCAGTCTATTGGGATAGTGTGTAGAATTGTCTGTTGAAAGGAAATGGATACCAGTTGATTCAAGAAAAGTGAAGCTGTGGTTGCTGTGGTCAGGGATTCCAGTACACATGCTCTTACAGCCCTTAGAGATATGCAAAACGATCAAAAACACAATTTATGCTAAGCTCATCTCATTATACATCAAGCCCAACAATAGAACTAGATGGCAAACACAAGTCACAAGCTGTTGGCTCTATGGAGATACATAATATTGGTAACAACAATATTTCAATTTTTTTTTGTTGTTTTATGTATTCTCCTGTTCACTCACTCATATCCAGAAACATTGTTTGATTTTTAATCCAGACTGACTATGTTATACAGATGCATTTTAATCTACTTTGGAATAAAATTTTTAGTTCTTTATACTCAGCAATCTTCTGCTCCACAGGGGCTTGAAAGAATACATTGGCATGCAATAAAAACTCTCAACATTTTGGCTTGCCATAAACAGTGAAACTTAACAGTTCTTCTGTCTCATGCTGAATTTTGTTCACAAGTAAAAATCACTCATGTTTATGTTTCAAAAGCACTAAACCAAAACTTTTTGGATGTGCTACAAAAAATTTACACTATGTCAAAGCTGCTTGCAAGGTATATTAAAAATACTTTTGGGAAATGTGAGTTTAATCGCCCAAATGTCTGCCTGTGCTGCAGTGAGAGGTGGCTGGAGAGGTAAAGTTACTTTCTCCAAACAAAGCAGTACACATGTGCCTAAACACAACTCAGAGCTCAAAGCCTTTGAGGAAATGAGTGACTTACTAATAAAGGAGATAATTTGGCCTTCATCACTAGCACACGTCTTGTCTCCATGGGCAAGCAGCTGTTGTAGCTCACAAGAGTATTGATTTAGTGTAACTTCTAAAGTGCTTTGTTATCAAGTGCTAAGTACCCAGGGCAATTGAAGATAAAGAGTAATATAGTTAAAATCTGATGCTGTGTCACAACGCCTCTGAGACAAAAAAACTCTCCTTGAGAACTTCCATTCAAGTGAAAAAGAGATGCCACTTAATGAGCTTTGTGAGAAAACCATGGTAGTCACAAGCCACAAGAGCAGACTACAAGTAAGGAACTGAGAAGTAAGGCAAGAAAAGAAATGCTGCTTTAAAGATATAGACAAAATCTGTCAAGATAAATGCAGAAAAGGAGGAAAATAGCTGTGTAAGAAGATGGCAAGATCAAAATGCACAACCATATATGTGTAAATCAGAGTAGTTCTACTGATTTAAAAGGAGCTTTCCAGATTACCTAGCTGAGAAGATTTGCAATTAAAAAACTGTCATTCCACTGAAAAAAATAGCTGTATTTGTAAACGTGTGATTATTTTCAATTCGTTCAACTCCTATAAACCCTGTATCAAAACCAGCTGAAATAATTATGTTTGGTTTTAAATGATTACACATAAGCCACTAATACTTCACCATTGTGGTCTTTAAAGTGCTTCACTCTAAAGTGACATGAACGTCATATCACCTTATATAGTCTCTTATTACCAGATATTAATATTTTTCTCCTCCGTTCCTGCAAATAAACTGCCAAAGAGCTAGCTAGTTTTAATTTAAAGGGTAGCCACACTGAGGTACCTACAGCAGCTTGGGAAATTCCATTTTCTCAGAGTTCAAGATTTATAATATATCTTGAGAGCCTAGTATGTTTCACTATGAATTTTTTCTAGCAGTAAGCCATAGCAAAGGGCAAACATACAATACCTGTATTTGAGCTGCCAGAATTTCATTGCTATTTTAAGAAACAGACTTAATATCTACCATTTACTGGTTCTCCTTAAACCTCTGTTCAGGCCTCACTGCAACAGAAGAGTTTGGGGGGATATGGAAGCAGGAAAAGCTTTTTCAGCAGAACATATCTGCCAGGGCAGAGATTATTTTTGTGAAGGTCAGACAAAACCAGGCAACAATCCTGCTTAAAATCTCAAGTGTCAGACTGTTTTAACAAAATACTTCTTGGGTTCCCACAAAAATTCTTACTACAATTTATCACAACCCAATGAACAATCCCATACTGATTGTAGGAGTTTGCAGCTTTAGGCTGAATACTTCTCAGTGGCTCCTTTCACCATCTGAAAATGTTAGTGCTTTGATGCTTAAACGAGGTACAGGAAAATGACAGTTCAGCTACTTAAAACTCAGATACAAGTGAATGAAAATTATAGTAAAGCAATATAAGATGCTTAAATATGTGGGAATTCTGTGAGGAGAAAGAGAGCCCTTTCTGCCTCCCTAAATGTACTTCAGAAAAAAAAAAAAATGCAACTATTATGCATGGGCAAAAATGAGATAAGTGCAAAATTCCTGGAGGTGACTGGGGAACTATTGTAATAATTATTATATAGTTTTATCATTGTAGTATTATAATTATTTTCATCAGTGATGCAGCGTAGCCCCGGATCTTTTTCCAGGTCAAACTTTCCTTCTCAGAGCAATGCTAAGAAAGACATGTACTTTGGGTGTGGAGAGGGAAGGGTTGTTTAGCACTCACATGTTCTGGCTGCATTTACTGGGCAGATGTTGGTGCTTGGAGGATGTTAGGTTTCACCCCTGTCATGGTTTAACCCTGGCCAACAGCTCAGTCCCACACAGCCACTTATGCACTTCCTCCACGGAGGAATGGCAGAGAGGATTGGAAAAGTAAAGTGAGAAAGCTCATGGGTTGAGGTAAAGACAGTTCAGTAGGTAAAGCAAATACTGTACAAACAAGCAAAGCAAAACAAGGGATTAATTCACCACTTCCCATGGGCAGGCAGGTATTCAGCCATTCCCAGGAAAGCAGGGCCCCATTGCATGAAAAGATTACTCAGGAAGACAAACACCATCACTCCAAAGGTCTCCTCCTTCCTCCTTCTTTCCCCATCTTTATATACTGATGTCATATGGTCTGGAATAACTCTATGGTCAGTTAGGGTCAGTGATCCCAGCTGTGTCCCTCCCCAGGTTCTTGTGCACCCCCAGCTGCTTAGCTGGTGTGAGAGGCAGAAAAGGTCTTTGTTCTTTGTAAGCTCTGTTCAGCAATAATGAAAATATGACTATGTTATCCATGCTGTTTTCAGCACAAATCCAAAACATAGCCCCATGCTGGCTACTATGAAAAACATTAATTCTATGTCTATCCTAGCCAAAACCTGCACAACACCAAAGAAAGCCAGGGCATGTGCCCTGAGGCTGCTTAATGATGTGAAAGAAAGCATGATAGGTGAGGATGATTAGGATATTTGTTTCAAGAGCAAATATCCAAATAAAGCTTAAATAATTATGTATAGGTACTTTGGATACCCTTGGCATTTCTGGGTTTGGATTTTGTAACTAAAGCAACAAGAGTCCTTTGCTATACTAATTACAGTACTGAGATCCTTTTAACATTACACCTTTTGGGTCAAATAATCCCCATGGAGGGAAATACACTCTGGATTTTCATCATCAAGCATAATTTAAGTTGCTGTATGACTACAAATCATAACCACCATAATATTGCTATCTCTTAGAGATGTCTGCTGACATACTTTTACATTATTTAGTTTAATTCCAACAAAAAGAATTAATAGTTTTCTCAATACCAGAAATACCTATGTGGTGGGGGGTTAACAAAATACTATCATGACTTTCTAGTCCAGTCTGTTTTATGATAGCAGAGGCACTCTGAGGTTACTCCCTTGCCTTCCTTTTACTCTTGTTGTTATCACTGTCTATTAGTGATTTTCTATAGATGAATTTCCATACCTGACAGATAAGACCTTTTGACATTCTCAATATCCAAATATATTAAAGCAAGACATTAAAAGGTAAAATGAAATTTAAAATTCAAAGACGACAACAATATATTATTTAAACTATTTTTAACTTTTCAGATTTTTATTTTAAAGCTGTGAACAACATGGCATTCTATGTTTATAAATTCCAATAAATGTTTCATTTCACAGTGCTTCCAATATGCCAAGTGATTATTACTTAATTGCTGACAATTTAGCAGAACCTTCGGTGACATTTACCAGCTATCAGCATCTGAATTTATTGGCCAAATTTGGCACACACACTTTGTGGCATCATTTTTACACTTTTATGCATTTGTCAGTCCTTTCCCAGCTGTCAAATTACCCCACAGAACTGAAGCTGACTCAGAGTAGAGTTAATAAGGTAGCACTAGGAAACAGATGAAGAGATTATTTTAGAATTAGTGTTGAGGTGGGCAGCAAAATAGAATTTATGAGATTTCAGCCAGAAAACCAGGGTGTAAATCTGAGTTATTTCTATCAACACTTCCTATCAGTAAAGGCTAAGTTCCCATTTGTGGAAGGAGCAAAAATGTTAGTGAGTATGTTTTCAAGCATTACTCGTGTATGCTTTGTGTTGTCCTAAGAAAAATTAAGACACCTGTTCTGCATAGTTAAGCATACGATAGCTTTCTTTAGTGATCTGATACAGTCTGGTGAAAAGATGTGAACTTGAATAACAGTTGCATATAAAAGTCCCTGCAAGTCTGTACCCCACACTGCTACACAAGTTTACAGAGAAAATAACACAAATGTGATGCTGAATGTGACCACTTGAAATGCATACACTTGAAAAATTAGCTTCTTTTTCTGCAAATAATAACTCAAAACAATATCTCTGTTGTGGTTTAGAAAGGCATAAGATTCCAAATAAAAAACCCAAAAGAGATCTCTAAAACACTATTTAAAATCAGAAACTAATCAAATTGACAAAAAGAAAATAAAAATCAATGCTTCTCTAGATCATCAAATCTATCAAACTACATCTGTGATCTGCACAAAATAACACTGAGTATTTCCTCACTGGCACATAGTAGAGCTAAGCCTGTTTTAGGAACACTGCAATTGCAAATACATTTGGAAGTCTGATTTCTTTCTGTTTCTTCCAGCATATGAGGGCAGTCATGCAGGATACACTGAATGCTGACAGGCAGAAAGATGGCTTGGTTTCTCCCTCTCTCCCCTCAAAGCATTTTACTTTACTGTAGAGTCTGCCACAACCTTTTCTGCACAGCTACACGCACTAGTATGACTGTATACATTCAAGATTGAGGGGCAGGTGGCTAAATACAGTCTCTGGCATTGCCTTGTTCTCTTCAGTCTTTACTGGCTGCTATACCTGCCCTCTGCAACCCTTTATTCTTCAAGACAGGTTGGCTTAGATCTAAGACTCCATCTTGAAACCCTGCTGCCTTTCTCTCACCAGATTTGACACAGCTGAACTGATCTTTTGAGTTCAGACCATGTTTGTTGACTGGAAATTTTGTCCTGCACAGACAGCAAGCATGCTGGTGACAGGCATCATAACAGTACTCTTACTTTGCTCAGTATTTTTTTTTTGTACTTCTGTTGTATGATTTATATTAAGAATGCAAAGACGGATTTTGTTTTTTCCCCCTAAAATGTTTGGGTACTAAGAAGGTACAGATTTTGATTGTCATCAATGCACACAATAGGGAAGAAAGAAAAATAGAATTCTTGCAATCCTCAAATATTCAGTAACTAGTATCTTCATATAACCAGGTGCACAAAGCTGAGGTTTGCTGTATTTATACCTGCCTGTCTGATTTCTAAATGTTAAGTTCTTGCTTGTGGGACCTACGAGAGCTGGTTTGAAATGACTGTGCATAAATATCCAACATCTGTTCTTTTTAAAGCCTTGGCCTCATAAACAAATTAGAACTTCCAGCAGGTTCATGCACAAATATAATTCAATAAGAGTTCCTCAGAATGGAAAAAAATGCAGGTTATTTTTGTTTCATTAAAATTTCCCCAGTTCTAAGCATCAGGATGTGTACACAGACTTTACCAAAACACAGTTTTTAAAAGATTAGCAGCTACAAATGGATGGAAGGAATAAGATACAGAATGTCACTAGGGTACATATTTTCCATGCATCAGTTTGAAAGGCTTTAGCATTTTTTGAAGATTAATCAGACTAAATTTTCTTTTCATGGCAGTTAGCTCTATCAGGTGTTCATTGCAGAAAGCTACTTAGAGCCTTCTGATATAGTGAAATAGGTAATCATTACCTGTGGTGAGCATCATAATCCACAGCCAACTAACAGAAAGGGGCTTGGCACACAATATCTAAACAAGCAGCAAGACCTTTAAAACTTCTGAGGCTCATTTGCCTCAATAACAGTTCATACCATTTGACTGCAAACTAAAAATAACCCCTTCCTCCACATACCCCCTATGCATAGTATAATGTACTCATTTTCTGGTGGATCTTAAGTTATTCATTCAAATGTGATAATTTTTAATCCAATACCATATATACAAGGAATCAATGCACATTCTGCAAACATAAATCAAGAACAATTCACATCCTTCTATAATACATAACTTCCTGCTTTCATTGTACACAACACATCATGTGTGTCTGTCTATGTGCAATTCAGTCTAGCTCATCTCCATTTACTAGAGGCTGGAATGGTGGCTGACAGGAAATGCATTCAAGCACACATCATTTGATAATATTTAACAGACCGCCTATAAAATTCAGATTACCTCATCTGTCATTAAAATCCTAGACACATATATTATGCTCAGATCCACATTCCTTGCACTAAACTTTATGGGAAAAACAACACACACACACAAAAAAAACCCCAAATACTAAAGAAAGCTGTGGGGATTGGAGAACTGGCCAGGTAAAAGCCTGCTCTATTCTCCTGGCAGACCAGCCTCTGAACTACAACCCTCTGATTAAGGAAATAAAACTGCCCCCAGAGCCCTTTACAACCATGTGCTGATTTTGTCTACCCCATTGGTCCTTCCCCTTTGCTCCACCCACACACCCTCATCCCATTGGTCCCAGTGTTTTGCCCCACCCCTTGCTTTTCCTATATAAATGCCTGTTTGCTCTGCCTCCTCAGAGCTATTGTCTGTAGCAGCTTTTATGGAGTGTGCTGCTCACAGTAAAGGCTTATTCTCTGTGGTTCGCCATACAAGGCTCTCGTCTCTTCCTTCCGCATCACGTGGAAGAATTGAACAGCTAGCCAGTGTGAGTGAAGGATGTGCCTGTGCCCCTGAGCTGTCCTTCTTCAGGAAGGTCACCGCCCCCTTACCACCACTCCATCTGCTGTGGCAGAAAACAAAAAAACTTAATAGAAAAACAACAACAACAACAAATCTATATCCAGGTATTTCCATATGCTGTTTTGCTTCCCCTCTGTTTATGAATTATAATGAAACCTAAATGAGAGTGAATACACTAAAAGTCATGTAACCTTTAGAGTAGCTGACTTCATGTTGATTAACACATTATAAAAATGATTACAAGATGTGTCTGTTGCCCATATGGGCACATGAGACCAAAGCTAGAGAAGGTTTTTATTTAGGAACCAGGAAATTTAAAATTATTATTTCTATTTAATATATGAAAAAATTTCCCTTTTCATTCCTTCTAAAAGTTCTAAGAGTTTATAGGGAAATATAACTCCTGAAGAGAAAAAGAAAAAAAAATAAAAAAAGAAAATTAAAACCCAACCAAAACCAACCAAGACCCACATATTAAAGTCAGAAGAGTAGAGAAGATTTCTACATGTCACAGTTCAACCACTTGCACTCTGTGCTGTAACCTCTTCAAGAAAATCAAGACACATGGGAAATCAGGTTTCCCATTACACCAGCTGCAGATGTTTGTACAGATAAGATGTACAAACATGTCAACTTATCCCTACTGTGACCTCCAAAAAACCAAAATATCAGCTGAGAAGAGACTGGCAGCATGCAGCTGACACTGAGAAAGAAGTTCTTTTTCTGTATTTCTGAACATAACTCATACTTTAAAAAGTGTTTAAGAGAATTTTGGATCAATGAGAGTAAAACAATGGTAATATTTTGTGTCAGACCAGCTTAGAGGGAACTAACTCTAAGGAAACAAAATTATGATTTTAGTTTTCTGAATGTGTAAGTTCAGTTAATAACAAATGCAACATTTATTTTGCACTGTTGAATTCTGTTCACAAATGGGAGAAAAACAGTTAATAAATTATTACTAGAGTTTATGGTGTTATACAGGAAGATATTCAGTTGGAAGTACTGGAAAGCTGAACTATTCTGCTGGTGTTCTGAGACAGAAGACAGCATTCAGTGAAACTCAGGGGTGCAGTCTTACTGAAGCCTGAAGCTCTCAATTTAGGAAAGGGTCACAGTATTTTCCTGTCTCAAAGAGATTCTCTATTGATTATAACTTGAAAGTGTCTCCACACGTTGCTGAAAAGCCCCACAGCATGCACAACTGCCTGCTCCACCTCTGCCCTCCTCTCCTTTTCTAGGATGCTCCTGCTCCTGACACCAGCTCTGCTGTTTGCTTGACTGCATGTTGAAGTGCTCAGAGTGCTCACTTGTCTGGCCCAGCACCAGAGTACAGCTCAGGCACAGCAGAGAATATGGGTGTCACAACTGTTAGCTTCTTGTTATTCAAAAAGCCCTAAATAGAAATAAAATAAATCCTAATAAAGTCAGAAATACGTTCTTTTTAGCTGGTTTTCTTTCTAACCAGAAAAGCTGCTTAAGTAATTCTTGGAGGAGCAAATGATCTAAAAGGTAAGAAGGTAAAAATGTGATTTTATTTAGGCAAAGGACAAAATAATTTTGGAGCCAATGCCTTGAGTTGTACCTCCAACCTGTTGAAGGTCATAGAACAGGGGCCTAAGACCAGTGATGATGGTTATATGGGAATAAGCAGTTTCCTGCATCCCTTTTTTGTAGTTAAAATATCACTGGGCAGTTAGTGCTTCACCACCACCCTGCTACCTGCAGAGCATGGCATGGTTTCAGTGCACATCACTGGGGTCTGGGTGACAGTTCTGCCAGTTTGATTAAAACAGTGTAAGTAGATTTGAGATCTTTGAGGACAGTTTTGTTCTCAGTGTGGTGCATGACCATTCTCTATCTATGACTACCAGTATAATGTCTGAATGCTTTTCTGGCTTGGTTCCTCTTGTGTTCGATTTGTATTTCTTCAGTGGCGAGGAGCACAGCCAGATCAAGGGTTTGGGTTAAAGCCAGAAAGAACTTGATTAACTTGCCTCTAACTACAGTAATTACCATAATAAAGACTTAATTAGCATTTTAGAAGACAAGAAAGGGTGGAGATATTCTTCATCCTAGAAAAACAAATACGTGTTTAGCTTTTGCCTCCATCACCTCCTGTACTAGCCTATGCTCTACCCAAACCCTTCATTTTTACCAAATGCAATAGTACTGACAGGATGCTTCCTGGATGCATGTTTGTGTGCCAGAGATTTAACAGCACAGCAGTGCAAGATCAAGCTTTCATCTCTATGCCAGAAGCTTCTAAGAGTCATGGTTAGGACGCCACTACCATATTTCATTAGAAAGGGAAAAACATAATTTCTGAGCATCTACTTGGTCTCAAAATAAATTTAATTTCACGCATAAAGTAAAATATGGTAACTTCACAAATAGTGACAGAGACAAGCAGAAGTGCTTGACACATTTCTGACTTTACCCCAGGTGATGAATCAAGGGGGCTTCATTGCTGTGAGCTGGAGGACAATGACTATGAGAATGACCAACTCCCAGGTGACCCTGAAGTTGTGTGGGATCTGCTGTTCCAGCTGGATCCCTAAAAATCTATGGTGCCTCACAGGATTAATCCAAGAGTTTTCAGAGTTACCTGATGTCATCATACTTTTGAGAGACCTTGGGAATCTGGAGAGGTTCCAGCTGACTGGAAACTTGTGAATATTGTCAGCATTTTCAAAAAGGACAAAAAGGAGGACCCTGGGAACTACAGACCTGTCAGTCTCTCTTCAGTGCCTGGTAAAGTTATGGAGAAGATTATTCTTGAAGGTATTAAAAAAAACCTGAAAGACAATGCAGTCACTGGTCACAGCCAGCACAGCTTCCTGAGAGGAACATCCTGCTTGTCGAGCCTGATTTCCTTTTATGACAAGGTAACCCACCTAATTAATCAAGGGAAGGCAGTTGATGTAAATAAAGCTTTCCAAACTGTCTCTCGCAGTATCCTCTGGGACAAAATATCCAGTCCACGTCATGGCATGCATGAGCCACAGGCTCACAGGCTGGGCACTAAAGGTTATAGTGAATGGGTTGGCATCAGAATGGTGTCCTGTCACTGGAGGGGTTCCGCAGGGCTCCATCTTAGGCTCCATTCCCTTTAACATCTTCATAAATGATTTGGATGCAGGAGGATGGGAAGGGATATGGAGCAAGTTCACTGATCACACAAAACTGGGCAGAGCTGTTGACTCCCTCCAAGGCAGCGAGGCCCTGCAGAGAGACCTTGGAAAATCAGAGAGATGGGCAATCACCAACCATATGACATGGGAGAGTGCTGGATTCCGCACCTGGGATGGAACAGCCCTGGATGTATGGACGTGTGGGGAATGAGATGCTGCTGGGAGGCACCACAGAAAGGGACCTGGGGGTCCTGGTTGACAGGAAGTGGAATGTGAGTAAGCAGTGCCCTGGCAGCCAGGAGGACCAGCTGTGTCCTGTGGTGCATCAGGCAGAGCATTGCCAGCTGGGCAAGGGAGGGGATTGTCCCACTCCGCTCTGGGCTGGGGCAGCCTCACCTCGAGTCCTGTGTGCAGCTTTGGTGACTGCAGTATAAGAAAGATATAAAGGTATTAGAGACTGTCCAAAGGACGGCAGTGAAGATGGTGGAGGGCCTTGAGGGGAAGCCGTATGAGAGTGGCCGAGGTCACTTGGTGTGTTCAGCCTGAAAAAGAGGAGACTGAGTCTACAACTCATCCCAGTCTACAACTTCCTTGTGAGGGGAGGAGGAGGGGCAGACACTGCTTTCTTCTCTGTGCTTGCCAGTGACAGGATCCAAGGGAATGGCCTGAAGTTGTGTCAGGGAAGATTTAGGTTGGATATTAGGAAAAGGTTCTTCACCACCCAGGTTTGTTGGGCACTGGAACAGGCTCCCCAGGGAAGTGGTCACAGCACCAAGCCTGACAGTTCAAGAAACATTTGGACAATGCTCTTGGGTACATGTTTTGACTCTTAGAGTGTCCCATGCATGGCCCGGAGGTGGAGGTCGATGATCCTTGGGTCTCTTCCTACTTGACATATTCTGTGATTCTGTGATTCTGTGATTTTGTAAGCCAAACGTTTCTCCAGAACACCTTGCCTTGTTAAAGCGAAGAACTAACAGCTAAATACTCCTATTCAACAGAGGCAGAGAGGAGTTTTGGACTCCATCTGAATTGCATAACGAAAATGGAAACAATCCCGTGGGCATGGAAATCACAGTTTTTGAATAATGCAGGTATAGACAGACTGATGTGAAGTACAAGTCTCAAATTCTCCTTTTAACAAAACAAAACAAAACAAAAACCTTACAATGAAGGGTACCTTCTTACTGCACGGTATGTGTCACTTCAAAATCTATGTCAGATTCTTTCTCATCATACTTACCTTCAATGTACGCTTTTATGACATAACAGCATTTTCACATTTATATTAAAAACCCACATCTTTCTCAAGGCCTAAAGACTTCGAAGGCAAGATTCTGACTATGAATCATTATCGATATGATACATAGCATTTAAAGCATTCTGCATGGTCATATTCATCTTTCATAATGGAAATCTCAAAAGCCTATGGCACTATGAAGTGCTCTACTGAATGTACTTCATGTCCATGTCAGTTTCGGGCCACAAAATTGTGTAGTCTGCATGTACATGTACAATAGGTTGAAATTCTAAAGAAATAAGGAATATTTTTCACAAATAGACATACATGAAAAACCTCAATAAAAAGCTTCATGGCACTTTACTATTTATGTATTGCAGAAGTTTTGATTAAAATAATTGCAGTACTCTAAGATCTGTTTAAAGAATAGGCAAGGAAATCAGCTCTTCCCTGAAGCTTGGAAGACGTTAGCCTCATCTCATCTCACACACATTCAACATCTCAGCAGTCTCAAAGACTAGGCCTTTTGTGTCTGCACTTCAGCTCCTCCACTTAATAAAGAGGTCTAAAAAGGGGGGGGGTTTATCTATGGACATACCTCTGATAAAACAATTCAAATTTCAATAATTAGATATCTTAACTGAGTCTTAGATATGTTAATTACTAGGATAATGTGTTTGTAGTAGATCAGCATGTATTTTGGCCAAGCTAAATATTTCAGGAAGCGTTCTAGGATCTTGGATTTAAAAAAATCTAGACTCTCACAAAATCTAGGTGAGTATTTAGAATACAGCTTCTCTGAGCTCCTGCAACAGACAACCTTTCTAAAAGACACTGAGTGAGCGTAACAGGCATAAAAATACAAGCTTCAGACAATTTGTCCTTTAGCTCCCCATTTTGCAAAATTTTTGCGGATCTAATTGTGCACCCCTTGGCAGCCCCATGGAATTTGTGCTTAACTCTCTGTGATTAATGACCTTATGAACATACATACTATTTTAAGAAATAGTTATAGAAGTTCTTATAATAGAAGATATACTTACACTTACTTTAAATGATCCTTCTTAGATGACTTAAAATACATGTTTATATCTTAATTAATTTAAAATACTCCCTAGTGTGTTGTAACACTATTCTTAATATGGGGCATATATTGTGCATGTATGCCTTCATTTGTGAGTAAAATAGAAAAATAAATAAAAACAAGTAGGAGATGTTTTGCTAGAGTGAAAATGTTTATTTCAATAGCATGTCAGGCTGGTACAGAGCGAGATCATCACAAGAACAGAGTCAAAAATACCTGGTACTCCAGACAAAAGGTGATTTTCTCTGGAATCAGGCAGACCCCTCCAGTACATTCCTAGAAGTGTTAAAGCCTTAAGCTGGCATGCCCCATAGAAAAACAGCAAAATGATGAGGACCCAAAATTGTCTCTACAATATTTCTTCACTTGTATTTTCCCAAAACCTGCAGCTAGTGCAAGGTGCAGAAAACCTTAGCAGTACTATTTCTATGATATCCTGATGATTGTAAATATTAAAAAATAAGTCACCCAATTCTGCTTCTCTCACAAGCTAGTTCTATTCAGAGAATCTCAAACTCCAATATAAATAAATATTCACAAATTGAAAGCAGGCATTCTTTTCTACAATTTGTAATGAACTGTGCACTTGAGTTCTTTAGAAGTCAGACTTAGTAACTAATACAAGAAGTAAAGGTTTCAATTTTCTCCTTTTTTCCCCAAAGGCATCCTTTAAAATAAAGGTAACATTTTTCTCCACTAAAGAGAGAGGAAACCTGAAGGTGGGTGCAGCAAAATGTGCTGTGGAACGTGTCACAGGTGCTGTGTGTCTGCTCTTGGTATACAATTTTGCTGTGTTCTCCTCATTCCTAATCCCATTTATTCATCCCACGCTGAGGATGTCACACTGCTGCAGAGTGTAGAGGCAGCCATGGCTCCCAAAGGATGCTGAGAGCCCAGTGCTGACTATCCACCTCTGCACATTGGCTTTAGTACAGGACTGTCTCACATGGAGCGCCCTGCCTCCATGCCTCCATGGCTTCACAGCCATTCCATCTGGTGATGTGAAGCCTTCATTTTCCTTGTTTAGTAATTTCTAGTCTAGAATAAAACATTCATAACCGAGCATTTCTGTTTACTTTTTAATTATGAAGATGTATGCTATAAAAAAGATGAAATTAGTCTTGATAATAACTCCATAAATATGTGCTATGCATTATTGTGGCGGAACTCTTATTTGTCTCCTATAACAAATTGTCAGAAATTAACTATTTGACTTCAAGAACCAATGTTAATTTTATGTCAGTTGCAGATGAATGTCAATGCTAATTATGAAGCACAGAAAATTATAAACTAAGGATATTCAACTATTTATCCCTACTTACTATTACTGATGACTATTTGATTATTTATCACTAAAATGTCATAGGCTAATCATTCAATTTTCCACCAAAAAAATGCCATTTTCATTGGCTCAACATGATTCAACATCCATGTTGAATAAGGGAAGAGAAAATGGATACAAAGTCCATTAATATCTACAACCAGCAAAACTTTAATATTAATCTAATGATTTGCTCTGAGTGATGTGCCTTTGGACAGTCAGGTCTTTCACAGGACTCTAGCTGAGTAGAAGGGCTCTTTTCTGAAAAGCAGAAATAAAAATGAGCTGAACAGCAAGGTCTGTTTTGCAGCAGATTTTACCTACACTGCAGAAATTGCAGAGTATCAGCGGTTCAAAATTACAAACATGTGCTGCACCTGGTTCCTAAACAAACAAAGCACAACATCGGACTCTCCCTTGATGACTTATTTTTGATGAAATCATTGAGCCAAGGCAGAAAGCTTGAATTACGAAAGCAGCAGCCTGAATAGGCCTGCTTATTCCTGCTACAATTACCTTTTCTCAGTGAAGGTTCCTTTTTTATCAATAGCTCTGTCAACATTTTAAAACCTTCACAGAGTAATTCAGATTGTTGAATGTAAATAAGCCACCTGCTTTCAGAGATCAAAACAAGATTTATTTATTTATTTATTTATTTATTTATTTATTTATTTAAACTGATAAAGAAGAGCCCTGCACACAAATGAGAAAACACTCCCCATCTCTTTCTTTAACCAGTTTCTGGCAATCCAGATCATGTTCTAACTGAAAAATAGGTTACAGCAAAGGAACTTAACAATGCATGTGCTTACCTCTACAACATCAGATGAACAGTGATGCCACCCAGAACCTGATGTTTTGTGCGTGTGCTGCCCAAACTGTTCACTGCAGTACAAGGGATCTCTAGGAAAGCCATGAGGGGGTCTTATCACATTAGATGGCAATATCAAACCCCTTCTTTTCAAGCAATGCTGTCAATATTACAAGGCAAGTATTGCCTATAATAATTCCCCATGGAACACACATGTTCCTTTGTCAGTGATGCTGGGCACTGAGAATCTACTGCTGTGCCTGGAGCTGGCTGAAGGTTGGGAAATATGGGGCCCATCACAAAGCAATCTCCTCTAGAGTGTAAAGCTATTTGAGTGACAGAAATGCTCACACAGGGTTTTTTGTTTTGGTGAATGACACCAAGCTCCTCTTTCCTTCCCTCTTAACATTTTTGTTCCTGTAAGAGCAAATACAGATTCTAACAGAAAAGGAGTATGACAGACTCATTAGCATAAATATCCTTGTCATTTCAACCTTGTGTTGTCAGAGCATGTCAAGCTTCATCTTCCTGCTGCCTCCTTTTATTCTTTCTCATATCTACACCCATATCTAGTGCATTACACTCATGTCTAAGCTGGGAACAGCATAGATTTTAGTTCACATTTCATAAGCCAAAACTGACCTCAGTTCTCTGGAACTTGGCACATATTGTACACATCCATGCTTGACTATAATTTAGATGCATAAAATGAAAATTTTATTTTTACTTTTCATTACCTTTGTATACACAGCATTAAGCAAATGCATGCACACACACACACACACACACACACACATATGTATTTTACATATATATATATATCCACACACTTTTTAACTCCGAGGCAATTTCCATCTGATTTACTCTATAAAGAGTACATTTTGCAGTGTAAAGGAATTCCATACTCTTTTAACCTCTCCAGTCTCAAAGGTTATCTCACAGCTCCCAGTGGAAGCTTTGCCATTGGCTTCACCAGGAAGAAATTCAGGTTTCCTGTTTGTAATAAAAACGTCCATAGAAATAATTTACTATCTTTTTTAAAAGTCTCCTATTTCTTTCATACAAATGAAATAACTTATATTTACTCTATTCGAATATAAAAGTTCAATTATCTCCAATATGCCAACATTTTCTCACTGTGTTTGTTTTAAGGTTTTTCTAAGAGCACAACTCTCGGTACATTCCTCTCAAACCTATGCATCTTAAGTAGCAAGCTTTTTGTTTCAAGACAAATATTGCATGTTATTTATCCAGGCTTTTTTCTACTAAAATAGTTCAGAATCAAATTTGAGATTTCATGACAACACATATTCTTATATACCTGTGTAAAACACATTCCTTTTTCATGTGCACCAACACTGAGATTATATAATAATGACAGGCAAACAAGACTTAGATGTTTCTCACAAGTATTGGAAACACACAATCAGCAATCCTACTATCCTTAAATCAGTCAGTATGATTTGAAATGGAGATTTAGATATTTTTAGCACCCCACATAGTTCAAGCATGTGAGGCATGTTCCAGCAATGTAGGAGCATTTAATGTAAGTTAAATAGAAATACTGTAAAAGATGACCATAGTGTAATTGAAACCATATTTTATTATAGATAACAGTTTCAGACAAACTACTTTTTGTAAACATTATGGATCATTTAGCTGAACAGACCAGTCAGTGCAGAAGAGGCCCTTGAAAGAGAAATAAGCAGATGGTTCATTGGCACCATAATATATCTCCATCTTCTCATCTCATGATGGTGGGAGACTGGGAGAGGGAAGATTTAGAAAAAAATAAAAAATGTCTTGAAGGATACCAAGTGCACAGGTAGATATTTCAGCTGAAACTACAATCATGTTCAGAGTTTCCACTTGATTCCAACCTTTCATGAAGATACCGACCCCAAATATTTTTATGTAATTCAAGAACTGTAGCATTTCAAGAGTAAAAGAGAACAAGACTGGGAATTAATCTCATTCTCTGAGACTGTCTCTTGTGTGTTGAAGTGTTTTTTCTAAGATATACAAAGGCATGGTAAGGCAGTTAGGCACATGCCATACACAGAATTTGAGACATTTGTTAATGTCGTAGTTTGAGAACAAATGAGTTTTTTTTTAAATAGTGTGGTCATGCCAATCAGTGTTGAGATTTAAATATTAACACCTGATTTGTCCGCTGAGGGCATGGATACGCCTCTGAGAACACAGGGAGTTAAAAGCTGTGAACTCCCAGGAGAAACTCTCTTTGGGTTCCGGTCTTGGAAGAGAGCAGATCTCCCCCTGCCCGGCTCCAAGCTGGGCGGGAGAGGGGAGCCATGCAGCCGGAGGGAGGTAGGCCAGGCTTGGGCCGAAGGGTGGAAGAGCACTGCGAGGCTTCGGGCAGCCATCCCTCATTTCCCCCCCGCTCCCCGGAGGGAGAGAGAGAGAGAGAGAGCAGCCTGTGCCTGTGATAGAGCGGCTGGAGTGAAGGAGAAGCGGGGGGTGCCCAGCAGGGCAGCCAGCCGTGGGAGTTCATGAACCAAACCGGCAGAGCCTGGGACTTTTAATCCTTCTTGGGATGATGGAAACCTTGCAAATGCTGATTCCTCCTGGAGTTAGTGAGATAGAGTAAGATAGCAAGAAATGGGCAAGTAAGAGACATTGAGAGAAGTTGAGAAAAATCCTAAGTGAGAAGAGATGATAGAGTGGCCTTTGGCTGGACTTTTCTTGTATAGCCATGGCAGAACCCTTGAGTTCCTGTGACACAGAGACTGCAGTCTAGGGGGAGGCAATGGCTCAGTGCCAGGAGAGTGCGGTGATGTGAAGGTGTGTGAACAGAGACGACGGGTGAGGAGGGTGGTGGTGGTGCCCTCCATCTTCGAAGAAGAAGAAGAGGAAGATGATCTCTGTTCAAGAAGCCCCTCAACCCCAGGGGGTGAAATTTGAGGAGGACAAGTGTCCCAAAAGGAGAGGGACTGTGCTCTTTTTTGGAACTGGACAAAGCATCCTTAAAGGGAAAAACCCTAGAAGCAGCTCTGGTCCATGTGCAGTGGTGAGAACACTAGACATTGGAAGAAGAAGTCACGATGGCAAATGTTCTCCGGGCGGTGCCATGCGTGACACAGAAACACAAGAGGTTTTGACTGTTTCCTGGGTGAAGCCTGTGGTGCAAGAGAGACTCCTCTCTTCTCAAAGAATTAAGAATTTATTATCTGACAAGTAGTGATAGACTGAAAGTAAGTGATCTAAAGAGTAGTAATAGAATTAGAAATTTAGAAGAGAGAAGAAGAAAAAATTTAGAAAACTTTCATCCTGTGTTCTGTGTTTTTTTCTTGTAGTTTTAAGTTATTAAAGTTTTTTTTCCTTTCAATCTTAAGTTAGAGCCTGCTCTGCTCTGTCTCTGATCACATCTCACAGTAAGTACCAGAGAAAGAAGTATTTGCATGTAAGCACTGGCATTGCGCCAGGTTCAAACCATGACATTTAAATATCACAAAATCAGTCTGAGTGGCTGTTATGTCCAACCACTAGAAAACAGTGACTAAGGTAAAAAAATTATGCTCTCTGAACCACTCCTGCAGTTCCTATTTACGTGCATATTACTTTCAGAGACACAGTCAGAACTTGACTGGTATTACGAAGATGAAGAGTGCAAAGGAAGAAGATTGATACTTGTATGAGAAATACAAAATCTAGCCAGATTTAAAAGGTGAAAGCTTTAAGATCTGCATTGATGTGCCTTGGTAAACTATTTGGCTGATGATCACTGCCTCTTTTGTCAGTTTTGAACCATTATGGCTTTCTATTTTGTTTTCTTTTTCCCTCTTTTTCTTTTTTATCTCCTTCTCCTAGTTAACTGTATAATACAGTTAACTAGGAGAAGGAGATAAAAAAATTAAAACATTATCCCATAAATGTGTAATTTTTATAGATGAACAACAAGTCTCAAAGCTCAGTTTTATCTGGAAAGTGTTCTAGTAGATTTTCTTGTCTTCTTTTTTGAGATAATGGCACAGAAAGAAATGCTTTGAATCCAAACCTCTTCTAGCAGGGAAAGACCAAATATTTGGTGATATCCAAATATTTTTTTTTAGAAATTAATAGAATCATAGTTAGCAATTACTTTTCCATTTGCAAATTCTGAAATATTTCTTTCCATAGAAGATGGTATGCTTGAGAGGACTTACAGTAGAGGAGTTTTAAGAGCTATATTAAAAATGTAAAGGATTACTTGAAGTAGGTCAAAACAGCAATCAGCCTGAGTCTTTAAATCAAACCTCCAGCCTGATTTCAAAATTTATTTGAAATGGGTGAAAAAAAGGTGACAACTAACCTTCCCATTGCATACCAATATTTAAAATTTAAACCTTAACAATTAATTTCAAGCATTGTCCCAGAGACATTTAGATATATTTCCTGAGCCACACAGCTTGTAATGTCTCAAAGCACTCACACTGCTCTCAAAATGCAAGAATACCATCCTCCAAACACATTAAGCTGTCCTACTCCTCCAGCTCAAGCAGAATTCAGAATTCATCAATTAAGTCAGACAGATCAAGGACATCTGCAGATCATGAGCTGGCAGACTCTCACAGAGCAACCAGCTTTTCTGATCTCCCAACCTGCAGCTAATATTTTGCAGAGCCAAGAATCACAACATGCCCCACAAGCCTCAGGGAATGAGTTTTGGGGTCATCTCACTAGAGGAGTCAGTACTCCATTGCTGATAGAAATGAGGGGAGTAAATTTGGGCTCTGCAGCCTTATTATCTGTTCTGGGCTGGTATTTTAGATTTACCTGAATTCTGTGAACTAAGTCTGCTGACTGCTGTGTTCTTTGGCTGTTGATATACAAGTTCAGCTTAGTAGTTATAGCTCCTGGGTGAAGAACTGTAAAAGCTAGAACTACTTCTCCACCCTTGGTGCTCCATTGCTCTCAGTCTGTCCCACGCTCACACAGAGGTCAGAAAAGCTTCTTGTGTAATCTCTTACAGAACTTACTGAAGACATACCCCAAGATAAGGTTCATAATTCTTTTGGCACAAGGGCTCTCAGTCCTGGGAGTTTTGGAAGTCATCAGGCTACCTAATATATATTTCAAAAACAATGAAACCATTGTTCTTTTTAGAAACAATTGAAGATCCATCAATACACAAATTTGATTCATCCATACCAGCACTTAACCATCAAATAAATGTCACTTTCTTCCTCTCTCTGCTGGGTACCTAACTATCTGCACAGGATCAAAGAGCATCAGCAGGAGAGCCCCATGCACACTGTTCTATCAGCAAGGGATCTGTAACACAAAATAAAATATCCTGGCTGCAAATACTGAGAGAAAAGAAGCATCCTACTCCAGGTTACACTTGGCTACTCAAGCCACACTTTTTCCTTATAATCTTTCACTGGTTATTTCAGGCAAGTCCCTCATAGAAAGTGGGAAGATGCCTAGCTTAGGTTTGGAGGAGACATGCTGGAGTGAGCTTGGTGTAGCTTCGGTATATAACCAAAAGTTTCAACCACTGAAGGAAACTGGAGCTGTGAAAAATGATTCAGGCAGAATGTAGTTTAAACATTAGAGTGCCAGTTCTAGGAAATTCCCTCTATGTAAGAGTGAAACTCGATGGCTGTGTCTCCTCACTCTAGAAGGGTAGATACAGTTTCTACTGTGAAAAGAAAGCATTGAATTTCACGTCAGTATCTACACCTGCATGAAGTTATGTCAACAGAGTGTAGAACAGTAACCAAAACAAAATTAAAAACTTCTGTTTGACCTAATGAGTGTCTAAGACAGCAGATATTTTGAAGAAAATATGTTTGTCCTGAGTATGCACAAAGAAACAGCTTTTTAATTCATCACACCAAGTGGAGCTAGAGAAAGTCTTGCTGAAGGGCCAGATGGCCTGGGTTCTTAATTGGTATATGCAATTTGTTATTCTTGCAGAATAGATCACTCTCATCTTTGCATAATGAGTGACTTTTCCACAGGTTTCACATTAAATTATGGGAACAGGCAGTGAGAGTACAGTTGCTGTAGGTGCAATGTGTTTCTCATGTTATTTATCACTACCCTAAGTTCAAAAATTCTACAACAAGCAGTTGGCCTAGAAAAAAAAGTACCCCTAGACATTTTCCTTATGCTAGGTACGCCATGAAGTCAGGGAGAAGCTATCTCTCAAGACATAGGAAGGACAGAATGTGTCCTTAACTTACTCTGTCTCCACTTTTGGGTAGACTAAAAACCCTCTCTGGAAAAAGGTTTCTAAAGAAAAAGATCAGGGAGCTTAATCTAAGCATTCACTGAAACACCAACCTCATTCTGAGTCTGGGAATCCGTGAGAGCAGCATTTTTTGGATCCACTGACTCTGAAGAATAACAGACCTTTCAAAAGTTTTCTAATTCAGTGTTGTTAGATTTTTGGGCTTAGAATTTGTGTATAAGGTAAGAAATTGTAAGAAGAACAGATCTGCAACTACTTGCATATAGTTCCTAGCTTGTCGGATCTGTCAGGGTATTTAGAGCTTGACTATAGCACTGATGATAAAAGGTCCCATGCCTGCCAGCAGAAATACTCCCATTTCTTGCTTCTTTCTTTCCTGCCTTCCCTGTTATTTCAACAAAGTGTTGAAAGACTATACCCAGTGGCAGAAATTGACTGCTTATCATGAAACAAGGGAACTTAGAAGAGCACTTTGTGTTTTGCTCAAGAAATAAGCCCAGGTATAGTGCCTCCAATGGCAACTCCAATGCAAATGTGAAAAGTAAAGCATATTTCACAGTTAATGGATAGTATTAGTATAGGTGCTTAGACTCAGATGTGGAAGAAATTCTGACAACACAAGCTCAATGCACATGAAAGTTAGCTGAAGCCTTACATTAAATTCAGTATATCCTCAATATGGGGATCTTTTTGTTGTTGTTATTGCTCAAGTAGTTCACACTTTGCTCTTCTGGCGCAGCAATGGGATTCACTCAGCCTGCCTCTGAAAAAAAATTTTAGATTAAATATTTGCTTTCACATTCCATTTTTTCCTATCCCAGAAGAAATCACCTGTTGCTGAAGGTATCCCTGAAGATATAATTGCTACCTATATACACTGAGGACTATTGTAAACAAAGAGTATCATGAAGGCATTGTTAATATATACCAGTAGTGGTGCCTTAGGTCAGGTTGTCATATTTATTTCTAAACAGCACAGATCACCCTTATGCTGACAGTCTCACATTAGGATCTTACTAAATTCCACTGTAGAAGGAACCAGCAGTTGACTCTCCATGGTTTTCTTGTTTGATTTCAATAGCAAAAGCGAGTGTCTTATGATTGGAGTAGTGAGATATTAAGTAGCAAGAGCAAAAGCACGGGAAGTTATAGGTTAAGCAGACGAAAATAATTCTGGTTTGCTTTGATGTCTGCTTTTTATTTCAAACTAATAGGCTATATAAAAGAGCTATAGTAGTAAAATGAAAACCTTAAGATGTACATACACTGATATAAAAATGGGTATATATTTTTCCTACTTAGATCTTAATACTCCCATTGTTGCACAAAAAGAAAGTTTTTAGTTCAATCCATTCTCGCATGCGCTCCAAAAACTTCAAAAGGAAACATTCATAACTTGAGGTTGGATGTTGTTTTCTAACTGCTGAATAGCTTGACACTTATGGTTTCTCTTTACAGTGCTTTTCAAAAGAGAGCTGTTTTGTTCTACTCAGTTTAGCAAGACAGTATATATATCTTGTCTCTGATAGTTCCTGTAACAGTAAGCTGTTCCCAAGCAGCAAATTCCCAAATTTTTTCTTCCTCTTTACTCACAAGGCCATAACATTGTGCATGTAGATGGTGGCAGAATATGGGTGAGCCAAGACGCAGTAGCATTCCAGATTTTCTGCAACCCACATTTTCCTTATCATACATCGACAGTGGAAATCATTACTACGTTTTCTAATGCAATAAGAAGAATAAAATTGTGATCCAATATTAGAAACTTTCTCTTGCATACAGAAATCTAACAGATAATCTATTCTTGAATTTTGGAAAAGGATCTGTTGCCATAGAAAGGAAATGCACAAAAAATGGGATCCAGATTAAGGAAATCTCATTGAAATCTAAGTACTGATATGAATCCTTATATAGATTGATGATTCCTGGGGGTACTGCTCAGCTCCTGACATACCTTGGAGCTTGAGTCTAAAGTGTCAAATCAGTTTCACCGCAACATTTATAATGTTCATGCCCTACACATATCATCATCTTGTTTTTACACAAGACAAGTCTCAATGTATTATCTTGTTGTCAACACCTCTTACACAGGTCCAGTATACCAACAATGGGTGCTCTACTGCAACTGTGTCGGACTTCCATCCCAAAACCATGGTAATATTTTGCAGACTCAGTAAGACAGCAGATTGCGTGATTTAGCTAGTCCATATTTTCAAACCACCATTTCAGATATAACTGGAAAAGGAAGTATATTCCGTATAAAAAGATTTTGCAATGTTTCCCAAAAGTTTCATTGAGACACCATGGAGGTCTAGAGAAAAAGGTCAGCAAATAAAAGTGGACATATTAATAGTTATGGGAGAAAAAATGTGTAGTATCCTAAATTCCTCTCTCCCAAACAAGTAATAAAAAGTTTTTGTGGACACTGACCTGGCTGGCACATCTAAATTTTTTTTTCCTCTCTATTGCACATTTGTTGTAATCTCTTTTAGACCCTCAAAGCTCTATAAGAGGATAGATATTTCACTATATTTATATTACAGGGTTAATAGGTGATCTCAAGAGAATGTTTAAGCATGCTAAGCCCCACAAACAGTGCCTGTCATAATTATTCTTACTAGATTAACTTGCATTTGACTTCATGCATCCCCTTTGTGCTTGCAGAGATACAATGTCAAAATAGTCATTGACAGATTAAGTCTTTGTTATGAGAGTGGTGAGACACAGGAAGATGTGGCCCAAAGGAGCTGTGGATGCCTCTGTGGATGGGCTCTGAACAACCTGGTCTAGTGGAAGGTATCCTTGCCAATGGCAAAGGGGTTTGTAACTAGAGGAACTTTAGGGTCCATTCCAATCCAAAATATTCTGGGAAAAAATGTTAATTGTGCTGTACTCAACATCTCCAGGATTCATTCTTGACTCAAAGCATTCTCAAATCTTACCTCCCTTGTGCTCCTGAGCATGTACTAAAGGCCCAATTTTATACACAAATACATAGACATTTATATGTGTATATATATATATGCATGTGGGTATATTTTTCTATGAAAATATGCACACATGTGGATAAACACTGCAGATAATAGGTCAGACAGGTATGTAAAGACAATTAACTCAGTAACATGTTCTGCCCTTGATTGAACTCTACACAATTTGAGACCATCCCTCTTTGGAAAAAGCTGTCTTGGAAACTTTACAGCAAGAAGGTCTTTCAACGTTTAGATAAAAAGGGTGACAGTAAATTATTCTTCTGTCTTGCATATTTTAAGCTTGAAAAATGTTAACCACTTTACTTTCTTATTCTTGAAACATGGAGTTTTAGGCAGTATTGTTTTTCTCTGGTAAAATAAATACATTTTACCATAGCAAATTTTTTCTGGCAATATTTTCATGTTTCATTCCTGGGAATTCCAGTATTTATTTGTATAAAAAATGGCACAACTGAGACAGCAAAAAAGCAAAAATAGCACCAAAAAACCGGCAAAAAAATCTGGGATGTCCAAAGCCTGCGCTGCCTTAGCCTTTACCAACAAAGTCTCTCTGAGGTCTTTCTGTCTGGAGATAATATTCAAGGAATAGAAAATATACCAGGAGTGTAAAAGAATTGATTCAGGTATTGTTCAATAAATCTCATCCCATGCAAGTCCGTAGCACTTAATGAGATGGATCTGGGGTGCTAAGAAAGCTGCAGGATGTCACTGTGACACTCTATCATCTTTGAAAGGTCATTTAATCAGGGAAGGCCCACAATGGCTGAAGAGAAAAAAAATATGGCACTCATCCTCAGAGAAAGCATGACTCAAGGTTTTTCCTAACATTCATGCCCATAAAATCATGGAATGAGTATTCTTATGCACATTCTGAGCAACTGAAGGAATTAAAGGTAACTGGAATGGTAACCAGCATGCATTTACCAGGAGTTAATGTTACAAAATCAGTCTGATTGCCTTCTAGACTAAAGGACTAAATTTATATATGAGGTGTGAGAAGTGAATGTCAATTATCTTCACAAGAGCAAGGCTTTCTAGATTGTCTCTCAGAGCAACTTTAAGACCAAGATAGGTTGACTACTAGATGGCTAAAAAATGATTTAAAAGGGTACTGGACACTGGTTAAAAGCAAATTACTACAGGAATCTCTGCTAGTTTAATACATTTATAAATTCCCTGGAGGAAATGGAGTGCCCTCTCATCAAGTTTGTAGAGTATTCCAGACTAAGGTGAGCTGTGAAGTATACACAGAGATGAGGCATGTCTGGGTGGCTATGGAACAACTTCTGGTAGCAGATGGGAAACAACAGATATAAACTGAAACAAAAGAGCTGCATTTGATGAAACTTTTCCCCTATGAGGAGAATCAAAAAGTGGAACAGTATACCTGGAGAGCTTTTATAGTCTCCAACCTTAATGGTTTTCAAGACTCAAGCGGATAAAGCCCCAAGAAAGTTGGTCTCAAGTCAGCATTGGCCCTGCTTGGAGCTGAAGATTGGATTTTCCAGGTGTCTTCCAACCTCCTGTGATTCTGTTTGCTACCTACAAATGGCTGTATAACCACCTCCACCTTTATGTGGATACACATTAAGTCTTTCTGCTTAAAACCATAAAACACTGAGAGACTGTACAGTGTCTATAGACACCCATTGTCAATTATTATCTACTGACCTACATAGTGCTAAAAAAAAGCTGTTGCTACTGAGCTGCCATTCTCTTTTTCAAAAATTCCCTCTTTGTGTGATAAGAAAGTTATAATTTTTTCAGCTAAATTAAGTTGTCATTTTCCCAAGGAAATATTAAAGAACACTGAAGTCTTTAGACCTGAGTAAAGAATTTGTGTTCGAATCAAAACAAGTTTAATGGAATTTTCTATTCTTAACAGCAAGGAGGAGAAAAAGTTTTTACTGAATGCTCTATTTTGCTCCACACAAAATGTGTCAGTCATCTGCTGCATCAATAGAACAAGTAGGGAAAAAGGAGACATTTTCCCAGGAAAAGATGACTTATGAATGCAGAACTATGATTAGTTTAATTTTAAGAAATTAACAGTAATGAGGTGGATAAGATACATTTATTAAACATCAGTGACACATTTACTTAGCTGCAACCTCTGCCTACAGAGCCACATAGCTCAGGGACCCTACTCACCTGCCTTCCCTCCCACTTGCCTTCTATGTGGCATCACCACTAATCCCGGTGTCATTTAAAGACAATGTCTCCTGTCAGTGCAATATTGTGTCTCAGACATTAATTTTAAGCATATGAGTGTAGGAGGCTTTTGCCTCAGAAATTCATGTTTTTTGAGCCATTCAAACCTTCCCAAATATGGAAGACTGGGCCAAGAAATCCCTAAATACTGCTGTTCTCATGAAGTTGCTACAGTGAGCAAAACAAACAGAAAAGGACTTATAAAAAAATCAAAGGGTTTTTCCAAATTACACATTAGGAACAGTAAAGTTTCAGGCTCTATTTTTCTAAATTGCCCTCCTGGAAAGAGTGGGAATGTAATTGACTTCTATCCCATCTCTCACTGATGGGCAAAATCATTGACAAAGTAGTGCCAGGAAAATAACAAAACAGCACACCTGCCAAAATCCTGAAGCTTTTTCAATCAGGCTTTGAGCCAGGTCACAGCATTTAGAAAGCAGCAGCAGCAGCACTAAAAGACTGTCTCCCCATGGCAATGGATTGGCTGTTTCTTAATGCTGAAATTACCCAAACTCCAGCAGTCAGTGCCTCAGGGTTGCTGTCCCATTTAAGTGACATTTATGAAAAAAGCTTCTGTAGTTGTACAATGAATTACTATTGTGAAAACCCAAGAGTAATAATGGCAAATTGTTTCTCTGCTAAGGACTAGTGACAAAATACTAAACAGGGTTACAACTGCACTGCTTTTAAAGAATGTATGGATTAATTTTTTGTGGAAAATCCTGCCCCACATTGGTTAGTCTGCACGTGAAAAGGAGTGACCTGTAAATGCCCAAGGACACTATCCATATCAGATCAATTGTGAAACCACCTGGTTGTCCTGGAAGTTCAGCAGGAACCCTGCCAAGAGGTTCTAGAGGCGAGTGGACAACATCATCCTTCTGGGGCCCAGGATACCTCACGTACTACCTGATTTCAGCACTTGACTTCTGAAGTTGAAACAAGACCCAGTGGAAGCACTTCCTACCACAAGGTAATGCCCATTAATAAGCTTATAAATGCTATTCTGTAAATTCTTTAGAAGTCCCTTCCAAGATACAATTTTTTTTAGTTTTATTTGTATCCTGGTTCTATTGTTACTTAGTGATCTGGCATTTCCAGCCTCGGTTTCTACTGTGGTTTACCTGGCAGCCAAGTAACTCTGGGCAAAATTCAGCTTAGAAAAACCCCTAGGAGAAATATAGATTTACTTGTCATACTAATTTGTAACCAGGACTTGAGTATTTTGAAGGGAAAGGAAGTAATTTTGTTTTTTGAGGTGAAAAGAGAAAATAATGCTATGGTTGTATAACAAAATCTCTGTAGGCAATGTTAGGCCTTAATTGTCTTAGGAAACAAAGAACAGAATGAAAACAACACAGAAAAATCCAAGTTAACAAAATTCAGGCATAAACGCCACACAAAAAATGATCTGCATTAATGCACTTCAGATTTGATTTTGAAAAATACTTTATTTCAAAAATCCCTTTTTAAGAAATCTTGTCAGTTATCCAAATTACAGTGTTTTCCCTAAGACAATGTCAGCTTGGGAGTCTTATAAAGATTTTGCTCACTTACATTTTAAGAACATGATTTTTCCAAGTATGTTAGCTCTGCATATTGTCTTGTTTGGAAAAGAAAAGCAGATTTTAAAATAATTTTTATTTTTTGCCTATATCAATTTTTGCTATTTAAATAAAAATTGTGGAAGTGTGGTATATTTTAGGTATACTTTAGCATATCAGTGAAAAACTGCTTCCTCCCTAGCCTGTGCTTCCTCCCTAGCCTTCTTACAAGATTACAGGGCACTGATTTTTGACTGCTTAGATTAGCAGGGGTCAGTTTTTCTCCTGTAACTGTATTGCCTAGACTGACATTGTTTCAGTCTTTGGAAATAAAGAAAAAAATATAGTTGAAATGTATCTGTGAAATATTTTAGGAACCCCTACTCTCATCCAGACTTCCTAGACACTTAAGATCACATTCCCTAATATGTTTGTACTCCAATACTACATATCTCTGTTGGCTAAAGTGTTGTTTACTTCTTATCTCTTTTGCTAAATGCCTCATTTCTACATTTCCTGCCAACCCAAGAGAACATTCCATACCAAATTGTCTCAAAATCAGTACAGGGACTTAGGGTGCTCCAAGATAGATGCCTGAGTAAGGGCAGGTCTGTGTCAACATCATTTTCTTGGTACAAATTTGCCAGTGCTAGAACTAGATAATACACTCATGTCCTGAGTTTTGGTCTTTTCTTGGAAATATCTAGACATATCTTTGTTGTTCCTGCCTCTGACATGCTCTTCTGGTGCAAGTGGAATTTAAACTTCATTTAATATTAGTTGGAAGTTAAGTGCTTTATTGTAAACAGAGGAGAACATGATTTATTAATATGTATATGAAAGACATTTAGCACAATCAAAATCCTATAACTGTCCATGCTTTTGAATACTTCCTCAAGAGTAATCATTGCTAGTAAAAACATAGGCTATAGCAGGGCAAAATGATTGTAGAGGAAAAATAAAAGTAATGTTTTGACCCTAACAAAATGGCTGAGTTTACTTCAAATAGATCTCTGCATTCACAGTCTAAGGTTACAGAAGTTGATGAGAAAACTCTCATTTATTTGAAGGATCCATGACATAGGTCTTAAAAAAATTCTAACTCTTCAATCTGCTGAGTGATCTGGTTAATTCCAGATTTCTAAATAAAATGCTAAATATATGAAAGTTTATTTTCAAGTATAAATATGAAATTTAACAACACAAATTTGCCCTGAGCAGTAAGCAGTAATGTTGCAACACATAACCTGTTGCTCCCTTTATTTCTATTAATGTTTTCATATTACCAAATGACATGAAGACAATTAATGGGATAAGATGGGTCCTGGTCTCTCAACCCTGATCCCAGTGTTCTATGCCTTTGTTTTATTAAAGGGATAGTGAACTTCCTTTTATTAAAGGAAGTTCTCTATGTTATTAATCTGTGCTGGTGCTGCAAGAACAGCTATAAATTTCTAGCCCATTACTATATTTCCATTCAGCAGCATATGAAATGTTCATATAGAAATGGAAGTCACCAGATGATGCTTAAAAGTGTTTCTAAATTTGATGGGAATGGTGCACTAAAGCAACATTATTGACTCTCAGTAACAGACTTTAAGGTGAATAAGGAGTTATTGGACACTTTTCTAGGTCAGAGATTCTTAGCAAAGAAAGACTTATTATTTCACTTCATGTTTTACTCACTGCTTTGAACTAAAACAACCACAAATATGGAGGTATAAATATTGTTGGTAGATTGTCAGTAGCACATTGCTGATTTGGTGGACCTGTATTAATGCAAGATATTCTCCAGGAAAATTAATTAATATTATATTAATAATCTTCAGGAAAATCAGCAACTGGTAGAAGCATTGAGTGCAATGAACAACTCTGAGGATGCCCTTACTTGCCTCCTTTTATTAAAAAAGCCTTAAAATAGGTATGTGTCCTTTAAAATCCAAAGTATAGCATAAATTGGGGAAAACTGTGTTGTTTATTTATCAGGGACCAGGAATATGAGGTCAAGATATTTAGGGTTCCATCTACAATTTAGAGCCTATCCACAGCTTAACATTGAGTGCAGTTCACTCACTGCCATCTGGGTTAGTTTTCCATTAAAATGTAAATGTCTTGGGCCAAAGTCTAGCAAAGTTCATTGAGTTAATTAAGGGTCCTTGCAGAGAGCAGATGAGTGATGACCAAAACCCCAGTTAAATAAGTTCATATTAAAGTCCATCTGTCCTCCAAAAGGCTGGAAAAACATGTGCAGAACCTTGAACAAACCCAAAAAACTTTCTAGAACAGGCTCTTTACATTGCCTTAAGTTTGTTTTTATTCTAGTTATGTTTATCACATTTTCATTTTTGAATGCTCCAGCTTGTCCTTGCCATCAGCTCAGTTGCTCTACATGTGTCCTCTACATTTCTGAGTTAGTTCCCAAAAACAATCATTCAATAAGAATTACTAGAGAAACATTAAAAAGATCACTGGATTTTGGTTCTTTTGTTCACATATTCACATTAAACACACTGCAGTAAGCAAAGTAGGAGTTTTTTAATGCAAGTAGAATGTGGTTTTGAAGTCAGAAATGAATAGAAATTTGTTCTTCATTGTGAGTTAAACACAGGCTTGCGTGTGCACACACATATGCATGAAACAAAAATAGCTCAAGAAAAGAGACTGAGCTTTTGAATATGTATAGAGTCATCTATGATAGCAATCACAATGTTTGTTAGCTTAAGGTAACAGAATGAATAAGGCCGTACTGTATTTGGTAATATAATTTAATAACCTTAGCGCTGTTCTACAAACGTGGGATTTTGTAGTATCATTTAATTGGTTTATGTAGAAAAAGACTAGACTGAAATACCTGAGTGAGGAGATCTGATTTTGCATTCTGATACAATTTTCTTTCAAATCCCACTTGCCTTCTGGGAGGTTATGCTATTTTTGGTGGAGTATTCTTCATAATAGCTGGTATGGGGCTGTGTTTTGGATTTGTGCTGAGCACAGGGTTGATAATTTAGAGATGTTTTTGTTATTGCTGAGCAGGACTTACACAGAGCCAAGGCCTTTTCTGCTTTCCATACTGCCGCTGACAAGGAATGTGGGGGTGCTTGGGAGGTTGGGAGGAGGCACAGCCAGAACAGGTGAGGTGACCCCAAATGACTTGAGAGATATTCCAGACCACACGACATTATACACAGTATATAAAGTGGGAGGAAGAAGGAGGAAGAGATGTTTGAAGTGATGGCATTTGACTTCCTATATAATGATTACATGATGTGGGGACCTACTCTCCAGGAGATGGTTGAACAGATGCCTGTCAGTGGGAAGCAGTGAATTAATTACTTGCTTTGCTTGTATGTATGGCTTTTGTTTTCGTTATTAAACTCTCTTCATCTCAACCCATGAGTTTTCCAGCTTTCACTCTTCCAATTCTCTTCCTGATCTTATTGGTGGTGGAGTGAGGGAATGGCTGTGTGGGATTTGGCAGTTGGCTGGGGTTAAACCACGACAGAGGTTTAACCACTCTAATGAGTAAAATTTCAAAAAGAGAAATAAAATGGATGAAAGAGAGCATACTATTCATAAGGTACATAATCCTTTGTCATTGGAAACATAAATCTCTCCCACTTAAAGCAGAAAAATTATGTCTTGGGCTAAGTTGTTATTCAGCTACAGAGATTGTTCAAGAAAATAAGAATATGTTTGTGAAGATGTGAGATTGCTCTTTCCCTACATGAGCTCTAAGAGAAAAGATTTGTTGCCTTGGGAACTATGGTGTCTCCTCTGCTTTCCACAATAATTACTTTTTTCCTTTCCTTGTATTTTCTTTTTTTTTTCTTTAATTACTTGTTGCCTCTTCTGTATATACTCACAGGAACCCAGGCATACACAAATAGACTCTATACTACCATTTTCAAACACTTTGCATTCATGCATCAACCATTTGCAGGGTGGAAAAGCTGATGTCTGACAAGAATGAAAAAGCACAGAAGAGGGTGGAGACACCTACATGACTAAACATGCCGTCATGTCATGTAGATACACAGAACTGGCAAATCTTTTGATGATTTGGTTTCACTTGGAAATTAAATACAGTGCTTATTCCTACACCACTGTAGGAATGACCATGCAAGGGCTTCTACTGCTAAGTTCAACATATGCGAAATTAGTTAAAAATAAAGATAGTTTCAAATATAAATATTTAGCATTAATGTGTTTAAATTTGCTCTGAAATAGCCTAGGGAGTGCTCCCTCTTTTGCAGAAGTAAGGAGGTGTAAGATACTGGTATATTCCTGTTTTCACTAACCCTCTTTTGCCTGAGCTGCTAAACAAGATGGTAGTATTGTGAATGGGTTTAGTATGCTCCACCATAACTTGCATGGCCATCGATTTTGAACATCAGGTAGAATGGAAAGATAAAATTTGGGAAAAAATCCACAATTTGATTTTATGACACACTGTATATTTCCATTTAAAAAAAGGAAAAATTTGCAAACTTCTAAATAGTGTTAATAGTCCCTCATCTCCTCTACCCCAACTCTTACCTACTTGTTAAAAAAACCCCAAAACATCAGTCATAAAAATCAAACATTACAAGCTTCAACTATACCACAAATAGGGGCCTTTTTGCTCTTATGTGTTCACTTATCCCATTCACACTTGTACACTGCTGCTAGGAAATAAGTCTTTGATACTGTCCTGTTTTCCTCACAAGGTCTCTGCTCCTCCCCATATACCTGAAGTGATAGTCAGTACAACTGGCTTCTTTACAGTGATCAAATAATGTTCCATGTTTTGACTGAGCATACACTGTGCTTTCAAAGCAAAAGCCCAGTATAAGAGAAGAACACCAACATTCATGGCAGGACCTATTTCTCCAGCTTCCAAATCTGCAGATGAAGATGAGGTTTCGTCTTGACAATTTGTCACCTTGTCCTCTACTGTTCCATTGGATCCAAAACCAGAGTAAATTCTTGAAAGAATCAGGTTTCACATTTCGGCTAGAACCTCCCCTGCATAGGTGTTTTTCAAAGGAATGGGGTCTTTATTCAATTAGAGTCCCCATGCAGGTTCAGGAAAGCACAGATCCCAGGTGCTGCAGGTACAGCTTTGAGCACATCACCCAGAGAACCTCCAGGACCTTCATTAGAACATCTCAATCTTCATGGACTATGGAGAGAAGGGAGCTTCTTCAGGGTACAGTCCAGTTCAGGCCCCTTACCAAAGAGATTCTGACCTAGAGAAGTTAGATGGAAAAAATGGAAATAAAGTAGCTAAATTAGTTGTCCAAAAGTTCTGCCTCACAGTGCAATTACTCATCAGGATTAATTTTGCATGTGGCTTTTAAAATGCCATTCTGATGCACAATCCAAAGAACAAATTTAAATTCAATAGCTATAGCTATAAACTCAGTCTGTACTACCTCAGAATACTCATAGGAGGAAGCAGAACTGTCCACTGTCTCACCCCTATTCCTTCCAGGTCTCTTTCCACCTACTGATTTTGGCATCTCAAGCTTTTTTGTTACTAGAAGATAGAAAAAAACAGTAGAAAAAAACAAAAGCAGTGTTGAGCTCTTCGTGTTGTCCTGTATACACTGATGTTGTCAGATGGTAGCAGAAATGCTCCTGTTGTCACAAGGAAGTGAAAAATTGAAATAGGGTTAGAGTGTGAAAGGATGAAATTGAAATAGGGTTAGAGTGTGAAAGGATGAAATAGAAGAGCCAGTTTAAATAGTTTATGAACTTATGATGACCTTCTTGACCATATATTGGATTTCTTCACAATGAGGATGATGAAGCACTGGAACACTTGTCCCAGAATTGTGGATGTCTCATCCCTGGAAGTGTTCAAGGCTAGGCTGGATGGGGCTCTAAGCAGCCTATTCTAGTGGAAGGTGGCCCTACCCATGGCAGGGGGGTTGGAACTAGGTGATCTTTATGGTCACTTCCAACCTAAACTGTTCTATTATTCTATGATTTTCATAGAAAATTCTTTCTAAATAACAAGGAAATGCATTTCAGAGGCATTTTCTGAGAAACAGTTTATAAAATCTCAGCAAACATGAAGAATAACAAAAGGCCAGCACCCCATGGCTATTGGCTAAAAGCATAATTCAGCAATATCACTTCATAATAATAGAGTCCTCCATTTATTTAAGTACTATGTCATGATTCATGATATTCATGAAGCAGAAAATGCAAGGTAGAGTAGTATTTATAATCACCAAACAGCACAGTTCAAATGAAATCAAAACTGTATTGAGTAAATATATACACAAATTATACATAGTAGGTAGTCTGTTTATTCAGTAATTAAAATTGAGATGCTTTGAAAAGTCAAAGAAAAAATTATATAAGGTGACAAGCCATTCAGTGATAGTCTCCTGAACTTCTTTTCAGTCTTCAGGTTTAGGCCTAGGAAGTAGAGAAGAGAGGAGAAAGAAAATAAATTATTTTAAATTATAGCCTTCCTGGACTCCCCACAGAACATTTAGATCTTACACATTAGTGTCTACTAACCCAAATCTAGAGCTCTGGACATCTCTAGGCATGATTCTGGGAAATCTGCTTTAGGTTAGTCCTGCTTAAGCAGGTGCATTGTATCAGATGACTTCCAGAAATCCCTTCCAACCTTAACCATTTTATGATTTCATGATTTGATCATATGTGATTTTTTATCACAGTGCTATGGTGTACTTACATGAAAAGCAAAGTGCAGTGACTAAACATATGAGGTCACAGTCCTCATATGAGGTCCACAGTCTACAGTAATACTGTTATTGCTTCAATAGAGCTACAGTTTCACCCAGAGCTAAATTTGGGGTTTTATTGCAGAATTTTAATGATATACTTAAAGTATTTAGAAAGAATTCTAGTATTTCCCAGCGTTTAAGAGGAACAGATTGCCTTTGGAAAATACTGGCACCAGTAGCAACAAGACACTATTTTATTTCATGGTACTTTTAACATTTTCATCCACCACTTCCATTGTTCAGAAATGTGGAGTCCCACTAGAGGCTGATCTTGTAGCATCTCAGTTAAGAAGTATGAGAGTAAGATTTTCAGTCCACATTTGCTGAAGCAGAAAATACAATCACTTCAAGATAAACATAATCAATAGGCCAAGAAAAACATCAAGCCTCATTAGTAAATGTGTGTTAGGGAAGCACATGTGCATACAGTCTGTGGTTGGTACTGATAAAACTGTCCAACAGCAATGGGATCTGGTCTGTAAGAGAGGAGAATAAAACATAATGTTTAAGAGCTCTGTGGGGAGCACATTGAATTTCTGGCAGTGACTACTGATGTACCACAAGGTCTTTCAAAATCTCCTTCATAAATGCAACTATATAAAAGGTATAAAGGCAACATTTTTAGTTGGCCTAAATGTATTCCTATCTGGTATTTTTACAGATGCAGTAGAAAGGCTTTGCTATTTTTTTAACCTATAAGATAGTGGTACTGTCAGCATGATATTTAACTTCTTTGATAGAACACAAAGACAAAAGAGGAACAAAAATTTCAGCAAGGCAGAAACCCAGAACATCAACTTTTTTCATGGTTAAATTAGCATTGAGTTTAAAATTGGGACAATAAGTTTTCACTAATCAAAACAAATTTCTAACACAGAAAAAGCATGTTTATATTGTGTTTTATTTAGATTACAGGAAGCTACAGGCAACATAATGATGATCCATAAAATAACTTAGTTTATCTACTGAAGAGACTTAGTTTATATTATTTCAGAAAAAAAATTTGCAAACTAGTCTGGTATTATTAACAGTGTTTCTGCATATCTGTAACGATGCATGTTTTGAGTCTTCCCATAACAAAGCAGTATGGTTTTGCATAGGTAGAATGAAATTCAGTGTGCTTATAGTTGTGTTGCATAGCCTTTGTATAAATGTATAACTTTCTAAATATTTTTATATCTGTCAGTATAACCTCAATTTCTGTAACCTTCATAAACCATCTTCATATATACAGCTTAGAATGCAGAAGATGTTGGACTTTTTATTTTGTAGAGGAAGAGTAGAGGTTCAATAGTCTACAAATCAGGTCTTAAAGGAATCCCCTGGGAGGGAAATAACTGATATAAATGTTCCCCACCAGAAAAGTTATGATTTTCTTTAGGAATAGAGAATCATTGCCCCCTCTGTAGTTTTCTGTGTTGGTATATTTTATATATTATTGGTTTTCTTTTCTTTCTTTTTTGTTCCCTTTTTCTCCACTGTTTTAATTTCTTTTTTCTGAGAAGCAGCAGAATATGTGAGCTATTTGCACCATTTTCTTCCGATAAATAAATGTGACAAGATAGTCATCATCATTTGGTTATTTAAACTGCAGAAACACACTTATTCTTTCAATGTAAAACAATGTAAGTAGTGCACTGACTTTCATGTTCCAGCCTTTAATGGGCATTTGAGGACAAAACTGTAAATAAATTATGTACTTTTTATCTGCAGAACAAACACTAATAAATTAACTGGTGTTTTTGGCTACCATAAGTGCTCCAAAATGACAGATTTATAAGATGTTGATCACTTGCCAATCTATACATTCCACAGAATTAAAAACCAATCATTTTATTATGCATAGCAAACCATATTGTTTTAGCAATAGAACAAACAACATACAGCAAGGCTTTCATGCTGTTCATCTTTGACTTGGAACTTCTGCAGGCTAGAGGTTTACAGCACATCGATTTAATAAATGGGCAATAACAATTAAAAAAAATGAATACAATTATTTCCGACCTAGTTCAGTCTTGAAAGGTATGTGTGAAAGGGCACGAAATTTTGTTAGGAAGACTACTAATTTATTGCATATGGACATTGAAAATGTAGTGTTTATTTGACACATTGATATTTTGTCACATATGTCTACCCCAACAGAATTTTTTACAGTGGTAATAAAATCCTTTTCTCCTGTAAAGAAGTTTCCCTATTTCTCAATGCAGTGATTAAGGGTTTAACTCACCTGTATCATTTACTGCTGTCTATCCAGTGAGCATTTTTATAGTTCCAAATTCATTACTTTCAATAGGAAAGAAATATTCACTATTTCCAAAAAACAGCTGGTCATGGAGCTCACTGCAGCCTGTGAAGGAAAGCATGATAGAGCAGCTCTCCACATAGGAGCCCATGTAGGACCCATACCAGAGCAAGTGAACTATTTCCTGAAGGAACTGTGAACCATGGGAAGCCCATGCTAGGGCAGATTTACCCTGAAGGACTGTGGTCCATGGAGAGGATCCACACTGGAGCAGGGGAGAAATGTGAAGAGAAGGAATTAGGAGAGAGGAGCTGACTACAATCTCACCAAAACCACCTCTTTGTGTCCTGTAAGGGTTGGAACAAGTCAGAAGTCAGAAATGAAGACGTGAAACAGCCTGGGAATAAGGGGTGTGTGACATGGTGTCTTCAGTTTTTGTCTTTGTTCCTTTCTATCCAACTTTAATTGTCAATGAATTATTTTTCCCCAAATCATATCTGTTTTTCTTTTGATGGTAATTTGTAAATTATGTCCTTTTCTTGACATTCTTTTTAATTACTTTCTCTTCCTATTCTGTTGAGGTTGGCAGTGAGAGAGCAGCTAGGTTAGATGTCTTGTGGTCAGCCAAGACAAACAGACAGGAGAAGTGGTCATAGCCTTTGCTGGAGGTGGATTTCTTTCTTGTGTTGGGACCCCAGTTACAGAAGAGATCTAGTCACCACATCATGACTTATCCCTAGGGTGCTGAGCAAATAATTCACTTTCTTGTTGCATGGGAACAGGGCTTGAAGACTTTCTCACACAATCTTTAAGAAGCTTAATGGAAATAAATGCATTATAAAAATGTGTGACCCTCTATATTAGGAAGAAAATTTTTAGGTGGACTGCTTACCACACCAAACAGGAGAATCTCATTTTCTTTTATTTCTGCTTAGGGATATCTCCTCTTACAGTCAGTGCTGCAGAATGTAAAGCATTATTTTTAATGAGATGTTAGACTTTAAAGGCTAAAACAGAGAGGCTCTTTCCAAGTTATAGGCTAACAAAACTCTAGACAAATCCACATGCCTCAAAAGTAACAGCAACTTCACTTTCCAGGAAGTACAGGGTCAAACCTGAGTGGTTTAGATCTCTGTGCAAGTGCTATGAAGAAATAAGAACATTTTCATCTTCCAATGACTTGTGATTTTTATTTTTGTGAGACTAGAACAAACAGTATATCTTGTTTCCTGCTCAGTGTATGTCCTCTTTTTCATGTACTGTCTTCTCCAAGCCATTTAGAATACCCTATATTTATGACATGAAGTGACTTGATCTAACAGGTACTTGAAAAAAAACCAAACAGCCTTTTTTTTTTCTTTTTTGGGCAGTACTGTAAAAGCTCAATATAGACTGAACTGGCCAAAAGAGAAGAGCCCAGATCTTGCTCCAAGAACTCTGAGTCTGCAATTGAAATGACTTTTTATTTGTTCCCCAGGCCTTTAAAAGTGTTAAACACTTCTAAGCCTAAACCTAAAAAAGCTACCCTCCAAAAGCAGATCAGAAGCAAAGAAAGAAAAAAAATTCAAATATTTCTTTCACACAATTGCATATTTCAATTGCATAGTTCACTTCAAGAGAACTAGTTTTCAATTTCTTTACCAATATTAGATTATAAATCTTCATTGTAATAACAATAAAAAAAATAGTCACTTTACCCATGCTTCCTTTATCAGTTTTCTCAGGTGAAAGAATTTTAGAGTTGTTGAGGCAGGAAGCAAACTCTGAAGTTCAGCAAGACCAATGCCCCTGCTCAAGACAGAGTCAAGGACAGCAGGTGACTCTGGATGTCATCCAGGGTCCTGAAAGTCTCCAAGTACAGGGTCTCCAGAGTCAGTCTTAGGAATCTGGACATCACTGTCAAGACAGTCTCCATCTTCTTTAATCCATCCCATCAGGTATTTAAGCACATTCCTAATATCCCCCTTATTCTGTTCTCCACACTAAATAGCCTCATCTCTCCTTGCTTCTCCTCATAGATCAGCTACTCTAACACCTTGATCATCCTTGTGGCCCTCTCATGGACCCGTTTCAGTATGTCAGTGTCTTATAGTGGCAAACTCATAACTGGACCCAGCACCCCATTCTCAGTCTCACCAGTTTTCTAAAGAAATATCTCTACCTTTTTATGAAAAAACCTACATCCATTCCCAGCTGCAGTGATAAGTATTAGGTCACCTTCTTAACTCATGTAAAGGAGGGCAGTTCCACAGAAGGGAAGAACACCTTGAATAGTTACAGACTAGCTGAAAAGCTGCCTCAAAATGTCATGATTTTAGGCATTTTCAAGCCATTCTCTTTCTAGTCACCTTGTGTCTGGTCTAGCTTTGGTACATGCTAGAATATTTGAATGCACATTTCTTTCACTACAAATTTCAAATGACCTTTTAATGAAGGGATGAACTGATTTTCAAATGCAACTATGTTGTTAATTAAAATGCCATTTTCTCCTCTATCCATTACCAGCTTCACGTTTTCATACTCCCACATTTTGGTACAGTCAGTGGAGTTTCCGCTTTCCTGAGCATGACAGTCACGTTTACCAGCACTTGTAAAATACTACCTTCAGCATTAACTTTATTAGATTATCTCTAAAGCAGCAGTAGATCAGTTTCAGCAGCACCATTCTGATCACCTCAGCCAGGACCCTCAGGGCAGTCTTATTTTAGTTTTTAAAGTTAATAAAGAAGTAGCAGTGATCTGCCTTTTAGTGAAAGTGCTAACTGAATTGAACAAGTTGACTGTAATTTTTTTTCCTTGCACTAATCTCTGCAGACAGTCTTTCTGCTTTAGTCCTTTCTGCTCACAGATGGCATTTCAACACCTTTGCTCTATCATTAATGTTTTTACAGCCCCAAGTCTTCATCAGTACCTCTCATGACTGTTGGTACCAACTGTCTGGTGCAAAGGGAGAAAACCAGAAGTTTAAGATAGTAGTAAAACCAGGCTTCCATGGAGCAGGGATTTACACTGAGCATTTTGTGGATTAATGCATAATTCATAAGTACAGTATAATGCTATCTGTTATTACAAATTATTTACTGCCACCCATGTGTTTGTGATGTACGGGTAAGAGCAATAGCTAGGCTTTTAAACGGAATGTGGTAGATTTTTTTTTTTGGAAATATATTTCCCCTGAGGGTAAAATTTCATGTCTGACCTAAATTATACTACTTACTACTACTGTTTATTCTCTCCAGTGGATAAGCACTAACTCCCAAACAGGGAACTTCGTGTTCCCTCTGATACAAACATAGGCACAAAGAACTTTTGTCAAGTTCAGTGGTGCCATTTTTATGTTGCTCAGGAGTCTATCTCAAAGTAAAGATGGTCCTTGTGATTTGGAAGGAAGTTTAAAAATGCTAAGTACTCTATAGCCATCCTGTATTCTTCCTGTTTTGAAAATATTTGAGAGAATTTTAGTATTTTGATTTCAACGTTCATTATATAACCTTTCTACAAAGAGAGCAACATTATAAACAAATTCTGGTTCTCTTGTTCACCTTAAGCAGTATCAGAAAATCCACTTACATATGGATACACTAGCTTGGAACTGGCAGATAAAACCTATCTTTAAGGAGTTAGAAAGAGGAAACATTGTTTAAGACTGATACCATAAATGAAGGTTTTTCGTAGGGGAAGTTCTCAAAGAGTCATCCATGACCTGCTGGTCATGGAAAGAGATGCTGAGGGTTAAAATTTCCAGGTTCTATAAATGTCAATTAAAGTTGTTGAAAACCCCTTGATTCTCAAAGATTATGAACACTGTTTTTTCCCCTTAGATATCACAAGGGAGCTGTCAGTTCTTAAAACTTGAAAGAAAAAAAAAATCAAGCTCATTTTAACATTACTTTTCTAAACAGTGAACACTTCAGATGCTAAAGAAGTATTTTAACTATGTAGTCTGGAAAGAACTATGGAGTCCAGAAAGAACTATTGGAGCTATGAAGTCCAGAGGAGGAGAACCAACCTACAAAATGTGCTCACTAAAGTGTCATTTATACATGGTGAATCCCTGTTGTACAGCACTCCTTCCCTGTTGTGGTTTAGGAACGACACTCCCTAATTCAATGCCACCACCAAGACTCTTGCAAACCAGACATCACTTGCTGCTTCTGGCAGAGGGCAGAGATTATGGGCTGAGATAAGAACCATTTACTGGAAACAGCAATGAGATAAGAAAATGTACAGCAACAGCAACCTTATTGGCAACAAAAGTGTGCAAAAGAGAGTGTGGACCCCGACTCAACTGCAGTCACACTACCCAAACCACTCCCTCTGGCTGAGATCACTGTTACCCCACTACTCTCTTTGCTATGTTTTCTCCACCCAAAAAGAACACCCCCCACCCCTCCCCTCTTCTGGCAAGCAAGAGTCCCTTTCCCCTGCCCCTGGCCATGATGTAAGATGGTCTAACACAATGCCTTGTACACTGCTCTCAGCTCTGTGCCTTCCTGGCCACTGAGAAAAAATAACACTGTCCTTGGCTGAAATTGGGACATTCCCTTATGTTGCTGTCACTCTACCACAAAATGAATCTTACGTATGTAGAATCCATAATCACAGAAAATTTGGGAAAAAAATTGAACAATGAGGCTTAGGCAGGAAAACTAAAGAAATCGTTCATTTAAGATGTCCAGAACTGCATTTTTTTTTTTTTTTCAGATGCATAGCGGGTAAAGATATTTTCTTCTGCTTTCAGTGGACATTTTAGCTCTTGAAAAACTAATTAGCAGTTATGCATTAAAAGTTATAGATGAAAGTTTTATTTTTCAGTATGTTCTGCAGAACATTTTTAGGAGTGCAATTTCTGTACAATCAACTAACTTGGTTAGACCTAACTACCATTTCTTTTTTAAACGACATATTCTCAATCAGGTAGCCTTTGCAATACTCAGAACATTTTGATTCATGCTTAATTCAACAATATGCATATTTACATAGGAAATACTGTTAACAATACCTGTTTGTTTTCTGTTTATAGTGTTTCCACATTCTGTTTACCTTGGCCTTTGTTTTTCCAATATAGAGACAGACAACACTGGAACAATTTCTTGCTCTAGTAAAGTGAGAAAGGCAAGCTCTGAGATGTCACCACATGTTTAGTGCACAGTTGTAGCTTTGTTGTAGGCCTGAATTATACAAAAGCAGCATAAATTACAGCAGAAAGATAACCAGGAGATATTGCACTGGTGCATATTTGTTGTATATGCCAGAACTAAATATGCATTGGCAAAACAGCATTAAATCTTGACTGAAGGGAAAAAAGTGTTATAAAACCAATAAAGCATGTTGAAAAATATGCCGGTTTTCTCATCTGGAGAGGAAGATTTTCAAAGGCATCATGTTTTAAGAGTAAATTCTAATCAAAACAATGGGCTCAATTCTAATCAAAACAATGGAGAAGTAAAAAACCAAAGGCCAAATCTGAAAAAAGACTTAGGCCACATTTTCAATGTGGCTATAAAAACACGACTGCTAACACCACTGAAGTAGGCAGCTTAAATTTAATTTGTGTTTGAAATATGTATCAGTAGATTATTCACTTTTAAAACCCACCAATTGCTTTCTGCTTCTCTTGGTGTCAGACACATCTAGGCCAGCTTTACATTAGCCACCTGAGGTGCCAACAGCAATCTAGAATTTAAGTGTATTAAAAAACCTCACTGGTATTCTGAGGCTTCAAGAAGGTCGAAGCCACTGTCTCACATGACAGCTAGTGATCCAAGATGCAGTTTGTCAGCCTTTCAAGGCGGAAACTGTGCATTTATGTTCTTTGGAGCAGAAGAGGAAATGGAGATGCCTGCTGATCTGAGGGTTTGGTGCTCTGGATCAGAGTTCTGAGTATGGGTGGGATACAAGGCCTAGAGAAATGTAGCCTAATGCAAACTTTCATGTCACAAACCAATAATGCTTTAGGTAGTTAAGCAGTTAAAATTTTCATTTGTTTAATAGAGAAGAAACAAAAAAGCTGAGAATGAAGTTCTGGAAGGAGCTTGGACATTAGATTAGAGGGTGAGGGCATAAATCAACAAATAAACTTTCACTTTAAGTGTTTGTGTATAGTCAATACAACTATATTAACATAGTTATAAAGTAAAGCTTTGGCAGCGAAGGGTTGGATGGCTTTAAGTCACCTGTTACAGATCCACTGCTGTATAAGATATTCCATACTCTATCTTCAAAGGCATGTTTCTACTCAGGAATAAATGTGGAAATGGTACGGTTTTTCAGAAGTAAAAAGGACACATTTGAGGATGACCTTTTGAAATACTTTTTCTGCAGCAAGAGACTTGATATCTATCATTTATCTGTCTCCTGTCAAAATGAACTGGTAGCAAGAAAAATAAGAAAATCTTTGCATTGTGTTGAAATAATTCCTTAATTTTAGCACTGAAGAGCGTTAAATCTGCATCATGCTCGCTTCTGCTATTCAAACACACAATATGTTTTATAAAGTCTAATAGCTTTTAGAATCTGAAGAAAGATTAATCTCTTAAAGGAATCAACATATAGGCAGGCTTATCTAATACACAAAATGCATGTAAAAATTCTCCATAAGTTCCACTTTAGGTGGAACTTTTATTGAATCTAGCTATGACTCCTAATGCCCTTATGAATTTACTTATGAATATCCCTTATGAATTTACTACTCAGAAGTTCAGAGAATTTTCCACTTCTAATAGCCAGGCCATAAAACAAGGACCTGCCACTCTGTGTGATAAACAGAAACAATAGAGGCAAAAATCCTTCTTCTTGTGATGGTTCAAAATGCAATGCAAATGAGCTACCTTTTTCCTAGATTGAAGAATCATCTATATTCCATGAACAGCAATGGAAAACAACACAGATAAGACCAGTTAGGCTTATCAAACACTTACTCAGTATCTTTCGTCCAGAAGTAATTTTGGTCCTGCAGTCTTGCAGTAACCAGAACACTGAGGATTAGGAAACACTTTTTAATTATAAACTAAAGCTTTGCTTCCTGCTTTATTTTACCTTGCTGGAGTACGTCATGATGATGATATTTTCAAAAATACATATGTTAGTTAAATATCAGTTCAGACACAGCACAGCAGTATTTTGGTATTAGATCCAAGTTAAAAACCAGGGGCAAAAGGAGGATAAAGCAATTTCTTCCCCCCCTCAAAAAAAAAAAAAAAAGAGTTTAAGTTTATTCATGGGAACAGCCAAATTTCCATAGTCTTGACAGACACCTTTACAAAAACTGTGTATTTGAACTTTTTAAGAACTGGTTTTAAGAATAGTCCATGAAGTTCCTGATTTCTTCTTCTTCATAAATAAATTCAGAAATATCTTTAAAATTAAAGCAGAAATCTGACCCAAGAAACTTTGTGTGCCTTTACTGTATCAATGTTGCTTTATTTTATCAATTGTTACAAAAGGTGACAGAAGGGGCAGGGTCCCTGTTCCAGGCTTCAAGAAGAATCTTACTCTGTGGAAGGACAACCACTAAAGCTAGAAAGGTTTCTGCTGGGGATCTCACCACCACATTATCAGTGTGATTCCTCCCTCACTCCCCTTTCATATCTTATTTATGCTGCTAGTGTGTGCCACCAAGCTTCTAGAACAAACCAGAAAACTAAGGCAAAATAATGGACAGACCAGTAGACTAAAAAAACCTAAATTTTGCTACTAAAGTAATGATAAGTATGGGATTAAATATCATTATATACATCCAATTTAAAAATTATAGATCTAAGAATTTAAAAAAATATGAAACCAATATCTGTACATAATTAGGAAGTTAGAAAATTATTTTGTTTGTTGAACCAGTACATCAACATGATACATGATACAATCACATTTTAATGGAATGCTTGTTTATTTTCAACCAGCCCAATGAATGATTTTTTTCTTGTCTAAGTGAAAAGTTTGCTTAGAAAGTGCAACAGCCTGTTGACTCCTGGGATTGCTGAACTGTGTATCACCAGGACTAAATACTGCCTTGCAGTATTTAGTCCTGGTGATACACAGTTCAGCAATCCCAGGTGAGGGTGAGGTGAGGAGCAAGGCTGAGAAAGTGCTGGGGGCCAGCTCAAAGTTGAAGACCTTGTTCAGAAGTAGACTCAGTTTTGTCTTTGTCTCTTACTCACTGTCTTTGCTTGCAATAAAATGCCTCTTTTATTTTTTCTTTTTTTTTTTTTTTTTTAAGGAGTGGTAAAAAGGAGATTTAGCTATGGTTGCTGAAATGGCTCTGAGCATCAATTTTACTATAATAAGTTTGTTGGGTTTTGTTTTTTTTTTTTGGTTACTGTGACACTGTCTTTTCCTTTATATAATCTGAACAAGTTTGGGTTGGGCAGTTGCAACTCTATGAAGTACAGCAAACATGTAATAGAAAAATTTATGTGCCTATGTATTAAATAGCTTCTTTTATAATACTTTGGATTAAAGTGGAGAAAAATCTCCAGTGAGCAGGTAACTGCAGAACAAGACTGAGTATCTTGCTTTTATACTTCATTGCTTTGTACTGTACTGCCAGAAAGCTATTTTTAGATCTGCTCTGCAGTTGCACAGTTGTAGCTTATATCTTGTCTAAGAAAGCAAGGTTGCCCTACTGAGACTTTGCCCTTCTCTCAAGGGTAAACTAAAATCCATTAAACTTAAATAAATGCTGTAAACCCTGCACATTAATGGCTGTGATGAAAATATTATGTAATTATTTATAGCAAGATATCCATTTGGGAAAGTGAAATAGATAGGCGTATTTGAAAGCTATTGCCTCTCTATTCTCCTCCTAAAGTCGCTGTCTTTGTGCCTAAAGCTTCAAAGTTTGTTTTGCTGGCACCATGGCAAAGTAAGCAAATATGTCTACATAGAGCAGATCCCTGCTGCCTATAAGCCCACAACAAACAGTCTTTGAAAATTAGCACAGACATTCAACCAGAACCTATATTGCCCCAAAGAAACCCAGAGAAATAGTTCTGATTAGAGGGAATGTTTTTCAGGAACAAATGCTTATATTAACAGGAGATAAATAAATAGTAGATTTGGGGAAAAATTGTAATTTAATCTAACTAGATATAGTTAAATGGGAATAAACATATAATGATAGAGATAAGCAAGAATCTACGCATGCCCATGATCATGCACGCATGCACAAACAGAAACACAAAAGTTTTAAAATTGACTCCAGACAAAATGATGTTTTATCCTAACTTTGTTCTTACAAATTTCAAAGCTTCAGATAAATATTATTGAAACATCAGCCTTTGTACTGATTTTAAAACAAAGAACTGAAGATGGAAGAAACTGGAAGGGAGGATGCAGAAAAGCTGAATAAGCAATTCCTTTGAGACATTATGTAACATATAGCCATCCTGTAAGATACAAGAGCCTCTGAGCTATTTTATACAATCCTAGTTCTTCTAGTATTAAGCAATCATTTCCTCTGGTCTTCTAAAAGTTTTCTTTCCTGAGTCTGTGTTATGCATCTAAATGTTCTGGAGTTAAAGTGCTAGTATTACATCCAAAAGCAAGACCCAGTGATTTTCAAAGAAGTATCTAGCTGCGGTATCCCTGCTAGTCTTTGCAGAGATCCTGTGCAGTGCTCACATTAAATCCATTTTGATGGAATTTATACACACACTAGATGCAGGAAATTACCTTGCCAGTCTTTCAAATAGGCCATTTTGCCTCTCAGTGAACTTAATCTGTCTTTGACTTTGTTCTTTATAACTTATGAAGAAAAGCAGTGAGAGCTGCAGTAACAGACAGCTAGTTGTCTTGCAAGATTTGATGAGGCCTGCAGCCAGCTGCCTGATAAAATGTTAAGAAAAATAGCCATAGCAAAATTCTTAGGAGTACGACTTGAAGTTGTACTGAAATTGTAGCTGTAATTTTCTGGTTCAAGATTCTGAACAAGATTATGACTTCTCTGAGACAAAATAAGACAGCAGCCACATCTAGGTTTCTGGGTTAGGAAGCTGAACATGAGCCTTTTGCTTCATGCCTTATTATAATAAGAAGGCAGATATCACAAGTGAAAAAAGATAGTAGTAGTAAAAAAAGTACATAAATGTATGTGACAACATCTCATCTTGCTTTTATAACCACTTATTCCTGATCTCCAGTCTCCTTTAACCAAATGTGAGCACTATCTGCCTTTTGTTTGCATACACTTGGGGAAAACAAAGAATAAGAGGGAATGTTACATAATGAGCCCATAGGATGGTGCTGCTCAGTGTGAAAAAGACAACAAACAGGATATGGAACTTGATTAATTTCTTGGCAGCTACAGCTTACCATGACTGGCTTTTTTTGAGCCCGGCACCACAAGTGGTTCTATTGCCCTTTCAGTACTAGGAAGAAAAACCTAGGATGTAATTTTTATTCAGATAATTATAGGAAAAAATCAAATGTGCCCTTGAGAACATGCCTATTCAAAATTAAACATAGATATTCTTGAACTAGAATGGCACATTCAGGATATAAAACAATTTTTCTGAGTTTACATGGAACTTCTAAATTCAGAGAGGTCTGTGAAAAAAAGATGCTTTGAAGAATCAGAAACAGTTGTGACTTTACTAACATGTATCTGTTCTGGCAGAGAGAAGCATATATTATTTATATAAATGCCCAGGATACCTTTTGCTTGAAGTTTAAAGCCCACGCTGTCACATTTCTGTGACTGTTTGCTGTGTCTGAAAAGCAAGGTTCATGTGCAAATAAACCTTGACTCAGGTACCTTGAAACAAGACAGGTAAGCAGGGACTAAGAGGAGTTTCAGAGATGCAAAACTAAAATATGACAAAGGATTTTAAAACTTTGTGTCCGCTTCTGTCCTACTTTACAAAACTACCAAATTCAAACAGAGTAGTGTGCATAAACCAAAGAAAAACTTTTTCCCCTCCAAAAAAGGGTCCACCCACCCTAAACCCAGGACTAGCAAAACTGGCAACACTTTTACTCCTTTGTCTGTTTACTTCCTTTCTATTTAAACATACACTACAGGCAAGGTTGAGGTTACTACTACTAGAAACACCATCACACCTTCATCTTATCATCTTCCCTATTCTTCCTTCCCACATTAAATTCTGTTCAATGCTTCCTTTGAACTATGAATGTATTTGTTTCAGTGAGAGTCCTCCCATTCCCCATACATATCACATGTCCATGCATAACACAAGTACTCCCCCAAGTACTCTATACCTTCCCAAATGCTGTCTACTGGCACCTTATCTACTGTTCATATAACTGCATTTCTGGTATTGGACATTGGCTCTACTTGGTATTTCTAATTGTATAAAGGGGTGGAATACAGTACCCTTAAATTCTCCATCTTAAATTAAGAGTTTTTCTTGTTGTGTTACACAGTTGTCTATTCCCTTTCAGCTTTGGAACTGTAAATGAAGAATTGTTCCAATCGGTCAGACTAACACCTTCCATGGTAGGGCAAATTTCACCCAGACCCTGCCTGACCTACACTCTGGGCACCTGAAGCTCAACCCCATTCCCCCATACTTTGTTTTAAAAGTTTAAAAGACAGTTTGAGAGGCAGATCTTCCAAAATTATTTACTTCCCCTTTAGTTTTAAGCGATCCATTTTCACTAATAAGGTGAGACAAATACAAGTATATAAAAGTGAACAAATAACAGCTTACTAAAAATTGAAACAGTAACAGGCAAAAGATAACAATAAATAATCACTAATTACAAAATTTCTGAAATGTCTGGAGCAAAGAGAAGCTCAAAATGGCAGAGGAACCCTCCTCCAAGATGGCAGCCTCCGCAGCCCACCGTGTATGGGGAGACTTAGAGGAAAGACGGCAGCAGCCCATCCCCTAGTCCTTATCGCTCTGGCAATCCATCAGCAAAGGCAGGTGGCATGTCCTGGTGGCTGGATCCACTGGTGCTGGCACTGCAGCTTCCAAGCCACTCATGTCTTGGGTCTTGCCCCAGTGGAGGGGAAGAAGAGAAATGGACTCTTGAGCGCCGACACACCATGGTCCAACCCTAACCTGCTCTGTCTTCGTGCTGCCAACAGGTGTTGTAAAATTCACTCTGAAACAGTTTCTGAGTAAGAAATGCAAGGCTGCTACTACTGCTGCCTTGAAACCTGTCTGAATCAACGCCCTGAGATGGAAAACCAGAAGGGAGCCTCTGCCTGCAGTACCTCTGCGCACTCTACCTGCAAGAACCAAATGCAAAGAACCAGAGCCAAGAGAGCTCCACTTGGATGAACGGACTTTTTAAAAAGCCCAGGCACTTCCCCTAGCCTCAAGGCTGGGACTTAAAGAGGCAATGACAATTTTAGGCACAGATAGATGTGGAATACTATAGCATTTGGGGTTACCCAGGACACTCCATGATCTGACTTAGTGATTACGTCTGCATTCCGTGTAGGCTTATCTCTATCACTTTGGACCTATGTTACAGGCAGATTGTCTCTAGCTCTGGCTTTTGCTATTCCTCATTGGACTTCTTGGACTGACCCTAGGTGTGACTTGTTACTTCATCCTGAATGAATCATCCCTGGATTGCCAACAGATCCTGTAGCTATCTCCAGTTTGGCTCAGCTCAGAGCTGGCAGAAACCTTCTCAGTGAGCCCCGAAGCTGAGCTGGGGTCACTTGCTTGGCCCCCTCACAGAGCACCCTATTTGTGCTGCTCTCCGATGGGATGGCTCCTGACCTCCCTAGGCAACTTGTGGTACCACTGTTGACATGGAGCAGGCACAAAAGATCATCTCCTTTTCTGTGTGATAACCGTATTTCACTCTTGTGGCTATGCTCACAGAGCTGACCATGCCCTCTGTGCCATCACTGCATTGGAAAGCAAAAAACCACAGAGAATTAAAATACCAGACTGCAAGAAAGCAGTACACTGAAATGGCATGATCATCTAATGAGAGGAAAGAGGGCATGTAGGACAAAGAAGCACTATCACATTCTTCTTTATCAATTTTGATACTTTGTATCTAAAACATTGTCTCTTCTACTAGGAAGACCTAGTAGAACTTTTGTTGACCCTGCTTCTTTTATGATGATATTAGATGAAGGAATAAAATAGTTCCCATAACCTGCAGAAAAATCCAACATTTTCAAAAAATCCTTTTTCACAAACTAGGGAAAAAATAAAGTCAGACTACAGAAAATGTACATGATGTAGAAATTCTTTCTTAAATATCCAAAGCAATTCTTTTTATTCTCAGTAAATCATAACATTTTACTTCAATGAGAATTTTTTTATATTTTAGCTACCATAAGGATGAAACTTTAAAAAAAAACATATTCTATTACAAAGCTGGAATTTTTAACTACAGCAATGGCAAACAGGAGTTTTACAAAACCAGAATTTTTTTCTGTTATTTGTATGTTTTCATATATGCTGCCAGTAGGTGAAGTCTATTTTTTAGCACCAGACTTTCTCAAGACCCTGTAAAAATAGCTTAAGGCAACCACCTCAGCAGTAACAGCTCCAGAATGGAATCAAGCATTTAAAAATTAGTTTGAATGGCAAATATTAGAGATGCTGAGACACAAGAGCTGTGCTGTATTCCCCGAATGACCACAGCTAACAGTCACAGGCAAAGAATAAAGCAGTTTGTCAAGTACTTGCATATGAAGCCTCATCTTTATAGAGAAATACAAACCCAATGCCATGTTACTTGTGTGAAGAGGAATCCCTTTGGTAAGCTATTATTTGACATCTGTATGGCAATAGTTATTCAAATATTTCATAAATGTGCCAATTTCTCTCCTGAGCAGAATATACACTAAAAATCCATCAATGAACAAATCAGATCAGGGGAAAAAAGGGGCAAACAAATAAAGAATTCCAAGATCCTGAGCAGTCTTTTCAGTATGAGGCTAGATATCCCTTTAAAAAGATGAATATATAGATAAATATAGATAAATAAATAGATATATTAAATATATCTAAATAGAATAAATATATTAAATAGATTAATAAATAAATAGTTATATTTTAACTTTCTGGATTTTTTTTGTTTGATTGGTTTTTGTTTGATTAGGCTTTGTTCCTCCTCTTTAGCATTCCATGCAGCGATTCTCAGATCAAATATCTTTTTCAAAACTTCTAGTGAAAGTTTTTCAGGGTTTGGGCTGACATTACAGTTTCTTCGGGTTCTTGTCTCAGTTGCCGCGAGGGAAAAGAAAAAAGTCTTTTGCAGACCATATTTTTAATTACTATCCTAGTTATTTTTAAAATGTTATTTATTATTTAAAGCGTTTTTATTTTTTTCGAATCCTGCTATGTTTGAGTTGCATTCAAGGCCTGTCAGTTAGGAATTAAAATTGGCAGTTGAAAGACAGCCACTGTTAGCTTTTAGAAAGGTTTACCTCCTTCTGTGAGAAAATATAACACCCAGGAGCTGGGAGGCTAAACCAACTGTGCACTTTACTTTTCATGACTGATACCATGGCAGCTCTCTCTTGCATGAGACAGTGCTGCACCATTAACATAGGAGTGTGCGGGGAAAAACAGAACCAAAACGTCACAGCTGACACCACAAGAATTCCAATGGGGCGAGTATTCACAAATCCTAGTTTTCAGGAGCTAAATGCAAATGTGAAATATTAATTTATACATTCATTCTTCAGAAAAACACACTCATGTAATTTAAGAAGCAGCAGTGTTTACAGAAGAAGGAATAGGAATCAGAACTTCTCTAATGGATTAATAATTATCAGGAAGTGGTTTGGTGCAGTGATGCTGTTTTGGCAAAACATATGCTATCAACTTTCTCTGGCATATGATGCCAGTATATTTGATGCAAGTTTTGCAAAACAGATCCTTCAATGTAGAACATCCTTTTACTTTTCAAAGTCTTTGTTTACACCTGAAAGAAATAAAAGGGCAAACACAATTTCTGTAATCAATAGCAATAAAAATATTCGTTCTCTAGACCAAATAGAATTCTATACATAGATTTTAAAAAAGCACTCAACATTTTGTAGAATTATATGCCAGCTGTTGTAGGGTGGAAAATCTCTGTAGTACCTAAGGGTTGGAAAGTACTCTTTGTTGTTGTTACTTGAAATAACAACTTGGGTTTTTTGACAACAGTTGCAACCAGTTGTTCTTTGTTTTGGTAGTTTTGTTTGTTTGTTTGTTTTTAAATGAAGTGTTAGCCTTTAAACAAAAGGCTTCTTTTGTGTGTGGCTCTAAATAAAAAAAAAAGTAGGGAAATTATCTTGGTCTTCATGTAATTTGAGGAGAATCATCCTGTGCTGCTTTGTTGCTGGATGCTAGTTGGAATGACAGCAAACAAAGAATGTGTCACCTCCTTTTCCTTCTTTGCCACAAGCATTACCAAAAAAAATTTATCATGTGGGTTAAAGAGTTTATTCTTACTACAGATTTTACCATTAAAATATATTCTATAATAAGACAACCTGAGTTTTTTCAGATAAATTTTCATTGTTTCCTCCATATATCTCAAGGTATATATGCTATATAGGCTGATTGTGAAACACATTGCAATAAAATCCCATTTGTTTTTAAAACTGCATATTTATTTCATATACTATTGAGCACTTTCATGATATAGTTTTCATACAAAAGTAGGGAGATGAGAGTAAATTTTTATAAAGTTCTCCTTTGGAACTGTGGTACTCGAGAGTTTCTAGTCCTCCAGATTACAAGGTTGCTTCTTATGTGTGGGCAAGACTATTTATAAAGTAACAGAGTTTTACAAAAATAGGTATTTTGAGCCTGGCAATAAAATCACCAGAAGGGGACAAGTGAGAAAAGAATTAGTGGAATTCCAGAAACACACAGAGAAATGTATATGTGTCATGTTCAGAGCAGTAATTACAGGTATTGTGGTTTTTTCATGATTTTTCTAGGGGCTAAAGCAGGAGAAGGTATCTCCTTAAATAAAGAACATCACGTCTTGTGTTAATTCAAAAAAATCAAAATTGCATGTAACAGTAATTTTTCTCTTTTTTAGCTGACCATGGAAACACAAAGTGACTTCAATCACAAAAACTGTGCTGTGTGCTTGACATCCCCAGTTTGCTGGTGAACAAGTTTTACACATCTTTCATCTTGATGATGGGTATGAGTTCGTGTAGGACAAAATTACCAATAGCTCTTTCCTTTCCTTTTGGGCCCTGTTCAATGTCTTTAGTTTTCAATTTATTTCCTATTTCAGATTGTAGTGTGAAATTTCTTTAAGGGGAAAAGCTTTTGATGGAACAGATGCGTATAGTAGGAATATCTTGGGTCTACTATTCACACCTAAATCTGTTACAAATTATGAATGGAATTTGTGTTTTAAAGACTTTATAAATGGCATGTCAGAATGACAGTTTTAGAATTTTGTCCTTCTTACCCAGTAAGGCACACTTAACACTGAACTTCACTAGAGTTATAAATAACTATTTTGTTTAGTTTTTTTCCCTATAAATGCTTTCAAAATTTTTTCAAAGTAACATGCTTTGATCAGGATACATTTTCTGTGAATACCTCTATAATATACTTTCAATGACATAAATATGTACAAAGTAAAACCATAGAAGATGTGTTATCTTGTAATTTTCCTTGAACAATATTCATCAGATTGCTCAGTTCCAAAGACCTCATTTGTGCTGGAAAGACTGAGTTGTGTATGTGAATAAATATTGATACTGAAGAGTAAAAATCTCACATAAAATCAAACGTCTTTAGCTATTCTGGACATAAGGAGGCAGAATCAATGACAATTTGCTGTGTTTACTTACCTCAAAGTCCAAATTCAAGTAAATATAAGAAAGCAATCAGTCAAACTTGCCACAGAAACTTTCACTGGCAGTTTCTCAGTACACCTTTTTTCTCTTTATTCAGATAGCTCCACCTGTGTCTTTATTCAGGTAGCTCCACCTGTGTCAAAAAAACCAGTTTGAGCATTAGGGTCAAACCACATTTTTAGATTCTTCTCAATTATTGTCCTTGCCTATGGCAGGGGTGCTGGAACTAGATGATCTTTAATATCCCTTTCCAATCCAAAGCATTCTATGATTCTGTGATTCTATATATGTATGGTTTGTACATTCATCCATGCTTTTGAATTATTTCAATTATTTTGTGATTAAAATGGGGAAAAAAAGCAGTAGTAGGCTGATAGCATCTAGTGACATGTTTACATTAGCTCTGAAAGATTTGCTTTTTCTGCAGCATCTAAATCCCACTACTCATTTTTGTGATACTTAATTGCAGTCAACATCCTGCTATATTAACTGTATGTATTATTTGAACAATGTCATTATGTATTAAGATGCTTTTTCTAATTTATTCCTTTGCCAGCCTGACTACTGCTGCAATTTTATTCTCATTACCACAGTATGATTTTCATTGCTCAGAATTACACAAAAAAATTGCATACTTATTTTTAAGAGAAAGCAATTTCTCCTTTAAAGGTTGATTTATACTCCGGGATATTAAATTGAAGGAAAAAAAATTCAAGCACCTTTCCAATTCTCAGTTTCAGAATTTTTGTTGACAATGCATCAGTATATATTGTGAGAAAAAAAATAAAAGAAACAAAGTTATTTGTACATAAACCAATATTTCTGTCTTCACTGTTCCAAAAGGAGCAGATGATTTCTCACTGCCATCTTTAGGCATTTAAATACAGGTCCAAAACCAGAAATGTAGGATCACAGTGTGCTCAGAAGAGAGAGTCAGATGTCTACAGAATTTGTTTGAGGGCACCATTGTTGCAAAACTAGCTGTTGGCTCCTTCCAGCATTCTAAATAACTTCTTGGAGATAGAAAACTCACTCTCTGGAGTGCTGGAAGATATTTGGTTGCTACAGTAGGCACTTGTTTTAGGCAGTATACATGCACCTCTTTCCTTCACCCAGTGTTAAAATACAGGCTTCTGCTCCTGCATACTAGACAAGATGTTGCACTTAAAAGTATTTGAGTTAGGAAAAGGGGATTGTTGATTTAAGTTCAAGGGGCTACCATTTCTAGCATAAGCAGTCTCTCCTCCAGACCTCGATGATCCAGTTATTCAGATAGTCTTTAACAAACCTGCCCAGGAGGAGTCCACACTGGGGTATGTTTGTCCTGATGGACTGTGGTCCACCACAGTGGACTGAGCAAGTGAAAAGTGTGAGTAGGCATGAGTGGCAGAGAGCACCTGAGCTAAAGGATGAAGCTGATTTCCTTAAGGTGGTGGATTTTATCCAGTGGGATCTTGGCAAGTTTAAGGAATGAGGTCATCTGAACATCACAAAATTTAACAAGTGAAATGCCCTGCATGTGGGTCTAGGAAAAACTCAGTATCAATACTGACTGGGGGATGAATGGATTGAGAGCAGCCCTACAGAAGGAAACTTGAAAATACTGGTGCATGTAAAACTGGACACATCTTGCTGTCAATCTGCACTTGCAAGCCAGGAAGTCAATGGTTGTCTGGGTTGCACAGAAAGAAGCTTGCCCAGCAGGTATAGGGAGATGGTTCTCCCTCTCTATTCTGCTCTCAAGGGACCCCCGCCCTTGGAGTATTGCTGGGATCCCCAGCACAGGAAAGGCACAGACCTATTAGAAGCAGGTCTAGAGATGGACCACAAAAATAACTGCGGAGTTGGAATACATTTGTGTGAAGAAAATCTGAGAGAGTTGGGATTGTTCAGCCTCGAGATGAGATTTTTTGGGATACCTTATTGCAATCTTTCTTACAAGGGGCCGTAAAGGGGTGGTGCAAGAAAGCCACCAAAAGGCTTTTCACTGGGACAAGAAGATGAAAAATTATTTTAAAATGCAAGAGAGAAAATTAAGATTGGATATAAATTGTTTGGATGATGATGGTGGTGAGACACTGGCAGAGGCTGCCCAGAGAACTTGCGGATGCCCCATACCTAGAAGTGTTCAAGGTCAGGTTTTGAGGGGGGACTTTGATGAACCTGGTCTAATGAAAGAAGCCCTATGGCAGGGGAATTGTACTAGATGATTTTTGAAGATCCCTTCCAGCCTAAAACTTTTAATGATTCTATGAGTCTTTTAATTCAGCTCTATTTTTATAGGTAATAAATTAATTTTCCCTAAGTTGGGTCTGGTTTGCTCATGATCGTATTTGATACTTGATTTCCTTGTCTTTATCTTGACCTTGAGCTTTTGTTTATTTTATTTCTCCCCCTATCCTCTTGTAGAGGGGGAGTGAGAGAGCAACTTTGTAGACAGCTGGCAGCCAACCAAGATCAACCCCCTGCACAAAACATCTCTTGAAAACAGCCCGAATTTACCTTTACTGATATGTCAGGAATTATAAACTTCAAATAAAATTTGGTCTGCAAAATATTAGTAAGAGTTTTGCTCTTTTATTAATAAACTTCTGTTGCTTGCCAGGTCTCTATTTTAACTAATCAGTTGTGCCTTATCATTTTTGTTAGAAAAGGTTCTTTTCTGCCTATAGGGATCTTTACCACCTATACTGTAATTAACTAATATTGTCTGGCATAAAGCAAATCCTTAAGGAAATCCTTAAGTGGTTGATGACAACCTCTCCATGATTGTTGTATGATGAAGCTGGGGAAAACTGTTTAATCATGTGGCTGTATGCAATGTCACTGAATGAACTTACATCAAGAAACGTAATTAAGATTGGCAAGCATTTTAATTTAAGTAGTCATTTTCTATCACTAGTCTTTCTTTAAAACAAAAACAAACAAGCAAAACAACCCCCAAACAAACAAAAAAAAACACCCAAAAAAACCCCCACCACAAACCAGCAATATCTATGCTTTTATAAACATCCAGAAAAGAAGCCAGTGAAATTCTAAAGAAATTTCAACGTCGGGGAATAATCCTATTTTATGAAATTATGAAACTCATATGAACCTTAAATTTCAGAGTTCTTCTTATGTTTTTCCTAATATGGTTTGTCAGATTGAAAGCCTCGTGGGGGTCCAGTTTGTCTAGCTCTGTACCCCAGCTTCACCGACAAGGACAAAAACAAAAGACAGGAGGTGCTCTTCTTCTCGGGATGAATGTCCCACAACTTTATTGTGGAACACCTCCAGGGGAAAGAGAGAGTCCAGGAGGGACGTAATGGCTTCCAGGAAAGGAAAGAGAAAGAATGGCTCATGGTGGGAGATTTTAAACTCGGGGAAGGGGGGCAGAGGAGAGGGGCCACAGCCAGTGGGGTACAGCTGATGGGAGAGGCGAGGGGAGGAACCAAGCTGGGCTAAGACCTCCGCAAACCACTTCAGTGCAAAATAAGAACTACTCAGTGCAACATTCCAATCACCCAGTGCAAAATAAAAACTAAAGAAACTACTTAGTGCAATACAAAAATGCTTGTTTCTTCTCCTGAGGAGAATGGTGCTGTGCTGTGGAAGTTGTTATGTATGTATTTGTATATACTCAGCTTTTTTCTTTGGGCACTTTTATAATTCTACAGATATTTCAGATGAGTGATTTTATTCTTAAAATTGAATATATGTGAAAAGAAGCAAAAAAGATTGTAGAGACTGTTCAAGTTAAAACTCAGCCTCCAGGCATGTCTTCAAAATGTATTAATCTACTCATGATTACTCCACTTTGCTGTAGCTACCATTTATACCAGCTATACTTATTCTTGCACCTTTTCTCTGTAAAGGAAGGACAAAACCAAAGCATCTTAAAATCTATGTATTGGAGAGATTCACTTAGTTTGAGTCTATATGTACCTCCTGCCATTTATTTTAGATTCTTTATGAGTATAAACAGAATGAGTGTAATTGAATGCATGGAGACAGAATAATTTCACTGAGCAAAGCATATGATAGCAGGTGCCTGGAAAAATTGCTATGACAGTGTGCTGAGGAAGACATGAAAACTGCATTCTCTCATGTAAATTAGGAGGCAGAGAAAATTAATATTATTTCTCTTATCCAATCTTTTTTCCCATAGCTGATTTGCAGGGTATGTTTCCAGGGAATTGAAGGCTCAGAAAAAATGTATTGGCAGGGAGAGGACCAAAAGGGATGTTTACTCAATAGTAGAACTGTCACATATATTGAATTCCAGGTACAGGAATTCAGGAACAGGCAAATATTAAAATATTTGACTTAGATCTTCTCTTTTTCATTTGAGAACTGATTCAAATCTGCCTAAACAAATGGGAATAAACAAACAGTGTTCTGTGGTTCAGTTCTTGAAAAAATCCTTTCATGTAAGAATCTCAGTATAATTAATTTACAGCTTTTATTACATACACTAGAGCACTGGGCCTTCAAAAATTAGGTTGATCACAATGCAAATATGTAGTTTTGGTTGCCCATTTTTTCAACTGGTTCTTTCATCCAGACCTTGAAGCATGATTTTCAGAAGGATAATTTTAGTTCATGTCATTTGAATAAATTTCTAGTTCTTCCGTTGCGTATCTTCACTTTCAAAGAAATGATTTTTTTTTTTTAATTCTAAGCATGCAAATGAAGTATTGGCCTAGAGAAACTATTTTTGGGCTTGCATGACTAATTTACATGTTCAGTAAAGACCACAAGTACAGACAACATCTCTCAAACATTAAGCTAGCATAAAAATAGATATGCAAGAAAGTATGTGAATAACCACAGTATATCTTCTGGTTGCAGAAACATCAGTATTAACCTAATTAAACATGCAATTCATCTCTTCAACCACAGTTTTCAAGTTATTTCATAAATCATCATACCCAGTGCTATTTGAAAAGACAGACCCTCTCTTTAATCCCGTATAATAGTGAAACCTTTGCAGCTTGAGAGTGGAGGTGAAGCATGCCATCTCCTCTTAGAAGCCACAGCTCTGTCTCTTTCCTACCCTGGACAAAAACAGAAGCTGCCCAGCACAAGGCAACTTTATCATGAAAGCTGTGCTCTGTGTGGTAGGTCTAAGAAGAGTTTGGTTGCATCCAATTCTGTAAGGAGAGAGTTCTGCTAGGGAGAGAGGGCAGAATTTCACAGGGACTGTGAGAAAGCATCCCTAGATGAGTTCCTGCCTGGGATAGTACTACACTGGTATTAAGTATTTGCTTTCAGAATATGTCTCTTGTTTCAAAATTTCATTGACTGGTTGAGTTATTTTTAAGTTACAAGACATCATACTCCTTTGTAACCCACATAGCTTTTGTCTACAGTTCTCAGTTTATTACGATATTCAGTAGTTGTTAAAAACACTGTGACAGGATAAATTAAAATTTTAGTGAAATTGAGTCTCTAAGGGAATCAGATGTTTCATCTGAGACATGGACAAGTCATACAGAAATTAAGGGAAGCTTTTTCTTCTCTCCCTATGTCTGTATTTCCCATCACACTCACATACACATCACTAACACAATTGTTATCCTACAGATAATTTGAAGGCATTGCTATTGTTTTCTTAATGTAAGAAAAGTGAGTTTAAAAATACATATAGTAAAGAGTTTAGTTTTATTTGATATACCAAAAGCTAAGGTTGCATTGCTAGCAAGTTTTCATCATATCTGAATAAGCACATTTGGCTTGCAGCTCCTCAGAGAGATAATTCACTGAAGAAAAGTGAATTTCAATGGCCTCAGCAGATGTTTGAAGTTCTGCATGTACGGGAACTGAATAAATATTTGCATGAATATGGAGTGTTATTACCAAGGAGTTCTCCGTCAAATTTTGGTCTCCTTACTAATATTGGTAAAGATAACAGGACTTTTATGTATTCAAAGTCAGAATAAAAAAACTTTGGGAAATCTAAGAGTTACACAAAGACAAATACGAAATCTTTCAAACAAAGCAACTTTCAGAACTCCTAGGAAACCTGTAGAGCAAGTTACCTGAAGCAACAGGGATGGCAGTTCTTGTTATCCGGCAGATCATGATTAGTCTGGGCATCATCCTACACTCAACCCCACAGTGTTGTTTTATGCTATCTGTTATGAAAAGACAGAGTGGTTCAGAAATAAAGGCAAGGCTGCTGCATAGCCTTCCACCAAATTCTCCTCTTCCTCTGTCAGACCTGATGTTGTGGTTTAACCCCAGCCAACAACGAAGTACCACACAAGCTGATGGCACAATATTCACTTCCTCCCCATGTTGAACGGGAGCAGAATATAAAAGATAAATCTCCTATGTTAAGTAAGAACAATTCTGGATGCAGCTTGGATTCAGAACTCCTGAAATCTTCTCAAACGCCATGAATTCCATCACCAGTGATGTCTCAGAGTAATGGACTATAGTAATTCACCAATAGATAATGCCCTAATCCTAATATTTCATGGCTCTTGATAATAAATGCTGTCCAACAGGTAGTGTAAACTTAGATTATGTCCATAGGGAAGCATGAAGACAGAGCTATTTTTGAAAGAAATTGATTATTCAGAACAAGTGGGGTTTTGCCAGATCTCTCCTGGCATGCAGCAAAATAAATATTCCCAGTTTTAAACAATTACCTTTTCTGTCAGGTCTTATTTTGTATAATAAACTGTAGTGACCATGGAAGCTTTTCTACATAAATGACCAGGCTTGAGCAAGGAAAATCTGTGATTGTTTTGAAAAGCAGGGGTTTCTTAATTTTCTTTGAGAACAGCACATCTTTTTATTTGAATGGTTACTCATGTGCTTATAGAAGATGAGCTTAAAATCCTTCACAGAGAGGAGATCTTACCATTCCAGCTCCAGGAGAAGTGGCAAGAGCAGTGCTATAGCATGTGTGATCATTTTCTTAATGTAGCGGCTAAAGCCAGTGTCCATAGGTCCTGATAAGGGATGTCTGATGTTTTCTCCCTAGTAGTTTTCTTTTTCCATTTCCCTAGACATTTTTGACACTGAGAATTTTTGTTTGCAGGTTGCCGTTGTCTAGGAGATGGGGTATAAGCCTTTTCAACAGAAACTGTGAAAAAGAGAAAGAGAGAAAATGAGTAAGAAATTGAAATGACAGCTTTGGTGATGGCTTTTTGTTCATCTAGTCAACTGTACTATAGTGCTGCTGAGTGAGCAGTTTCCACTGTACCTCAGAAAAAATATGAAAGAGAAATGAGTATGTATTTCTTTCCTCCTTGTACTGCTGCATATGATGTTTTTAGTGGTTTTTTAACTTGCTGAAATAAAATTGTTACCATATGTTCCCTATAAAAGAAGTTGTCATTGTCTATGAAGTTTTAAAGTCGTAATGTAGATAAAAATGTCAGCATTTAACCTTCCATGATACCGCAAGTAACCTAAGAGAAAAGTTTAAGTATGAAAAGCTCCTATCATATCTTGCTGATCTCAATTTTTACTCTTCTTGTATCTGTTCAACTAGATTAATACAGTATAAAAACAGTTGTGTTTGTGTCTCATACTTACATTTTGAAGACTTGTAGAGTCATAGGATCAGGAATCCTTTGGGCTGGGAGGGTCCTGAAAATAATTTAGGTCCAACACTCCTGTGTTGGTCAGGGACACGTTTCACTAGACCAAATTGCTCAGAGCCCCGCCCAACCTAGACTTCAACACTTTCAGGGATGGGGCATCCACAGCTTCTCTGGGACACATCTGCTACCTCATCACCCTCATAGTAAAGAATATTTTCCTAATACCTAATCTAAACCTACTCTGTCAGTTTGAAGCTGTTCCCCCTTGTTCTGTCACTACATGCTCTTGTAAAAAGTCCTTCCATATCTTTCTTGTAGGCTTCCTTCAGGTACTGAAAGGCTGCAGTTAGGTTGCCCATAGGTTTCTCTTTTCCCAGCCAAACAAACCCAATTCTGTTAGCCTTTCCTGAAGAGAGAGGTGCTCCATCTCTCTAATCTGTGGTCCTCTTCTGGATGCTCTCCAACAGGTTCCTGTTCTGGGGACCTCAGAGCTGAATGCAGCACTGGAGGTGGGGTCTCACCAGAGCAGAGTAGAGGGGAAGAGTCATGTCACTCAGCCACCACTGCACCCAAGTCCTTCTCAGCAGATCTGCTCTCTATCTGTTAATTCCTTGGCCTGTACTGATAGCGGGGCTTTCCCTGACCTACGGGCAACATCTTGCACTTGGCCTTGTTAAACCTCATTAAATTCCTATGGGTCCACTTCTCGAGCTTGTCCAGGTCCCTCAGGATCCTGTCCTTCATGTGTGCCTCACTCAGCTTGGTGCACTAGCTGAGGATGCACTTTATTCCTTTGTCTATGTCATTAATGAATATGTTAAATAACACTGGCCTCAATGCGGATCCCAGAGGGACACCACTTTTCAGTGATGTCCACTGGGACTCTGAGCCATTGACCAGTACCCTCTGGATGTGACCATGAAACCACTTTCTTATCCATCTAGCAGTCAACTTATCAAAACACCTTCTCTCCAATTTAGCAAGAAGGATGTTGTGGCAGTGTGAAAGGCTTTACAGAAATCCAGATTAATGACACCTGTACCCTTCCCTTGTCCAGTTATGTAGTCACTTGATCACAGACAGCCACTGGGTTGGTCAGGTGGGACTTGCCCTTGGTAAAGCTGTGCTGGCTGTCCCAAATCAGCTTCTTGTTCTCCATGTGCCTTAGCTTAGCTTTCAGGAGGTCTTGTTCCAGGATCTTCCCAGGCACAGAGGTGAGGCTTACAGGCCGGTAGTTCCCAGGGTCAACCTTTTTTGCCCTTTTTAAAGATGAGTACAATTTTCCCCCTTTTCCAGTGACATGGGACTTCACCTGACTGCCATGAATTTTCAGATATCATGGAGAGTGGCTGGGCAACTTCATCAGCCAACTCACTCAGGAGTCTGGCATACATCTCATCAGGTTCCATAAGCATTCAGACTCCTCAGCTGGTCATGAACTTGATCTTTACATTCAGTGTAAGGGACTTAGCTCCCTCATTCCCCATCCTGCTGTCCATCCACTCGAAAGGTGTGGGAAAAGATGTTGTTGTTGAAGACTGAGGCAAAAAACTGTTGAGTACCTCAACCTTCTCCTCATCCATTGTTACCAGTTTTCCAGCCTTGTTTATCAGGACAGCACACACCTTCTTTCACCTTCCTTTAACACACTTGTAAGAAGCCCTTCCCATTATTCTTTGCATCCCTTTCCAAGCTCAGTTCCAGCTTTCTCACCCCTTTCCTACACAACCAAATTCCATCTCCAGGTCACCTGTCCTTGGTTCAACTGTCTATGTATTTGCTTCTTTCCCTTTAGTTTGACCAGCAGATCTCTATTCAGCCATGCTGTGCCCTTGTCTTCCTTGCCATATTTCTTTCCCCTGGGGATTGCTAGTTCTTGCACTTTGTGGAAACTTTCCTTTAAGATCTGCCAGCTCTGTTCCAGTCCCTTGTCCCTTAGGACAGCCTCCAAGGGAATCCCACTGACTTTCTCCCTGAAGAGCTGGAAGTCTTACAGCTAGAATTCCTAAACTTCCCAGAGTTCAGGGGTTTAACTTTATTCCTTATCTGACCTATATCCCTCAGGACTATGAACTTCACCAATGCCTGGTCACTGCAGTCTGGGGTGCCTCCAATCTTGATGTCCCCAACCACTTGCACTGGTGAGCCACAGATGCAGAAGGTATTCAATACAAGGGACCTAAGTTCAAGTTGCCATGCATACAAATTGTTCAGTAATTAAGAAACTGATTTCAATTTACATCTCAGTATTCAGGGATTTCAAGAAATCTTGGAGCTTGCAATTGCTTGAAGGCAATGTATAAAACAGTTAAAACCACCAGTATTTTCTGCTTTCCATACACAACATTTCTTATTCAAGTAAATAAGAAGATTTGCATATAGCTCCATATATAGGAATTATATTGTACATATGCATGCATTAACTTCTGGAAATCCTGAAAAATCTATAATATAAAGTAATTCTAGGCACTTGTAGTGGTTATGAGCAATCAGACTATGCGATCATAGATTTTGATTACATCGGTTAAAACATTTCCTACAAGAGATGAAAACAGGAAGCAAATTGTAATAAAGACTGCACAAAAGAGAGAATGGAGACAATCCCAAATCAATCCAATTTCCTTTCCCTTTTAGTATGGTTATTTAGCTTAGGAAGATACTTCGAACAAACTGTGCTTACATGCAGGCATTATGAAACCACTCACATAGAAAATGGGATGGCACAGTAAAATGGGTAACAAACTCTGAGACCCACATCGCTAAGCTACACTGAGATAAAAGAGCATAAGCAAAGCTGCTGCCCATACTTTGATAGATGCAATTTATTTGAGTTTAAAATTTAGCTCCATGGGGATACAGAGGGGCCATTGCTTTTCTGCCCTTGTGCTTCTGTTGGTGCATGCTTTGCTTCAGAGGTTCTAAGGAAGAAATCTGCGGTCTTGGGGAAAGCTTCTATTTCTATCTGCTTGAGCTTTGATTGACAAAAAGAAAATCTAGTGTTTGCTTTTTAATTCTCCATGATACCTGACCAGGCATGAATTTCACATTTACCTTTTCATATCTAATACATACAATACTGTGAATGTACTGCATGAGGTGAAGGCTGATACAATGTCCTCCTCATAAAAATACACACACACCATTTGCATATGTGTTTGGCCCAAGGATGTTGTTTTGACTTTCTCAAAGAAATTGTATTTTTGTAAATGTAAAATGTAAGCTCTGATTTCTTATGCCCTCAAAAAAGATATTAAAATACACAAGAACTTTTCATTCACTTAACAGCACAAAACAGCAGAGTTGGCACAAGCTGAAAAGAAATACAAAAGCAAAAAGCCCTAATCTGTCTACAAAAAAAAAAAAAAAGGATATATTGTCTACTTTGAAATTCTACTAAAATGAATTTTTCTTTTTTGTTCCTCTTTTCTTCCTATCCTTTGGGAAGGTCACTTGGGATTTAGTGGAAAAGTGAGTTTTGATATGTGAGAAATAGCTATCTGCTAGAGATTGACAATGTTCTTGGAAAAATACCATGACCTTATTCATAATGGGCAGGGAAATGGAGGCACAGCAAGCTGGTAGCTCATCCAGCAGAGCAGTATCAGGAATAAAAGTGGGCATACTTAAGCCACAATTCCAAATCCTATCAGCAAGGACACTTTCTTGTAATTTGTAGTGACACACAGTCATGCATTTTCCACTTCATTTTTCCCTTTAGATAAATTCCTGTAGTGTTCCTACTGCTATCCCTTGAAGTATTTTCATGGTGTTGTGTTTTTTACCCTGGTCTTAATACAGTGTCATTCTCTGTTACACTGTAGAGCTGCATCCCAGCTAAACATGCCATGGGAAGTCTGATTATGAGTACACTGGAACCTGTTCATTTAATTTATAACTTTAATGTTCTTTTTATGCAAACTTTTATGGTGAATGAATATTGTAATTGATCTACTGTGAACAAAACGCCTGAATTAAGTTCATTCCTCCTGCAAAGCCTTGCCTTGAGATTACAGACCCTGGAATGCATAGATAAGTAAAAAAGGATTTAAGAACATGCTAATGAGCAGATCAATAATATGTGCATGCAAAATGAGTACTAGGTAATGAATACTATACAACTGAAAACTGGAATGCTGTTTCAGCTGCAAGGTAGCACAGAATCTTCTTGGATTCTCTATTATGTCTTCTCTACATGGAACAGAGACATGGCAGGGGTTGGTGGGTGTGATGTTTTGGTGACCTCTTATTTGTGCAACACCAGATCCTCCAGAAAAATTAAGCAAGATGTAACCAAAGTATCTAATCAAAATGAGAACCAAATAGTTATGTAAGTATTCCCACAGTATCAGACCCATAGAATTGTGAGATTGCCTATTAGCCTGCCAACTTTAACATTTCAGAGGAAATTGTCCTCAAAATGAAGGTCTGCTCTACCTATAAATTCACAGGCATTCCCATGCTGATAAAGGGACTTTCTGTTTCCCTGCCCCTAAGAACCCAGAAACATAGAATGAAATTAAATAGCTTTATCAGCTAGTGACTTTTGCAAATCTTCCTATAATTTGTGTTCATGTCTGCAGCAATGAATGTGAAATTACATTCAGCCTCTACTTTGGTCAGCCCCTATCTTCCCCTTGTAACATTATTCTTTCCGTCCCTTTTCACAGCCCATTAAAACTGAGTTTTGTGAACTAAGCCTAATTTTTTCCAAAGCAATTGCAAAGTTTTTGTTAAGGTATCATTGGAAGGAAAGAAGAAAAAAAACCAACCAAACAAAAAACCCCAGAACACCCCAGTCCTAAAAATACCCCACCCCACTAAAGAGTGCTTATGAGACATGAACTGCATTTGAAACTAAAAGCTCTTAGGAGACTTCCCATTTTAGCTCTGTGAAACTTCCCATGGTGGAGCTTTAGATTAAAGCTTTTAATGAAGCTGAGGAGCAGAACACAAAAAATATAGGTCTATTATTGCTGTTTTGCTGAATTACCATTAATTCCATCGGATAGAAAAAAAGCAAAGAACACTGGATTAACAGTAGCTATAAGAGGTCGATGTAATTTAGGCACTAATTTGCACAGCATGGAAGTTCCACACCCACCACATTTTTGGGTCCCAGCTCTCTAACAGGTGTGAACTCCCTGACTCCTCTAGCAGCCCCATCCGTGCTGAGAAGTAGTTAAGCTCTTAAAGTAGGCGATGGCTGCTACATGAACAGTAATGATTTTCATTTCCACTATTTCTTCTTTATTACAGAAAAAAAGGTAAACAAAGGAGTTACTTTTTATTTTATCAAAGTACTTGTGCATTTCCCACACTGTGGTTATCTTGTGTTCCTCCTACCAAGCATAGGCTCTGGAGGGAACAAACTTTCCCTCCAACAAACAAACAAATCTAACTTATTAAATGTCTTTAGTCTTGTCTTGAAAGATCACAACTTCATAAACTGTGAGCATATAATACCTCCTTACCTCTCAATTCTGGAACAAAAAATTTAGAAAGCTGAAGGTTGTAACAAACAATAGGGTATGTTTTATTTGTTGGAAACTGGAAAAAGAGGCTGGGTAGGTAACATGCCTGGAAAATGGTCAAGCTCTTCTAAGAATCTGGCTAGTATTGAGTTAACTTCATAGCAACTCCGGTAGTGCTGTGCATTGGATTTGAGCTTAAATCAATTTTGATAATGTATCAGCAATGGAAAGAGGCAGGGAGACTGAGAGGTGGTCAGAATCTGTCTTTATTGTGGACTACATATACTTATATATTATTCTGGGAAGGCTAGTAATTTTTTATTATGATGATTGGGTTAATCATTACATAGACAAATTTATACATTTTGCAACATCTCTTGCTTGCAGAAGCCTTGAGTCAATCTTCTTGTCACTAGACATGATTCAATCTTCAGCTCTGTTTGTTCTTGCCAAGGCATCATGATTATCAAATCTTTTACACCAATCAGGTTCAAAGTACATCAATAATACACCAGTATTTTGACTACAGTTAAACATGGTTTGCACAGCATCAATGGTTTCTCCTTTACCATCATGCACCCCATCCCTCCACAGAGTAAGCTGGGTGTCAGAAAGAAGTTGATAGTTGTCTGAGACAGCTGTCCCAATTTTTTCCAAGGGAAATTCCATAGCATATAACGTCATAGTTAGCATTAAAACTGGGCTAGAGGAAGAAAGATGTGGAGCTCCTTGGTTTCCAAGGTGGCCAATATGTGCAGGCTGTCTGGGCGTCACTATGCTCATGGGAGATGGCAAATGATTAGATTGCATTGTGCAATCTAATAAAAGCTTTTTTTTTCCCCCTCTCCTTTGCCTATTAAACTTTCTGTATCTTGATCCATGAGTTCATTAGTTTCAGTCCTTCTATTCTCTCCCCTGTCCTACTTGGGAGGGAAAAATGAGTTTCTGTGGGTGCTTAGCTACTGGCCAGGGCCAACTCATCACAAAAGGAATGGAGGCAGAAAAAAGTAAAAGAAAAATTATTTTTTAGAAACAGTCACTTTCAGCTAAAAGGGGACAAGTTCAGAGTGGTATAGATTAAATCCTGTATAGCAGAATAGACAAATTCATCAAATGAAAATCACCGCAAAAGGAAATTTGTTTGCCTGGAATTTTAGTTCAATGAGGAAAAAAACCCCAAAACCCAACCAAAACAACGCCAAAACTGAAACATCAAAATGTCTGGTTACAATGTACTTAGGAGAAAATTATTTTGTTCTTTCCCAAAATATCTCATATTTTTTGATTCCTGTCTTACATTGTTCAAAGATTTAAAGTCCAAATGCAATCAAAAAATTTAAGGGATTAAATTCTTCCAGTATGCAAGATGTAATTCTCCAAGAGCGTCTCAGAGTTCTATATCTTATTGAAACCCTTCCATACAGGAAATATCAGAGTGAAAAATGTTGTCATACTCCACTGCACAAAATTAAAGAGGAACTGAAGGATATACTGGGAAAGATTAATTTCTTGGTTGTGAATGGAAACATTATATACTGAGATACCACAATCACAGACACATACCAAAGCACATCTTCATATTAATCTTCCAAAGAGCATTCAAAATTAATTAGAAGCTCAAGCACTACCATTCCTACTGGAACATAAATGTTTTATTTCAGCTGTAACCAGAAAGATAATAATCAGCACAAGCATTTGAAGGGAAATTTCATTTCAAGATGATAGTGCTCAGAAGCCCCAGTGCCTTTACACTGCTGAAGCAGAACAGAATTTTTCTATCACATGGTAGCCTGGATTAAAGCCATTCCTGGAAAGAAGTGCATTTTCAACTAGCTCATTGTGGATGTCTGGCCTTAAACATGACTCATGTTTGTGTTAAAGTTCTGGCACTTCTAAAGTGTTTGCTTCCAGCCTTTTGCCAAAAGAAGGAGCTGACACTCAGCTGCTTTATTTATTTTATTTTGCCAGTCAAAGACTGAAGTTTTAGGGAAGCTCTTCTGAAGCTGAAGCCTTCCAAATCGTATTACAAGGAAAAAGGAATATTTTTCACACGCTAGCTCACATTTTTGACTTCAACTACTTGCTTATCCACAGACACAACAATGTAATTTGCTTAATTCATGTAGGTCAGATACCACCTTGGGCAAGACATACCATAAGATTAACCCTTTTCATGAGTGTGTGACTAGAGCAGAATTGTCACTGTCAGCTGATTTCAGTGTTGCTGTAGTGGCTTGGAGAAGCTTAGGGTGCACCCTCAGTTAATTTGACCGGTAAAACACTCAATGTTATAATTTTTATGCTTCAGTGAAAGAAATCCTGAAAAATAACTTACACACCTACCTTAGAATGACATTTTTAAGATTATAGTTTTTAATACTTGTCAGTTTTCCAGCTCTCTTCATTACAAGGAAAATTAATGTCATAGGAAATTGCCTAGGGAAAGGTTTACTTGTGGAATTATGTGTACATCCTTAGTTCCAATACTGAAGAAAAAACCCTATAAATATAGTTTCACTAGTGCCACTTCAGCATTGCTGCCTTAGCCAGAATTTCAAGTTACTAGTGGTGGGAGTAGGGAAATCACTGGAAAGAGGAAATAAAAAAGAGGGGCAGAGTGTGTGGGAGAATGGAATGTAGGAGAATAGAGATAGTGCTGAAGGCAATCTCACCCCTGAGGACTTGCAGCTGTACTAATTATCAAGGATTAGGAACAAGACTGCCCTTAATAGGCCACAGCTGTGTCCACTGAGGATGGGTGTTATAAAAGAGTGGGTTAGGGGGTTGAGAGGAAGAGTTGGAGGGGGTAGCTGTGCTGTGAGGAGGAAGGGCCAGGTGCTTCTGTGAGGGACAGTAAGGGTTAGGCAGTTGTGCAGAAGAAAGAGAGCAGTCAATGTTGTGAGGAGCTGCCCAAGAGAACTCACAGAGAGGGTATGAAGGTTTTACAGTAAGGTACTGACAGGGTGTGTTCCCCTAAGCATCTAAACATCCCTCTAAGCATCTTGGAATTGTTGGGAACCAGCATCTAATCCATCTCTCATCCACCAGTGTCTCCCATCTCTCCTCCTCTCATGCTTCTATGTATTAATTTCTTGATGGATGGGATTCTGAAGGCTCTAGCCGTTTGACAGGAAAAAAAAAGGGATGGTAAATAGTTCTACATATCAAGCATAATAATTAACAGTATCAAATTTTTTTAATAGTATGTGAGACCATTAGAATTTCACAAAACATACAGTTCAATCTCTGTGAAACCTTTTCCAGCAGGTTTCTGGGGTGATAAAAGACAGAACCAGGGATAATAAGTTGAATTAGATTCTACTTCCAGGTTTACCTTTTGAATGCCTGTGGTGTAGGCACAGTGGAGGGCTATTTCCTAATTCAAGAGTGGAAATAATGATATTGGCTGTCAAAAATGACCATGGAAGAACTGAGTAAAATAACTCTATTATTATTATTATTATGGGGACAGCTCAAAGCAGGCAGCAAAATAGGCACTTTGCTGCTATTTTTGTTGCCACCTTCTACAGCTGCTAACCCCAGTATTTCCAAGTATTCAAAGGTCTTCAAAAACAACATGAAGCACACTAGTTTACAAGTATCAGGTTCTTACAGCAACAAGGACATCTCTCAGCCAAGTCTTGGTCCTGTAATGCACAAGTCTCTGGTCCCACAGCTGGTTTAGCAAGCAGAGTCTGTAAAAACCATCATAGTGAGGGATGAGGAGTTTGCCTTGCCTCATCTGCAGCCCTAATTCATCTCAGAAGAGACTGGGAACCTTGAATATTGAATTTTTTTTGTTCTGTGACAGAATGCCTACTCGATCATTGAAGTCCTCTATTTCAAGATGGTTGTTAACTAGAAACACAGATATTCCTCTTGAATTTCATTAGTCTGGAGCAAATGTACATTTTCTTGACTACTGAAGAGCCTGACTCCAGTCATTAACTTCTGCCTTGTGTTTGCATTCTGTGGTACTGGGAACTGCTAAGCTCCCAGTTGCTGTGCAGTAGTGTAGCACTCTGTCTCCCTCTACCTCTCTCCCATTTCCAGAGGTGGAGGGAAGGCACAAAGCACTGCAGCTGTGTGTTGGGTCTGGCTGGGATGAAGTTAACTCTCATCACATAATCCCACTTGGTGCAGTGGTTTGGATTTGTGGCTAGAACAGTAACAATAGCACACCAATCTTTTAGCTGTTTTTAAGCCCTGTCTGCACAGCATCAAAGCCTTTTTTCCTCCCATTCTATAGGTGTGGGCTGGGGGTCCACAGGAGTCTGGGAGAGGACACAGTCGGGACAGCTGACACAAACTGCCCAAAGTGATATTCCATACCCTAGAGTGTCTGCTTAGCAATGAAAATTCAATGAAAGGAGGAGGAAGAGCTGATCCTCAGTGCTATGGTGTCAGTCTTCCCAAGCAGCCTTTATGTGTGCTGAGGAAGCTCAGGAAGCAGCTGGACATCTAGCTTTCAACAAGAATAGTGCATTAACTACTGATTTGCCTTCTTTGTGTATGCAGCTTTGTTTCACTTATTCAACTGTCTATCTAAGCCCAAAAATTTTTTCACTCTCGTGTTTCTGATTGTCTCTTCAATCTCACTGTCAGGGAATGAGTGACCTACTTTTCAGAGAGGTAGCAGCTGGATGGAGTCATCCCAGCACAACCTGAAAGAATACATTATGAATATATACTTCCATACACACATCCTGCCTCCTCTGCCTGCTGCATTTCTTAAGGTTCAGGTCTCCAAATAGCCCTTTCTATTCATGGGACACATAAATACAGTGAAACAGGAGAAATCAGCCCATGCAATTCAGGCTGGGGAAGCTTTCCATACCATTCTGATGTAATGTACATCCAACCAACTTTTCTTCACTTGAAGAACCAACTCAAACAGCAGCTTAGTTCTACTAACAGTAAATGAATGTGTACTTCTGGCAGACAAGTGGTAACTGAGCAACAGATCTATTAAATCTTTGGTTAGTGCCTTATTTCTCACACAAGCTAAAACAAAATCATAAAAGAACTTTCAGTGCTGTCTGTCTAAACCATTCTACCACCAGACATCACCTATCACGTACTCAAGTGGTGGTGTATTTTTATAGCTTAAAGCATATGATTCCTACAAACTCATTTCACACAGTCATTATTAAATATTCTTGAAATGGAAGAATAGTTCTTAAACAGGAAGGCTGCTGAAACAGGGTTTCACTTCACACTAACTGCTGTATGGGTCCTGGTACAAGACCAAAATTTATGGGGAGGGGTCCTACCAGAAGCAACAGTACAAATACTGGCAGAAGAAAGTGTGATACCAAATTTCTTCATAATTTTTATCAAGAAATATAGTCTTTGTGAAAAGTTGTTGGAAACTTGCTGAAATAGTGGTGACCCAGATTTTCTATTTTTTAAAATAGTGTACTGCTTTTGGCTGGGATTGAGTGAACTTTCTTCATGGGAGTTTGCATGGTGCTGTATTTGGTATATGTGGTCAAAACTGTGTTGATAACGCTGTTGAGCACTGCTTACATAGAACTGAGGCCTTTTCTGTTTCTCATGTTGCCACTCCAATGTCTAGGCTGGGGTGGGCAAGGAGTTGGTAGGGTACACAGCCAGGAGAGTTTATCCAAATTAATGAAAGAGGTATTTCATGTCATAAGGTGTTGCACTGAGTGATAAAAATTGTGGTGGGGGTAGGGCGGAGCATTGAAAGAGGGAGAAAAGTGAGACATTTGGAGAGAAGGTGTTTTTATTTCCAAGTAACCATTATTCTTGGTGAAGCCCTGCTTTCCTGTGCAGGTTTTGTTAGCATGCTCAGATTTTTCTTTACCCATTAGTTTTCTCACTTTTACCTCCCTGTTCTCACTGCCATCCTGCTGCATGGGAGTGACCAAGCTGAACTGCCTACTAAGGTTAAACACAACAAATAATAATTGTTTTACATTTATGAGACATACATCATCCCAAAACCCTGAAGAATTAATCAAAAAATGTCTTCTTTTCCTACCCTCTACTGGCTTGTGTGTTGCCCCATGCCTTCAGAATTTAACTACAGACTAAAAAATTTAGAAAGCTGGTCTCAGCTTTACTAATTTTTTTTCTATATAGGGAGATGTGTCCAGAGAAAGAAAGATAACATAATGTCCTTTAATCTGATCACTCTCCTAATACACCAAAGTATCATATCAATTTTTTTGCCACATTAGTTTAGCAGAATTTGATAATCTCTTTGCCCTTTACAAAGAATTTTCTAGGATAACGTCTCACAGGCTTCATGTATAAATATATTGCTTTGCATATGACTACATCCCATTTGAGCATAGACTTAACTACTTTTGAATACAAATATTCTCTAATGAGCATGCTCTTTTTTTTCTGATCATAAAGCAATAAAACAAAAAAAACCTTCAAATATTCAACCTTTTCCAAACAATCGTAAACAAAACGTACAAATTTCAAAGCAAAAATGAAGAATTTAGAACGCTATTTTATTTAATAAAGCATGTTTGATGGCTGTCAGTTATATTCCTTTTTTCTTTTACATGAATAATATATCAGCTAGCCTGTTGTTTTACTTAGCTAACAACCCTGTAGATAATTTCCTAGAATCCTAAGAGAAATTTTTGTTTATTTATTGCTTGGGTAAAGCGTGGCACAAACAGAGGTGGAAGGCTTCTAAATCCAGTAGCAGCTTCTGCTCATGTCTAGATATGGCTGAAACACCATGAGAGATGGATAAAAAGGTCAAGCAGTTTTTCATTTCTTGGATGGAGCAGGTAAAACTAATATCAGAATGTATAAATATAAGAATGAAATTTCAGAAATAGTTACCTGAACTTTATCATGGGAGAAATCATAACATCTAATCCTCCAGTAGCAAACCTGCCTCTAACTTACCCTGGCAATAATTCTGACAGTAATCCAATCATTTTGCTGAATGACAAAGATGGCTCAAAGTACACCTGGTTTTCAAATATGTTTTCAGTTATGCTGGTGCAAACATTAAAAATCCTGGATCAGTTCCTTGATTTGTTTGACCATGCAGTTCTATAAAAATTAAACCAGCACAACTGAGAGGGTGTAAAGAAACATGCAAATAGTGAAAAGACAGAACAGTTCAAAGTGAGCTTGACTACAAGGAAAAAAATTCTCTGTAATGATATTCAATGAGACCAATGGGAACTGATGAGTTTTTTCCTAATTGAATCCAGAGTTGATTTCAATTAGAATTCATAGCCCATGGCATTAGTGCTATCATTACTGCAAAATCACATTACAAAGGGCATAAGTTATACAAACTAAGATTCAAAGTTTTCCATAGTTTCAAGAAGGTGATTGTAATTAGAGTGTATTACTTGGAAGCTATTAGATTAAATTACACATTCACATTCCTTTTAAAGTTAGTGGATTTTCTAGATTGAAAGAAGATGTTAGATTCAATGGTAATGCAGCAATATTAACTAGGTAGTAGTTAGATAAGAAGAGTGAACAATATTATTATGTTATATATTCATGTATTGGTGACAATCAAGACAAAATTTAGAAGAATTTATCTGTGGAAGAGCTTCCCTTTTTGATGAAATCTATTCTGCTTTTATAATATTAATTTCTTAAAAACACAGAATAAGCTTCCCTAGAAGAGTAAATTTTGATTTTTTTTTTTCTGGCTAAGTAAAGACTTTGGCAACACAGGTTATTTTCACAAGTTTATTATCTCCAGGCTATAAAAGTAGAATATGTTAGCCATTTATTCAGTACCACATGTCCAAAAAGCCCAATTCAGAAAAGTTTATTAGGAAAGAATTGATGATGAGAAAAAAAAAGAATTTTCAGAAGGAAACTAACAATATTCTTCTCAGTTTATAATATTAAGAATATAAAGAACATGTAAAAAGCCCCATACCCTGCTCTCAATTATGTTTGCATGTAGAATCACACACTGAAGATAATTTGGATGCCATGTTCTTTAGTTTGGAGGCTGCTGTGGGTTTGTTTGTTTTGCTTTGCTTTGCTTTTATTTTGAAGTCTTTAGCCATACCTGATTGTTTGTTTATGCTTCTAAGAATCACAAATACAGGACTTTTTTCATTTCAACAAATCCTCCACTCCCAATTTGCCAAAATGATAAATTTAACTTTTTGTAGTCTTAGGTGTATTAAGTATAAAACAAAATCCTAACAGGAAATACACTTGCAATCTCACATTGACTGCTACATCTTATGAAGATATTCTCTAATGATGTGTAAGAGTTTTCTGAAAATATGGTTCTGTTGTGCTGTGTGTTACCTGGAAGTTAGTTTTGATCAAACAATGTCATGGTCAACTCTGTGTCTCAACAAGAATGCAGAGCAGGGTTATTGACTGGCATTTTTCTGGGAAAAAAAAAAAGTTACGCAGAAGAATAATTAATTTCAGAATTGCTCACAGAAAGTGAAATGATCAAGTGACAGTAAGTAAAGAACTACTGCAGAAAGTAGTCAAATTAAAGTGATAGAAGAATGTATTATTTATTATATATTGTTTTTCAAACACTCTCGCAAAATTTAGCATTAGCAATTCTCTGTTTACTTAATAGAGAGGATAATTCATGTTGACAATTAGTGTGGTACTATTTTGGCCGCAGTTCTCAGTGGAACCATTTTCAGATTAACTTACTGCATGACACAGAGGAAAACACTGAGTGCCTCAACACTGCATACTAACGCAAAAAGCCTGTTTTACTAGGGTAGACACGAGAGACCCAGGGCAATTTGGAAAATGTTGCTGGAAGAGTAGCAAGAATTATACATTTCCTCATATGCAAAAGTGAAAAAAAAAGTGACTTGTTTGAGCTTGGCAATGTTTGGAAATAAGTTCTAGATGCATGCAGCACTGTTCATCACATTAAGTATCCACAGAGAAAAAAATGTGCTTTGTATTCAGAAACTGGAAAGTATTTTGGCTTATTGTTCCTTTTCCCCAAATGCACTACAAGGCTACCTATTTTGTTTTGCAGTTACTTTTTTAAGTCTCGGTGCATGTTTGCTTTCAGAAATAGACACAACAACAGGGAAAATAGTATTCCTTAGATTTGCAGTCAATGTGTGTCCTTACATCACTGGGGACCAGTGGCTTGCTAATGACTGCAGTAGCTGTTCTTGGTGTTTAGTGGCATCTGGGGGTTCATCCTGGGTCTAGTCCTGCCTAATATCTCAATCAATGGACTGGATGATGGGACAGCATGTCTGCTCAGCTAGTCTGCAGGTGGCATGAGACTGGGAGAGGCAGTGGTGCCTCAGAGTTGTGCTGCCATGCAGAGGGGCTGACAGGCTGGAGGGATGGGGTGACAGAAGACCCATGAACCTCAGCAAAGAGAAGTATCGAGTCCTGCTCCTGAGGAGGAACAGCCCCATGCACTCACCAGTGTATGCTGAGGGACACCCACCTGGAAAGCATCTGGGCAGAAAATTCCCGGCTGTTCCCGGCTGGACATGAGCCAGTGATGTGCCCTTGCAGCAAATGTTACTGGCATCCTGGGCTGTATGAGAAAAAATATAGCCAGCAGATCAACAGACATGATCCAGTCCCTCTGCTTAGCACTGCTGAGACCACATCTGGAGTACTGTGCTCAGTTCTGGGCTTTGCAGTGCAAGAGAGACATGGATCTGTCAGATAAATTCCAGAAAGTAGAAACTAAGAGGGGAGGATGCTTCAGGAGACTGGAGCATCTCACTGGTGAGGAAAAGATGAAACATCTGGGACTCTTCAGCCTGGGGTAAAGAAGGCTCAGTTGTAAGATTACTAATTTTGCTAAATGCTTGAAGAGAGAATGTAAAGAAGACAGATTCTTTTCAGTGGTGGCAAGACTAGAGACAATGAGCATAATTGGAAACACAGGAGGTTCCCTATGAACATCAGAAAACACTTCTTGTCTGTTAGTGTGACTGAATACTGCCACAGGTTGCATAGGGAGACTGTTCAGTGTCCCTGTTTAGAGAACTTCAAAAGCTCTCTGGGACAGGTTCCCTCTAGTCCTGCTTGAATGGGGATATTTGACTAGATGACATGCAGAGATCCCTTCTAACCTCAACCATTTGGTGGTTCTGTGATTCTCTGGCTCTAGGATATATAAATCCTATTACTCTGAAATAATTTTAGGTGATTAACATAGTGGGAATTTAATACTGGATGTTTGTTCCTCTGCAAGATGTTTTTGAAAATAAGATCTATTAGAGGTCGAAGACAGAGATCTAGTTAATTGTGTCTGAGGCTTTTAAAAAAGACACAATCCATTTCTCTTCATTTAAACAACTGAATGTTGCTTAAATGAAGACACTAAAATATCTGCTATTTCACTTCTTTCTAGTAGATTCATTAATATCCTGGACTACACAGGAAATTTCAAATAGCATCCTCTCCCAACACGGTTTTGCAGTTTTTACCACCTTAGCAAAAACACTACTGAACATGCTGACCAGCATCATTGTGATGCTGAATATTCCAGTCCCTCAATTTTTTTTTTTTACTAGATTGCACAAAATATCAGCATTAAAAACAGTTCAAAAATCTAAGCCTGCATTCAAAACCACCCAGTCGTTCTTTTTGGGGTGGAATTTTCTTGGTGAAGTCTGGTAGGCTTCACAATAATACATTTGAGAAAGCAATTTTGTATCATGGCAGATAATTAATAGTTTAGGATGTCTTAAATATCAGTAGCAGTTGCAGGATAATGATGTTATCTTCTATTTCTATGATTTTCAGGAGATTGATGGTTAAACAGTTCCTCTTACAGTTACAATGAGAAAGAAAAAAAAAGCTCTCAAATTTTCTTGTTGAATAAACACAAATTTAAGCAAAATCAATAAAAAGCCATGAGCTACTCAAGTAAAGTCACTGGTAAGTCCAATTACTTGAGAACAGTTAATCATTCAGAACAGTACAGGGCATAAGAATGGACATGATAAACATTTCTTTTCTTTTATGGGGGTCATTTTGAAGATCCAGAAAATTTTACTTTGTATAAATAGAAGTATTTCCTTGATTTTTTTTTTTTAACAGCAATGAGAGTACATTGTATTCAAAAAAGGTTGACACATTAGAGGGCAAGTCTAAAAATCAGTCTGATTTCTTGCCACAAAATAATCATGCAGCTCTAAGTGGTTCTGGTTTTATCAATTTTCTTCACAGTAGCTAGTATGGGGCAATTTTTATTGATTTATGCTGAAAAAAGTGTTGGTAATATAGAGATGTTTTTCTTTTTGCTGAGCAGCACTTTCCCAGCATCAAGGACCTTCCTGCTTCAGGAAGGTCCTGTCCTGCCCCTTCCTGGGGCTGCACAAAGAGAGAGGATGGGAAACAACCAGGACAGCTGACCTCAACTGACCAAAGGGTTATTCTCGACCCTATGGTCTTGTGGTCACTGTGTAAAGCTGGGGGAAGAAGAAGGAATCAGGGTTTAGAATTATAGCATTTGCCTTCCCAAGTCACCATTCAGGATGATGGAGCTCTGCTTTCATGGGGATTGCTGAACATATGCCTACTCATAGGAAATGGTGAATGAATTCCTTGTTTTGCTTTGATTTTGTGAGCAGCTTTTTCTCTAAAAACTTTTTTATCTCAACCCATGACTTTTCATATTTTCACTCTTCCAATTCTCTCCTCCATCCCACCATGGTGGAAGTGACCAAGTGGCTGTGCAGGACTTAGACAGTGTCTGAGGTTAAACCACAATATGAATGTAAAATACTTATTGCACTTTTGCCTGAGAGTATTATACTAGGCCGCTGATTTTGCAGAAAATCAAGAGTCCATGCTGATACAACAAAAGAAGATACCATACCTTTTCACTAGCCATTTCTATCAGAAATTGAATGCATATTTGATGAATCTTTCCATTCTACTGAGTAGTTGCTAACATTTCTACATAAATGTCACATCCCTAATTAAGAAAGAAATTAGCCAGAGTCATCTAGAAAGAAAATACAGAAAGGATCAGGGATGCAGTTTAGTAAAAGGAAAGCTTGACTTACAAGGAGAAACTAAACTACCAGAGTTTTTTAGCCAGAAAGGGAAATACCAGCAAGGAAAAAATAGAGCAGCTTTCATGAACCTAAAAGATTAATGAAGTTCTGTCACCCTGCCTTTGCAGAATAAGTCAAACTGTGGTTGTGGAAAAGGATATTTGCAAATTTTTATTTAATATTATTTTACTGGGAAGCATTGGACTAGTTTGCAGGGGAAGTCTATGGAATTGCATCACAAGGGGCTTGGGATTTTTATTCCTCTCTACAAGACCAGGTCAGGGAAATAACTGCCAGGAAAAATGAATCATGATCCTTTTAAGATATATGTGTGGTGCAGATGACCTTTGGAAATCCCTTTTACTTTTTTTTCCTCATGAATCTGTGCTTCTACTCCATTCTATGCAATACCAGAAATTCTGACAGAGCTTTAAAAAGGTTATAAAAGGACCTTACAACACAGAAATATCACTTTTCCTAATTTTGACCCAGCTTGGAACCTGTGTGACAAAATCCCTGTCACAAACTTGTTGAATATCAGCTTAAAATGCATTCCTGCTCCCGGGAAGCTAAAACCTTGTATCTTCCAAATGAGTAAAAGTTATTAGTTCTTGCTGCCAGGAGTCTGCTTGATTGTCTCTAAGTGAATTCAATTATAAGTCAATAGCTTCTCTGCAGTGAGAAACACAGAAATAATAGACTTACACAGTTCATTGTACACAAAATCAAGCAGGTTTTGTTTAGTTTTATTCTCCCTAATAACTTCAAACCAAAACCACATTTTAATTAACAATTACCAGGTGAGACATTGATTTATTTTATGCAATGCTACAATTCTTATGTCCCCTTTGACTGTCACAGAGCTGGCAGAGTGGGAGCTTCAGACAAAGTTTATTAGAGAAGTCCTCCTACTGAGTCACAAAGTGCAGAAAGGACCCCCTTTGTTTTCTAAACTCCTTCTCAGAGAGGAGCCTGGGTGTGGCTGGATCTATTCTTAGCCCGAGACTTTGTCAAGGGTTTAAGCCTAAGGAGTTATAGATGAGTGAGGAATACTTGTACAATTTTGTACTTCAGGATTAAGGATTGTAAATCAGATACATTTCTACAAAATTGAGTGATCTAGTGTGATAAATGACTTAGCAAAAATATCTTAATCAGAATCATTTACTGCAGAGTATAGAATCTAAAACTACTAATATAGTAAAATGTATTCTGTCAAAGCAATTATATTAAAGCAATCATATAAAAGCTAGCAAAAAACCCCGAACCCCTCAAATTTTCAGTAGAGATTTATGCCCATACTAACTGTGGGCAATGCTGTTTCTTTTAGCCTCAAGGAAATACCTAGAGGGGCTTCCTCATCCAAAGGAGGAATTTCCACACACATTTCAAGAAGGGATATTTTAGAAGAACTGGCCATTTGAAAGTGGAACTGGACTCTTGGAGTATAAAGTGGTTGGCAGACAGTTGTGTGTTTCCACACCAACTGTGCCAGGTTAGCATTTTTAGATGAGAATGCTTTAGATCTGCCCCATCTTCACCTCACTATCAAGATGCTTAAATTTGGGGTTGATGAGTCAGACTGGTTTTGGCATGACTCAGCACCAAAAGTAGTAGTATGCCCTTCTCAGTTCACCAACGATAGCCATGCAAAATAGGACATTCTGTGAGCTGTTTTACTCCATTCCAGGCAGAGCATGGTGCTACACTGATGCTGTCACAATAGGGCACTTTGTATTAGGCAGGTTTAAGGTTCAGTCTTAAAACTGGCCATGCTTTTATCCACCATCACGTGGTTTTCTCCATGCTGACTGTGAAACCCCTGTGACATGCAGAGATAGATGTTACTGTGAGCAGTTCTGAGACTGCCATGGTGACCAGTGATCATCTTGCTCCACAAGCTCTCTATTCTGGTGGAGTTTTTAAAAAGCTGAGAACATATGTTCAGTCATAATAAAAGTTCTTCACTGAAATTGTATTGATCACCAAAAGGTGTTTTTTTCTGTCTGACTCTTTTTTTTCCAACCTTGATGTCCAAAAATGCTGAAACATGCTTAGAAGCAGACCAAAGCAGGAGAGACCAGTCAGGGATAGACTAGCAAGATGCTAACTAGTATTTAACGAAGTTTTAAGGACCTGGGCTTAGACACTTCACTTGCAGTTTTAATAAATACATAAATCACTATCTTCTTTATTTCAGAGAAAGGCATAGAAACAATCCTTCTCAGGGACACAGAGCTACACCAGCATTTTAGCATGGCAAGACTGAACACTAGGCTCCAATGTGAGATGCTATCAAGGCCACTGATGTTATATTTGCATTCCCAAAGACCTATGGCTGGCTGCATATTTTTTGCTACAATCTTAATGGGTAGCCAGCATGTCACAGACAGCATTAAGCTACACAGAGCTGCTCACCATAATAGCTGACAGTCTGTACATGTACATCATTAACTAGAGAACTATGCGACACAAGCTTCAGCAGGGTGTGCTTGAGCACTGATTGAAGATGCCATGCCATGCCATGACTTTGACTTTTTCCTCCATCTAGGCTTTTCTACAGAGTCACTTTTTAGAGCAGTCTTTTTAGTAAAATTTTCATTGATGGTAGTTGGTGCCATTCAAAAATAAAAAAGAAATAATACCTTTTCATAAAACCAAAAGATTCAGAGGAGAATGTACTGAGTTTTTCCTTCTTACATTGTAGATGGAGAGAGTAAATCTTGAAATGGAGGGAAAAAAATTGCCCTTTTAGTAGCTGAATTCATTATCCTTGTTTCCAGCTATTTTTGACTTTTTTTTTCTTTCTGAGCAGTGAACATTTGAGAAAGTTACTCTGTTTCATCTTCTGCTACACACGGTTTTCAGATAGTTTCACCAGTCTATTAAAAACTATGGTACTATGCTATGAGATTTAAAAAAAAAATAATCCAGCTATCACTGAGAGCATTGTTCCCACATTCTATTACTGGCTGGCAGGTGGACAAAACACCCAGTAAGAAACTAATATAAATTGGAAGGGATACTTAAAAAGCACTAGAAGTGTCAGTAATGCTTTAAATATTTTACAAAAGCTGTGATCCGTAGGCTTTGCCTTCAGCCAAAATCCACTCAAAGCAAACTAGGCCTAAAAAATCCCCTCTGCAATAAATAGATACCTCCTGGAGATATTCTAGCCAGCAAATCTCAGCCTTTGTGTTCTGAACAAAAGCTTCAGAAAAACTTTGAAAAATCCTCCCTGAAAGATAGAAGAAAATGGGTGACGATTTTTTTCCTACCTCTCTTTTTCTAGTTTGCCTCACAAATTATCTATTTTAATAGCAATGTCAGGCCAGTTTGGTGTCAGCACCAAGTTCTGGAGTAAATTTTCTAAAGTGCTGCTTCTGAATCCACTCCTGATGCCTTGAGAGGCTGCCTAGAACTGAGGCTGGACAGTGTTAAAGAAATAAAGAAGGTATTTATTAAAAGGCCTTCAAAGGACACATCTTGGGCAGTAAAAGAGCCCAGCTGTGGCTACACCCAAGGGTCACTCATTTTATAATGTGTAACTTAAACTTTATAAGTTTTGGTCCATTTACATACGGGGGTTAATTGCCCAGTTACAGCTTCAGGTTATGAAGTCCGTTGTCCCATGCTGTTGTTTGCTGTTGTTTATACTTTTTGCGCCTGAAGCTGCAACGGTGTCCTTGGTTCTCAGGACGGAAAAGGATTGTTTTGTCTAACTTAATTGAGAGGAGAGCTTGCTGACACTTTATATGAAGTTCAGAGCTATATACTAATGCAGCACAGGATGTGGATAAGATGAAAGCTAAAGCTTAAGGCATCACTTCATGCTATTCTCGTAAGAAATAAATTTTCAAAAAAACATAAATGGTTTTCTTGATCTGAGCACAATGACAATGAACCTTTGGGAAAAGATAGCATGCAGAGAAAATAAACTCATACTCATTTTGTTTTATTTGCTACATATACAAATATAATATTTACAACTGAGATATTGGTAAACCTAGATGCACTTATGTTGTAGGGGGTCTCTGTTTTCTGTTGTACAAGATGGAAAATTCCTGGCATTTTAAATTTGAGGTTTAACAGCAATATTTTAAAATTCATTCAAGTTAGGTGGGGTACTATTTGACTGGGGAATAGTAAAGGGTAAGAAGTGATCTTCTCAACTAAAAATCTGGCTTTTTGCTCTGAAGAAAAGACAAAACTTTTGCAAGCTGGGAGCTAAATGACAGATGAGACAATAAAAGATGACTCTACTAGAGAAAGATAATTCTGTACTTACTTTCTTCAACATGTCATTTATGTCCATACAGGAAACTAGAAAAAAATTATCTCCCTGGACGTCTCCAAATGTCTCCTATCATGCCAAGTGGAAAATAATGGTGAAGTCTTGGGAAAGTATGGATGTCAGATATATGAAGTAAATGAGCAAGTGGCTGAAGGAAGAGCCCAAAATGAGTTATACTGAAAAAGGAGTTTTGAGACTGTAAGGCACATGCCTAATGAATTTCTCTGGAATATAATTTGGGATCAGTTTCATTTATGCTTTCATTTAATGATATTGCCAAATTAGTCAATATACACTCATGAAATTTGCCATTGCTGTGCACTTGGTGAGCTGTCAATACAAAGGAGTCTTGGAGAAAGAATAGCTGACCTTGAGGACTGGAGCCATATAAATGGATGGACATCTTTGTTATGAAACAGAGGTTCACAACTTTGGGAAGAAATAATGAGCTGAGAGCTTACTAACTGGCAGCAGAAATAAATAGGTACACAGACTTCTTGAATTAATCACAGGAGGTGAATTGATGAAAATAAACCTGGCCCTGGCTATTAAAAAATCAAATACAATCCATAACTAGGAGCAATGTCTAGCAGGCATAAGGAACTAAGAAGAGAGATAAGGGACAGAAAAAAAAAAAAAAGAGAAAGCAAATGGAGAAATCTCTTTGAACCTTGTCTTAAAATAAGAAATTCAGAACATCAAATGAAATTATCAAAAAAGCTCAATAAGAATATACATTTTCACAATATGCATAATTAATAATGTGGATTTTATGACGTGAATAAATTCTATGTGATGTTGTAAATGTCAGAAATATTAATGAGGTATAAGGTAGTCAAACTGGATGCAGGATCCCAAGGAAAATTCCTTTACCTATGCTCCTAAAGTCAAATGTTTTTCATGTCTTTCCCAATGTGTATGTCCATAGCCCATTCCCATTCTATATTTTAAAATAAAAATCTTGGCATGTTAATTTCAATTTTAGTTGCAATATAGTCATACATGTATACACATATAAGTGTGCATATAATAGATATTAAAGTAAATCTTCTGTACACTATTTCAAGACAAAATTGAATCATAGACACTGAATACAAAAATCTTATTAATCATATTATGGGGTAAGTAGTCTACAAGTGTAGATTACATATCATTATTGTAAAGGAAATATTAGTCTTTCTACTGAGCTTAATTAAAATAAAGCTCATCTCATCTTGCCCCTAACAAAACAAATCAAACTGTGGTAACCAATAGAGGGAAGACAAATACACAAAATTAAACACCAGAAGACTAAACTGAGTACCAGACTATTATCAGAGCACTAGTACCCTAAGTAGCAAGGCATATAATTATATGTCCTCCTTCACCACAGAGGGTGTTTCAACAAACATGCTAAATAGTATTTTGCGGTTTTTTTTCCCTTTCACGTATTCATTTAAGACTGCCCTGTCCCCTTATCCCAGTCCTCTTTACAACACCACTCTGTTATACAAACTGGATTTTGTGTTATACACAATTACATGCTTCCAAATTAGCACGCTAACCATTTTCTACTACACCCACAGTACCTGGTTTAACCCAGCAGCACACCCTCTAACAGTGTATGTGCTCCTGCTGCAGGCTTTCATTTTTTGCTTGAATAAGTATGTCTATGATAATGCTTGCTTGCTTGCTTGCATTTTGTTAGATGAGGTTGCAAATTTCCTTCCAAATTGCAGTGCTTGCAAGTACACCCACATGCTTAAGCTGATAAATGAAATGCTTACAACACATGATTATTATGAACAATTTTAATGAGACAAAATTCAGAGGAAGACCAAGCAGTTCTGCAAAAGTTCAATATATGTAACACTGCTGCCTTCAAAGGAAGCTATGAATTTGTTGTATGGAAGGAATCAAGGTCACAACAGCAAACACAGTGAGACATCTTCATGGGTAACTCCCTTGTCTCTCATGAGCCAATAGAGCTACACTGAAAAGTAAAGAAACATCAGACTTAAGACCAGAAAGTATAGCTCATATTCAGTAAGAAACACAGTTCTGCTACCATAAAATCTACACAGCCCCCCAGAGCAAGAAGTGGGTGATACTTTACATACTTTATAAGCCTCACCCAGTTCCATCCAAAATAAATCTTTTATTTAGTTAGACTTAACAGTCCCAACTAATATTTAGTTGGGATTTATATACTTTAGTATCAAATTCTTTTGTCGTCATCATTGAGTCAAATTCTACCTTTCAAATTCTGCACCTGCTCCTAGTGCAGACTGAGGAGACTGAGGAGTTAAATTCCTCATTTTTGCTGCAGTCTTCTGGCTGCTTGTGTATGCTAAGTAAATGGAGCATGAAACAGAGCAACCAAGAAAAGGAAAGAGAGTGGGGGAGGGAGAAAAGTTTCCTAACCACCTACTAATCTGTCTGCTGTTAAATACAACATAGTCTAAATTTGGTGGGAAATTCCATTGCTGAATTCTGGATTTTACAATTATAAATTATCACATAATGCTCCATTCAAAGAGTCTATGAAACATCCATTTTGATCACAAGCCCACACAGAAAACATTTCTTAATAATATTCAGTGATGATATTAAGGACAAAGAAAAGGAAGAAAAGATGAAGGGCACACCAATTATTAGATCTCTGTAAGAGCAGTGATTTTATAAAATAAAACTCCTAAATGATCTTAAAGACAACTGCAGTCATGCTGGAGAAGAAGGTAGAAAGAAAAGAAAAAGTGTTGCCAGCAATTCCTGGCACTACCCCATCCCACACATCCCAACCTCTCTGCTCAAATAGTCCCCGTTTCCATGAAGAAAGAGTAAAGTGACCATTCAGATAAAAGGCATATCCTACTAGACCCTTAAATCTCAAATTAAAACCAGTAGATCTTTTACAGAACTATAGAACATTTTTTCCTTGCCATTCTAATGCAAGGCTTTTTTGTGTGTGCACGTTTGTCGAGGGGAAGCAGAGGGGCAGGTACTGATCTCTTCACTCTGTGTCCAGTGACAGGACTTGAGGAAATGGCATAGAGCTATGGCAGGGGAAGTTTAGATCTGAAATCAGGAGAAGCTTTTTCACCCAGAGGGTGTTTGGGCACTGGAGCCGGCTCCCCAGGAAAGCGGTCACAGTGCCAACCTGACAGAGTTCAAGAAGCATTTGGGCAATGCTGTCAGGTACATGGTGTGAATCTTGGTGTGTCCTCTGCAGGCCCAGGAACTGGACTCTTTGATCCTGATGGGTCTCTTACAACTCTGCATATTCTATGATTTTATGAGGATTCTTTCAGGAGTGCAATTTCCTTCTATCTCAGCTTCCAGAAGTATATGCACAGTGACACTGTAGAAACTCATCTGCTGTAGGCAACAATTTTCTCCGATGAAGCCATATTCACTTCTGTTTGTAGAGAGGCTTTGTGTTTCATTTATTGAGATTAAGGTTATAAGGCTTATTGAGAGGAATGGAATGTTAAATGAAATATGGTAAATGGAGAACTTTTACTGTTTCAGTTAGCATAGACCTGACATCAATGAATGAACAGGGATTTCTCCAGTATCTTGTATCGCTTTGTTTATCCCTCTTCCATCTCCAATTTGTCTGTTATGGAGCACTGTTACCTCTGCATTCTTGATACATACCACAGACACTGGAAAGATATTGTGATGTGCCTGAAAGTAAAATTAACCAGAACCACAACAAAGAAGAGGGAAACAAGGAGTCAAAGACAGGGAGAACATTAAAAACTCTTCTCAAAAGAATCTGTATACCATGTGTTCCCTCCTATTACATGGCCAAATGAGGCTTGAGCAATCCCCAGGCAGCTCCCACTCCAAACTCTTATCACACTATCACCCATATTTATTTGTTGTCAGAAGCTTGGATAAATTCAGCCATGATACCAATGAATACATAGGAACTAATGTACTCTTTCTCTCTGAATATGATACAAAACTGTACCAGGCCAGTTGGAGAAAACAACAGTCCTCCTAGTCCCTCAGTAAATTTAAGATTGCACAGAGCTACATAACTTGCTATTTTTAATTTCAAGATAATTAAAATACTCCCCACAGCCTTAGAGTTCCCAGTGTCTCCCACAGGAAAAATAAAATAACCTTCCTTCTTTTTAATTTTTAATTGTCAGTTGTTACACTACAGATATAGATCTAATAGATCAAGTAGAATAAATAGGCCACCATTGAGGACACAATTGAGGTTACCATCCCTGGGGTTGACCTGTACTGTAAAAAGCCTCTCTGACAGTGACATTGTCCCACATCTACATGACATACTATGTACATACTTATAAAGCAACTACTGATGCATAAGAAAACCATAAGGTTCACAGTGTGAAATGAGATTTTTTTTTTTTAACAGATCAATTATGGAATCCAAAGTTAGTTTTAAGAATAGGTAGAAAACAACACTGCTAAAATTTTCCATATTGTCCAAATAAATGCAGTTTGAGTTCAGGGAAATATACCAAGTGATTTTTAAACTTAGGAAAGCAATGAATGTAATGAAATAGACAAACATATTTTTCTAACTTATTTTAAAAACAGTTGCACAAATATTAAGAAAAACATGCTTTCAAGAATTTGAAGTATGCATTCCTAAGTCTTAAAAGATCATTAGAAGAATGATAAGCCAAGTATTTGCAGATTCTTCTAGTTTTGCTTTAATTGTTCACGTTGTAATCTTATATCCTATTCAAAATGTCATAGAAATATTGGATAAAACTAAGCTTAAGTCTGACCCCTGAGGAACCCAATTTGAAATACCCCCATTTAACTCATAAGCTAATAACTTCTCTCCAAGAGAGCTTTTTTCATGGATTATATACTCACTTTATCTCTTTTTTATAGACTGCATTTCTGTAGTTCAAAGATACATCTAAGACTATATTATTATAAGCAAAGATGCAGTGTTGCTTGACAATATTAGTCTGCCAGAGAAAATAGAGCAAATGAGCACAATTAGACCAAAAGGTGATATGCATATTTTGCCTATTTGAAAAAACAAACTACTCTACTTTCTTATGTATTGATAATTCATCTTGGGTTTTTACCAGAAATCTAACTTTAGTTTAAATAGTTGTGTTCTGTCTTCCCTCCCTAATTTATTTCATGCTTTAGTTTCAACTACTTATACCACTGCATTTTCCCTCATTCTCTCCTTTTTTTGCCCAAAGTCAGCTACTGGTGCAGTGTAAATTGGTTTAGCTCTTCACATATATTTATCAAGATATCTCTGTCAACTTGTCTAAATCCTCCTTGATTTAATTTCCCAATAGCCTGCTAGATTTGGGATAACAAATAAATGGAATCTCTTTGGAAAGAGCTTACATGTCTGCTCCTGCCTCAGTTGTAGTGCAAGTCCAGCTGTAACCTGCAAGAGGCCTTCTGCTGACTGCAAGCTGCCAAACAACAGCTGAGCAACCACCAAGTGTCACAAAGATCTGACATGACTTATGTCACTGTGGTCATAGGGATAAACTATTTTTTCAGTCAGTTCTTATAGAGCACTGCAGTGGCCTTTCACTTCACAAATGGCATCCTGTTCTTTTATAAAAATGAACCTGTTTATGCAAACCTACAGCAATTGTGTCAACCTCTAGTGTGTTAATAAACGGATTCGTTAGGAAGTAAATTGAGCAGCATCACAACAGGCACTGAAAGGTTCACATGATGCATGAGAAATTTAGGTATTTCCAGAGTGAAATTACACTTGTAAAGAACAAATAATTAAAATACTGAGTATGCTAATATATTTCTAAAATAACAGCAGTAATTAAATCTGTTCATTAAGTCATCCAGAATCCATGCTTTTCCAAAAGGATGTTACCAATATATAGTCATTTTCAGTTAATTGAACTGTGTACATCTAATATTGTCATTTCATGACAATAAAAAATTATTAAACTGCAATTTATAATAATTAGGCAAAAAACACACGACAGCAATAAAAAAATAAATTTAAATAATCAATTATAGGGGGAAAAAAAGACCAGATGGCCACATTATTCAAAGAAAGAGTATTAAGTATAGAGGCCTTATTTTGGTGGCAACAGGATTATTGTTAAAATTAGTAGTAATAACACCATTTTTATTTTAAAATCTCCCTGCTTTGGATGCTCAGAAACAATTTTACTTTAAATATTTTCTGTAAAATAATGTCAAGGTATTCTTCCTGTCTTGGAAGCATCATCTTGTTAAAAGCGAAATCATTCCCACCAGCCTGTACTAGACCATATCTGATGGTCTCTAGTGACACTAAACAAAAACTGCATTAAAGAACCAGTGAATTGTAGATATTGCTGTAAAAATGACATGTCCCTCACAAATCCTGTCTTTGATGAGTGCTCTCCATCTCAGTGGGCAGAATACTTTTACTTGTCTGTGCCCCTGTTATTCATAACAGATTGATGCAGACTAGAAAAAAAGTTCACTGTGGCAAATGTAAAGAAGTTTCTGTGGATCCAAAATACTGGCCAGTAGCTCCACTGGTGTATTTCCCTAGGCTGGAATGAACCTAGAGTCATTTCTGTCTGAAGCCCCTTCCTTGCAGTGGCAGAGTATCTTTAGATTCACCTTGTATAGTAGATCAAGTTTGATAAAATTGAGTAATTACTAAATGACTGTAATG